>NC_138354.1:14946593-16146593 GCF_046562875.1 Panthera onca
AGATCAACATTTTAAATAGTCTTTTCGCATTTTCCAATGGTTTCAGCCAACTTTTGTCTGATCTGATTGGCTCGTCAGTGTTTTAACTCATAAAGCGCTGATGAAGGTGTCTTTGGGGGAGCACAGGAAATGCCATCTCAGCCGGTGTCTTGAGGTCCACTTGGGCCCGTGTGAGATGCATGATCCCAAAGCTGGAGCTTCTTGGCACATATCCTGCCCCTTTTTGGAGTGCTCGTCTAATTAAAATTAATTAGTATAATCTGTGAATCCCCCACACCAGGCATTTGTGTCACAAGTCACTGGAACCAAGGGCATGAGGAAGTCACTGGAAATAAGGTCAGTGCCCCCATGAACCCACCTGTCCTGAACACATCACCCCCATCACATCAGACCAGCAGGCAGATGAGCAATTGAGGGTCGGTGTCTCTCCACAGTGGACATTAGTGAAATGTAATTTCTTTCTCCTTCTCTTCTCCTCCTACATCCAAAGGGACACCAAACGCATCCCATTTTGAAAATCACTGCAGAGGTACTGCCATTAAAATGAGGGAGAAGACAACTTGCCCGTCACCTCTTCTACTAAGTAACATGATCCTAGAAATTCTACTTAATGCCGTAAGACATGAACGAAATGAAGAGACTGTTTAAAAGGAGAAGACCAAGAAATCAAATGATCGAAACCTGGAGTGAATTATATGTAAATATCTAACCCCTCTTTCATAGTCAAAAGACATCAAAGTTAAAAGGGAACCACAGAAATCACAAAGGAAGAGGCTGAGAGCCTTGCCGGTATAAAAATATAAACTTTGGAGCATTATAAACAGTATCACTAAAAGTAAGAGGCAAACAGGGAACACAAAAACAACATGAACACACAATTCACAAAACTGGAAAGACAAACAACTAATAAGATATATGGAAGTAATAGTTGATCTCATAAGCCACCAAAGAAATAAAATTTTTTATGCTGTTTTTTCAGCATGGGACGGTTTTGTTTACATATTTTTTTTTTTGTTTTTAGCATATTGGGGAAAATATAACGGGCTGGGGACTTTGTGGCCACTGAAACAACAGCTTAGAGAAAACAATTTGGCAATTATGTATGAAGAGTCCAAACACTGGTTCTCAGCCTTTGACCCAGTAACTCTATTGTCTGAAGTCTATGCTGAAATGTGTTCAAAAAATTGTGCGCCAGGAAAATTGTATTGTGTTGTATTTAAAATGGAAACAAACGGGTGCCTGGGTGGCTCACTTAAGTGTCTGACTCTTGATTTCGGCTCAGGTCGTGATCTCACAGTCTATGGGATAGAGCCTCACATCCGGGCTCCATGTGAAACCTGCTTGGGATTCACTCTCCCTCTCTCTCCTCTCTCTGCCCCTCCCCTGATCGTGCTGTCTCTCTCAAAATAAATAAATAAACTTTTTTTTTTAATTTTGAATGGAAGGACAAAGAAAGTAAAGGAAGAAAAATAAGAAAAAAATCTTAAGATATAGAAATCAATAAGCAATGCACATTAACCAGAGTAGGCTGCGTATCAGTGATGTTTGCTAAAATTTTAATGGCATCGGGACTCTTTATAACATACTGCTAACTCTAAAAACATTTCAAACATAAAAACGGAACAGACTTCTCTCTCCTCAAATCCCGCTAAAAGCATGGGATCGAAGAACAAACTGGAATACATTCATAAAAGCACAGAATATGGAAGCAGGGGACCACCATCACTGGTTCAAAACAACTGGCAGAATGATTTCGCTCATCTTGATGGACAAGGTTGGGCAGAGCAAGTCCCGGCTGAAAACGTGACAAGGCGAAGGCTGAGGTAGAGAGATGCACTGTGGGACGGCACGAGCGCCCCGAGCTGGCAGGTACTAAGAGCTAGAATGGACACAGGGTGGAATTGGGAGTGACTGATGAGAGCCCTTTACTCGGAACAGCTGAGCGGGTCTCGCACCCCAGGGAAAAGGTCCTCTTACTGGAGTGAACTTCCTGAGGGTTGGGGGGGTGCCCCAGGATGAGGCCCTCTTCCTCTGGCATTTGCTTGGGGGCGGCCTGTTCCCCCTTTCCCGGCCAGAAATGGAATCCATGCCCCACCCCTCTAAAGGTCTGCAGTCATTCCTCACGTTCAGGGGCAGATGCTGGTGTTGACGACACAGGAACCCTGAAGGCACTCGATTTTAGAAAGGCTCCAGCTCTCCCACTTCTCCACGAGGCCCCGTGTACTCACGTTCTGTATGTCACCTTGCCCCTGAGTAAACCAAAGAAGCTATGTTCCCGCCCCAAGGGGGAAGCCAACAAGTTACTCATTCTCTGAGTTTCATCCTCGGCCCCCACACACCTGATAATATCCAAGAAGAACCAGATCCCCAGCAACAAGACATTAGCCTCGAACAAACCTCAGTCGCCACCGGCGTCAATGCCCCTGCCTTTGGGGGTTTATGGAATAACACCTGTTTCTCAGCTGACACTCGCCTTTGATCGGACCCTACCCAGGATTCCTGAAGGAACACATATCCTCGACCCCTTTCCAATATAAAACCCCGACTCCAAGAGACGGGGAGACTCACTTCACTTTTTCTGAGCCTCCCAAACGCTCCCTCTGCTAATACCCGTGTCATTTGCTCCATTCAGTAGACTCTGCTCTCACTTCCTCCTTGTCTGATTTCTATCCTGGGTGAAGCCAAACGCGCTCTGGGCTGGTCCCGAGGGGCCCCCTCGGGGTCCTGGACCCTTGCCGGCCTGCGTCATGGACAGGAAGCCTGACGTGTACTGGCACTTGCTTTCTTCTTTTTTAAATGTTCATTTATTTTTGAGAGGAAGAGACAGAGTGTGAGCAGTGGGGAGGAGCAGAGAGAGAGAGAGAGAGGGAAACTCAGAATCCGAAGCAGGTTCCAGGCTCCAAGCTGTCAGCACAGAGCCCGACGCGGGGCTCGAACCCCCAAACCGTGAGATCATGACCTGAGCCAAAGTCAGACGCTTAACCGACTGAGCCGCCCAGGCGCCCCACGTACTGGCACTTTCATTCAGAGAGCTCGGAAATGCTAATGCCAAACCAGGACTGCTGGACCCTTGAAGACACTCAGCATCCCCAAGGGGACAGCAAAGGTGACCCCAGAAATAAGAAGAAGGATTATGGAAAGAGAAGGCACCTTGGAAGAATTTTAACATAACACTTCAGGGAGACCTGACAGCCTACTTAGAAAAGTGAGCGGTGAAATCAAGAGCTCGGGAAAGTTAAAATTCGGATTGGAAAAAAAAAAATCAGTACAATTAGAGGGGAAATTTATGCACACCACACAATATAGAAAAATAAAAATTTTTCATTAATACAGAGGATTAATGCAGAAGGGCCACATCCGCGTCATAAGCATTTCAGGATGACAGAACAGAGAACTTGAAGGAAAGGAAATAATAGAAGAAAAATATCTGATGATATGAAGCTCTGGACGGAAAAGGCCCATCAAGTAGCTCAAGACTCATAAACAGCCCCAAACCTCATAAGGTTACAGAGCACGGGGATAGAGAAAGGACTCTAAAGCTTCTAGAGCAAAGGACAGACAGCTTCCTGATGAATGATGATCACGCCGGCAGTAGACACGTATCAGCATCCTCGGATACTAGATCACGGAGCGGACTGCTTAAGTCTCGTAGGAAAAATTACTTTACACCCAGTCAAAATCCAATCAAGACAGGCACTTAGAAAGTGTACGATTCATACACACTTCCTAACAGAGTCACTCAATCAACTGTGTCGGCAAAACATACAAGGAATCCAAGAAATTGGAGAACGGGATCCAGCCCGTGGATGGAATCTAACAAGGAGGTGCGCTCCCAGAAGGCCACCGCGGGAGCAAATCAGACCAGGGCAGGGACAGGAGGAACCTGCAGGAGCCAGCGATGTGCTGCAGCTGGGTCATCTCTGCAGTCACACGGCAATATCGAACGTCAGATGCAAGTAGAGAGGGCTGTCCCCTCCCTTCCTCCAAGGTGAGGGCTTTTTCATCTTTCTTCTACAAGTGGCACAAGATTGATGACACAATAGTTGTTTCTGCACAGAATATTTATAATAATAATATTCATCATAATATTATAAACACTAATTATGTTCTTTTCGAGTCTGAAAGCGATAGACAAATCATGGGAATTTCAATTCCAGATAGAGCACGAGTGTACGTGTTTGACCCCATGATGGTCTAGTGATACAACTGGTCGAAAACAAGGAGAAAGGAACGTGGGGTGTGAAGTCCCTCATCTCTTCCAGTGGGAGGTCCAAAGGTACGGATTAAAGTTAATAAGGAAAGAGTTAAGTGTATGAGCTAACTCAAGGAAGCTCCTCAACTCAAAGATTTAAAAATAAAAACGTGGCCAGCAGAGACAGGAAGGTAAGGACAGGGAGGGCTGTGGGGCAGTGGGGCTCCCCTTGTCCTTCATTACAGGGGATGGGGAGGTTCTACTTAATATTTATCTAATGTTTATTTTTTTGAGAGAAAGAGACAGAGTGTGAGCAGGGGAGGGGCAGAGAGAAAAGGAGACACAGAATCGGAAGCAGGCAGGCTCCAGGCTCTGAGCTGTCAGCACAGAGCCCGACACCGGGCTCGAACTCCCGAACCGCAAGATCACGACCTGAGCCAAAGTCGGATGTTTAACCAACTGGAACACGCAGGCACCCCATGGGGAGGTTCTACTTAAAACAGGGAACCAAAAACGCAGGAGCACTTCATCTGGAGTGATTTCACCCACGGAGGGTGCCAACAATGACAAATGGCTAAAAGCAGTTGCCTCTGTCGTGAAGGCTGTGACTGACGGGGACTCTTACTTTTTATTTGTACCCACTTATATTGTTTTTTATTATCTGATCCCTGTATTACTTTTATGAGGTCAGCCCATAAAATTATATGGGAAGCATAACCACAACTATATAAATATAATTACCTGGTCACATCTATATTCACACGCATATTCACACGCATTCATATGGATGCCCACATACGTGTGCTCACAGGTATATTCACGGAAAAAAGTTATTGGAAGGAGATAGAACAAAATGTAAATACTAGTTCTTGCTGAGTGATGGATGTAACTGTATTCTTATTTGTCTGAACTTTCCACGCTCGGTACCATGGATCTATTTCATGTTTATAGCTGGGAAGAAACGAACAGGGTTTTAGAAACTGAAGAGCCTGCCTAGAATTTCCTGCACGTGAGGGCAGGACCCCAGGGAGCCTGAAGGCAGAAAGAAGGCTGCTTCAAGGCCAGGGCTTAAGAGACCCACAGCCATCACACGTGAGTACACACTGCGTCTGCAACCACAGGCCCCGGAAGACGGAGCCTGGGCGGGCGAGCATTAAGGGTTACTTACACCCAGCAGTGTGGACCAGATGTGCATCTCTTCTACCAAATCTGATTTAGAGTGGAACCGCCTCCCCGAGATTTTCCAAGGATCGAGGGCCCGCAGGTAATCAGACGAGCACACCTGCTGGAAGGAATTTTATTTAGATCAGCGTCACAGGAATGCCGAAGCTCGCCTGCCAAAAGAGAGGCTTTTGGCAGATGATTTTGAGTTGTTCTTTCTGAAAGCAATTAGACAAAAAGTTCAGCTGCTTTTTAGGGCTCCTCCTTCAGGCTATTATAACCTTTTTTAATTAATAAGTTGAATGTGAAAGGGTTTAATTTTAATAAATTTTTATGGATCCTCATACAAGGTTTTCCTGCTAACTCTTCTGGAAATTTCTGGCTGCTCAAGCATCCAGACAAAGGTGGGGAGTCTTGCTGGCTGAGTCAGGAACCCTCTCCCAAAGACAGTGGGAAGCGAGAGACTGCGGGGTCTGGGGGAAAGAACCGCACGCCGTGCCCAACCTTGACCGTGCAGAGTTCTCCAGAATTCTTCACTAGCTGTCTTAGTCTGCCCAGGCTGCCACAAACTATCATTGACTGCGTGGCTTCAACAACAGAAATTTATTTTCTTACAGTTATAGAGAGTAGAAGTTCAAACTTGAGAAACTTAACAGAAGACCATGGGGGAAGAGAAGGGGAAAAAATACTTTCAAACAAAGAGGGAGGGAGGCAAACCATAAGAGACTCTTAAATACAGAGAACAAACTGAGGGTTGATGGGCAGGAGCGTGGGGGGCGGGGGTGGGGGGGGAGGGGAAAATGGGTGATGGGCATTGAGGAGGGCACTTGCTGGGATGAGCACCGGGTGTTGCATGTAAGCGATAAATCACGGGAATCTATCCCAAAACCAAGAGCACACCGTATACACTGTATGTTAGCCAACTTGACAATAAATTATATTTTAAAAAGAAGAAACAAACTAGAAGTCCAAGATAAGAGTGCATGGTTAGCCTCTGGTGGGCGCTCTCTTCCTGGTTGGTACAGGGCTGCTTGCTTACTGTGTCCTCACGCGATGGGAAGAGAGGGAGAGCAAGGAAACTCTCTTGCGTCTTTTCTCATAAGGGCACTAATCCCATGATGAAGCCTCCATGCCATGATCTCAACTGAACCTGATTATCTTCCAAAGGCCCCGCCTCCAGAGAGCAACACAGTGGGGGTTAGGGCTTCAACGCTTGAATTCCCGAAGGGACCTGATCCAGTCTATAGCACGAGCCAGATTCAGAGCAAATATGGCTGAAGGTGGACAAAATCAAGCCAGGCGACTAAAAGTCTGTTCCTTTGTGTTACTTGTTTAAACTTGAATTAGCACTATATTGCCTGGAAGAGGCTGTAAGAGATTCCTGGAAAAAGGTACTGCACCCCTGGAGATTTAGCTCATTTGGGCCAATTTACATAAAATGAAAAGCATGTAAATTAGATTCATTCAATCCATCATTCAGATGGAAAGTAGTTTGAAATTCACCTATTGTTTAGGAGGTGACAGCATAAGAATATTTGGAAATAAGACATAGTGCTGGGGACAAGGACTTCATTATATTTTGAGATTTCTTCTCATTTTTCCATAAATCTGAGGGCACCCAGGGGAAGGCTGAAGCCAATCTAGCCACAGGGAAGGTCAGTTCAGCCGGTTGGTTGTTTGGTGGGAGGGACTTAAAGCATCTCTACGCTGGGATCCAGGATGGTTACAGCAGAAGTCAGAGAACGTGTCCTCCAAAAGTCACAAACTATCAGGATAGGAGTCCCAGAGGTCAGGTAATATCTGGGCCGTGCACCTGAGAATGATGCACAACTCAGGCAGAGAAGAGTGACTCCCAGGAGCAAGCAGCCTTGTTTAGTCCAGGTGGCGTGGCAGAGGGTGACACAGGGCACAGACTTCTTACCTGCAGGCCAGACACGGGTGCCCTGCAGAATGCCACGCCCCAGACAGTCCACAGCCTTGGGAATGTCACAAACAGGACACAAGGTCATCCCAACAGCCAGGCGGAAGACTGAATGCAACGCGGCAGTCACCTCGGGGACATCGGCTGGCAAGGAGAGGGTCCCAGTTGACAGGAGAAACAAAAGGCAGAGACCAAAAATAAGCACACAGGCTGTCCTCCTGGTCAGCATCTAACCTTCACAAAGACACCGTGATGGAGAGGAATCTGCTGAAAGAATGAGAAGCTTTTCTACGCGCAAGGGACACAAACAAATTTTAGAAAAATCCACAACAAAAGTCTACAAAGTACAACCAGACTGTGAGCTCCTTGGACACAAACTTCTCCCAGGACCAAAGCCTCTGTCAGGCACATAAGGAGCACTCAGAAATGTTTGCTGAGGGGCCCCTGGGTGGCTCAGTCGGTTAAGCGTCCAACTCTTGACCTTAGCTCAGGTCTTGATCTCATCAGGGTCGTGAGTTCAAGCCCCACACTGGGCTCTGCGCTAGGCGTGACGCCTACTTAAAAAAATGTTTGTTGAATGCACACATGAGTGAGTGGATATGAAAGAACCTGTTTTGCTGAGAACCGCCAAGACAGAGAGGAGACAAGGTCTCCTGGAGCTACCCATCCTTCCACGGTGACTCCTGGAGCGAAACACATGTCCAGGGCCTGTGGGAACAGAGAAGTCGAATTTGGGAGCTAGAACTCTCATGGAGTCATAATGATGCCAGAAGTTTCTCTGGGGACCATGTCCATCTGGCATGAAAATACCAAAGAAGATTCTTCAGAATAGGTCATGCATAACAGCAGTGAACATTTGCAGAGGGCTTACTGTGTACCAGGGAATTCTACAAACAATGCTAAGCAATATGTCAGTTGTACCTTGTAAGGCAGGATTAATAGTATCCCCACTTTACAGACGAGGGAAATGAAGCACAGGCATAATAAATAACTGGTCCAAACTGCAGAGTTAGTACCCGGTAGAGTGGGAAGCCAAACTCAAGTGGCAGGGCTCCAGAGACAACACGTAAGACTCCCTCTGCAGTGAGTGTCCCTGGGATGGACAGACAGCAGCAACTAAAGGCATGTATTCATCCCAGAAATATGTACGGATGCTGGCCCTATCCATCCTTCTGGAGCCATCACATGAGGCATGGCCTCTGCCCTTCAAAACATACCTACTAGTCTGTCTGTAAACAAATGTCCTGGAGGCCAGTGCGAGGCTCAAAAGGGTCCAAGGAACTTGGGAATGGAAGCTTCTTCTCTGACAAAGCAGAAGGTCCAGGGCAAGGTGCTGTGGGAGTGTAAAAGGCGCTGGAGAAAGCAACGGAGGCGGGGAGCATTCTCAGGGAACTCAAGGAACACAAGGGTGGCGCCATGACAGAGGGAAAGGAAGCCACCTTCAAGAGCCCTTGGCTGAGGGCATCAGAGGGAAGCCTGATGGAGCAGAAGTGGCAGGCAGGGAAGGACACCAACAGGCAAAACAAACACAAGTGCAAGGTCCCCCCACTGTTTGCTGTCTTCTTTTGTCCCACAGCCAGCCAGGAAAAGCAACACTGGATCGCTTCCCACACTCCATTCGAAGCCAAAGAGGTACAAAAGCCAACCTAATTTAGTCATCTTCCCTCCGCTCTCCCCTGAAATGACCTTACTCACCGGGTCCAGGGAGCTGTTCTGAGTTTGAATGAGCAGCTTTTTCCCCTGTGCTTCTTGCTTCAAGGCTGCCTGGAGGTGGGGGGATTTCAGACCAGAGACCAGAGTGTGAGGAAAGAAGCAGGCTCCGGTCAAGGTGCTGACGTTCCCAAGGGGGGGACCTGCCAGCCCACTGCCCACCTCCGGGCTCTGCCCTCTCCTGTCCATCTGTGGGCCTCTCCCGGTCACGCCCCACACCCCATCCCTCTGTGTCATCATTCCCTGATGCTAAGGGTGGCCCTTCTTCAGTGTCCAGTTCAACTCACTCAGCAAGGAGGTCTTTGCCATAAAAAGAGAAGCAGCGTAGCAGATCGGCCTTCAAGCTAAACAGACCCCAGACCCCGTCCTGACTCTGCCAGGTTCCAGCTGTAAGACTCCAGATGATGCAACCTTCTAAGTCTTAGTTTTCCCACCAGTACAATGGGGAGTCAGAAGGTATTTGCCCCATTGAGCGGTCATGAGTATTAACGGGGATTAGCCAGAAAATACTTAGCACAGGGCCCAGGACATGGTAAGCAACGCGCCCAGGTCCTGGCACTCAGGATATGGCTGAACATGCACAGCAATGGCTTCCATACGGCCGCGCGCACGGACATCAGTGGATAAGGAAGGTCCAGGCGGGGAAGGGACGGTAGGGCAGAGAGTGTGACCTCAGTGACTGTAACACTGATATCACCCTAGTGCCACTTCAGGCGGCACCTCTAGACTCAGTCACGAGCTGGGGTGGTGGGGGTGGGGCACACTGAGGCATCTGATGACATCAGCACAGAAACAACAGCAAGAGTGTAAAGTCTTAGAAGGGGCCAACAAGGAAAACGAAGGTGGTCTGTAAAAGGGGTAAAAACGTGGAACGTTTTAAGAGAAGTAGGGTGAACTGTAAAGGGCTGTCATGCCATAGCAAGGACCAGACTTTAAAGAAAAACAGGGATGATCCAAGGAAACAGGAAAGATCCACAAGACGTGCCTAGGAATGGAGTGAGTAAACAGGGAAGAAGCAAACCAAAGATGAGGAAGCAGCCTCAAGGCAGCCATACCAGTCACACGCAAGGACGACTCGGGTCCCAGTGAGTCCCTCCCCTACACTCTACTCCTTTGTTTTTTGCTTCTTGACCTGGGTTGGGCCCACAAACTAGGTTCCCCATAACACACGGCACCATGTCACTTTGAAGGTGAGGGGACAGAAAATTGTAACGGGTGAGGCCAATATAACCTTGGCAACATAACCTTCCTGAAACATGACTTTGGAAAAGATGCCTCCCGTTTAGAAAATTCTAGAAGGACAAGGAAGTAGAAGAAAAAACAATGGTTTTTTTTTTGGGGGGGGGGGGCGGTGCCTGCGTGGCTCAGTCAATTAAGTGTCCAGCTCTTAATTTCAGCTCAGGTCATGACCTCATGGTTGTGAGATAGAGCCCCGCATGGGGCTCTACGCTGAGCATGGCGCCTGCTTAGGATTCTCTCTCTCCCTCTTCCTCTGTGCCCTGCTCACACACGCTCTCTCTCTCTCTCTCTCTCTCTCTCTCTCAAATAAATAAATCAACTTTAAATAAAAAAGTGGTTTTGACTAGTTGAAAGCTCTGTGACATCTGGATAAGCAGTGACCATAAAGATCAGAATTCTCTTCCCATTAAAAAAAAAATGGTGATTTAAAAATATAAAAAAAGAATAAGGGAAAATTTACCCTTTGGTAGATTTTTTAAGTTATTAATAATTAAACCAGGGTAGCACTGGAAAAAGAATAAAAGCAGTAGTGGGGCCGAACTCACAGATGAGAAGTTCAGTCCAAATGAGTGTGGTAATTCGGTACATAACAAAACCGGATGGAGGGGCGCCTGGGTGGCTCAGGTGGTTGGGCGACCCAACTTGGGCTCAGGTCATGATCTTGCGGTTTGTGGGTTCGAGCCCCGTGTCGGGCTGTGCGCTGACAGCTCGGAGCCTGGAGCCCATTTCAGATTCTGTGCCTCCCTCTCTCTCTCTGCCCCTCCCCTGCTCACGTTCTGTGTCTCTTTCCTTCAAAAATAAATAAACATTAAAAAAAATAATTTAAATCGGTGGATGGATTCATTCCATAAGTAGTATTGGAAAAAACTGAAAATCGTTTGAAAAAGAAATAATGATGAAGTTAGATCCCTGTATCACATCACAGCCCAAGTAGTTGGTGGATTTAAAAATGTAACGATGGGGCGCCTGGGTGGCTCGGTCGGTTGAGCATCCGACTTCGGCTCAGGTCACGATCTCACGGTCCGTGAGTTCGAGCCCCGCGTCGGGCTCTGTGCTGACCGCTCGGAGCCTGGAGCCCGTTTCGGATTCTGTGTCTCCCTCTCTCTCTGCCCCTCCCCTGCTCATGCTCTGTCTCTCTCTGTCTCAAAAATAAATAAACGTTAAAAAAAAAAATAATAAATAAATAAATAAATAAATAAATAAATAAATAAATAAAATAAAATAAAAACGTAATGATAAAAATATCTATTAGACTTCCAGTAAAAACTGGCAAATCAACCTCACCTCATTTCTCGTCTCTCCTTTCCAAAACATGGCTCAAATAAGAAGGAAGGATAGCAGGCAGGGAAACATTCCTCTGAAAGCCACAAGGACAAAGAGGAGGGGGGGGGGGGGGGGGGGCTTCAGAGATATAGAAGTCACAAAGCAGAGGGGGTGGTGTTGAATAGTATTCAACTGTTTAAGTTGCGTGCGGTCCGCTACATTAATAAAAAGTGGGTTTTTTTTTAATTTACAAGACAAATTTGATATTTAGAAGTAAATATGTTCGTCATCTTGAGGGTGAGGAAGAGTTTTCTAAGCACGACCCCAAACGTAAATATTTAAAAGGGAAGGATACATTTGATTAGATATTGTTTTAAAAACAAGAAGTTAGGGGCACCTGGGTGGCCCAGTCAGTTGAGCATCTGACTTTGGCTCAGGTCATGATCTCGCGGTCCGTGAGTTCGAGCCCCGCGTCGGGCTCTGTGCTGACAGCTCAGAGCCTGGAGCCTGCTTCGGATTCTGTGTCTCCCGCTCTATGACCCTCCCCCGTTCATGCTCTGTCTCTCTCTGTCTCAAAAATAAATAAATGTTAAAAAAAAATTTTTTTTAAATAAATAAATAAATAAAAACAAGAAGGGGCACCTGGGTGGCATGCTCAAAGTCAGCTGAGCATCTGACTTTGGCTCAGGTCATGATCTCGCGGTCTGTGAGTTCGAGCCCCGCGTCGGGCTCTGTGCTGACAGCTCAGAGCCTGGAGCCTGCTTCAGATCGTGTCTCCCGCTCTCTCTGCCCCTGCCCTGCTCACACTGTCTCTCTCTCTCTCTCTCTCTCTCCAAAATAAATAAACATTTAAAAATATTTTTAAAAGTACCTAAATAAAAGCAAGAAGTTAAAAAATAATAGAAAAGAAATGAAGAGGTGCACCCAGGTGGATCTGTCGGTTAATCGTCTGACTCTTGACTTCAGCTGAGGTCATGATCTCACGGTTTGTGAGTCTGAGCCCATGTCAGACTCTGTGCTGACAGTGTGGAGCCTGCTTGGGATTCTCTGTCTCCCTCTCTGCTCTTGCCCCACTCATGCACACACACTCTCACTCTCAAAAATAAACATCAAAAAAAAAAAAAAAGAGAAAGAAATGAAGAGATAAACAGCAAACTTGGAAAATTTTGCAACCTATAATAAATAAACAGTACTATTCTCTCTATTGAATTCATACAAGTCATTTTTTAAAACAGAACACCTCAGTAGAAAAAGAGACATAAAACATCAATATGCAATTCACAAAAGAACAAAATCAAATGGCTAAGAAGTGTATGAAAAAGAGAAATGTGCCTGCTTGCTTATGATCCCAGAAATCCAGGATAAAACAACAATGTGAAACTATTTTGGCTGTCAAATTTCAAGAAGCAATCAATGCCAATAGCAAATGTTGGGGACAATGCGTAAAAATGAGCCCTTTCATACATCCTGGCTGGAAAGAGAATGGAAACAACCTTGAGGAAAGGTCAAGTCCTTGACCTGGTCGTCCCGCTTCTAAGAATTTAATCCTTAGAAAACTACTTTCAAATGTGCCATATTTTTCGATAACAAAGACAAAGTCAAAAATACACACGTCCACTTGCGGGCTAGCATACATTCGTTAAAAATGGTGAGGAATGGAGCAGCTGTAGCCATCCAGAGAGACATCCACAACTTATTAAGTTAAAAAACGGCCAATACAAGGGCACCCTGGGTGGCTCGGTCGGTTGAGCGTCCAACTCTTGGTTTCGGCTCAGGTCGTGATCTCCCAGTTCGTGGGTTCGAGCCCTGCATTGGGCTATATGCTGTCAGCGCAGAGCCTGCTTGGCATTCTCTCTCTCTCCCTTTCTCCCTGCCCCTCCCTCACTTGTGCTTTCTCTCTCAAAATAAATAAATAAACTTTAAAAAACAGCTGATACAAGAGTACTGACTCACCAACCCCTTCTAAGAAATAGAGGAATACTTTGTAACGACTGCAACACCCACACCAGCACTCAGAACAAACTCCAGGGGACTTTAGCCCCAAACTGGGATCTGTGCTTATCTCTGGGTTCTTGGGACAAAGGGTAAATTTTACTTTCTTCCATTTGCTTCCTTTCTAATGTTTGGCCACAAATCTTGCTTTTGTGCTTAACATTTACATATGAGAAAGCAGTGACCAGATGGCAGAGGTTTCCTGCCCTGCGGGGTTGGTGAATTTTCGTTCCCATCATCCCAAGGGGGAATATATCCCCGAACATTTCTAAGTGAAAGCTGAACAGATCTAAACCGGGCAACTTGAGGCTACAACTGTTTCCGCCACTCTGTTTGCTCTGCCTGGCCGGCTCCGCCTGGGTGACTGATGACAGCCAGCATCTGGCAGGATGGGATGGCCAGGCGGCAAATGGCAGGGACAGAGCTGTGGCCGCAACGCGGGCCCTCGTGGCACCCAGACAGGCGGGATCTAGGGAACCCCCACCCACAAGACCCAGCAAGAAGCTCTGAACGGAGGAAAGGAAGAGATCAGGGGTGTGTGGGAGGCATCCCATCCAGCCCCTCCAGGGTGAAGGGCTTAATGCACCCGCCCTCCGAGAGGCGCCTGCTGTTTACCAAATCTGGTAGACACAGGAACCCAAAGGGCGTCCTTGAGAGGAGTGAAATGTGACAATTTGTGCCAGCGTGGGGAAGGCAGAAAACAGAATGGCGACCCACCACACCCTTGCAGATAATCGCTCTACCCTGTGCACCAGCTCAAACTCTATTTCCCAGGGATCTGAATGACAGAACCTGACCTCCTTGCTGTTACTTCCAAGGAGCGTCTGTTGCTGCTGGCCCAGAAGATCCTCTCGGCCCTCCCCTCCCTCTGCCAATTACCTAATGGGCTGGAAACTTCGCTCAAATTCATGAGGGGAGTTCCTACCGGAGAGGACCTTACAGGGAATGTTTTAACGTTAAGGCAAATAATTACTCCCTTATTCGTCTGGTCCAATGTATTTAAACGGTCCCTTTATAAAACACCTTCATTTTACGCGTTGTTTCCTCTCCCGCTTCTCCAAAGAATTTGAGGTATTGAAAGGTGTACTTCATTGAAGACCTTCTCCTCCCCTACCAGCCACTTCCTCAGGGACAAGTGTCTGTGCCATCATCCCCATTTGACACTAGAGCAAACGATCACACAGCAAGTGATGGAGAAAATTACTTGCAGTGAGAACCACCTTGCAAACCAGTCAGGGCCCACTCTTACTCCACGGACATCCGAGTCTTAAGATCAAAGAGGCCCAAAGGCGCAGCTAGATCCCGCCCCCCCCCCCAAATACTGTGCTCCATTAAACTTAAGAAACATCTCCAGGGGCGCCTGGGTGGCTCAGTCGTTTGAGCGACTGACTCTCGGTTTCGGCTGGGGTTATGATCTCGCGGTTCGTGAGTTCGAGCCCGCGTTGGGCTCTGAGCAGACTGTGGGTGGATCCTGTCTGGGATTCTGTCTCTCTCTCTCTCTCTGCCCCTCACTCGCTCTCTCTCTCTCAAAATAAATAAATAAACTTAAAAAAAAAAAAGGCGACATCTCTAAACTTGTCTTCCAGGCAAAACACGGTGCCAGGCGCCATGGAAAAACCAAACGCACACCCGCACACGAGCAAGCACGCACACATGCACCCCGCCAAGCCCCTTAAAAGCCCTTACGATGTAGAAGAGGGAGAAGTAACTGTAAGTTAGTTCCTGGAGGGTCTATTGCCTCACCGGAAGGTGCCCCCCTTTCATGTTACCTTCCCAGGACTCGGCAGCTCTAAACGTGCGACAGAGCACAAGCCGATAAGCGTAAGAGTAAATGTGCAGGTAAGTGTGGGGAAAGCAAATTCAACTGCGGGAACCACGGAGCACTTCACTAGGAAGGTCAGGTTTAACTCGGCCCGTGAGCTGCCGACACAGCACGGGCAAAGACACAGAGGTCTGTCGTCTGCTGGAACTTGACCAACGGGTCAATGCCCAAGGAGGTCAGATGAAAGTCACGGAGGAGCCAAAGTCTTCATCTCGAAAGATGCAGCTGGACCAGAGTGGCATGGCTGTCCTCGTGTTTCCAGGGGACGATGGGTCTGTAGGAGCTGGCTCCAGTCCAGGTCAGAGCAATGGCAATGGCGTCAGAATGTCGGGCACACACATAGAGAAATCACGCGTGGGTGGGGAGAAGGGGGCCAGAGGTGACAAGAGGCTTCTTATTCTGAGTGTCTGTCGGGAGCCGTTCCCTCCCGACCCTCAGAAGGAACCATCCTCCTGACAGCTGACTCTTGGACTTACAGCCACCCCAACTGCCAGAAAATACATTTCTCTGGTTTAATCCACCCAGGCTGAGGGGCTTTGTTCCAGAAGCCCAGCAAACACATACAGAAAGGTAAGAGACGAGAAGTCCAGTCAGGAGAGTTCGTTCAGGAGGAAGTTACATGAGGAAAGGGGAGGTCAAGGGTGTCAAATGTTCCCCAGTGGGAGAGATGAGTCCACATGGTTAGATTTTAAAATGAGGTGAGAATGTCAGTGACCTTGTAAAAAGCCAGTTCACAATATAGTAAGTATGTAAGACTTAAAAAGCAGGGGGCCAGGGAAACCTGCGTGGCTCAGCCAATCGAGCGTCTGACTTCGGCTCAGGTCATGATCTCGCGGTTTATGAGTTCGAGCCCCGCGTCGGGCTCTGTGCTGACAGCTTGGAGCCTGGAGCCTGCTTCGGATTCTGTGTCTCCCTCTCTCTCTGCCCCTCCCCTGTTCACATTCCATCTCTCTCTCTCTCTCAAAAATAAACACTAAAATTAAAAAAAAAAAAAAAAAAAAAAAAAGCAGGGAAACAACAAGTAGGTGTAACCGAACCAAAGTGGGCTCGGCTCGTGGGGAGTCAGAAACTGCACCGTCACACAAAGAAAACTTTTATTTGCAACAACTAAGGAGATCACTCATGGGGAATGGTTTCCAAAGCCATGACTCTCCAAGAGAGGGTGAATGGGTTCCTCCTGTTTGGGGTTAGGATGACTATTTAGATGGGGAAGCCTTGTCATCCTGCGTAGAGGCGGGCATAAGATGTCACATGAGCCTTAAGGAAACGTGCCTGTATACTGTAATTGCATGTTATGTAAATGAGGCTGAGGCTCCTCCCTGGGCCGAGACTTTAGCGTTTTGATGATGCAAAGGTGACTCTAGTTCATTCCAGAGGTCAGCTCATGGTCCACCTGCGTGGGTGGGAGTCATGTTCAGCTCAAAGGATCTGGGTGGTCTGGGCCTGCCAGAGATTTTATCAGGACAGTCACCATCACCAGGGGGATGGTGGCAGGTTTCCTTGATCTGAGTGAAGCGGAAAGCTGGAGAAATGTTAAGACAAAGGTCAGTGAGTATAAGGCCGGGTCTTGGGATCTACACAGGGTTGGCCCACAGCAAAGGGTGAATGGGGCTGACAAGAATAAGGTGGAAAAGCGAGAGCAGCAAGAGGGGACTCTCCTTCTGGAAGCTTTGCATTCCAGAGAGGGAAATGGGGAGGCAGTGAGGTCAAGCAAAGTCTTGCGTTGACTTATGTTTATGAGCTTAAGGAAGGAAAATCTGAGATTTGAGTTGAGAAATGGAAGCCCATTAGATTAACGGCAAAGCCAAGTTTTCCTTGTAAAGGAGTTAAGGACGTCTGTTCCTCTGAAACAGGAAGACAGGTGAGTATCTGAAGTAGAGATGGAGAATGTTGACGTCGAGGGTTACAGGAGTTGCAGTTCGTGCCCTTGATCCCCCCAAATAGGAGGCAAGGTCATCCCCTGAGAAGGCATATGGGTGAGAAGAGCGGGGTAACTAGGAAGCACAGAAGTACAGACGTAGAGATAGGACAAGAAATCAGCCTGGAGCTCAGGAGAAGGATTAGTAAAAAGAATCGGGGCCCCAGCTGTTGTTGAACAACATAACTTTTTAATGAAATCAACTGAGCTGGCTGAGAACTTGAAAAAGTAAATGCTTGACTTTATTCAAGGTTGAGGGTTGCACAGTGAAGACAGTAATAGGTCAGGAAGGTCAACGAGTACAGGGTTCTTGGGAATTCAGAGTAGAGGTAGTGGCCCAGGGTTCTACGCGAGGCTTGCTAATGACCTCTAAAGAGACAGAGTCATTACAGGTTACACGTCAGAAGGAGGCAGCTGCACAGTTATCCTAAAGAAGGAGTCCGCCAACCATAGGCCATGGGCCAAAATCCGGGCTACCCTTTGTTTTTGGAAGTAAAGTTTTGTTCCGACACAGCCACACTCATTCATTTACATCCTGTCAATGGTGGCCTTCCTGCTACAACAGCAGGGGAGAGAAATTGCAGCAGGGACCACAAGACCTGCAAAGCTAAAATATTCACTATCTGCCCCTTTCCAGAAAAAGTTTGCCATTCCCTAAAGGACCAGAACTGTAGTGTGAAAAAGCAAGTGGCAACACCAAGCAAGCAAGAAGGGAGGGAGAGCCAAGACTAGGCCAAGCTGATGACCAAGGCAGCGGGCACGGGATTGGGTAAAGGGCACCATCAGGCGGCCTCAGCCTACGACCAAGGGCAGAGCAACCAGGGCAACCCTGAAAACCCAATGCAGAGAGCAAGCCTGAAGTGAGGGAGACTGCAGGGGTTTCCATCTGTCCCCTAGAACCCCCACAAGAGGCTCATATTGGGGGAATGAGCTAAATCAATATGAACAATCCAGCAAGAATGAGGCAAAGGCTTCACCATGAGTTCAGTGGGTGGCCACCAGAGAAGGATAGGGGCCAACACAGAGTCCAGTGGGTGGCCAACATGGGACGGTGGTAGAGTCTGTAAGTCAGGGCAATACAGGTTATCTTTGACCTACCATACTCACAGGTGCCCCAACTGACATTCCAACCCTACCAACTGGCCGTGGATTCTCTTCTTTGTTTATGAACTAGGGTTTGCCCACATGTGCGTCCATCAAAGGACACATCTCCCGAGAGCCGGATGGGGAAAACAGGACAGGCCATCTGCCTCAGGACCAACTCCAATGGTGTGAGGGAGAGGGCATCCATGTGAAGGCAAAAGTGTGTCCCACGAGGCGAATGTCACAGTCAGAGTATGTATGACAACGTTCTATGGAAGTTTCCTGGACAATCGTAATTACAAAGGCAGGATAGCCTGGCAGCTTAAGGGCTCGGCTTCTAGTCGTGAGTCCAGCTTCCCTATTCATTAGCTGAGGGACTTTCAGCAAGGTGCTTAGCTTCTCCTCATCCATACAAACAGAAACAATAATGGTATCTACCTCACCAGGTTGTTGAAAGGATTAAAGGAGTTAACATATGTGAAGAACTCAGAAGGGAATACTTACATAACCATTAGCTATAATTATACTGCTTCAATCTTTATGCTAATTTTCATGTGCCCCTCAGTCTTCTACTCTATATAAAGGTTTGATCTTCTAGGGCAGAATACACACAACCCAGAGAAAGCAATGTCCTGTCCATTTCAGTCACCGAGTTTCACATCCACTGTCTTCGCCTCATGTCAGTTACAAAGCATAAAGCGATGGGCAGGAAACCGTCCCCATCAACACTGACGTGCTGAAACAGGTGCCTTGAGTTGAAAAAGCAGCAAAAAAGGATCCAACAAAATATAATTTATTAGTCATCTGAACACGTCATGGCTGGGTGATAAATGCCAAGCACATCAATTATGAACTATTCTTACAACAGGTTTAACATCAGGGAACGCGACATCGGGGAACCTGTATGTCGCACACGTTCCTTATTTGTTTCAACGACAGGAGAAAAACATTTGGGGTAAAAACGGTAAATGCAATTATTTTGCATGAAGCAGGGCAGCCTGCATCGGGGTCCCGCCTGGGAGCGGGCTGCTGAACATCTGTCAAAGTGTCAACTCAAACCACAGACGTGAAGAACTTCGTCAAGCTTCCGCGTAGCTAACTGAAGTTGGCGGGGTGGCGGAGGGAGAGGATGGAAAATCACAGGTAGAATACATCTCTCAGTTCTCAGGTGCCTTTAATGTGACTATATCTGCAGTCTTTCTGGATGTCTCTGTCCTCTGATTGCCCTGCACCGGGAGCAGTGCTGGGGGGAGGGGAGGGACGTTCTCCTCCAGCCTCGCTTTCCTCCTCTTTGTCTCATGTCCACAGCAGCCCTGACCAGATGATGTGGCTCAGGGCAAATCACTCGGGGTCTCAGTGTCCTCCCCTCCAAAACCCAAGTCGTTCAGACTGGATAATTCCTAAGGTCCCTTCCAGCTCTCCGAGCTTCTGATCCCAACTGTATAAATGCTGGCCAGAGACAGAACACGCTGGATCCTGAAGGACAAGTAAATGCAAGTCACTGTACCCATGATACCAACTTTTGGTCTCCAATACCGGAGCGATGATGTTTAAGTGTCCAGAGAACTTTAATGAATATTTAATTGCTCTATTCTTTATAAGAATATATAAAGATGGGAGGCAGGCTCCGGGCCTCCTGTTCTCCAACCCTACCCTGAGGGAACCAAAGATGCTGTAATATCATGGAAAAGCAATGGTTCCAGAAGCCCTCCATGTGAAGCTAAGGAAGGAAGGAAGACGATTCTTCTAACTAGGTCTTGCCCACCCAGGGAGTCCCAGAAGCAGTAGGGCCACTGGGGAAGAGGGGATGGGCGAAATAGGGGATCAAGGGGTCCAAACTTCCAGTGATAAAGTAAATCGCAGGGATATAACGTAATACAACATAGGGACTACAGTAATAATGTTGTAATAACTTTGTACGGTAACACGATAACTAGACCTAGTGAGGTCATCATTTGATGATGTATACAAATATGGAATGCCCATGTTGTACACCTGAAACTAATCTAATACTGTATGTCAGTTATAAATCAAGAAAAAGGAAAGAAGAATAAAGGCAGGCAGGCAGGAAGGAAAGTAGGCAGGCTCTAAGCCTGCTGCAGACCCAGGCATCAGGATTCACATTTGACCAAGATCCCCAGGTAATACGCAGGCACCTGTTTGAGAAAAGCTGTTCTCGACCCGGGTTCTCAACGGTGACTATACAGTGGAATCATCTGGGGTCTTGGTCCCACCCCAAGATGCTGACATCACCGGTCTGGGATGTGACGATGGGGCATTAGGATTTTTTTAAGGCTCCCCAGGGGATTCGAATGTGCAGACAACTGAGAAACACTGAACTAAATCTTCCACTTCAGGTTCTAAAACTCAAATCCAGGGGTGCCTGAGTGGCTCAGTCGGTTGAGCGTCCGACTTCAGCTCAGGTCACGGTCTCGCCGTTTGTGAGTTCGAGCCCCGCGTCGGGCTCTGTGCCGACAGCTCGGAACCTGGAGCCTGCTTCGGATTCTGTGTCTTCCTCTCTCTCCGTCCCTCCCCTGCTCAAGCTCTGTCTCTCTCTGTCTCAAAAATGAATAAAAAACATTAAAAAAAAATTTTTTTAACTCAAATCCAGGGCCAGCCAACCTCCCTCTGGAGAGGTCTGTATCACCTTTCCCAAGACCACAGGAGGTCACCCACTCCCAGGAATTCCAAATCCGTACCTGCCTCTTGCATTTACCATCCCCCCTAGCGACTAGGCTCCTATAGGGCGCGGCCACTTACAGAGAGTGCTGCCTATCAGCACTGGCTTGTTCGCTCTCTCTCTCTTGTGCCCACGGCAGTGCTCCAGATCAGAGGACAGAACTTTCTTCTTCGGCAACACCTTTCATCCAGGGATCTCCAAGCACACGACTCCCCAGGGCCCATCGCTTTAGTCCCTTCTGCTATGCAAGATTCTGAGTCAGCCTGCAGCACGGATAATAATTGAAGGCTGACAACAATCTCTGAGTGTGAGTCCACTGAGTATCAGCACTTATGTTTCCTTCATTTTTAACAATTCTTCTTAAAGTTTATTTATTTTGAGAGAGAGAGAGAGAGGGAGAGAGCAGGGGAGGGGCAGGGAGAGAGGGGGAGAGAGAGAATCCCAAGCAGGCTCCACAATGTCAGCTTGAACTCATGCTCGTGAGATCACGAACTGAGCCGAAAGCAAGAGTGGGTCGCTTAACCGACTGAGCCACCCAGGCGCCCCTCCCTCATTTTCAGACCCGTGGTTCCTCCTGTTGCCCACTGCCCTTGGAGGGCTCCGTGGATCCTGTGCATCTGGGTTTCTGAGAGCGGCGTGTATCTCTGGGTGTAAGAAGTACAGAACTTTGGTATTTGTTAGGATCACACAAGGCAGAAGCCAGCAGCACTTAAATCTAGCAGAGCAAGACGTGGGTTAGCGTCCATGCGACTAACTTGAGGGCTGAGTCGGAGAACCACCGGCCTCAGCTGAAGGCAAACAGTCTGTCCTCTACCGGCTACCACTTCATGTCTCACGAAGCGGAAGGACTGGGGCCACCCAGGAAACAGACCTGAAAGCCACACACCCCGCAGATCCCTCTTTACGGCTCCACATCCATGAGTTCGCCCAAAAAAGTCATTTTTTAACTGTTTATTTTTGAGAGAGAGAGAGAGAGAGAGAGAGAGCACATGCACACACGCAAGAAGGGGAAGGGCAGAGAGAGAGAGGGACAGCACAGAGCCCGATGTGGGACTTGAACTCACAAACTGCGAGATCATGACCTGAGTCAAAGTCGGACGCTTAACCCGCTGAGCCACCCAGGCGCCCCCCCCCCCCAAAAAAAACCTGATTGAACCACAGTGATTTCACAAAGTCAGATGCCGATCTTTCTTGCAGGGAGTCTGTCTGTGACAGCCAGGGGAAGGTGGGGACTTCAGCTGGTGAGTCACAAGCCTCCGGGGCCCCGCCTGCAGTGGTGCTGATTCCCTTCCACCACATTCTGACCCTGGGCACGTGACCGAACCTCGCTGCATCTCCGCATCTCCATCTGTAAAATGGGGGAAGCACTAATCCTCAGGGAGCTGACGGCACATAGGAAGCACTCCGCAGGTTCGCTATTAGCCCTGTCACTTCCTGTTGGAGGGGGAATGTGTGTTTATGTGTCTGTGCATAAAATGAATCATCAACCATCGACCAGATTAAATAACAAAGCAACTGGTTTTAAGAACACGCAGCAGGAATGCTGGAGGCTGAAATGCTACATCGACGTGCCGTACAGATGTTTGAAGTTTTCTTACCAGACTATAAAAATGTTTACACAGTAATTAGGCCTGTTATCAGTACGCAAACAGATTACACTCTACAGAACGAATGAACAGCTCAGAAACCCATTTTTCATCAGGTTCAGAGCGCTTTCCTAATTCTTGGGTTTACCAAAATAAATTCACTTCCTGACAACACGGAGCCACTGCTGAGTGCCGGAGAGTGGCGCCCGGGTGGGGGAATCGGCGGAGGGCGCACACACGCACACACACACACACACCCCCCACTTACTCTCTCCGGTCTTCAATTTCCCCCCTGTAAAATGAGACAACCCGAGGCCCCCTCTCCATGGCTCTATTCCATTACCATCATTCTCTTCGGAGCACATACTTGCTCTCCTTTTCATCAAGAAAGGACGTGTTTAATTATGGTAATGATGGGGAAGGTGGTAATTCTGCTGAATCACATAATGAGACTCCAATCCCACTCTCGTTCGGTTACATTAACATGGACTTTGGGCCACTCATTCCTGGCTCGTGAGCCCCCAAGATCCAGTCTGCGCGACGAGGCCACGCAGACAGACGGCTCTTCCCAAACGCATGGGCAGTGGCTTAAGTAACACTTCACTGAGTGTTATTCTTTTCCCGTTTTCAAGGGACGAAAGAGTATTCTGTGGTAATAAATATGTCACCAAAATAATTGGCTCAGCTCCCTGGTTTGCTCCTCCTAAGTTTCCGTATTGGCTAACTTTTGTTAATGAAAACAATGCAATCGTGATACCAACTTTTGGGCTCCAGTCCTAGAACAATAATGTTTCAAGGCTCAGAGATGAACTTTTAATGAGTATTTAATTGCTCGATTCTTTATAAGCATAAAGCGTGCTTTCAGTGAACACTCTGAATACCAAAAGGGCAAGATTCAGTTTCTCTTAGCTGAGTTATGTGTTCAAGTTTTCCCAATGGTTTTGTCGCAAGGGGGGAAAAGGTCATCTGGGTAAGAGCTCGAGAGGAAGGAATTTTGCAGAGTAATTTGGATAGGGTGATTTGTTTTAGCAATATTCCAAAATCCTTCAACAAAGTATGGATGCAGGGATCTGAAACACACACGGAAAAAAAAAAAAAAATCGAACAATATATGACCAGAAATGTTAACGGTCTGGGGAACGACAGGGCAGAAAGGTACTTTTATTTTTTTTATATAACATTTCTGTGTTGCTTTAATTTCTTATAAAAGAAAGAGAATGTTTGCTCTCCGCACTAAAAATATTTTTTAAGCATAAAACAAAGCGCCACCGATTGGACAGCTGGCGTCGACTATAAACATCCTCTTTTCTGGCCCAACCAGGACCGTGGGTTTTGACATCAACCTTTCCAGAAATGAAACGGGAGGGGGAAAGTGTGTAGCAGACAGAATCTCACAACACCCCTTAAAATCATTTTTTCCTGATTATAAAAGAAACGTGTGCTCATCTTCAGGAACGTAAAAATCATCTGCAATGCCAACACCTTTGGACAGCAGCGTTAATATATTTAGTCCACTCCTTTCCATTATTCTATACCATGTTTTTAAACAAAACTGAAATCATACTAGAAATGTGGTTTCAATTAACTGGTACAGTAGAAACCACTAAATTAAGGTCACCAATGCATTCTCTCTCCATCTGTTACTCTTAAACTCTACATTTTAACTCTGATGGATAAAAACCCACTTTATTGTACCAAGATGGTGCATACAGAATGCACAGCTGCCAGGGTGCTCTTTTGAAAACATAAATTATGTCACTCCCCCGTTTGAACCTCTCCGGCAGCCCCCATCAAACTCAGTGTCAAACCCAAACTCTACAAGGTGACTTCGCAGGCGCCCCATAAATGAGCCCCTGATTCTTTGAACTCGTCTTCTACCACATTAGCCTCCTTCCTGTTCTTCTAACGCACCTGTTTTGTTCCTACCTCAGGACCTTTGCACTGGCTGTTGCCACCACCCAGAAGTTCTTCTCCAGATCTTTCCCAACTTACTCAGCTTAAATATGGCTCCTCACTGAGAACTTTCTTGACCGCCCAATCTGAAGTGGCACCTCCAATTGTCTCAGATCATCAAATCTCATTGCCGATTTTTGTTCTTTTTACTGTAAGTTACACCACAAGACTATGAAAGCACCACCTCTAATTCACCATCTTCCCCAGACCTGAACCAGATATGCTCAATAAGTATCAGTTAAATGAATGAAAATGTTTTCAGAGTATCCAGATTTGTGGGGCAGGATATAAAGCAACCTACTTAAACAGGCCTTATTCACAGCAGCAGGGCCCCTTAATGAGACTCAAAAATAGGTCGTCACCTTCTCCTGCAGCCTGGTCATGGACAGCGGCCCACAGCACCGCCTGTGGGAAAACAAGTGAGTTACTCAGTCTTGGCCAGACCTTTGTTTTGCTTATCCAGACCATTACCTAAACCGGAAAGCCAGTGGCCACACTATACCCTTCCCTTTCTCCTACCCCTACATCAGTTACTTAGTAAGTCCTCTCTCCTGTGAAGGAGGTACCTAACATCTATGCCACCATCTTCTAGCAGGATCATTCCAGAAAACTACTCTCCCCACCCCCAATGCCCTACCCAAAGCTCTGCTAATTGGACATTTCCTCTGAGCGCTTGGAATGTAGCAGAATAATGGAATGAGGAAGAGGAGGAGGAGGAAGAGGAAGGTGACGGAAAAGTTGACAGATTGTGGGTGCTTCCATAGTACCCACTGGTATGGAACCGGAAAGCAAGTCTGCCTCGAAGATCCCCACCACCACCTAAGTCTCCCCCGCTCCGTGTCTGGCTCTTCAGCCCTGTGACTTCCCATCACAGGTTTTAGCCAGAGTTGCTGTCGGTTACCCACAACCTCGCTGGCATCCACGCCCCTGGTCTCCTCCCCGGCAAATCCATTCTCCGCCGGGTCTCCAACCAGACTTACCTACAACTCGAATCTGACCACACTGCCCACCCCCAACAGAGAAAGACTGAGCCCCGAGTCCTGACCCAAGGTCTCCATCGTATCATTCCGGCCTCTTCTCTTGTTGCTCCCTCCCTCCACCTTCAAGCTCCAGGAACTGCGAACCCCAGGCTGCCTCCTCCTATTCTCTGTGCCTTTTCCCGCCCCTCTCACCCCTGGCCCGCCCTATTTCCTCTGCATTGGAATACCCATTTAAGGCCGACCGCCTTGCAATCATCTTTTAAGCTCAGCTCAGACATCGCTGCCACACTAGGCTGGATGCCTTCCGTCTCTGCTCACAAATGTGTAGCCCTAACACATGGCCTGCCTTCCCCACTAAACTGTGACTGTTTTGATGACAGGCGCTGTGTCATAGTCATCTCTGTATCCGTAACCACATAATAGGCGCCGAAGGCATTTTGGTTAGATGCTAAGTGATTAAACACATAATTCACTTTGAAAACCCCAGGTTGGAGGCAACAATGTGTTTTCGTTTTCCCCCTTTCTGACCGTATTCAGCACTACCCTCAAACTGAGCAACCGAGGGATCAGCCAGGGCTCTGCCCATCGCGAAGGATGATCGCTTGAGAGTCACGACGCACACTGTTTTCAAAAGCATCAGAGGCTGTCTCTGGTGGTGCTACCTGACGGTTCTCCATCACAAGAGGACCTTTCAGACACTCTGACGACATCAGTTTAGGCCTCCAGTGAAGGGCAGAGATGCCCCCTACCCCATACCAACGTGGGCACAGGCAGAGAACGTGCGAAGAAAGCATCAGCAGCCTACAATCGAAGCAACCCGGTCTGGAACTTGACACGGCTCCGGTGTGGGCGCACCTGGAGGGCAGGGCACCTGCCTCCAGAGCTCCTCTGGTGCCCGGGCTTCCTCGTCGGGAACGACGAGCAAACATAGGGTGCCCACTAAGGGGCTGGCGCTAAAGAAGGCATGGAAGGTCAGAGGCTACTCAAACACTCCTCAGCTCATAAGCAGCACTGTGGGCTTAGACTCAGGAACCCCAGCCTCTTAGAATCAAACCCTAAACCCTGCCTCTCACCCACAAGCTGCAACAGCCTCAGGAAAGGTATTTCGCTTCCCTGGGCATCAATTTCCAAATATGAAAAACAAGGATAACGTGAACTCAGATGTGGAAGTGTCCGGTACCAAGTAGGGACTCAGAGACAAGGTCTCCAAAGACCTTAAACCTCCCGAGTCCTACCAGAACCTGGGGGTTCCTCTCACTATAACAACTAGCGCCCCCTTCTGCCACCCAATGAGCACTGCATGGGCTGCCAGTACTGGTCAGGACTGGCAAAGCTGGGGCCAGCTAGGACCAGGCTCAAGGACCAGCTCACAGAGACCTCTCCCCAGCTGTTGACCCAGGAGCACACTGTCCCTCCCAACGCCACTTGCTATGGAAAAGAAATTTCTAGACTGGAGCCCAACCCTGCCCAATATTCAAGCCCTGATCAGAGGCCTCCCGCCGTGGAGACAAATGTTCAACTCACCTAAGCAGCTGTCCCACGCGCACCCTCACCACCCCCCCCCCCCCCCCACGCAGCCCCGCTGCCCCTTAGCGAGGAAAGCGGGTCATCTTCTCCACGGAATCAACTGGATTAAACTATTTTCTTTCTAAAGAGCCCCTCTCCTGCACCCGCACCGAAGGCCTGATTACTGGCAATGAGCAACACTCAGAGTTCAGAGAAAGGTGGATCTTGATGAACAATTCTAAGAAGATTTAGCGCTCCTCCAATCAAATACGCTAGGGATTGTGTTACCGGACTGTTTGGCTTTCATTACTCCGCGTGGATACATCCAGTAACCAACTTGGGTGTTGTGGACCAGCTTCTCGGTAAACAGAGCCTGTCTTCAGACAGCTAGTCTGAAGTGTCTGCAGTGAGCTCAGAAAGGGGGGCCACGCGGCTGGGCTTCCGCCCGCGCAGGCCGCTGGGGAACGCAGCCCCGGGCATCCACGGGGCATCCGTGGGGGCCGCCGCCGCCCGCCCAAGAGACTGGCAAAGTTCCGCAGCTCCGGGAATGCATCCTAAACCGGGTGTCACCGCAGAGCCCAGGAGAGGTCGGAGTGGCCCCCTCAGACTCCAGTCAAAGCCTCAGATAAACAAGCAGCGAATACAATCCGGACTCCACCAACACTTCCTTCTTCGTCCCCCCCCTCTCCCCCCAAAACTCCCTTCCACCCCACAAAGAGGAAATAAAAACCACCAACAAGCCAAGGAGGAGAGCTGGAGTCCAGCTTCGATTTAAAAAAAAAAAGAAAAAAAAAAAAAAAAAAAAGCCCTGCTCTAGCCTCAAGACAATTTCACACCAAGTGGCTTTAAAACCCTTCCCAAAGCTCTGATGCCTGGATTGAAAAAGAGTTTATCTCTTTGACTGAAAGCCAGCGGTGAAAGCAGCAGAACGGGGCAATCTTAGGAGTTAGTTTTCCCATTTGCACAAATGCGGGGTGTCTGGACATCCCGAGGGCAGAAACCTACCCATTCTTCCTAGAGAAGGTCACCTAGCTCTAACGCGGAGGAGGATCTTATTCGCGTGAGACTGTCGTTATTAATTAGCACGCCTCGGGCTCCGGTGGCCACGACCCGGCACGGCCACACACGGCACCGGCTGCTGATCTCCGAGCCCGGCAAAGTCTCCTTTTCTGCGGAAAAACAGGCTCGGGGCCTGGGGATGGCGCCCCGGTCTTGGCACCCGGGGAACTGCAGGCACACTTGCACCTGGGCTCAGGGCTTCAAACCAACCGCAGGGAAAGGCGCCTTCTTCACGCACGCCTCCTCAGAGCGAAAAGGAGCAGTGGCAAACGCTGCGGCGGGTGGGGGCAGAGGGCGCACGTGGCGGGCGCCTCGGAGGCAAAACGCGGCCCTGGGTCCCCGCTCGGCAGCACCGTCCCGTCGGCGTGGGGCGTCCTCCGCTCGCCCTGGCCCCGGGGCCCGCCCCAGAACTACCTGCTGCTGCCTAGGCGCCCTCAGGCCAAGTCTGAGGAAGTTCACTCCCCGCCGCGCCAGTCCGGGGAGGCTGGGGCGCCGCGTAAACCCGGACTGCCCGGGACAACCGGAGCCCGCCCCTGCCCGGGCGCCCGACCCCGGGAACTGCCGGGGGCCCGGGGCCGGCCGAGCAGCGGCCAGGTCCCAGCCTGCACTCCCGAGGCCTCCCGGGTTATCCCCGGGGCCCGCGGACCCCGGGCGGGTGGCGGCGAGAAGCGTGCGCCCCGGAGGGCTGGCAACCCGCGCCGGGGGTGGGGGGGGGGGGGCAGTGGGGGGGGGAGCCGGAGGTGGAGGGAACCCTGCGTCCCGCCTCTCCCGATCGCCATGACCCCGGCTTCCCGGAGACCTGGAAGCCGCGCTGCTCTCCCACCTGGGCTGCGGTGCGGCTCCCTCTCCTCCCCTTCCTTCCCGCCGCCCGGGCGCCCGCGGCCGGGGGCGCGCAGCCCAGCGGCCCCCCGGCGCCGCGGACTCCGCGAGCGGCGCGCAGCCTGCAGCCCGCGCGGTCCGGGACGCCCGAGCGGGACGTCCGCGGCCCTTCCCGGCCCCACGCCCCCGGGCGGGCGGCCAGCAGCCACCCCCAGGGGAGGGCCAGGTGGCTCGGGCGGCCCCCGGCCCGCGCGGCGCCCTCCGCCGGAGCCAACAGGTACGGGAGGCGTTGTCCGCGGCCGGCCGGCCGGCCGCCCGCTCCGGGGCAGGGGCTCCGGCGCCGCGGAGAGGGGCGAGGACGGAGGGGAGAGGCGGGGGCGGAAGGCGCGGGAGGGCGCGAGCGGGCGGCGGCACTCACCTCTGGCTGGGCCGGGGCCGGCCGCGCGGCCCGCTGCCCCGAAGCCCGGGTTCCGAGGCGCCTCCGCGCGGCGCGGGGGGCTTCCTCCGAGGCCCGCAGGGAGGGGGCGGCGCGGCCGCAGGCGCCGGCGGGCAGCGCTCAGCCTGGCGCTCACACCCCCAGCCGGCAGCCGCGTCCCCGCGCCGGCATCCTCGCTGCCGCCGGCTCCCACGGCGCCCCGGGCCGCTCCCCAAGCGCGCGCCGGGCCGGCGCGAGCCCCTCGTCGGCTCGGAGCGCGATCCGGGCACGCTCCTCCCTGTCCTTGTCCTCTGCTCCCGTCTGGGGACGCGTGCCCCGCACCCCGGCACGGCGCGCTCCTCTACCCCTCCCGCTCCCGCTGGCCGTGCAGAGCCCCGGCGCGCGGGCTCAGCCCATGTGCGCGGCTGTCTCGCTGCGCCCCGGAGCCCAGTGGCCGAGGCCCCGCCGGAGTTGCGCGCCCTAGAAACTCCATGCAGCTCCGGCCTCCTCCCCGGCTCCTCCCCGGCGGGCCCCCCGGGGCCTGGAGGCCGCCCGCAGCGCCGTCCCCGCTCTGCCTCCGGCCGCCACAGGAGCCGGGGTCCAGGGCTCGCGTCGGCCACCCGCGCCCCGGCTGCTCCGAGGGACGGGGAGCCCCCACCCCCACCCCTTCGCCTCTCCAATGGCTCCCTCGGTTTCCAGGCAGCGCAACCTGAGGAACGCCTCGGCGCGCGCGCACTCACACTCGCGCACACACACACACACACACACACGCACTGCACACACAGGCACACACGCGGGGGGCGAGCTGGAGCTTGGCAGACGGTCCTCCTTCTTTTCCTCCCCAAAGAAGCTGCCCACGTTAACTCCGGCAAACTGCCGTTTCTCCGTATTGGACAACTCGCCCGAGCGCCCCCCACCTTAACTGCTTCGTCCCCGGTGCCCACACCCTTGGGCCACAGTCCACACCTGCATCCCCGCCCAGGGGAAGGATGGGAGGCCGAGTCCAGGGGCGGGAGGGGGATTCAGCGTGCCCACCCCTGCCACCATCCAGGGAGGCCCGACTGCGGCCATCGCTCCCCTGGGACCCGGGAACACTTGGTTTGGCCCCCATTTCCCTTTCCAAGGTCACAGAATGGACCCGATGAGGGGGAAAGGGCGTTTGGACACAGGTGTGAGTTAGAACTCTCAAAGACTCTGTGTAACCGCCCGGTGCTGACCTCCGCCAAGTCCATCCTCAGACCCTTTTTCTGTCTGCCCCGTGCCTCGAGGACATTATAGCTCAGTCCCCAGTCAACTTTCCAGTCTCCACCAGTCTACCTCTCCTGTGCCCGGAAGCTGACAGAACACGCATTGCCACGAAGGTCTGTGTCGTCAGGTAAAAGAAAGAATCAAAACACGGAGATGGGTCTCAGACTGTCTAGTAGACAGAGTCAGGCGCCTGCCAGTCCCTTTCTGCTCCTCCCAAGAGTGTGCCAAAGGGGTAAGGAACAACCCACCTGGCTGGAGCAAGCTAGTCTTTCCTTACTGCACCCTCCTTTCCACAGTCCCAAGTTTCTTGCCCCCCTCTAGGTGGCAGAAAGACCGCTCACCAGCTCAGATGCCTCCGATTCCCAGGACCAAAGAAAAGGTGTATCTGAAAATTCTCACACCAATCAGCAACCGAGCAGGCGACACTGCCATAAGCCTCTGGTCCAAACAGCTCAGCAATCACCTCTCTGCTGGCTGGGGCAGCTGCCAAGGGAATGTGGGAAATGGCCCTGCCAGCCAGACACGCAAGTTAATCAGGGTCCCCTCCTCGCCAGGCCTGCAGCCTGGGTATGGTTCCCCTGAGCCTTCATAATATTCATTGCGGGCACCAGTCCTCTGGCATTTAGCATTTGCTACCCTGCGTTATTACTGTCTTTTCTTGAGCCAGTCTTGCTTCCCAAATTATGTTCTTGAGCCACTGGCTGCGTCCTTTGTCCTTAGTTCAGATGTGCGTAGAAGTCGTTTTCAGGGGTTTTCATGAAGAGCTGTTGGCAGATGAACCAACAGCGTCGGTGATGTTTTCCTGTGATCCCTTCGTTTGGATGAAAACTGCATCATTTTCTAACAATCTGTTGCTTTCTGTAAGCGATTGTTTTGTCCCTTTCTGCATGGCAACCGGGTCACCAAAGCCCCTTGGCAAGACTATATACTGTTGAAGGAGAAGAAAGAGGAGGTGGAAGGCAGGGGGAAGGGGGAAGAGGTAGGAAACTGCAGGCCCAAAATGGTGTCACTGAGACTGAGTTGCCAAATCCCCAATGTAAGTGCAGTTTTAACCTCCCCTGGAAATGTAATCTTAACAGGTTGGCCAGGAATTTGTCAATCCACACCAATGAGTCCACTCCCCGGGCCCTCTCCAGCCCCCAAAGGAAGATGAGGTCATCTGCATGATAAGACCCCAGATTTTCCCCCTAGAAAGCAGGTCTGACCTGGAATAATCCTTTCCTTTTGCTAATAACTCTCTTGCCCCTACCTTCCATCTATAAAACCCTTCCATTTTGTGCAACCCCTCAGAATGCCTCTCTGCTTGCTGGATGGGACGCTGCCCGATTCACGAATCATTCAACGAAGCAAATTAGAGCTTCCAACTTACTTGATTGAATTTTAACAACACACACCTGACAGAGTTCCTGGTAGACTGCAGGGGCCACCATTGAACCAGAATAGGATATGTCGGCAGACGTTCTCTGCCCTTGCTTCCTGCCTGTGGGGATTTGGGCCAGCTTGTCCTCTCTAAAGCCCGCTGTCCTCGTCTGTAAAATGGGAATGATTACAGCATCTACTCTATAAGGCTGTTGTAAAGGTTAAATGTGATCGTGTGAAATAGTTCCCGTATAGAGGAGCTACACAAATCAATTCTAGGCAGAAAGTAAGCTTTCAACAAACGTTGGCTGTTGCCATGATTAGTGAGTAGTTAATACATACCAAAGACATCACCTTGGGTTTCGTCCCCAGATACTAATCTCTGCAGACCTCAAAACCTAGAGAAGCCAGGTGGCAGACTTCGGCAAGCACGCCAAAGGCAGTTTCCTGGTTCTTACCGACAATGACTATTTTGAGACTTCCAGGGTGAGTGTGTAGGTTCAAAGGCCCTGACACCCTTGCCCCAACTTTCATTCGATACATATTTATTAAGGGTCAAGCATGTGTCTTTTCCTTCCCATTAAAATGCCAAAGAAACTCTTGTGCTGATTAGCAGAATGGAAGCTAAAAGCAACCTAGAAAAAAGTGGGTGGGAAGAAGGACTGCCCTTTATCTTGCATTTGTAGCTGGATTGACATAAGTATTCTCTCCAACCCAGAACGATACAGCCCTCCAGGCGAAAGCTAGGGATAGGCCATAACTTCATTCTACCACCTGGCTTTGGGACTCAGAGTTACAAACCGGACACCTGGATAAATAGCAGCCTTACCACATGGTCATCATTTTCTGACATGGCCAAAGTCATTCCTGCCTCTACCTCATCCCTTCCCTTATCTTTCCTTCTTTGCTTTTACTTTTTTTCAAATTTTTTTAATCTTTATTTATTTTTGAGACAGACAGAGCACGAGCACGGGAGGAAGAGAGAGAGAAGGAGACACAGAATCCGAAGCAGGCTCCAGGCTCTGAGCTGTCGGCACAAGAGCCCAACGCGGGGCTCGAACTCACGAGCCGCGAGATCATGACCCGAGCGGAAGTCAGCCGCTTAACCGACTGAGCCACCCAGGCGCCCCTTTGCTTTCACTTTTAATGAACACGTTTACTTTCAGTGCCCAAGACACCCAAGGGTAGAGGGTAAGGAAGGGATCTGTTGTGTTCTAAACAGAAATAGGTAGAAAAAGACGAGTCATTTGGGTACACATATGCTGGAGGGTAAAGCTATTCATGTATTTCATCAAAATACAGGATTTAGAATGCATTGGGTTCTTTACGACACGCATTTTCTACTTGGTGGCTGGAGATTTTAGAGTGGTTTGTGAGGCAGCAACGGATCAGTGGAACAAACTTTGGTACCTGGAAGCCCACTACCCCTATAGCAAAAACCAGAAGCACTGGCCTTGGGATTGAACAATAGGCAACAGCCGTGCCTTTGAAAGACTGTTTTAAGTCAAAGCTGCCTCAGGATAATAATGTGACACATGGGAAGGTACCTAACGAACTCATGTATCTGACAAGGGAGGTTTCCAAGTAGAACACAGAGCCAAAAGAGTTTTTCTGGATGCCTATGATAAAAGACAAGCACAGATGCGTTAAAGAAGACACTATTCTTTAGTAGAATTTAGAGGAAATGGAAAGAACCAGAACATGCTGGTTCATTCTAGCATCTCCGAGCAACGGTTTACAAATCTAGAGCAGTAAAATGTGGACTCTGGATAAAGATTAAGTTAAGGGTGGGGCTATAAGATCCTTTAAGACCTCACGCATTTTTAAGGGCATTCGGGGAAGAGCTTCTAAGAATCTGAGAGACATGGCCCCTTAGCACCCTCACCAGGAGCTGAAGAGAGAGAAGGACCTATTCTTAAAGAAATGCAAGTCTGGCTTTTGTCTCCTGGATGAATTATAATTTGAAGCAAAGGAAGTCTTCAGTGGTGTAAAGAAAGTATACTAGCTTGGGACAAAAAGCGACAGAGACAGCACAAAAGGAAAGGAGACCGTTGGATCCACGATCCTCTAAAGGCAGCAAACAGGCTGCAAACATGTAAACAGGCTGCCATTTCTTATGGAAGACAGATGATGACTCAAGAGTGGAACCGAGAGTCCAAAAGTCCAAAGTGTAAAGGCAAGAGCCAAGGATCACTCCCAAGGGGTAGGACCAGGCCCCAGTTAAGGAACTAATGACGTATTTCCAGCCAGATTTCCGTGCTGCTCTGGATCAGTGACTGCTACGGAAAATAGCTTCCATATCCTCCCTTAGTGAATGCGATGCCTGTTACAGTGTTTACATTTCTTTCTCACCTGGGTACGTTGAGCATTTAAGCAAGAGCAGGGAGGGGTTCACAGATCTGGAGATGGAGAAGAACTTCACCCACGGAGCCTCATCTACGCCTGAACCTGCTCTAGATGAACAGATCCAGGACCTCAAGCCTGAGCCTGAGGCCGGAGGAGATGAAACTTTTCGAAGCTTTTCGATGTTTCTGGGTGTTTTTCATGTAGGAAGAATGTAAATAAATTTTTAGTATGGTGGATTAAATATGGCCACAAACGCTTTGATATTCCTCTTTTCAAGAGCTGGGATCTACATCTCCCTACATCTCCCTTGAATCTGAACAGAATCTATTGCTTTTTAAATAGAATACGGAAGTTATTCTGTGCCCGTTTCCAGGCCTAGGACTAAAGACACTGCAAGCTTTCATTTCCTGTCCCTTGGAACACTCTCTTGGAGCCCAGAGTCACTCTGTAAGAAGTCCGGTTACATTTTGTGAGGCAGCCCAAGCTAACTGTGTAGAGAGGGTGTGTGAAGGGAGGGGGGAAGAAAAAAGAGAGAGAGAGGAAAGAAGGAATGAAGGAAGGGAGGGAGGGAGGAAGGAAGGAAGCAAAAGGAGGGAAGGAAGGAAAGAAAGAAGGAAGGAGAAAGTGAAAGGAAAGAAGGAAAGAAAGAAGAGAAGGAAGGAAGAAAGGAAGGAAGGAAGGAAAGAAGGAAGGATGGAAGGAAGGATGGAGGGTAGGAAGGCAGGAAGGAAGGAACACCTGGACAGTCTCCAACTATTCTAGCCCCTCCTGCAAGAGTCCTCCTAGCTGAGGCCCAAGATACTGCAGGGCAGAGACAAGCCATCTTCACTGTTCCCTGTCTCAATTCCTGACCCACAGACTAGAAGAGGGAGTAATAAAATGGTGTTGTAAGCCACTTCGTTTGGGGATGATTTGTTACATGGCAACAGATAACCAGAATGATTTGCTACCTTGAAAAGAGTCCAGACTATGTTGTAAAGTGGGAAAAGCAAGTTGTAAAATAACATATATGATACCATTTTTGAGAAAGAGAACTTTGTACGTGGCATCCATATATACGCAATGTATCTGCACAGACTATGATTGTAATGCTATCTGTTACCTGACTAAAGAATCAATATTGGAGAGACTTCCACTTTTTAGATATGTATTATATACATGCTCTACAACAAATATTTTTAATATCGGCTGATTTTTTTAATGAGGAAAACATGTCCTGCGTTTATTCTATTTCGAAGAAGTAAATATGTAGTACATACCTACAAAATGAATAGCACACTCTACCCTTAAAAAAATAACCAAGGTTTAGTCTATTACGGGCTTATTAATGGAAAGAGATTATATTGACGCTTATGCTGATAGTTCTTTTAATATCTAGGATAAAGACAAATTCAAATTATCAACAAAGAAAAAAGAAGTTATCAGCAAAGGGAAAAAAATCAAGAATGGCTTCAGGAGTAACACTAGATCACAGAGTAAAAATGAACCCACAAACTTAGAAGGTAAAATGTTATCACCCAGAGTTAATTCATCCAGTGAGGTTGTTATCATGTATGAAAGTAAAAGAAAAATATTTTCCTAATGAAACAGGTGAGGGAAAAAATGGCTTTTTACTTTTTCTTTAAAAAAAATACTCAAAAACTTGTAAGGCTAAAAGGAAAGGACTACCTCAAGGGATTTTGAGGTTTTGGGGCGTATCAGAGGCATAGAGAGAAAACGATCAGGTTTCAGCACTTCCTAGACAGCTAGGACGTGAGGGACAAAAATGCATGGGAAAGAAACCCTCAGAAAAATGAAAGCATCGGTGTGCTCTGCTTTGCCCCTAAAGAAAGGTGCCTCCTTTGAAGCTGTGTGGGGTGAGAGGTAAAGAAGAGAACCCCCAGTGACTAAGAGGGTACACCGTGAAGAAGACTATGCAGGAGTCTCAGGGGCCTGCAGAACAAAACTTGGAGGTCACAGCCTACCAACAAGGAAGGGGACTGATGAGCCCCCAGCGTTTCAGGTGAAGCTCTTGAAAGACTATCCACAAAGACAAAGGGCAGAGCAAAAGCCTTTGGAGTCAAGTCCATCTTCAGACTATCTCAATTATTGGTCAGCAAAAGGTGATCTGCATGTGTTCTGTCTGCCAGATGAGAATTTCAATCTCTCTGAGGGGACAGAACAACACATAGAGACGCTATAATATATCATATATAATAGCTGGCATTTAATCCAAAATTGCCAAGCATAGCAGGTGACAGGCAAATTAAGGAAAACTGGTGAAAAAACAGACAAGAAAACCATAGGAGATCCAGATATTGGAGATGTAGAAATAATAAACAACCAAATTGAGATAAATTTTCAAGAAAATAAATGGTAAGACAAAGAATTCACCAGGGAAGAACTAGAATGTATTTTAAAAACAGAATTAAATACTAATAATAATCATTAAATAACAAATACAATAGCTCACTAGATGTGCTTAAAGCAGATTCAACAGAACGAAAGAGATTGCTGAACTGTTCCTTAGTTTGGTAGAAAATATACTACCAAAGAGAAGAAAGAATCAAAAATAGAAAAAAGAGCTTAAGAGACACATAGAATATGGTGAATAGACAAACATATAATTGAGGTTTGGAGAGAAAGAATGGGGTAGATGCAGTATTGGCTGAGAATTTTGCAAAACTGAGAAAGATATTGAGCCACAGATCCAGGAAATCTTTGAAACTCTAAGCAGGATATGTTCAAAGAAAGCCACACAGAGATAGTCACCATGAGACTTTCAAAAACCAAAGACAAAAGATTAACAGAAGCCAGTCTCCCTCAGTCTGACTACTTCACTTAGCATAATACCCTTCAGGTCCATCCATGTTGTCACAAATGACAGAGCCTCATCCTTATGACTGCATAATATTCCAGTGTGTGTGTGTGTGTGTGTGTGTGTGTGTGCGTGTCTTCCTTATACATTCATCTAATGATGGACCCTTAGGTTGCTTCCATATCTCAGCTACTGTAAATAGTTCCATAATAAACATAGGGATGCAAATATCTTTTGGAAGTAATGTTTCATTTTCTTTGGCTAAATATCCAGCAGTGGAGTTATTGGATCATATGGCATTTCTATTTTTAATTTTTTGAAGCATATCCATATGTTTTCCACAGTAGCTTCACCTAAGAAATAAGTTGGACTGGGAGAGACAAACACCATATGACTTCACTCATATGTGGAATCTAAAAATAATGATAAATAAACAAAAAGCAGAATCAGACCTGTAAGTACAGAGGAGAAACTGATGGTTGCTAGAGAGGAGAGGGAAACGGGAATGGGAAAGACGGATGCAGAGGAGTGGGATATACAGCTTCCGGTTATGGAATGAATAAGTCATGGGAATATGAGACATAACATAATATAACATATAATATATAATATATAACATAGCCAATGACACTGTAATAGTGTTCTACGGTGACAGATGGTAACTACACTTATGGGCATAGCATTGTGTATAAACTTGTTGAAGCGCTATATTATACACCTGAAATTAATGTACTATTGTGCATCAGCCGCACTCCAATTAAGTCACAGGATAAAAAGTACAGCAAAGGGAATATAGACAATAATATTGTAATAATACTGTATGGTGAGATTGTAACTACATTTATGGTGAGCATCGTGTAATATATAAAATTGGGGAATCACTATGTTATACACCTGAAACGAATATGACATGGTATGTCAACTATACTTCAATTATAACATTCTTTAAAAAAAAAAAAAGAAGCTGGTTCCTTTTTCCTTTACACACACATGCACAACTTTCAAAAGAACAGCCAATGACATCTCAACAGAAATGATAAAAAGTGTAACTTACAACCGTTGATATAATCTTTGGCATGCTAAAAGAATAGAACTGTACACCTAAAATTCTGAATGCGGTGAAAATACTCATTAAGAAGAAACCTGAGGAAGTTTTGCTTCTGAGCTAGTACCAGTCTTGCCCCCAACTGTTAATTAGAACGCTAGACAAAATATATGAATTCACTGTTTTCAATAATTGGACGACAGCCAGTACAGGACTAGGATCCATTTGAGAAGAGAAACAAATGAGATGAGCCCTACAACTGTCCAGCCTTCTGCCTGGAGGCATTTTTCTGTACCATCGTAAAGGAAAAAGAAACCAAAATGGAGCACAGTGGTCTCGTTGACTTGAGTAGATAGAGATCAGAGTTCATGGAGGCTTAGGCAGCTGGAATTTGTCCAGCAGAGAACTGAAGAGAGAGAACTATGCACATAAAAGAGCTGAGAAAATCTTTCTAGGGATTATTTTGAGTTCCTGGTTAATAACTAAGACCTGCATGTATAGGAAAAATTCCACGTGGTCAGGCAAAGGTGGAGAGCCACAAGTTGAACAATTTCTAGAGGTAATAAAGAACTGGAAGGCATTCAAGTTCTGATGGACCCGAGTGGGGAAAACACCTGGGATTACAGTAGAGACTCTAGGTAGATTGCCCCTTAGTAGTTGGAATAAACTAGTATTAGGGTATTTTATTGCCCTCACCAAGCTTTAAAAACCATCAAAAGGGTCAAGCTAATTTTCAAGTAACTTAACCGCCTAACAAACAAATTTCAAAACTCCCAAGAACAACTGCAAAATTCAGAGATTCTACAATGTAACATTCACGGTGTCCATAGAAACAGAAGCAAAAATACTGGGAATGATGGAATTAGCAGACAAGGGCTTTCCTATAGCTATCATAAATGTGCTCAAGGATTTAAAGAAAAATATAAACACAATGAAGAAAAGAATAGAAACTATTTTCAAGAAGCTAATGAAATTCTAGAGCTGAAAAATATAATATTTAATAATAAAAGGTTACTGAGAGACTTAATATAAGATTAGATACCATAGAAAAAAAGAAAATGAACTTGAAAACACAGTAATAGAAACCAAAGCACAAGAAGAAAGATGACTGACTTGTAGGACAATATAAAGCAATCTAACATATGTTCGATGTTAATACATGAGGTGTGTGCGTATGGAGAGTAAATAAGGCAAAATGATTTGAATAAATAATGGCTGAAATTTTCCAAATTTGATAAAAGCTATAGATACACAGATCCAAGTGGCTTATGCACCTCAAGCAGGATAAAATGGAAAACTACACCATGGTACATTATAACCAACTTGCTGAAATCCACTATCAGAGAAAATCTTAAAGCATCCAGAGGAGGGGCGCCTGGGTGGCTCAGTCGGTTAAGCAGCCGACTTCGGCTCAGGTCGTGATCTCGCGGTCCGTGAGTTCGAGCCCCGCGTCAGGCTCTGTGCTGACAGCTCAGAGCCTGGAGCCTGTTTCAGATTCTGTGTCTCCCTCTCTCTGACCCTCCCCAGTTCATCCTCTGTCTCTCTCTGTCTCAAAAATAAACGTTAAAAAAAAAAAAATTAAAAAAAAAAAAAAAAAAGCATCCAGAGGAAAAAGATACATTGTATCAAGAGAACAGAGATAAGAATCAACTAACTCCTTTTCAGAAATAATGCAAGCCAGAGGACAATGGAACAGCACCCTGACTATAAAAGACAAAAAAATATTCTTCTAATGTGAAAGTGAAATTGAAACTTTTTAAAATATTCTTTTCTTTTAATTCTTTTATTTATTTTTGAGAGGGGGGAGGGGCAGAGAGAGAGGGGGACAGAGGATCCCAAACGGACTTTATGCTGACAGCAGAGAGCCCGACGTGGGCCTGGAACTCACAAAGCGTGAGATCACGACCTGAGCCGAAGTCAGACACTTAACTGACAGAGCCACGCAGGTGCCCCGAAATTAAGTTTTTTAGAGAAACAAAAAGTAAGAGAATTTATAGTTTCCAGGCTAAAGTAAAATGATAACAGATCAAAACTTAGGAATGAATAAAGCTAGAAATGGATAAATATGTGAGTAAATGCAAGCAATTTTTTTCCTCATTTTTAAGTTTCTTTAAAAGATAGCTGCTTGTTCAAAGAAAAATTAATACGAATGTATTATGGAACTTATACGTATAAAGTAAAACGTATACGACAAAAAAAGCACAAGAATATGGGAGGGAGGAAATAAAAGTGTATTGTTATAAAGTACTTAAATTATTCATCAAATAATGTAATATGATTTGGTATTATACTGCTGTATGTTAAAGGTGCATACTGTAAATCCTAGAGCAAAAAGAGATGGGGTAAATAATCTCAAATGTAAGAGATAAAAGGGCATATTTGAAAAAAATTAATAGCAAAGAAGGCATGAAAAGAGGAAAAAGTGAACAAGGAACAAAACAGAAAAGAAACAGCAAGATGTCAGATTTAAACCTAAACCTATTGTGAATTACATGTAAAGAGTCTAATGCTACAATTAAAAGGCAGAGACCATCAGGCTAGATAAAATACAATCAGACCCAATCATACACTATTTACAAAAAAATGCTCTTTAAATATACAAATACATACACAAATGGGTTAAAAGTTTAAGGATGGAAAAATATCAGGAAAATATTAATCATGACAAAACTGCAACAACTATATTAATATCAGACGAGAAGTATTGCCCAAAATAAACAGGGTTAATTCATAATCATAAAGGATCAATTCGTTAAGAAAAGGCAACAATCCAAGTGTAACTATAACAAAGTTTTAAAATACACGATGTACACCATATAAAGAAAACAACAAATGGGAAATTTTAACACACCTCCCTCAGTAATGAATCAAACATGTAAAGATCTGGAAGACTTGTCAAACACTAGCAAATAACTCAACCAAATTAAATTTATGGAGCACTGCAATGACCACTGCAGGATACAGTCTTCTCAAGCCCACATAGACTGTTCATAAAAGACAGACTGTATGTTGAGCCACAGAACAATTCTCAATAAATTTAAAAGTATTGAGATCATACAGAAAACACTCTCTGACTGCAATGGAAATAAACTGGAAATCAATAACAATAACACACCTGGAAAAATCTCCAAGTTTATGAGTAAAATGCAGTATTACATAATGCAGGAGTCAAAGAATAAATCACAAAGGAGGTTTAAAAATGTTGCAAACCAGGGGCTCAGTCGGTTGAGCGGCCGACTTCGGCTCAGGTCACGATCTCGCGGTCCGTGAGTTCGAGCCCCGCGTCGGGCTCTGTGCTGACAGCTCGGAGCCTGGAGCCTGTTTCGGATTCTGTGTCTCCCTCTCTCTGACCCTCCCCTGTTCATGCTCTGTCTCTCCCTGTCTCAAAAATAAATAAAAGACGTTAAAAAAAATTAAAAAAAAAATATTGCGAACCAAATGTAATGAAAACACAATGTGTTAAAATTTGTGGGATACAGCTAGAACAGTGCTTAGAGGGAAAATTTTAGCTTAAAGTGCTTATTTTAGAAAAAGATGAAAGGTTTAAAACTAATTTTCTAAGGTTCCACCTTAAGCTGGAAAAAGAACATCGAAATAAATCCAAATAAAATAAGACAAAGGAAATAACAAAGAACAGAAATCAACGAAATGAAAAATGGACAAACAATAGAGAAAAATCAGTGAAAATGTCAATAAAATTGATAAATTTCTAAGCCAATTTAAAAGTATGGGGAAAGCATAAATTAGCAGATTAGACAAGATGAAAGAGGCTGTACTAAAGATCCGAGAGACACTGAAAATAACAAAAGAATATTATAAACAACTTTATTCCTAAAACGTTGACAACTAAAATAGAAGAATTCTTTGAAAAACACAAACTAATCGAACAGATCCAAGAAGAGATAGAAAATCCAAACAATCCTGTATCTTTTAAAGAAATTTAATTCATAATTAACAACCTAATTCCAAAAACAAAACCAAATTCCTTTATGCCCAGAAGACTACTCTGATGAACCCTAACAAATATTTAATGAAGAACAAATATCAATCTTATAAAAAACCTCTCATAAAATAAAGGGTGATGTATCTCAAGTCATTTTATGAGGTCAGTGTTCCCCTATTGACAAAATCAGATAAAGATCTTACAAGAAAATAAAATGATTGTAAATGTCAAGGACTTAACAGTATATTACCGAACTAAACCCAGGAATGTAGAAAAAGAATAATACAGCTTGACAAAATGGAGTTTTTCTCAGGCATACAAAGTTGGTTTAAATTTTTAAAAATTAATTAGTATAATTTATCGTATTCAGAGAAGAAAAAAATCATGATCATCCTAATGCATGCATAAAAAGTACTTGACAAAATCCAATACCCATTCATGATGAAAACTTTCATAAAAGTAGGAATAGAAGGAACCTTCCTCAACTTGATACAGGGCATCTCTAAAAAAAACTGCATCCTCCCAATGGTCAAAGATTGAATGCTGTCCCTGTAAAACCAGGAACAAGGCATCTTAGAACATTTGTTGGAGGCCTAGCCAGTGAAATAAGTTAATTAAAAGAGATAAAATGCACACGGATCGATAAGGGCAAAACATTTTATTCAAAGCCAACATGATCATGTATGTAAAAAATCTTAAGGAATCTGTAAGAAAAGCTGTTAGAACTAATAAGTGACTTTAGAAAGTCAAAACCAAAAATCACAAAGAAGCAACTGGAAAATGAAATTTGAAAAATAGTACCATTCACAATAGCATCAAGAACATGAAAATGTTAGGTATAAGTTTAACAAAATAAGTGGAAGATCTATATACTGAAAACGACAAAACACTGCTGAGAAGAATTCAAGATTAAAAATAAATGGAACTCTATAACATGTACTTGAATTGGAGTTCTGATGTATTTAAGATGTTAATGCTCCTGAAATTGATCTATGAGTTTAACATAATCCAAATAAAAGTGCTAGACATAATTTTCTGCAGAATTTGACAAGCTGGTTCTGAAATTTGTATAAAAATGCAAAGGACAGATGATAGCCAAAACAATTTCTAAAAAGAAGAAAGTGGGAAAGGACTACCTGATTTCAAGATTTAGTATCAAGTTAATCAAGAGAGTGTGGTTTTGGCAAAAGAATAGACCTACAGATCCAAGGAACATAATAGATCAGGAGTAGATCTGTACATATGTGATCACTTGATTTTTGACCAAAGTGCCAAGTTAATTCAACAGCAGAAAGGACAGTCGTTTCATCAGATCATGCTGGACAATTGGTTTTTCATGTGCAAATGAATGATCTTTGATACTTACTTTATTCCATAAACAAAAATTCACTCAAAATAGATCACAGACCTAAACGTAAAAGCTAGGGGCGCCTAGGTGGCTCTGTCAGTTGTGTCTGACTCTTGATTTGGGTTCAGGTCATTATCTCACCATTTACAGGATCAAGCTCCAAGTCAGGCTAGAGCTAACAGTGCAGCGCCCCTTGGGATTCTCTCTCTCCCTCTTTCTCTGCTCCCAGCCCCACTTTCACGTGTGCACTCTCTATCTCTCAAAATAAGTAAACTTTATTTAAAAAAATAAATGTGGAGTGCCCGGGTGGCTCGATTGGTTAAGCATCCAACTTCAGCTCGGGTCATGATCTCATAGTTTGGGAGTTCAAGCCCCACATGGAGCTTTGCACTGACAGTGCAGAGACTGCTTGGGATTCTCTCTCTCTTACTCTCTCTCTGGCCCTCCCTCACTCACTCTCTCTCTCCAAAGAAATACATAAACGTAAAAAAATAAATCAATGTAAAAGCTAAAGCCATAAAACTTTTATAAGAAAACATAGGAAAAAAACCTTTGCAACCTTGAGTAAGTAGAAATTTCTTAAATAAGGCACAAAGAGCACAAATAATAAAAGAAAAATATTAATAATTTACCTCATCAAAATTAAAATCTTTTACTCTTCAGAAGACACCTTTGAAAAAACTGAAAAGACAAGTGGCAGAGAAAATTATATACATATATAAGTATATATGTATATAACTACATATATATAATACACACATGTATATATATACTACTTATAAAATACACACATATATATACTATTTATATATAAAACATATATAATGCCATACATATCTGGAAAAGAACTTATATCAAGAATATGTCAAGAAATCTTGCAACTCAATAAAATGAAAATATACAACTTAATTTTTTTAATGGGCAAATGATTAGAATCACAAGATATACAAATGGCCAATAGCACATGAAAAAGTACTCAACATCAGAAGTTATCAGGGAACAGGGTGTGTGGGTGGCTCAGTGGGTTGAGCATCTGACTTCGGCCCAGGTCACGATCCCACACTTTGTGGGTCTGAGCCCCGCGCCAGGCTCTGTGCTGACAGCTCGGAGCCTGGAGCCTGCCCGGATTCTGTGTCTCCCTCTTTCTCTGCCCCTCCCGTGCTCACACTCTGTCTCTCTGTCTCCCAAAAATAAATAACTATTTTAAAAATTAAAAAAAAAGAAGTTATCAGGAAATTCAAATTAAAACAACAATGAAATGCTACCATACAACCAGTAGAATGGCTAAAATTAAACCACCTGACAATACTAAGTGTTCACAACAACGTACAGTGACTAGAACTCTCCGATAATGCTGTTGGGCATGTAAACAGTTCAACAATTTTGAAAAACTGTTTAGCAGTTTTTTTATAAAGTGAAACACACAACTACCCTATGATTTAGCAATATCAGTTCTAGGTATTTTTCTTAGAGAAATAAAGTCCACAATATGACTTTCACATGAATGTTCATAGCATCTTTCTTCACAACAGCTAAAAACCAGAAACAATCCAAATGTTTCTCAATAGGTGACTGGATGAACAAATTCTGACGTATACTCAGCAATTATAGGAATAAACTAGATCCCCACAACAGCATTAGTTGAATCTCAGAAACATCATTCTGGATGAAAGAAGCCATACACAAAAGAGGATGTACAATATTACTTCATTCTTATGAAAGTCTAGCGGGTAAACTAAATCTATGGTGACAGAAATAAATTAACGGATGCCTAGGAAACAGATTGACTGCAAAGGGGCCAAAAGGAATGTTTTGGATTGATGAAAATGCTTATTATCTCTTGACTATGATGATGGTTACAAATTTGTGTACATTGGTCAAGACTTGTCCAACTATACACTTAAGGTGAGTGTGTTTTATTGTATTAAATTGCTCTCAATGACATTGCTTTTAAAAGAAAAAACAAATAAAAAAGTAAAGCCCAACAAATGCGATTAAAAAAAAACTTTTTAAGATGAAATTTGTACATTTTAAGACACACAGGTAGAGAATTTGTCATCAACACCCATCCTAAAAGAAGTATTAGAGTGAGCTGTTCACACAGATGGAAATATGATTCCTGATGGAAGAATGGAGACAGAAAGATAAAGAACACTGGAAATGGTCAATATGTGGTAAATCTAAATAACAATTATTATGTTTGACTCTAATAATAATAATCTTAATAATGATCCGTCGGTTGTTAAATTCATGAAGAAATAAAATACGTGATAATTGCACAAAAGGTGGAAGTTGGGTAAATGGAGTCAAAGAGTGTTCTTGGCTCTTTGCATTGTAACAGTGATAAATGTACTAATTTAGGATATGTACCAGGGGGTCAAGGGTACATGTTGTAAGCTCTAGGTCAATCACTAACAAAATAATGAGAGCATATAATTCGTAAGCGGGAAATGGAAGAATAAGAACACAATGCATTCCATCAAAAGGAAGGAAGGAGTTAAAGGAGAACGTAGAACAGATGAGATGACTAGAAAGCAAATAGTAAGATTATAGATTGAAATCCAAAATAATCAGTAGTCACCATCCATATCACCAGGCAAAACGTATTCTAACATCAAGACAAAGATTGCTAAATACTAATATAAAAATGTCCAAGGAGATTCTGTTTACAATAAATACACGATAAATATGAGGACATAGGAGTTTTTAACATGAAAGGATGGCATATGCAAAAAATCACTGAAAAAAGCAACTGGTATGGGTGTACTAATACCAAACAAAATGAATTTTAAGGTAAAGAGGTTTTACTAAAGATGAAGAATGACATTTCATAATGATAAAAGTGTCAATTTCCCAGGAAGATAAAACATTTCCAAAATTGGGTAAACCTAATAACATATGCTCAAAATATAGAAAGCAAAATTGATAGAATTGCCCAATCTGACTGATACAGTAAATAATCAAAGATCTAAAAATAGAACATAAATCAAAAGAAAAGAATCAAAAATATATTATCTAATGGCAAACAGACACATGAAAAGATGCTCAACATCGCTAATCATCAGGGAAATACAGGAATGAGATTTAAGAATTTATTTTTTAAGATTTTTTTAAAGTTGGGGAGCCTGGGTGGCTCAGTCGGTTAAGCATCCGACTTTGGCTCAGATCATGATCTCACCATTCGTGGGTTCGAGCCCCGCGACGGGCTCTGTACTGACAGCTCAGAGCCTGAAGCCTGCTTCAGATTCTCTCTCTCTCTCTCTCTCTCTCTCTCTCTGCCCTTCCCCCCACTCACGATCTGTCTCTCTCTCCCTCTCAAAAATAAAGATTTATTAAAAAATAATAACAAATAATAAAGTAATCTCTACTGCCAGTGTGGACCTTGGACTCACAGCCCTGAGATCAAGAGTTGCACGTTTCATCTACTGAGCCAGCCAGGTGCCTCAAGATTTGTATCTTTTGAAATGCACCAAGGAGACTCATGCCAAACCAACTGAATCCAAATTTACAAAAGTGAGGCCCACAGGACTGTCATTAAAAAATATTTCCATAATGATGGGGGTGCCTCGGTGACTCAGTCAGTTGAGCATCCAGCTCTTGATTTGGGCTCAGGTCATGATCTCATGGTTCCTGAGTTCAAGTCCCAAACGGGGCTCTGCACTGACAGCATGGAGCCTGCTGGGATTCTTTCTCTCCCTCTCTCTGCCCCTCCCCTGTTCTCTCCCTCTCTCTCAGAATAAAAATAAACATTAAAAAAATATTTCCATAATGAGATAACATTTTTAGCTCAACCAGTAGGTAAAAATTAAACATAATCGTGACACCCAGTATCAGCAGAAGTGTAGAGAAATAAACGTGTTCATAGGAATACCGAGGGGAGAGGTAGTGGTCGGAAAACTCCTTTTCTTGGATTTCATGTTCCCACGTGGAGTCATATCAATTTGAGCGTAATTAACCCTCTGCTTCGTCACCCACTTCTCTGGTTGGTAAATTTGGAGGAATGAAAAGGACTGGCAGCTCAGCCTGCCCTCCTGTCTCGCACTGTTTGGCCTTGAGCTTGCGTGTGTCCATCACCTCCTGTAACTGGCCAGGGGGTGAATGATCTAATTCTGGGCGCAGTATCATGACGTTGACATTCTGATCCTCGTCCGCGTGACCTCAGTCTTTTAAAACATTTGAACCAAAGAAAAGCGCACTTTATTGATTTCTCTCAATCCGTCATCAGTAGCAAAGTCAATACATGTGAAAATGATAGTTACTGCCACCCACTCGACAAACCTGCCACCTTCGGGGCACGCGCCTTGTATCCTCTCTTCCTTCTTCCCCCACTGAAAGGCCCAGTGTCTCTTCCTGCCTCTGGCCGGTCCCTCTGCTGAGCTTAGGACTGCATTCCTCCCTAGGTCCCAGCAACCCTGCCCTAGGCCTGATGACTTCTATTTGTAGCTTTTAGTTCCATAATTGGCATAACCCTCTCTTTTGAAAGCCAGATCACTTTGGAATCATTTTTGGCTTCCTCGACCCCATTCCCAATCCATCTCTAAATCCCCGCACGCGGTTCGAAATTCCAAAGTAAAAGCACAGTATGCGGTAAAACACCTCTCCCACCTCTTCTGGATCTTCTGCTTTTCCTGTATCCAGCAAGCACTCTTAGTTACCTGTGTGTCTTTCCCAGAGATACAGTACAGATGTTTGCTATTTCTCCATATAAATGGTACCACACTGTATGTATTGTCTTCCAAGAGGAACGCCACCTGATAAGCGTAGAAGGAATAAGGGAAATTTAGACGTCGCCATGTTAAAACCAATTAAGGAAGGATTGATAGAAGCAAGAAATCAATCTACCCATTTATGCAAGGCTTGGGTTTAACATAAACAGACAACTATAGAGGACATTACGGCAATTATGGCCATACTCAAGGAAATCTTGGAGGGGGGGCAGTCTGTATGTACTTTAGTATATCAATGTTAAGTTTCCTGGATATGATCGTTGTACTGTGGTCATGTAGAACAATGTAATTGTTCTTAGGAAATATGTGCTCAATACTTAGGCGCGAAGTCTGTCATAATGTCTTCAATTTATTCTCCCCTAATTTTCAAATGGTTCAGGGGCAGGGTGGGTGGGGGAAGAGGGTATATGGGTGGGTTTTGTGTGCTATTTTTGCATTTTTTTCCAGGTTTGAAATTTTTTAAATAAAAAATTGAGAAAGAGTAAAAACATCGCATGTTTCTGTAAGCATAGAAAAAAATGGGTTTAATAAAAAGCCGAACTGGCATCTCTGAGAGATGAGAATGAGACGGCATTAGATAGAGGAGTAAATACTGTCACATTCCTCAGCCAATTTAGTTCTGCCTTGTTGGCATTTGTTATTAAGAATGCATTATTTTTATCTTTTGTATTTTTTTAAAAAGCTCACTTTTTGTAACTTTAAAAAGTCTCCATAGGTTATTCATGTATAAATCAGAATTACATCTTTCCAAATACCCACACTGCCCCTCACACCACCCCCCAGAATCCCTCGATTTCCTGGATTGAACAACCAAGACTCAGCAGGAAGCTTCTAGAACCCTGGTAACTAGGGCTGGATGCTAAGTCTTTTGAATATCACTTCCCATAAAATCCACTAATATGTAGAATGGATGTTGAATTAAAATGATTTCACCCACATCCAGAGGTTAAATTGGACACGTAGATGTTTTTTAAAAGTTTACGATGATGTCAGACACTGGAACGAATGACATCACACTTACACGAAGGGTAGTTTACCAAAAGCTGACCAGGTTACTGCATATCAGACTCAGGAAGAATGGAGAGACAAGGAGGAGAGGAGAACAAGGAGGATGAGGAGAAAGAAATGGAAAAGCCGAGAGAAAGTAATGTTTCCTTATCTTCCAGAGGAAAGATTCAAATGGAAACTGTTCAAGTGCCTTAACTGAAAAATATTTTTAAGAAGGTAAAGTAAATTAGTGGAACTAAATACCCACAGAATATACATTCTAAATCACCGAAGAGAAAAAAGAGTTTTAAGTTGCACGACACATTATTTTTCTAAAGATAAATGCATGTAAAACTCACCTTTTAAAAGAAGTGCCAGGCTAGGTTTACGTTTAATAGACACAAAAAGTTGAAAGTGAAAGAATTGTTAGCAGGCATTCATTGGTGGGAATGTACACGAGTTAAATGTTTTTAAAGGGCTCTTTGTAATACATGGTAAAAATTAAAGCATGTGTGCCTTTTCACCCAGAGGTTTCTTTTATAAGAACTTATCTTACATGTGTATTTGAACAAGCACACAAAGATTTTCATGGAAACATTGCGGTAATTTCCAAAAGAAGGAAAAGAACCTAGGAATGACGCTAATTCCCACCAAAGGGTTTTTTGGTTGGGTGTGTGTTTGTTTTAGAAAGTAAGCAATGGTGTGTTGAGTACAACAATTTAAAATAATGAGGTCAAGGTTGGTTTAGATGTAATGATATGGGGATAGGCCCAAAATAACTGAAAATAGCAAATTGTAAAACAGCATGTTAAATGTAGTTCCATTTGCATAAAAGCAATTTTATTTACATGCTGATAGGTGCACAGAAACTCTAGAAGAACATTCGCTCAATATCAGCAATGACTATTTCTGGGTTGGGGGATTATGAGTAACTTTTGTTTTCTATATAAACCTTTTTTTCACTGTTAAATTTTCAGGTATGTGTTGTATAATAAGGAATTCGTCTGGTCTTTGCCCCTGGTTTTCAGCACAGATCTTCTAAAACTCTTGGGATCTCCCAAGTGATAGACACATCGGCTATTCATGAGCCCCTGGAACACACCCAAGGCTATGCTAATGAGGAGACTGATGGTAGGCCCTGAGAGAGCTTCAGGATGGGGCTGGTCACCAGAAAGACCAACTTTGTGATTAGAGGGTTGAAACTTTGACCTCCAAGGAGAGAAGAAAGCTGGAGATTGGGTTCAGTCATGTCACCAGTGGTTTAATCAACTGTACCTATGGCAAGAAAGGCCAGTAAAAACTCTGGGCAGTGAGCTCCTCGTTGGTAGACACACTGATGTGCCCTAGGATGGCGACGTGCCCTGATTTCTCAGGGAGGTGGCACAGAAGCTCTGCCATCAGAACCCTCCCAGACTTCACCCTGCCTGGCTCGTCATCTGGCTGTCCTGATTTGTACCATTTAGAATCACAAGTAGAGCACTTTCCTGACTTCTCTGAATCATTCTAGTTAATTATTGAATCTAAGAGAATATTGGGTACCAAATTTATAGTTAGTTGGTCAGAAGTGTGTGTGACCTGAAACCCCATAAGCCTGAGGCTGGTGTCCAAAGCAGGGGCACTCTTGCGGAGGATTAAGCCTTTAACTTGCCGAGTTGGCACTAACTGTACGTGGTCAGTGCCAGAGCTGAACTGCAGAACCAGGTAGGATTGGAACAGGATAATTGGCACTCATGTGACAAGGGTTATTTCTTTTGAAATAGTAGCAAAAAAGTTTTAAGTAAAAATATGGGAAATGTAGGCCAATTCAAATAATAGAATGAAGCCCAGGGGAGGCAGTTCAGCTTCCGTGGTAGCATGGGAAGATCCTGAACTCGCCTCCCCCCGTGGACACAACAAAACTACAGCTACATATGCAAACTTTTCCTCTGAAAAGGACATGAAAGCTAGCTGAACAGCTTCTCTGAAACAGAGGCTAGAAGGACCACATTGAGATGGGCGGGAGAAGACATCTGGCCTCCCTACAGTCCCCACCTTTGGTGTGGCAGCCCACAATCAGGAGGGATCTCACAAATGTGGAGCTTCTCCCTGAGGGGTGAGGAGTTTGTGTCCCACATCAGGTACCCAATCCCTGAGACCTCCATGGAAGAGATGAGTCCCCAAAATGTCTGGCTTTGAAAATCGAGTGGGGCTTATGTCCAGAAGAACCACAGGGCTGTAGGAAAGGGAGATTCCACTCTTAAAGGTTTGCATGCAGATCCACTTACCCTGGGACCCAGCACGAAAGCAGCACCTTGACAGGCACCTAGACCATATGAGAAGGAGATTTGTTTGCTAATCTGACAGCGTCTGCTAAAGGGGCAAGATCCTGTTAGAACTCTCTCTAGGGACTGGGGCACTGGCAGCCACCATCTTTGTGTTTTTCCTGATGGTGAGGGTGCATCCTGCCTCCACACTGCTCCCACAGCCCTACCAAAGCCAGGGGGGCAGTGCCCTGCCCCTGCACCACTCCCTTGGCCCTACCAAAGCTGTGTACACAGCCCAGACAGGAGATGTGTACTGAGTACCTAGCACCAGTGGATTGTGTTCAGGGCCCCATGAGTCTGAAACAATTGGAGAAAAAGCTCTTGGCAGGCTACCACCCCCAGAACACTGCCTAGACAGCAGACTGAAACCCACCACAAGTCTTTCTGTGAAAAAGGCCTATTTACTTTTCCTGGAGCTTCAGCTTGAGGGGCAGGCTTCAGGCCTAGAATGTATCTAAAGGCTACAGGAACGCTCTCAGGAAACATGGGCTAGGGATTCCATCTTTGTACTCTCCCTTTGGTCTCACTACAGCTTGCCAGTAGGTCCCAGAAAGGAACTCTTACACTTATCTGGAGCCTTGATTTTTGCAATAGTCACCAAAAGGACACCAAAAGGATCAGGTGGTCTGGAGGACAACAAGGTTTACAATTGTGATCCCATAGGACTGTATGCATACGTTATGCATACCTTAAAAGCTGCTGTCTGAGGGTCTAACTTTCAACTAGTCTGAAACTAGGTGCTGAGACCCTTCCCTCCGGATCACTCACAGGTCTTGGCATATCCTCAACAACTGGGTCCTATCAAGGATGAGTTAGGCTGTTTAGAACATCACAAAGGTCTGAGAGACAACCAAGAGCTAGGGCAAGGTTAAATGATAAGGTTCATCTCCTACAAACAAGCAACACATACATACATACACAGAGAGTAAAACAAAATGAGGAAACAGGAATATATTTCAAATGAAAGAATGACATAAACCCCTATATGAAAAACTTAGTGAAATAGATAAAGATAAAGAGGTCAAAGTCATGGTCATAAAGGTGCTCATCAAACTTGGAAGAAGAGTGGATTAACAGAGTGAAGACTTCAACAAAGAAAGAAAATATAAGAAAGTACCAAACAGAAGTCACAGAGCTGAAGAATGCAGTCACTGAACTGAAAAATATGTTAGAGGGGTTCAATAACATATTAGATGAAACAGAAGAAAGAATCAGTGATCTGGAAGACAGGTTAATGAAACTCACCCAAAAGGAGTAACAATAGAGAGCCAAAGCATAGGAGACTGTTAAAAACTGAGAACAAACTGAGGGTTGACGGGGGGTGGGAGGGAGGGGAGGAGAGGATGGGTGATGGGTATTGAGGAGGGCACCTTTTGGGATGAACACTTGGTGTTGTATGGAAACCAATTTGACAATAAATTTCATATATTGAAAAAAATAATAAATAAATAAATAAATAAATAAATAAATTTGTTTTTAAATTTAAATTTTAAATTAAATTTAATTTAAAAATTTTTAAGAATAATAAACACAGCAACCAATCTAAAAAAAAAAACAAAAGGAGTAACAACAAATTATTTTTTTTTATTTTTTATTTTTTACCATTAACACTTTGTTTATTAAACTTTTGCAAAACAATGTCTATGGCACATGTCTTGAAATGCAACTACTTATCAGTAAAGTGTATGGCTGGCTGTTCAGCTTTTCAAGAAAGTGCCCAATTATTTTCCAAAGGTTATAATTATTTACATTACAGTGAGGGGTTTATATGTCCATCAACCGATGAATGGCTAATGAGAAAGAATGAAATCATGCCATTTGCAGCAATGTGGATGAACCGGAACAAATTGCGCTAAGTGAAATAAGTCAGTCAGAGAAAGACAGATGCCATATGTTTTCACTCATATGTGGAACTTGAGAAACTTAACAAAAGACCATGAGGGAAGAGAAGGGGGAAAAAATAGTTACAAACAGAGAAGGAAGGATGTAAACCGTAAGAGAATCTTAAATACAGAGAATAAACTGAGGATTAATGGGAGGGGATGGAGAGAGGGAAGCGGGTGATGGGCATTGAGGAGGGCACTTGTTGGGATGAGCACTGGGTGCTGTATGTAAGCGATGAACCACAGGAATCTACGCCCAAGATCAAGAGCACACCTGTACACACTGTACCTTAGCCAATTTGACAATAAACAAAACAATTTTTTTTAAAGAGGAGATAGCTTAAAGAAACTATAGGACAGCATCAAGCAGACTAACATTTGCATTAAAGGGGTCCTAGAAGTAGAAGAGAGAGAAAGGGGCAGAAAACTTATTTGAAGAAATAATGGCTGAAAACTTCCCTAACCCGGGGAAGGAAACAGATATCCAGATCCAGGAATCCCAGAGAAGTTTCAGATAAGACGAACCCAAAGAGACCATATCAAGACACATTATAATTAAAACGTAAAAAGTAAAGAGAAAGAGAGAATCTTAAGAGCAGCAGAAGAAAAGATAACTTGTTACAGACAATGGAACCCTCATAAGGCCATTACCAGATTTCTCAGCAGAAACTTTACAGGCAAGAAGTGAGTGGCATGATATATTCAAAATGCTGAAAGGAAAAAAATTCCAACCAAGAATACTCTGCCTGGCAAGGTTATTATTCATAATTGAAGGAGATATAAAGAAATTTCCAGACAAGCCAAAGCTAAAGGAGTTCATCACCATTAAATTAGCCTTCCAAAACATGTTCAGTCTTTCAGCTGAAAAGAAGGGGCACTAATTAGGAGCAAGTAAACACATAAAACTAAAAATCTTACTGGTAAAGGTAAATATATAGTAAAGATAGTGAATTAATCATTTATAAAGCTAGTATAAAGATTAAAAGACAAAAGTAGTGAAAATAACTACAGCCACAATAATTAGTTAAGGGATACAGAAAATAAAATGTTGTAAAATGTGACATCAAAAACATAAGACATGGGGCGTCTGGGTGGCTCAGTTGGTAAGTGTCCAACTTCAGCTCAGGTCATGATCTTGTGGTTCACAAGTTCGGTCCCTGCATCGGGCTCTGTTCTGACAGCTCAGAGCCTGGATTCTGCTTCAGACTCTGTGTCTCCCCCTCTCTCTGCCCCTCCCCTGCTCATGCTCTGTCTCTCTATATATATCTCAAAAATAAATAAATATTAAAAAAAAATTTTAAACATAAAACATTGTGGGAGGGGAGTAAAAATGTGGAGTTTTAGAATGTATTCCAGCTTGCTTTCAACCTAAAATAGACATACCTACACATTGTTATATATGAGAAAGCTAAAACCTATAGTAGATATACTAAACATAATAAGAAAGGAATCTAAACACAATGCTATCGAAAGTCATCAAACCACAAGTGAAGAAAGAAAAACAGATAAGAACAGAGAAGAACTACAAAACAACCAGAAAGCAATGACCAAATGGAAGTAAATACATATCTATCAATAATTACTTTAAATGTAAATGGACTAAATTCTCTAGTCAAAAAACATCGAGTAGATGTATGGGTAAAAGAAACAAGACCCATCTATATGTTACCTATAAGAGACTCACTTCAGACGTAAGGACACACGCAACTAACAGTGAAGGGATGGAAAAAGATGTTTCATGGAAATGGAAACCAAAAGAAAACTGAGGTAGCTATACTTATATGAAAACCAAATGGACTTTTTTTTAAATTTAATGTTTATTTTTGAGAGAGAGAGAGAGAAAGAGCACAAGTGGGAGAGAGGCAGAGAGAGAGGGAGACACAAAATCTGAAGCAGGCTCTAGGCTCTGAGCTGTCAGCGCAGAACCTGACGCGGGGCTCAAACTCACGGACGGCAAGATCGTGACCAAATGGAAGTCGGACACTTAACCGACTGAGCCATTCAGGCACCTCTGAACTGGACTTTAAAACAGAGACTTTAGTAAAAGACAGAGATGGGCATTACATAATGATAAAGAAATCAATTCAACAAGAAGATACAACGTTTGTAAATATTTCTAGATTCAGTATAGAAGCACCTAACTATATAAAGCAAATATGAATAGGCCTAAAGGGAAGAATTGACAGTAATACAGTAATAGTGGGGAACTTTAATACCCCACTCACACCAATGAATAGATCATCCAGACAAAAATTCAATAAGGAAACATCAGCCTGAAATAACACATGAGACCAGATGGACTTAATAGGTATATACAGAGCATTTTATCCAAAAGCAGCAGAGTATATATTCTTCTCAAGTGTACATGAAACATTCTTTAGGATAGATCATATGTTAGGCCACAAAACAAGTCTCAGTAAATTTAAGAAGAAGATAAAAATCATATCCAGCATCTTTTTTGACTCCAATGGTGTGACACTAGAAATCAATCACAAGAAGATTGGAAAAAATCACACATATGTACAGATTAGACAATATGTTACTGAACAACTAATGGAGAAATGAAGAAATAAAAGGAGAAATAAAAGTATCTTGAGAAAAATGAAAATGGAAATACCATATACCTAAATCTACTGGGTACAGTAAAAGCAGCTCTAAGAGGAAAGTTTATAGAGATACAGGCCTGTCTTAAGAAACAAGAAAAATGTCAAATAAACAATTTAACTTTATACCTTAAGGAGCTAGGAGAAGAGGAATAAACAAAGCCCCAAGTTAGTAAAGGGAAAAAATAATCAGAAGAGAAATAAATAAAAGAAAGATTTAAATGACAATATAAAAGATCAATGAAACTACGAGCTAGTTCTTTGGAAAAGATAAACAAAATTGACAAACCTCTAGCTATATTCACTAAGAAAAGAAGACAGAGGACTCAAATAAAATCACAAATGAAAGAGAAGTAACAAGCGACACCACAGAAATATGAAGGATTAAAAGAGACTACTATGAAAAAGTATATGTATGCCAAAAAATTGAACAATCTAGAAGAAATGAATACATTTCTAGAAACACATCACCTTCCAAGAATGAATCATGAAGAAGTAAAAAGTCTGAGCAGACTGATCACCAGTAAAAACATTGAATCAGTAATCAAAAAACTTCCAACAAGCAGAAGCCTAGGATCAGATGGCTTCACTGGGTGACTTCTACCAAATAATTCAAGATTTAATACCTAGCCCACTCAAACTCTTCCAAAAAATTAAAGAGGAGGGAACTCTTCCAAACACATTTTACAAGGGCAGCATCACCCTGATACCAAAACCAGACAAGGACAACACACACACACACACACACACACACACACACACACACACACTACAGGCCAATATTCCTGATGGGCATAGATGCAAAACTCCTCAACAAAATATTAGCAAACTGAATTCAACAATACATTAAAGGGATCCTTCACCATGATCAAGTGAGATTTATTCCAGTGATGCAAAGATCAATAAATATGACACACCGCATTAACAAAATGAAATATAAAAACCATATGATCATCTAAATAGATGTAGAAAAACATTTGACAAAATTCAACATCTATTCATGATAAAAGTCTCAACAATGCGGGTAGAGATGAAATGTAACTCAACATATTAAAAACCATATATGACAAGCCCACGGTTGACATACTCTACAGGGAAAAGCTGAAAACTCTTCCTTTAAGATCTGAAACTAGACAAGGATGCCCACTTTCACTATTTTTATTCAACATAGGATTGGAAATCCTAACCAGAGCAATTAGGCAGGAAAAAGAAACAAAAGTGATCCAAATCAGAAAGGAAGAAGTAAAATGGTTATTATTAGCAGAAAACTTGATTTTATATATAGTTTTATATATAGTTCTATTAGAACTAATAGATTCAGTAAAGTTACAGGGTACAAAATCAATATATAGAATTTGTTACATTTCTATACACTAACAACAAATAATCCAAAAGAGTAATTAAGAAAACAATCCCACTTACAACTGCATCAAAAAGAATAAAATACTGGAATAAATTTAACTAAGGGGGTTAAACACCTGCACACCGGAAACTATATAAGGCATTGATGAAAGACACAAATAACTGGAAAAATATGTTATGCTCATGGATTAAAATAATTTAATATTGTTAAAAATGTCTATACTACCCAAAGCAATCTATATATTCAATACAATTATTATCAAAATTCCAAAGGCATTTTCCACAGAAATAGAACAATTCTAAAATTTGTATAGAGCCACACAAAATGCTAAATAGCCAAATTGATCTTGAGAAAAAAGAACAAATATGGGGGTATCATGCTCTCTGATTTCAAACTATATTACAAAGCTTTAGTAATCAAAACAGTAGTATTTGTATCATCATAAAAACAGACACATATCAGTGGAACAGAATAGAGAGCCCAGAAATAAACCCACACATATACGGTCAATTAATTTATGACCGAGGAGGCAAGAATACGCAATGGGAAAAGGACAGTCTCTTCAACAAATGGTATTGGGAAAACTAGTTAGCTATATGCAAAAGAAAGTATATGGACCATTATCTTACACCAAGCAAAATATTATCTCAAAATGGATTAAAGACTTGAATGTAAGACCTGAAGCCATAACATTCTTAGAAGAAAACACACACGGTAAACTCTTTGACATTGGTTATTGGAAATGACTTTTTGATCTGACTCCAAAGGCAAGGGTAACAAAGGCAAAAATAAACAAATGGCACTACATCTAACTAAAAAGTATCTGAATAGTGAAGGAAACCACCAACAAAATGAAAAAGCAACTTATTGAACAGAAGATATTGTTTTTTATTATTTTTATTTTTAATGTTTACTTATCTGTTTTGAGACAGAGAGAGAAAGAGAAAGCATGGGGGAGGGCCAGGGAGAGAGGGAGAGAGAATCCCAAGCAGGCTTCATGCTGTCATCACAGAGCCTGATGCAGGGCTCAAAGCCACAAACTGTGAGATCATGACCTGAGTCAAAATCAAGAGTCAGACGCTTAGCCAAGTGAGCCACCCAGGGACCCCAGGAGAAGATATTTTCAAATCACATATCTGATAAGGGGTTAGTATCTAAAAAAAAAATAACTCACACAACTTAGTAACAACAGCAACAAATCCCAAACAATTTGTCTGAAAAATAGACATTTTCCTAAAAAAGACATATGGATGACTGACAGACACATGAAACGATGCTCAACGTCACTAATCATCAGGGAAATGCAAAGAAAAACCACAAGGAGATCTCACCTCACGCCTGTCAGAATAGCTATTACCAAAAAGACAAAAATAACACGTGTTGGCAAGAATGTGGAGAAAGGGGAACCCTCTTGCACTGTTGGTGGGAATGCAAACTAGGGCAGCCACTATGGAAAACAGGGTGGAGGTTCCTCAAAAAATTAAAAATAGAACTACCCTATGGCCCAGCAATTCCACTTCTGGTATTTATCTGAAGAAAATGAATACACTAATTTGAAAGATATGTACACCCCTATGTTCATTGCAAAATAATTTACAATAGCTAAGATATGGAAGCCACCTAAGTGTCCGCTGATAGATGAATGGATAAAGAAGATGTGGTATATTACGCAATGGAATACTACTCAGCCATACAAAAGGATGAAATGTTACCATTTGCAACAACGTGGATGGCCCTTGAGGGTATTCTGCTAAGCAAAGTAAGTCAGACAGAGAAAGATATATGATGTATGACTTCACTTATATTTAGAACCTAAAACAAAACAAGTGAACAACAAAACAAAACTCAGATACAGAGAACAGATTGGTGGTGGCCAGAGTGGAGCGGGATTTAGGGATAGGTGAAATGGGGATCAAGAGATACAAACTCCCAGTTGTAAAATTAATAAGCCATGGGTGTCATGCACAGCATGGTGACTATGGTCGATAATATTGTATTGCATAGTTGAATGTTGTTAAGAGAGTAAATCCTTGTAACTTTGGATGGTGACAGATGGTAACCAGACTTATGGCGATCATTTCACTATGTAGACAAATGTCAAATGACTATGTTGGACACCTGAAACAAACATAATGTTCTATGTCAATTATCCTTCAATTAAAAAAAAAAAGAGGGGCACCTGGGTGGCTCAGTCAGTTAAGCATCCGACTCTGGCGCGAGTTATGATCTCACGGTTCGTGAGTTCGAGCCCCACGTCGGGCTCTGTGCTGACAGCTCAGAGCCTGGAACCTGCTTCGGATTCTGTGTCTCCCTCTCCCTTTACCCCTCCCCCACTCACACTCTGTCTTTCTCTCTCTCTCAAAATAAATAAACATTTATAGAAATAAAAAATAAATAGAATTTTAAAAAAAGAAAAGAAAGCTCACAATTTAAATACCAAACAAAACTGAATGCAAGATGAAAATGGTTAAACAGGACAAGGAGAGTCACTTAGTAATGACAGAGTATAATCCACAGTGAAAATACTTGTAATGTACTATTATACAACAAATAACCTAAGACGAAATCATGAAAAACTCTCAGGAACAGCATGGGAATTCACTTAAGTGGGAAGTTATAAAAATACATACCAGAATCAATAGCTTTCTTACATACAATAATAATAAGGCATAAAATATGGTAAAAGCGAAATAAAATTCTATTCACAATAGCAACCAAAAATTAATCTATGTGGAGAAAAATTTTAAATTCTACTGAGAGACATAGAAGGACACATGAATAAAATGAATTCTTGACTAGAGAAGTATACTTTATTTTATTTTATTTTATTTTATTTTATTTTATTTTATTTTGTTTTATTTTATTATTTTAGAGAGAGAGTGGGGAAGTGGGGCGGAGAAAGAGAGAGAGAGAGAGAGAGAGAGAGAGAGAGAGAGAGAATCTTAAGCAGGCTCCACACTCAGTGCAGAGCCCAACTTGGGGCTCGATCCCACGACCCTGGGATCATGACCTGAGCCAAAATCAAGAGTCAGACACTCAACTGACTGAGCCCCCCATGCACCCCTAGAGAAGTATACCTTATTATTAGATAAGTAAAACTATTGTAAAGATGTCAGATCTCCCTAAATTCATTTCAAAATTCCAGGCAATCAGAATCAAAATCCCAATGGGATGTATACCGGAATCGGATCGACTGATTCTAAAGTTCGTCTGTAAGATTCAGTATTTACCAAAAGGCCAAATAATTAATGTGGAAGAACTAACTCTACCTGATATTGAAATATCCTGTAGATCTATAGTGATTAAAACTTCCTCATTCCAATTCAGGAGATGAATTAAAATGAATACTTCTGGTTTATTATCTGCCTTTATATCTTCCTCTGAAAGGTAAGCTCCATGAGGAGAGGAGTTTTGTCTCCTTTTTATACTGATATAGCTCAGTTGATGAGAAAGTGCCTGGCACATAAGTATTTGTTGGATAAATGGATAAACAAAGCAATGGAATTGAATTCTTAGTACAGAATAGACACGCAGAGACTTAGGGATTTGGATACTGTGTAAAGTGGCATTTCAAATTAAAATGGAAATAATCAATCAAAGTGTTATTTGGAAAAGAGTCAAACCAAACTCTTCATTCCATATAGTGAAAGAGATTTCAAGTGTATCAAAGATGTAAGTGTAACAAATAAAGCCATAATACTATAAGAAAAATAGAGACTGATATTATAATCTTCAGGTGAGAGAATCCTTTTAAAGCACAAAACAAAAGCCAGACACCATGAAGACAAAGATTTATAAAGTTGATTCCATTAAAGGAAAAGGTAAAAACAGTAACAGCAACATCAAAAATGTGTACAAAAACAACAACCACAACACATATAACCCAATTAACACGTAAACAAAAACCTGGAATAATTATTTACCACATAGATAGTCAAAGGATTATTTTGTCAGCATATAAAAAACTCCTCTAAATCAATGATAAAAAGATAAAAATAATGGCAAAGTGCATAAAATGAGAAATATATTCATAAAAGTATGTTTAAAATCACTAATAAAGAAATATAACAATGCAAAGATGTCAGGGTATTCTTCTATCTGACTGACAAGAGTTAAAAACATACATAAAATCCAATGTGAGTGAGGATATAGAAAAAGATTCCCTCTTAGTAAATGCCCATGAGATTGCAAGTTGTACGTTTCAAAAAGGTAATTGGACAATGTGTATCAAAGTGTATACGCACATGGGCAACAATTCCAGTTTTAAGCATTTATCCTAAAACCAAAATCAGTCAGCCAATTGAACAAAGATGTTTATAGGTATATGGAGTATTTTGTTGTTCCTATTAATGAAAAATCAGAGGCGAAGCAAATGCCCATCAATAAACAACTAAATGATTAAAGTACGGTAGGGTCACATGGTTAATACCACTAACTGACCTGGAAACATACCTATGACGTATTGTTCAGTGCATAAATCAAGCTAGAAAACAGTATTAGAAGTTAGATACATCTAAATTGCATGTCTATGACCCAGCAATTTCTCTCTTAGGTATATAACCAATAAGACAGCATTCATGTGCTCGCAAGAGACGTGCACTATAATATTTAGAGCCGCACTATTCATAATAGCCCCAAACTGGAAACCACCCAAATGCCTATCAACAATAAAGTGGATAAATAAATTATGACACAGTCACGTAATGGAGAGATAGCTCAACAATAGTGAATGAACCCCCTAAAGCCATATAGATGAGCCTCACAGATATAATGCTGATTGAAAGAAGACAAAGCAGAATACACGCTTCATGATGACATTTGAATAAAATTTAAAATCTGGCGAAAGTAACCTATGTCATTAGAAGTCAAGACAGTAGTTATCCTTGGGTTGGTGCGGAGCGGGTTGTGACAGGCAGTGGGTACAAAGATGGCTTCTGCGAGGCTGGCAATATTCTGTTAACTGAGCGCTGGTTACCTGGGTATGCACACTTTGTGGTCGTCTGTACACCTAGGAGCTGTATACTTTTCTGCGTACACACGCACATGCAAACACACACACAAAATGGTTTGCACAGACAGGAAGATGTCAGGAAGTAGCCTGACAAAAATGTCAGCAGTGTTTTAATCTGGAGAGGGGATTTAGCATGAGTTTGGCTTCCTTCAGGATATTTGTCTATATCAGTAGATACAATTATATACAGGAAAATACAATTCAATTGAAGGAATAGAAATAAATTTACTGAACATTCAACTCAAAAATTTAGAACAGCGCTCACTTCGGCAGCAAATGTACTAAAATCGGAACAATACAGAGAAGATTAGCATGGCCCCTGGGCCACGATGACACATAAATTTGTGAAGTATTCCATAAAAAAAAGAAAAAAAAAGAACAATAAAGAAAATGAGAACATGGGATGAATGAAGTGATAAAGAGCCAGAAAACAATCAGATACTATGGAGGCTGACTGAGAGCGATCAATATGCTTCCTCCCAAATGACCGTTAATGAACTTAACAAATTTACACCAATAGACAATGTGGGAAATAGCACTTTAACCATGAGCCAAAGAACTGGGGGAATTTCTGCTGATTTCACCATCACAGAGAATGATTTAAAAACCCATTTGGGGGGGTGCCTGAGTAGCTCAGTCGGTAAAGGACCTGACTCTTGATTTTGGCTTGGGTCATGATCTCACACTTTGTGAGATCAAGCCCCGCATTGCTGTGGAGCCCGCTTAAAATAAATAAATAAATAAATAAATGCCCATTTTAAAAGTAAGCTTATTGAAGTGTAATTAACATATAATAAACTGCATATAAAGTATTCAATTTAGTAAGTTTTTATTTTTATTTTTTTAGTAAGTTTTTAATACATATACACACCCATGAAGCCATTGCCTCCAAAAGTTTCCTCATATCTCTTCCTTTCACTTCCTTTATCCTCTCCCCTCACCTGTAAGAAACATGATAGTTCCCTTTTCTAGAGTTTTATAGAAATAGAATTGTAGAGGGCACCTGGTTGTCTCAGTTGGTTAAGTGGCCAACTCTTGACCTCAGTTCAGGTCATGATCTCATGGTCCATGAGACTGAGCCCCACATCGGGCTCCATGCTGACAGTGAGGAGACTGCTTGAGATTCTCCCTCCCTCTCCCTCTCTCTCTCTCTCTCTTTCAAAATAAATAAATAAACATTTTTTTAAAATAAGAGAAAAAGAAACAAAATTGTAGTATATGCATTTTTGTAGTCTGGTTTCATTATTCCAGCATAATATTTTGAAATGCACCCCTAATTTTGTATGGAACAAAATTTTGTTGAATCATAGTTCATTGGATGAAGACACCATAATTTATTTACTCACCAGTTGATGGGTATTTAGGTTCCTTCCAGGTTTTGATTATTATGAATAAAATGAGCAATGAGCAATTTGGGGTCATGTTTGAGTCTTTATGTGAACATATGCTTTCCTTTATTTTGGTTACATGCCTAGAGGTGGAATGGAAGGTCGTACGACAGATGTATTCAGAATGGATTAAATTAATGTATTACCATGTATGTTTAACTGTTTAAAAAACTTCCAAATTATTATTCAAAATGATGGTACCATTTTGCATTCCCACCAGCAGTGTATGAGCCTTCCAATGGCTCTACTTTCTTGCCATCACTGGGTATAGTTAGTCATTTTAGTTGTAGACATTTTCATAAGCGTGTGATGGCATCTCACTGTATTTTTTTTCTTTTTATTTTAGAGAGAGAAAGCACGTGCACATGAGCAGGGGAGGAGCAGAGGGAGAGGAAGAGAGAGAATCACAAGCAGGCTCCATGCTGAGCATGGGGCCCAGTGTGGGACTCAACCTCATGATCATGACCATGACCTGAGCTGAAATCAAGAGTCAGACACCCACCTGACTGAGTCACCCAAGCACCCCTATGATGGCATCTCTTTATAGTTTTGATTTGCATCTCCCTAATGATTAATGACGTTGAATATTTTCTCAGGTGTTTATTTGCCAGCTTTATATCTTCTTTGGCAAATTATCTGTTCATATAATTTACCCACTTTTATATTGAGGGTTTTTTTTAATTGAATTTAGAGGGCTCTTTATATGTTTTGAATACAAGTCCTTTATGAGATATGTGATTTGCAAATATTTCCACTCAGCCTGTGGCTTGTCTCCCACCCCCCTCCCCCTGCCCCATGGCTTGTCTTTTCCTTCTCTTAATAGTATCTTTTAAAAAGAAAGTTCTTAATCTTGATGAAGTCTGGTTTCTTGATTTGTTCTTTTAGGAATCATACTTTGGGGATCATATTTGCCTAACCCAAGGTCACAAAAGTTTTCTCCTAGAAGTTTTGTGATTTTACGCTTTACATTTGGGTCTAAGATGCATTATGAATTAAGTTTTGAATATGGTGATATGGACAGATTGAAGCATGTGTATGTACAGTGGATGTATATTGAAATATGGTCTATATTTGTACGTACTACATATGGCTATCCAGCATTTGCACCAGTGTTATTGAGAAAACTATGCTTTCTCCATTAAATTGCCTTTGCACTTTTGCCAAAAAGTCAATGGACCGTGCTTCCACTTCAGGGTAAGGTGAAGTAAGCCTATTAAACCCATATATATCCCACTGAGTGTAGCCTAAAAACAGGAGGGAATGTATGCAGCAGCTATCCGAGGACTCTGAAAATAACTACTAACAGGCAGATTGGGGAAGAACATGAGAATTCAAAAGACCACCCACTGGTGATGAGTTTATCATTACTTTCTTCTGGTATTTTCAGGTCTGAATGTAGTGAAACCTGAAACCGGAAAGTGAGAATTAGCACAACAGAGAAGACTCCAGGAGATGCCTCAAAATATGACTTACTGTATGTGTAAGTGGTTTCCTAAAAGAGAGAATATGAAATTCACAATCGTTCTTTCTTTTTCTCTTTTCTCTCTATCATCTTGTATCTCAGCCCCCAAACAATCCATGGAAGCCAAAGCAGGAGGGGCAATGAGAGCCAGTAAGAGCCTACAACTTTGAGGAAATAACGTACAAGACAACTATAATATAAAAGTAGAAAATAAAAGGACTTATGTTGGCGGTAAGGTCTCTACATTTTACTTGAAGTGAGAAAATAGCAAGTGATATCAGTGAAACTGACGGAGTGGGGAACTCGAAAATTCTGTTACTCCATAAAAGTAATTTTTTTAACTGGCAAAAAAAAAGTCAGAATTAACTTTTTTCGATGTCCGGAAATTAGCCAAAATTTTGTGGAAACTATAGACCAATATCCCTCATCAACGTAAATGCAAAATTCCTTTTTAAAAAATCAGCAAATCGGGGCGCCTGGGTGGCGCAGTCGGTTAAGCGTCCGACTTCAACCAGGTCACGATCTCGCGGTCCGTGAGTTCGAGCCCCGCGTCAGGCTCTGGGCTGATGGCTCGGAGCCTGGAGCCTGTTTCAGATTCTGTGTCTCCCTCTCTCTCTGCCCCTCCCCCGTTCATGCTCTGTCTCTCTCTGTCCCAAAAATAAATAAAAAACGTTGAAAAAAAAAATTTAAAAAGAATAAAAAAAAAAAATCAGCAAATCAAATCCTGCAAAACTGAAAGGACAATGCAACGTAACCACGTGCTATTTATTTCAGGAAGGCAAGTCTGCCTATAATATTCAAAAACAATCAGTGTAATCCACCATATGAAAAGCCCAAAGGAAAAATAAACAATAAATGGTCTCAGATGCAGAAAAAAAACACGTGACAAAATTCAACCTCCATCCATATTTAAAAATTCTTAACAAACTAGGAATATAAGAGAACTTCTTCAACCTGGTAAGGGTCATCTACAAAAAAGCTAAATCTAACACACTTAATGGTGAAAGACTCAAGGCTTTCCTCCTAAGATCAAGAACAAGGCAACACTTTTACTATTTCTCATTATACTGTCCTGACTTTCCCCAAATGCTGACTCTGACCTTGAACAAAACTTAAGCTTTCCTCATGTCAGGGTGACCTTCCAGCTTCCTAAGAAGTAAGCTTATGTAGTGCTACTCCTCTGAAAAGGAGTTTCTAGTAACCTAGAAAGCAACGTGCTTCCTCATCACGTTTTATAAACTGAGCTGCGACCGCAGAGAGCTGAGTTTCTTACCTCTCGATTTTGAAGTCTCCCTGTTTGCAGTTTGTTTCTCAGTCAACAAAATATTCACAAGTAAAACCCTCTGGATTTTCTTTTGACAATGTCATTAGATTTTCTTCATTGGTAAGTATGGTAAACAAAGTTCTAAGATGGCTCCCATGACTTTCCTCTTCCCAGTATCCATGCTTTTGTGTAATCCTTTCCCCCGAAGCAAAGGAAGAACTGTAACTAAGAATATGACAAAGGTGAAGGGATAAATTTCAAAGTTGCAAAAGTAACTAAAATATTGAATAATCTGACTTGTAGGTTAACTGAAAGGCAGATTATCCTGTCTGGGCCTGAACTAATTAAATGATCCCTTTAAAAGATCTATAGGTCAGAGACTCAAAGTAGTAAAGTCTCTCTCTCCCTCTCTCTATCTCTCTCTCCTTCCAGTCCCTTCTCTCTCTGTCACTGGCTTTAAAAGAACAAGCTGCCATGAATTCTGTAGCTTCAAGGAAATTAATTTTGCCAACAACTTAAAGGAGTTTGGAAGCAGATCCTTCCCTAGCCAAGCCTGCATTATGAGAACGAAGTCCACTGAACATTTTGATTTTAGCTTTTCGAGACCCTGAAAAGAGAACTTAGGTAGACCTAACCAGACTCTTGACCTACAGAAACTTAGAGACAATAAATAGGTGTTTTAAGACACTAACTGTGTAGTAATTTGTTATTCAGCAATAACAAATTAATACAACAGCTATGTTATCTGTAAATATAGACAGTTTTGCTTTTTCCTTTTCAATCTGGATGCCTTTTATTTATTTTTCTTATCTAATTACACAGGCTAGAACCTTAGTACAATGTTACATAGAAATGGAAAAAATGGGTATCGTTTTCTCATTCTTGATTTTAGGGGTAAAGCATTTGATCTTTTACCATTATGATGAGGGTAGCTACAAGCTTTTTGTAGATGCTTGAATCAGGTTGAGGAAGTTCCCTTCTATTCTTAGTTTGTGAAAGTCTTTTTTTTTTTTTTAATCAGGAATAGATGTCGGGATGACTATATGATTTTTTTCTTTTAGTCTGTTATAGTGAATTATGTTGTTTGATTTTAGAATGTCAAGCCACCTTTACATTATTGACATAAACCCCACGTGGTTGTGGTGTATTATTTTTATATAATGCTGGATTTGATTTGTCAAAATTTTATAAAGAATTTTTGCATCTATGTTCTCGAAGTATATTGCTTTGCAGATTTTTTTGTAATGCTTTTGTCTGTTTGTAAAAAATCAGAATAATGCCGGTTGAGTTAGGAAGTATTTTCTGCTTTTCAGTTTTTTGTAGGAGTTTATGCAGAACTGATATCATTTCTTTAGCAAAATTTGTTCAGTAGAGTTCACCAATGAAATGATCTGTCTCTGGAGTGTTTTTGTGGGAAGATTTTAAAGTACAAACTTTTTTTTTTTTTTTTACTGAAATAGGACTACTCAGGTCATATATTTATTTATTTTTTTTTTTTTTTTAATATATGAAATTTACTGTCAAATTGGTTTCCATACAACACCCAGTGCTCATCCCAAAAGGTGCCCTCCTCAATACCCATCACCCACCCTGCCCTCCCTCCCACCCTGCCCTCCCTCCCACCCCCCATCAACCCTCAGTTTGTTCTCAGTTTTTAACAGTCTCTTATGCTTTGGCTCTCTCCCACTCTAACCTCTTTTTTTTTTTTTTCTTTCCTTCCTTCCCCTCCCCCATGGGTTTCTGTTATGTTTCTCAGGATCCACATAAGAGTGAAACCATATGGTATCTGTCTTTCTCTGTATGGCTTATTTCACTTAGCATCACACTCTCCAGTTCCATCCACGTTGCTACAAAAGGCCAGATTTCATTTTTTCTCATTGCCACGTAGTATTCCATTGTGTATATAAACCACAATTTCTTTATCCATTCATCAGTTGATGGACATTTAGGCTCTTTCCATAATTTGGCTATTGTTGAGAGTGCCGCTATAAACATTGGGGTACAGGTGCCCCTATGCATCAGTACTCCTGTATCCCTTGGGTAAATTCCTAGCAGTGCTATTGCTGGGTCATAGGGTAGGTCTATTTTTAATTTTCTGAGGAACCTCCACACTGCTTTCCAGAGCGGCTGCACCAATTTGCATTCCCACCAACAGTGCAAGAGGGTTCCTGTTTCTCCACATCCTCTCCAGCATCTATAGTCTCCTGATTTCTTCATTTTGGCCACTCTGACTGGCGTGAGGTGGTATCTGAGTGTGGTTTTGATTTGTATTTCCCTGATAAGGAGCGACGTTGAACATCTTTTCATGTGCCTGTTGGCCATCCGGATGTCTTCTTTAGAGAAGTGTCTATTCATGTTTTCTGCCCATTTCTTCACTGGGTTATTTGTTTTTCGGGTGTGGAGTTTGATGAGCTCTTTACAGATTTTGGATACTAGCCCTTTGTCCGATGTGTCATTTGCAAATATCTTTTCCCATTCCGTTGGCTGCCTTTTAGTTTTGTTGGTTGTTTCCTTTGCTGTGCAGAAGCTTTTTATCTTCATAAGGTCCCAGTAATTCACTTTTGCTTTTAATTCCCTTGCCTTTGGGGATGTGCCGAGTAAGAGATTGCTACGGCTGAGGTCAGAGAGGTCTTTTCCTGCTTTCTCCTCTAGGGTTTGGATGGTTTCCTGTCTCACATTCAGGTCCTTTATCCATTTTGAGTTTATTTTTGTGAATGGTGTGAGAAAGTGGTCTAGTTTCAGCCTTCTGCATGTTGCTGTCCAGTTCTCCCAGCACCATTTGTAAAAGAGACTGTCTTTTATCCACTGGATGTTCTTTCCTGCTTTGTCAAAGATGAGTTGGCCATACGTTTGTGGGTCTAGTTCTGGGGTTTCTATTCTATTCCATTGGTCTATGTGTCTGTTTTTATGCCAATACCATGCTGTCTTGATGATGACAGCTTTGTAGTAGAGGCTAAATTCTGGGATTGTGATGCCTCCTGCTTTGGTCTTCTTCTTCAAAATGACTTTGGCCATTCGGGGCCTTTTGTGGTTCCATATGAATTTTAGGATTGCTTGTTCTAGTTTCAAGAAGAATGCTGGTGCAATTTTGATTGGGATTGCATTGAATGTGTAGATAGCTTTGGGTAGTATTGACATTTTGACAATATTTATTCTTCCAATCCATGAGCATGGAATGTCTTTCCATTTCTTTATATCTTCTTCAATTACCTGCATAAGCTTTCTATAGTTTTCAGCATACAGATCTTTTACATCTTTGGTTAGATTTATTCCTAGGTATTTTATGCTTCTTGGTGCAATTGTGAATGGGATCAGTTTCTTCATTTGTCTTTCTGTTGCTTCATTGTTAGTGTATAAGAATGCAACTGATTTCTGCACATTGATTTTGTATCCTGCAACTTTGCTGAATTCATGTATCAGTTCTAGCAGACTTTTGGTGGAGTCTATCGGATTTTCCATGTATAATATGTCATCTGCAAAAAGCGAAAGCTTGACTTCATCTTTGCCAATTTTGATGCCTTTGATTTCCTTTTGTTGTCTGATTGCTGATGCTAGAACTTCCAGCACTATATTGAACAACAGCGGTGACAGTGGGCATCCCTGTCGTGTTCCTGATCTCAGGGAAAAAGCTCTCAGTTTTTCCCCGTTGAGGATGATGTTAGCTGTGGGCTTTTCATAAATGGCCTTTATGATCTTTAAGTATGTTCCTTCTATCCCAACTTTCTCAAGGGTTTTTATTAAGAAAGGGTGCTGGATTTTGTCAAAGGCCTTTTCTGCATCGATTGACAGGATCATATGGTTCTTCTCTTTTTTTTTGTTAATGTGATGTATCACGTTGATCGATTTGCGAATGTTGAACCAGCCCTGCATCCCAGGAATGAATCCCACTTGATCATGGTGAATAATTCTTTTTATATGCTGTTGAATTCGATTTGCTAGTATCTTATTAAGAATTTTTGCATCCATATTCATCAGGGATATTGGCCTGTAGTTCTCTTTTTTTACTGGGTCTCTGTCTGGTTTAGGAATCAAAGTAATACTGGCTTCATAGAATGAGTCTGGAAGTTTTCCTTCCCTTTCTATTTCTTGGAATAGCTTGAGAAGGATAGGTATTATCTCTGCTTTAAATGTCTGGTAGAACTCCCCTGGGAAGCCATCTGGTTCTGGACTCTTATTTGTTGGGAGATTTTTGATAACCGATTCAATTTCTTCGCTGGTTATGGGTCTGTTCAAGCTTTCTATTTCCTCCTGATTGAGTTTTGGAAGAGTGTGGGTGTTTAGAAATTTGTCCATTTCTTCCAGGTTGTCCAATTTGCTGGCATATAATTTTTCATAGTATTCCCTGATAATTGTTTGTATCTCTGAGGGATTGGTTGTAATCATTCCATTTTCATTCATGATTTTATCTATTTGGGTCATCTCCCTTTTCTTTTTGAGAAGCCTGGCTAGAGGTTTGTCAATTTTGTTTATTTTTTCAAAAAACCAACTCTTGGTTTCGTTGATCTGCTCTACAGTTTTTTTAGATTCTATATTGTTTATTTCTGCTCTGATCTTTATTAGTTCTCTTCTTCTGCTGGGTTTAGGCTGCCTTTGCTGTTCTGCTTCTATTTCCTTTAGGTGTGCTGTTAGGTTTTGTATTTGGGATTTTTCTTGTTTCTTGAGATAGGCCTGGATTGCAATGTATTTTCCTCTCAGGACTGCCTTCGCTGCATCCCAAAGCGTTTGGATTGTTGTATTTTCATTTTCGTTTGTTTCCATATATATTTTAATTTCTTCTCTAATTGCCTGGTTGACCCACTCATTCGTTAGTAGGGTGTTCTTTAACCTCCATGCTTTTGGAGGTTTTCCAGACTTTTTCCTGTGGTTGATTTCAAGCTTCATAGCATTGTGGTCTGAAAGTATGCATGGTATAATTTCAATTCTTGTAAACTTATGAAGGGCTGTTTTGTGACCCAGTATATGATCTATCTTGGAGAATGTTCCATGTGCACTCGAGAAGAAAGTATATTCTGTTGCTTTGGGATGCAGAGTTCTAAATATATCTGTCAAGTCCATCTGATCCAATGTATCATTCAGGGCCCTTGTTTCTTTATTGACTGTGTGTCTAGATGATCTATCCATTTCTGTAAGTGGGGTGTTAAAGTCCCCTGCAATGACCACATTCTTATCAATAAGGTTGCTTATGTTTATGAGTAATTGTTTTATATATCTGGGGGCTCGGGTATTTGGCGCATAGACATTTATAATAGTTAGCTCTTCCTGGTGGATAGACCCTGTGATTATTATATAATGCCCTTCTTCATCTCTTGTTACAGCCTTTAATTTAAAGTCTAGTTTGTCTGATATAAGTATGGCTACTCCAGCTTTCTTTTGGCTTCCAGGAGCATGATAAATAGTTCTCCATCCCCTCACTCTCAATCTAAAGGTGTCCTCAGATCTAAAATGAGTCTCTTGTAGACAGCAAATAGATGGGTCTTGTTTTTTTATCCATTCTGATACCCTATGTCTTTTAGTTGGCGCATTTAATCCATTTACATTCAGTGTTATTATAGAAAGATATGGGTTTAGAGTCATTGTGATGTCTGTATGTTTTATGCTTGTAGTGATGTCTCTGGTACTTTGTCTCACAGGATCCCCCTTAGGATCTCTTGTAGGGCTGGTTTCGTGGTGACAAATTCCTTCAGTTTTTGTTTGTTTGGGAAGACCTTTATCTCTCCTTCTATTCTAAATGACAGACTTGCTGGATAAAGGATTCTCGGCTGCATATTTTTTCTGTTTAGCACACTGTAGATATCGTGCCAAGCCTTTCTGGCCTGCCAAGTTTCAAAGGAGAGATCAGTCACGAGTCTTATAGGTCTCCCTTTATATGTGAGGGCACGTTTATCCCTTGCTGCTTTCAGAATTTTCTCTTTATCCTTGTATTTTGCCAGTTTCACTATGACATGTCGTGCAGAAGATTGATTCAAGTTACGTCTGAAGGGAGTTCTCTGTGCCTCTTGGATTTCAATGCCTTTTTCCTTCCCCAGTTCAGGGAAGTTCTCAGCTATAATTTGTTCAAGTACCCCTTCAGCACCTTTCCCTCTCTCTTCCTCCTCTGGGATACCAATTATGCGTATATTATTTTTTTTTAGTGTATCACTTAGTTCTCTAATTTTCCCCTCATACTCCTGGATTTTTTTATCTCTCTTTCTTTCAGCTTCCTCTTTCTCCATAACTTTATCTTCTAGTTCACCTATTCTCTCCTCTGCCTCTTCAAGCCGAGCCATTGCGGTTTCCATTTTGTTTTGCATTTCGTTTAAAGCGTTTTTCAACTCCTCGTGACTGTTCCTTAGTCCCTCGATCTTTATGGCAAGAGATTCTCTGCTGTCCTGTATACTGTTTTCAAGCCCAGCGATTAATTTTATGACTATTATTCTAAATTCACTTTCTGTTATATTATTTAAATCCTTTTTGATCAGTTCATTAGCTGTTGTTATTTCCTGGAGATTCTTCTGAGGGGAATTCTTCCGTTTGGTCATTTTGGATAGTCCCTGGAGTGGTGCGGACCTGCAGGGCACTTCCCCTGTGCTGTGGTGTATAACTGGAGTTAGTGGGCGGGGCCGCAGTCCGACCCAATGTCTGCCCCCAGCCCACCGCTGAGGCCACAGTCAGATTGGTGTGTGCCTTCTCTTCCCCTCTCCTAGGGGCGGGATTCACCGTGGGGTGGCGTGTCCCGTCTGGGCTACTTGCACACTGCCAGGCTTGTGGTGCTGGGGATCTGGCGTATTAGCCGGGGTGGGTAGGCAAGGTGCACGGGGGCAGGAGGGGCAGGCTTAGCTCGCTTCTCCTTAGGTGATCCACGTCAGGAGGGGCCTTGTGGCAGCGGGAGGGAGTCAGACCCGCTGCCGGAGGGGTGGCTCCGCAGAAGCACAGCGTTGGGTGTTTGTGCGGAGCGAGCAAGTTCCCTGGCAGGGACCGGTTCCCTTTGGGATTTTGGCTGGGGGATGGACGAGGGAGATGGCGCTGGCGAGTGCCTTGGTTCCCCACCAAACTGAGCTCTGCCGTCCGGGGGCTCAGCAGCTCTCCCTCCCTTTGTCCCCCAGGCTTCCCGCTTTCCGAGCAGAGCTGTTAACTTATGACCTCCCAGACGCTAAGTCGCGCTTGCTGTCGGAACACAGTCCGTCCGGCCCCTCCGCTTTTGCCAGCCAGACTCGGGGCTCTGCTTGGCCGGCGAGCGGCCCCTCCGCCCCGGCTCCCTCCCGCCAGTCCGTGGAGCGCGCACCGCCTCGCCGCCCTTCCTCCCCTCTTCCGTGGGCCTCTCGTCGGCGCTTGGCTCCGGAGACTCCGTTCTGCTCTTCCTCTGGCGGTTTTCTGGGTTCTTTAGGCAGGTGTAGGTGGAATCGAAGTGATCGGCAGGACGCGCTGTGAGCCCCGCGTCCTCCTACGCCGCCATCTTCCGGAACCCATATATTTATTTTTGACTGGGCTTTGGTGATTTGTGTCTTTTAAGAAATAAGTCCATCTCATCTATACTGTCCAATTTACTGACATAAAATTATTCACAATATTCTATTTTTGTTCTTTTAATCTATAGAATCTGTAGTGACGTTCTCTCTCTCATCACTGATATTGGTAATTTATGACTTCACCTTTTTTTTCTTGATCAATCTAGCTGAAAGTTTATTGATTGTATTGATCTTCTCAAAGAACCAGCATTTGGTTTCATCAATTGTATCTATTGTTTTTCTATTTTATTGAATTTTTTCCGATCTTCATTCTTTTCTTCCTTGCTTTGGATTTACTTTCTCTTCTTTTTCTAATTTCTTAATGTGGAAAGTTAGATTACTGGTTTGAGATCTTTCTTCTTTTCTGATATGGGTATTTAGTTGTATACGTTTCCCTTTAAGTAATACTTACCTACATCCCACACATTTTCATATGATGCATTTATATTTTCATTCAGTTCAACATACTTTCCAATTTATCTTTTGAGTTCTTTGACTCATATGCTATGTATGAGGGGCTTTCCCAAATATCTGCCTGTTATTGATTTCTAACTTGATTTCGTTGTGATTCATGAACATATCTTGTAGGACTTGAATTCTTTTAATTTATTTATTTACAGTTCATAATATGGTCTATTTTGGTAAATGTTCCATACCCACATAAAAAAGAATGTGCATTCTGCTGCCGTTGGAAGGAATATTCTATAAATTCTAATTATGTCAAATTGAATGATAGTGTTATTCAAGTCAAGTTTGTTCAAAATCTCCAACTATAATTTTGGATATGTCTATTTCTTCTTGAAATCCTAACCATTTTTACTGCCTGCATTTTGATGCTCTGCTGGGTCTGAGTTCCTACTCTCTGAACTGAGGTCCAGAAACTCCTCAGGCAGTAAGTTGGGGCAATCATAGGGCTCACTTTGCTTCCTGTTTCTCAGGTTCCTCCATTTATCTCTTATTGTGTTACTGTGAAAAGCATTGTTTCATGTATTTTCTAGTTTCTGTTGTTATTATTGTATCAGGTGGGAAAGTAAATCCAATTCATGTTATTGTTTTTTTGACCAGAAGCAGAAGTCTCTTGAAACCCCATTTTTAAATTAAATATGTTCACCTCTTGTAGTTGAACAGTACAAACAATTTCAGAGAATGTTGGGCAGGTTTTGAGTCAGACCTACTATCTACCTCTGACTCCAGGGAAAGCCAGTTCTAGACTGAAGAGAAGCTGAGACAACTAATAATTTGGTTCCTCTTCAAAATGATTTTCTTTCAGTATTGGTCAGTGTTTAATGGGAATTTGGGGGCTTACATTTCCATTTTAGAAATAACTCTCTATTTTCAAAATAAGGTATTTTTCTTTTTTTTTTTTTTATTTTTTTTTAACGTTTATTTATTTTGGAGACAGAGAGAGACAGAACATGAACGGGGGAGGGTCAGAGAGAGGGGGAGACACAGAATCCGAAACAGGCTCCAGGCTCTGAGCTGTCAGCACAGAGCCCAACGCGGGGCTCGAACTCACGGACCGCGAGATCATGACCTGAGCCGAAGTCAGCCGCTTAACCGACTGAGCCACCCAGGCGCCCCAAAATAAGGTATTTCTTATACGGGACAAAACATTATAACATTTTCCCTTGTGAATTAGTACTAATTTGTGAGTTTTGCCCTCTCACAGAGTTGGCTGGAATTAATACCTCTCTAAAAGAACAGAAACAATTTACAAGAAATTGTGATAGAAGTCTTGTTGGAAATACATTTGAAAACTAAAATTTCCCACTTTCTGGTCTGGATAGACTATTAAGACTCATGATCTGTTTCCCATTGTCTCTTGCAGTTAGATTGGTGCCAGAACGAGTTTAGCCAATGTGTGCTAAAATGATTTATACCACTTCCAGATAAAAACAATTAAAAGCTGGTGTGTTTCCTTTTTTTCCTCCTCCCTTGCTATGTGCCTCTGGAGGCCATGTTCCCCATGGCGTAGCTCCCAGGTGGGACAGCACGTCTCCATCTGTATCAGCCTTCTTGGCAGAGACACATACACTTTATTTATCAATCCACTAAGATTTTAGGTTACTATGACAAAGTCTACCCTAATGAATAGAGTTTATTCTTATTTTCTCTGACAATAAGGTAGATTTTAAAGGATACATTAAAGAGTTTAACTTTAGATAAGGTGCAATCAATCGAATACAATTTAGTATCTCATTCAATACAACAATTACACCAGTGAAACGACTCAACCTATGTAAATAGCACTACTCCATTCATCACGTTCCTTCAGAATTCTGACTGCCAACTCTAGGTGACTCTCGGGTTTTTTCTGGTCATGGTATTGACACAGACCAAGTTTCCCTTTGCAACATGTGCAAACACATTCGCAAAAATATCCAACGGGACTAGGGCACTACCAACGAAGAGCGTTCTTGACACTGTTTGAAGGTATTCTTATTACAATGATAGCAGGACCGATCGATGTTTCACCAGTTACAGAAGGTGTGCATAGAAATCTAAATTAACCACTGTCACAATTCTCATTTGTTCTAGAAACGTATTAGCACGCCATAAGGAGATGGCTAGACAGTTTTTATCTATGTATACCATGATTAGATCTATCTATCTACAGTGATTTTCATATACTATATTTCAGTAACAAATACCCTATTTTCAATACTTTTCCTTGTATACCATATGCCAGGAGGCATACTTGGTTTCTTGCAGAGTAAGACTTGTAGAGAATTGAAGCAGGAAGAAGAACCGAATGAATGAGAGAGAGAGTAGCATACTATGCTAGCAACACCAGAAAATATTTTCACGCACCTGAGAACTGACTACCATGGCATAGCACCAAAGTAATACTAAGGGAGACACCAGTTGGACAGCTCCTCAGAGTTTCCATAGATACATAGATATAGTTACAGATACGCAGAGGCATAACTATAATGATATCTATCTCTCCATACCTATCTATCTCAATATTTAAATCGTAATATTTAAACATTGAGTAATATTTAGGGGCGCCTGGGTGGCTCAGTCGGTTAAGCGTCCGACTTCGGCTCAGGTCACGATCTCGCGGTCCATGAGTTCGAGCCCCTCGTCGGGCTCTGGGCTGACCGCTCAGAGCCTGGAGCCTGTTTCGGATTCTGTGTCTCCCTCTCTCTCTGACCCTCCCCCGTTCATGCTCTGTCTCTCTCTGTCTCCAAAATAAATAAACGTTTAAAAAAATTTTTTTTAATTGAGTAATATTTAGATATTACAATACTTAATATTGTAATATTTAAATAAAATAGAAATATTACATTGTAATACCTAAATATTGAGATATTTAATATTTAAAGCATTATAAAATAGGATATTTGTTATTGAAATACAATATATGAAAAACATCGTAGACCAAGAGTTGGAAGCAGTGGACGTTGTTTTTGTTAATTCTGTAAATTCTTTAGCAGAGTCAGGAAATCTAGCAGTCAGAAAAATAGAACATCCCACACAGAGCCCAGAGCCCCTGACCAAATGGATACCAGTTAAATTCCACAAATGGGTAAGTGCCAAGCTGCAGTAAGAGTGAAGAAGCCAAACGCGGAGCCTGTCAGACAACATCATAACGTGTAGGACGGAATATATTGCCCAGAAGGCTCAAGAAAAGAGCCTATTCTTAAAGATGCATGTTAGGAAACGGAAATAAATTTTAGAAACCATGTCCTTGGGGCCATGATAAAGGGTAAGGAAAGCATGAGCTATGTGAGCTTGGGACAGGGGGAGGACAAACCAAAGGGAGGGCAGGGACACAAGTGGGGAAAGGAAAGAAATATCTGGTAACAGGAAAACAATGTGCATCAGAGGCAATGAAGAGTAGATGTTTCCCTGAAGAGTAAATCAAAGCTTTGACATGGGAGAAAAACAAAAAGATCCCGCATGCAGAAGGAAAGGATGAAGATTAAACGTTTTAAAAAGAAAATATCCCAGGTGTGTAGGGCGAAGAAATAGAGATGCAACATAAGAAATACATGGGCTCCCTAGGAATAAACCCAAGCTATAGAAAAGAGGTAGCAATAATAACAATCATAATAAAAAGGATTTTTTTTCTAAACTGACTAAAGAATAAGTATAAAGACCAAAGTGGATCACACTGTCCTGACAAAATTCATGAGACTGACACATAAAATGTGTGCTGGAAAATTTGTTGGAATTCGAGGATGATGGCGGGAGGGGATTCACGGGGATGTACAGGCCAAACGCAACACGAAACCGAAAAAACCCAAGCCCTCCTGGAAAGACTCAAAACAGTACGTGTCAGTGATCAGCCCTTCAGCTGACGGGGGGCCGTGGGCACTGCCCAGCTGTGTCCCAGCACTGGCCACATCAACGAGGATCAGCGCTAGAAACCCTCCTGTCAGGCAGCAGAGACTCACGGGAGAGGAGGCATCACCTTGATGCTAAAATAGGATGGACGAAAGGAGAAACATGGCGACTGTCAGTCAAGAGTCAAGTCATGCACGCAGACATGCGAGGCGTAGCTAGAAGGCTCTGGGAAGCTTACGTTCCCAAAGAGTGAGTGGCAGGCAGTCAGACAAATGCTATTGGTGACCGTTGTCACAACTTCATTTGCAACTCCAGTCTATTTTCGGTTAGAATGTGAGCCCTGGAGAGCAGGACCTACGCGATACTGTCTTCACTTAATGTCTGCAGCAGCTGCCACGAAAGGTCCTTGGGTAACTGCAAGCACATGGCTTTAGTCTCACCTGCCAGGGGTCGTTCTGGGACAGCTTGGGGGTGAGTCTGTCTACTGAGGAAGAGAAAGGCCCTTTCCGAAAACTGGCTCCCGCCCCGTCAAGGGGAAAAGTGATGATTTCGCAGCTCATTTCCAATCCACAGTGAAAGTAAGCAGTTGGCTCTGTTGTCCTATTATCGTCACAACAATACCCATTTCTTATATACAACTGCATCCCTGAGCATGACTTAGCGAAAGAAGGAGGAAAAATGCTTTGTCCATTAAGAGCAAGGAACATCTTGAGATTACATCGCCTTTTAATAAAATGATTTTCTTCTTTGGTATGGACTTACGCTGAACTACCTCTGGAAATTACTGCTTGGCATGGGGAGGTGAGGGCTTGCAAATGTGCTGTCTCCAAGAACTGCTCCTAGGAGACCAGAAGACCACAGAGAGAATATAAGCCTATGTTGACTTTAACACATGGTTCTGGCACAATTGGACACCTGTATGTGAAAACCTAGACCCAGGTTTACAAAAATCAGTTTAAAATGGACTATAGACCTGGGTGTCCAACACAAACTATACAATTTCTAGAACAAAATATAGGAGAAATCTAGGCGACCTCATGTGTAGTAAGGGACATTTAGATCAAACACCAAAGGCACGATCCATGAAAGGAAAAAAATGATTAAGTTGGACTTCATTAAGATTCAAATATTATGCTCTGCTAAAGGGACCGCCAGGAGAATGAAAAGACAAACCCACCTCGGGAGAAAGTATTTGGAAAAAAATACATATCGGACAAAGGGCTTATAGCCAACATATACAAAGAAATCTTAAAATTGAACAATGAGAAAACACACACCCCCGCGGAAAAAAGCAGAGGAAATATTTGAACAGACAGCTCACTGAAGAAGAGCCACAGATGGCAGAGAAACGCATGAAAAGATACTCCACATCGTAGGTCATCAAAACAATGATGAGACCCTGCTACACCCCTATTAGAATGGCTGAAACCCAAAAACACAAAAATAAGAATATCAACTGCTGGCAAAGGTGTACAGCAAAAAGAACTTTCTTCCTTGCTGGTGGGAGTGTAAAAATAGTACAGCAGCCACTTTGGAAGATAGTTTGGGAGTTTCTCACAAAACTTAACATAGTCTTATGCTCTCCAGCAATCATGCTCTTTGGTACTTATATATATATATATATATATATATATATATGTAGAGAGAGAGAGAGAGAGAGAGAGAGAGAGAGAGAGAGAGAGACTTATAGCAACTTTATGCATAGTCACCAGAAACTGAATGCAACCAAGATGTCCTTTAACGGGTGAATAGATAAACTGTAGTACATTTATAAAGTGGAATATTATTCAGCCAGCAAGAGGAAGGAATGAGCCACACCAAAACAGAAATGGATCTGAAATGGACATATATACATGAAAGGAGCCAGTCTGAAAAGGCTGTATATTACAGGGTTCCAATGGAATAACATTCTAGAAAAAAAAAGGTAAAAACTAGGGAGACATGAAAAGATTGGTGGTTGCCCCGGGTTCAGGGGCAAATTAGGAAGGTTGACCAGGTGAAGCGCAAGGTGTTTTTTAGGGCGGCAAAACTATTCCTCGCGGTACTGTATTTGGGGATATGTGACAGGATGCATTTGTCAAAACCCACTGAACTTCAGTCCGAAGAGTAAACCTTAATGTATGCGAATTGTAAAAAAATCATTTAGGAGGTCAGCAGCATCTCGGGATGGAATGCAGAATGTGACAAATCAATCTGTATTCAAATGTATGAAACAGCTTCTCTGAAGGGATTGGGGGTGTGTGCTGATGTAAGTAACTTTGGAAATGAGTGGAGTCTGTAAAGCTAAGGGCAAAGGAATTGCACGCAGAGCATTGTCATTTATAAAGTTGCTTCCCACAGGTATATGTGTTAGCACCTCTGACACGACTATGAATGTGTGTTGCAATTAAACAATTAAGTAAATGGATGGTGGGTGGTAGGAGCTGGCTTTCTCACCGATGGAGGGGAATTGACGGGTAAGTAAGAGGAAGCAGCTAGAATGATCTATGTGATAATGGATTAGACTTGAAGACTTCAGAAGAACTCCCCTTTAGCTTAATATGGACTCACATGGTTACATATAGAAACACACAGAGATACATGTGCTTATACATAGGTTCATGCACACACACATATCCCTTGCTCTGTTGACGGAAAGGGCCTAGAAGCGACAATGCCTCAAGAGCAAACAGCACACCTAGGGCTCAGATACTGGTTTCTAATGCCATTCTCTAATAGAAGAAACCAGGCCAATGCTCTGGGGCAGGAAAAAACCAGAATGAGCCCGGAGCACCTGGTAGGGCCAGAAAGTAAGGAAGTACTCAAAACACAGGAGGCAAGAGCTCCCACTGGCCAAAGCTGCAACCATTTGAGCAGCAAAACAAATAAAGTTGTATTGAATTATTACCCGGATTGTGAAGTAAATATCCCTGAGTCCATATGTATGGAAACACATGATTGAATGAAGACAGAATCTCTTGTTACAGGATTCCAGATAACTTACGTAGATATTCTGCCCTCAGAAGTATAAATGGAACATAACTCCTCATTTCTTATGTGTAGTCTGTGCATGGAAACTTTCTTACAAAGAATACAGTATGCAACCCAGTAATTCCACTACTGGGTATTTACCCAAAGAAAATGGAAACATGAATTCAGAAAGACATATGCACCCTTATGTTTATTGCAGCATTATTTAAAGAGGCAAGATGGGGAAGCAACCTAAGTGTCTATCAGTAGATGAACGGATACAGACGTGGTACACACACACACACACACACTTATAGATACGGTGGAATATCACTCAGGCATCAAAAAGAATGAGTTCTTGGGGCGCCTGGGTGGCGCAGTCGGTTAAGCGTCCGACTTCAGCCAGGTCACGATCTCGCGGTCCGTGAGTTCGAGCCCCGCGTCAGGCTCTGGGCTGATGGCTCGGAGCCTGGAGCCTGTTTCCGATTCTGTGTCTCCCTCTCTCTCTGCCCCTCCCCCGTTCATGCTCTGTCTCTCTCTGTCCCAAAAATAAATAAAAAACGTTGAAAAAAAATTTAAAAAAAAAAAAAAAAGAATGAGTTCTTGCCCTTTGTGACAACATGGATGGACCTAAAGGGTATTAGGCTAAGTGGAATAAGCCAGACAGAGAAAGACAATACCACATGATTTCACTCATATGTGGAATCTAAACAACAAAGCAAAAGAACAAACACACAGAAGCCAGAGACAGACTCAAACACAGAGAAGAAAGTGGCGGTTGCCAGAGGGGAGATGGCAAGAGGATGGGCAAACTAGGTGAAGAGGACTGAGGGGGTCCAAACTTCCGGTTGTCAAAGAAACAAGTTGTGGGGATGAAAGTTACGGCATAGAGAATACAGTTAATAATATTGTAATAATGTTACACAGTGAGAGATGGTAACCATACTTAACGGTAGTGAACACTGTGCAATATATAGAATCGTCAAACCACTACGTTGGATTCTTGACACTAATAACAACATCGTATGCCAACTCTACTCAATGATAAAGATTTTTTTAAGAGTACGGTGTGGAAAGTGTGGAAAATTTAGGAGCTTTACCGTGGAGAATCCTGACAAACACCTCAGCCACGTGATCCAGATCGACATCGACAGTGACAAGTCGCGTGTGTTGTATGTACCTTTGCTAGGACGTGATAAAAATGGCACTTTCTCTCTGTGATCTTCCCCCGCCACAACCCATAACCCCAGCCTAACCATAGGGAAAAAACATCAGACAAATCCCAGCGTAGGGACGCTCAACCTACCTGACCAATACTCCTCAAAGCTGTCAACGTCATCAAAAACAAGAAAAGCCTGAGAAACTGTAAGAACCAACAGGAGCCTAAGGAGGCATGATGGCTAAATGTAACATCACGCCCTGCATGAGCTCTTGGAACAGAAAAAGGATATTGGATAAAACCTAAGGAAATCTGAATAAAGTATGGACCTTGGTTACAATTGCGTGTCAATATGGATTCATTACATGTAACATATGCATCATCCTCGTGTGAAACGATAATAGAAAAAAGCGAGCGTTGGGGATAATGGGAACTCTGTATTACCTTCTCAATTTTTCTGTAAATCTAAAAGTGTTGCAAAAAATAAATAAATAAAGTTTAGTCTTAGACATGTTTAGCCCCTCCTGTTGTCTCCCCAGGTGATGTGTTTCTTGGTCCATGGTCACGGGCATCCTACTGGCCTCCAAACCTGAAACTCAGAACTGGCAAATAGGGCTTTTCCTAGTTTGTGCAGCTCTCTCAGGAGTCCTGGGATCTGCCCTTGCTATTTGGCCGCCTCTCAGCTCCGTGTGGCTGCACGTCCCTGAGTGTCTGCATCGCCAGCCATCCAGGTGTGGCCCAGGGTTCTGCACACGTCCTCTGTTCTGGGGACACCTTGGCGTGTCCCTGTGGCAGACTCATTAGCTCTTCACTTAGTGTCTGTGCCCCAGGACGGAGTGAGGTTCAGGCTCTCACCTTGTTGCCTTCTCCACACACTTAACTAGACCAAAGGGAGCATCGTAGGGCAGGTGCCTTATCTGGTGGGCTCCCGGAGTCCCCATGGAGGGGTAAGGCAGGAGCCTCAGTTCCCCGGTGCTGAGAGGGAGAGAGAAGCAGTATAGCCTTCTTAATTCTCCTACCCCTTATCATTTGTCCTTCTCCTCCCTCCGACCCATGACCAGAAAACTGAGAGAAGTTTCCTTTACATCTCCTGTGTCCTGTGCTCCTTCCTTGCTGCAGCCCCACGATTAAAGCTGACAGCTGGTCAGGGGTGTCTTCTTTGCCCTGGGAGAAGAACTCAAAAGTCTGAGGCTCTCCTGTAGCCTTTGATTGTACAGATTTTCCCTGCCCATGGAGCTCGGCTCTGAAGCCTAGTGTCTTCCTACAAAGTCAAATACCTGTCGTCCAGCCCCAGGGTAAGAAGTCTCTTGACCCAGGCTCAGCCTTGACGTTAGCATGCACCAGTGTGCTATTGGCCAAAATATTATTCCTATTACCCACTGCCAGGGTGTATCACTGAGTTCAGTGGCTTGTCCCCGTGGGAGAGGAAGTCAGAGGGTTAGAGGTTGGGTTTCCTAAAGAGAGACGGAGATTTGCCCAGGGAAGGGCTGAAGAAGGAAGCACTCGCTCTGAGAAATGAGACAGCAGGGCCACCCCTGAGGCCAGGCAACGCGGCTAAGAAATGCACCAGACAGGGGTCCTGGGGGCCTTTCACCCCGCAGGGGCCCGGGGATAGAATTCAAGGGGGCTTCCATGAATTTGGTTGGGAAAGAATGTATCTTTATTTTCATCAACCTCGAAATGGAATCTAGCATTTTCTCCAGCTGTAAACACAAGCCACGAGGTGCCCTGGAATTAGCAGTTACTGTGACTTTGTCACTCATTTTCCTACAAGGTTACAGCTGTAACCATTATAATGTTGTTTACACCCACCACCACGACATTTCAAAATTATGATAGCTTATTATTTAAGGCATCAATCTTATTACTTAAGGCATCAACAAAGAAGCATATGTATGATTATATCACACACTTATTTTGTTTAATATTTTGACACTGTACTTAAATGTAATTGATTTCCTTTGTTGTTGCCTCAATTATTCTATTTCATGCATTTAAAAACATAATTCACGGGCTTCATCAGACTGCCAAAGAGATCCGCGCATAAAAATACCCCTTTAACAATATGTTGGGGGGACTCTAACAAGATTTATTTGTATATTGCAATCACCCCCCCCCCCACTTGAAATTCCCCAGTTATTCCCAAGCTTTGGGTAAAACCTGTGATTGATATCCATCTGCTGTGTGTTTGGTGGGGTTGCAGGGATTTGAGAGAGGCTACGGCAAGGGAAATCGTGCTCCTGCATCAGCACCTGGGCCCCAGAGGCTGGCGACTCCTCTCGTTGTCCCAAGAGTCCCGGGTGTGAACCCCAAGTGAAGCTGCCCGGGGCTGAGATAGTGCTCAGCCGGTAGATGGGAGCAGGTAACAAGAATCAGGAGGATTGACTCGGGAACAGACCTGAAGCCCGCCTGTTTCCCCCCACATAAGGAGATAACCCCGGAAAGGGAGTGAGGCAGACATTTGATTAACAGCAGCGCAGAGGAACTATTTATTGCTTTCCCTTAAGTATGTTTCATCAAAAGTCTGTGTGAACACGGGCCAATTAATTACACGCTCTAAGGGCCCCCTCTGGTTGTGGAGGGCACCACTTGCATAGTGATATGTGGGGGGCCCTCCATGGAATGTGCTTGTTATCCCTTCTCCTGAAAACCTGGCTTGGTTGCTGCTTCTGCCCCTATGGCACCCACAGGTCGGGATAACTTAGAGACCAACGCTTTTCTACCACGATGTTCAGAATTATCCATCGGCTTCTCGGATCACTGGGAATGCCCTTATCTTTACTACGCCCCCAGCGTCCAGTTCTGTCCGTGTCCCCTGGAAGCAGAGACACAGCACTGGGTGCTGGTAGATCCAGGACCCGTGAAGGAACACCGTGGTAGCTTTCCGATATGGCCCCCAAGTTCTTTGAACCTCCTCCCACCGATAAGTGAGGTCTCTGTCTCCGCTTCCTGAATCTAGGAGGATTTGAACTGCTTTGACCACTAAACGTGCCGGAAGTGATTTTTACAAGGCAGTGTCGTAAAACGGCCAACCAGGTCCTAGCTGGTCCTCCCAGAAGGCTTGTCCCTACTTGCTTGTCTTCAGACCCAGAGGCCATGCTATGAGAAGCACAAGTCACATGGAGAAGTCGCACGCTCCCAACTGAGCCGGTCCTTCAGCCTTCCCAGCCCAGGCACCAAACATGTGAAGAGTGACCAAGTGATTCCAGCCCCAGCCACCGGAGTCTTCCCAATGGAAGCACCAGACATCACAGGGCAGGAATGAGCCATCCCTACTGGATTTCTGACCCACAGACTCCATGAGCCTCAGATGTTTGTTGGTTTGTGACACCCGCCCCCGAGTTTGGGGTGATTTATTACAAAGCAATAGTAGCCAGACTAAGGAGAAATAAGAGGACCGGAAGGAACAGGCTCCTACAGTGGCCACATGTGGGCCACTGGACTTGGCTCCAATAGGAGAGACTGGAGGAGGAGCACCTCATGGGACAGGCCTGAGGGGCACTGTGTCTCTCAGTTCCCTTTGAACTCTGTGATGGGCAAGACGAACTTGATCCTGAGGCAAAGTGCTGCTTTATAGAGCCCTCTGCTAGCAGCAAGAATATTAAGGCACGCATTCCGCTGTCCCTCCCCTTCTCTGTCCCACTTTCTCAATAGGAGCAAAATGCTCAAATTAAAATTTGATTCAAACACCAGGGGTGTGCTGGATGTGTTTGGTCTCGCCCAACAATTCTAAATTTTTTCCCAAAAGGGCTTCTGAGAATTATGGGGTCATAGCCCAAAACACAGCCCCCTGCAAGCAAGAAACCTCTTTGGCCATTTTTATCTTAAAAACTAGCATTCCAGAGGTGCCTGGGTGGCTCAGTCAGTTGAGCGTCCGACTTCAGCTCAGGTCATGATCTCACTGTTTGTGGGTTCGAGCCCCGTGTCGGGCTCTGTGCTGACAGCTCGGAGCCCGGAGCCTGCTTTGGATTCTGTGTCTCCCTCTCTCTCTGCCCCTCCCCCACTTGTTCTTTCTCTCTCTCTCTCTCTCTCTCTCTCCCTCAAAATAAATAAACATTAAAAAAACTAAAAAAAACTAAAAAAAAATCTTTGTAAACCCTAGCATTCCACACCATAACATACCAGCTTTTGTTTGAATATTAATCCATCTAAGATCACTGGCCAAGAGGTGAAATGGACGTTGACATGAGCGTGGGCCGTGTTTATCCTATGATGTCGATACTTTCTGGCCCGTTGCCACATCCCCCATACAAGGACCAGAAAGACAGGCAAACACACTCCTTATGCCCAAAGCCCTTCCAAAGAAAACAAATTCCTAGGGGCTAATTGGCTTGTTGAGCATGGGGTGCCTTTAGAGGATGCTTATTAATATCAATGTTAATCATCGATTTGTGGCATGTTTCATTAGAAGAATCACACCGAAAACAAATGGATCCTTGGTGAAAGGAGGATTCTGGAATCTCCGGGTGGGTGAAAGACTGATCAAAGCTTCTTAGCTAACGATCATTTGTTATATTTTCTGAGCAGTCCAGAATGGACACTTGGTGCATCTAGAATTTTTTTGCTTCATGAAGACTGCGCTCTTGACCCCTTGCTCTCTCACTTCCTAAGGGACGCTAGTCCACTAATTATCACCTTCAAGCCTTTCTCCTCTGTTGTCACCATCCCCTCCATTCCAGTGTCCCCTGTCCTCGGAGGCCCTTCCATTAGGCAAATTGGTACAATAATTCTAGAGAGCGATTTGGCAAATCCAGCGAAAGAAAAAGCATGTATACTTTCTGACCCAGAAATTTCACTTCTAGAAAATTTATATTTAGATATACTTGCACTAGTTCATAAGGATAAATATACAAAGATGCTCATTGCAGCACTGCTGGTGGGAGCAAAAATAGAGCAGCCTCAACAGCCATCAACAGGGCACTAAGTTAAATAAATCACAGTACAATAGAAAACCATGTTGGTAATAAATTGTTAAGTGAAAAAAACACTTGCGGGGCGATGTGACTACTAATAACAACAAATTGTGCATATTTGGATGGATAAGTGTTTATTTATTCTATCTACATTATACAGCTGCAGGGGGGGTGCCATTCACGTCGGGTACTTGTTTGGGAAGTGAATGTGGTGCCCTGGAGCTGTACCACTACGTGTGTGTGTGTGTGTGTGTGTGTGTGTGTGTGTGTGTGAGAGACATGCTCTCAGGCACGCCCTGTGCATGAATTTATCTAACACATAAGCTCTATGGTATTAATCTATCTCTTCCATGAGCCTATAAACCACACGAGGAAACGATTATTCACCTTATCCCCGGCACTCAGCACAGAGCCTGGCACACCAATTTAGGGTGTTTGAATGAATATTGGTGTGCGCATTCACTGGGCCTAGGGTGTATCAGTTACTTATCATTTGCATTGATCTGAGAACCAGGCATGTCCTAAGGAGAGGAAATCAACATTTAGTATGTGATTTCTAGGCTCTTACACAAACACGACACACACGCCCAGGGTTCCAGGCTCGAACTGTGTTTGGAAAAGCTGAATTAAACAAAGATAAACCGCTTGCTTTGCTGTAGAGCATCTCTGAGATTTTCATATGCATTGATATTCTCCAAGAGGTAGATAGATCATGGGTTATCATCTGAATTTTGCTGACCGTGAAGCACTTTTAGAGGAATATTTATTTACACTGATGTTCAGAGCCTCCTCAATTTGTAACGTGTTGCGCTAGAAGAATCATCACAAGTAAACAGAAGCAAATAAACCCCGGATAAAAGAGGACTCCCAAGGTAGGGTCAGACAACCTCCTGGAGAATGAGAGTCATTCTAAGTCTCTTAGCTAAGACCATCTGAAATCCCAACTGGGCGGCTGGGTCTGGAGGGAAGGGAAGGGAAAAGAAGTGGCCAGCACAACAAGGGAGAGAAAAGCATGATTGCTGGTGTGGCGATGTGGCAGCAGAAACCTCCCCCCCACCCAACCCCAACAGGGGCTTCTGAGGACCTGGCAAGGCTATCAGTGAACATCCCAGGGAGAAGGGAATTGGGGTCAGCAGATTTATGGGTTCTTTTTGGAAAGTTCCTGATTTAGTAGGCACAGCCCATCAACCGTAGAGTTTGTAAACTCACCCAATAGATTTTGATGGGCTAAATTTTGAACTGGCTCGATCTTGGCATTGCCCTTTGTACTTAACACTCTCCTTTCTTCCAGCCAGCATATGATCAGTGGACTGACAGGGACAGAGGCCAGATCACAGTGAGGGAGGGGTGAGAAGTAAAAGAAAGGTAGAGCATTAGAACAAGAGTAGGAAATGTTTTCAAGAAGTTTGAGCAAAATGATAACATATCAGCTTTTTTTTAAAAGTTAAGTGACATGAGAACGAATGTTTATGATTGGGGGAAGAAGAAAGAGATTGAAGAATAATAAAGGAGGTAAAATTGATGGAAGAAGGTGAGAGAGGGTGCCGGAAATGAATGCCCACACAAATGTGGCAGGTGGTCCTTGGACAGGTAGAGGGACCCCCTCTTTCACCATGATGGGAAGGGAGGAGAAAAAATGAACCAGAATGCAGAAAAGGTGACAGGAGGATGGGTAGAAAGTTGAGGAAGTTTTTTCTTGGGGCCTTTGTTGTATTTGTGAAGGAGGAAGTGACATGGTTTTTAGAAGAGTGAACAGGGGTTGAAACAGTCATGGTGAAGAATGTGAGGGGACCTGACCACTAGAAGAATCTAGGCCACATGGAGGACCCACTGGGGTTGAAGGTTGTGAGTGCGTGAGGTTGCCTACCCATGCCCCGTATCCATAAAGGATTTTCTTTCACAGTGTTTCCACATCCTGAAGTGGGGACAACAATGGTAAACATCTGTAGAGTGGGTTGTCAAAGAGAGGAGCACTCCGCGTGAGCTCTCAGAGGTGGAGTGTTCTAGAAGGTGATAAGATGATGGCTCAGGCCACAGGAGTGAAGCTGGAGAGGGAAGAAAGTCACTGGAGTTGAAGTTGAGGAAATAGGAGGTGAAAATTTTGGCTGGTCATCCACAGGTTGTCTTACTTTCCTCAGGACGGATACAAGACTTAACAAGCCGCTAATGTATTCAAGAAGTGTGGTGATGATCAGAAGGAAAGCAGATGATGGCCACTAGGAGAGACTGGAGGCGAGATTTTTACACAGCTCTTAAGGGTTTGTGGTATGAAGGTCTCCCAATAGCCTGTTCGGGTGAAACATGTCACTGTTCCTCTCAGGGGTCCTGGAGGACCTCCCCATTCTCCCAAGTGTGTGTGTGTGTGTGTGTGTGTGTGTGTGTGTGTGTGTGTGCGCGCGCGCGCACACACACACACACACACACACACCTTGCTCCAACAAGAATGGGTCCTCTTCTCTGTTTTAAGTACTAACATTCCCCATAAGACATTTTAGAAAGGTTTTTGTGAGCAAAAAAGCTGAATATCACTGATGAGGCCCAACCCTTCCTAACCCAACAATGAGCCGAAGACCATCTAGTGAGTTGATGGAGGTTCCCACCGCTGAATCCCACTACGGTAGCGTATGGTGTGCACTCTCCCCTAAGATGCCCCCATGGCTACTGCTCATTGATGACGCACCCTCGTTAGGGCTGATGAGTTGAGTGCTGTTGAGGTCCGGCAGAGCCTGGAACCCAGGGGAGGGAGGAACAGTGGCCATAGTGGGGCCATGAAATTCCTGGACACCTTGGGACAGGGTGGAGAGGATGAAGAAGAGAAATGAGGATGGGCAGACTGGGGGAGGGCAGATTCTGGTCGATTCCAGCCCAGCTAGGGAGGCCAGCCTAGTAAGCAGGCAATAAAGGTTGAGTTCCTTCTGCCTCTCCTATGCAGGACCTTAAATCATGGAGGAGTTTATGGGTCTTGTTTATGGAGAGACTCTTTTTATAAGCTATTCAGAACAGGGGTGGGAGGGAGACATAGGGAGAGAAAAATTCCCTTTGAATTTCCATTGCTTTCAGAATCAGCAATTTAATGAGTCATGCATTCTGAATCCTTGCTTTGTCTACACGTTTTCATTTCAAAATACTAAAAACACTTTGTTTGGAACATGGACTATTTTTAGTTCATATATCAAGAGTCCACATCCATTTCTCCCCATATTAGAAAAACTTCCTTCAGATTGGGTTGGGGCAGCACCAAAGCGGTAGGGCTGTTTACTTAGCTGTAGTTTGTGGAAGCCACCTGGGCATCTCTCTGTTTCCTGGGGGCTCCTTCCAGCTGGCCATCTGGGCCTACTGACGATCCATGGGTCAGCTCTAGAACTGGCCCAAAGACCCCAGATCCCATAGTCTGGATAAAAGGGGAAAAACATCCCCTCAGACCTCCAGGCTGAGGAATCAGCACCTTGGCAGGCTAGAGGCAAGTCAGGTCTTCAGGCTGACTCAAAGAAGTGAAGGAGGTCCCCATGGATAGGTCATCTCCTTCAGGTACATCAAGAGAAAGCCTCCCCACACTTAAGCAAAGACAGGAATAGATTCTTCTGCAGGATTCTTCTGTAAATCTCAGGAGGAGATCTGGGAGGAAGGCTGAAGGTACCAAAGGGTACCCTACTTCTCCAGTCCCTGCCCTCTGCATAGGGTCTCTCTCCACCCTGCACTTAGAGAGTGCCCCCAGCCAGTTTTATCTACCTCACTGTTTTTGTTCCATCAGTGATAATTCTCTCGTCTGGGGACCACTTTCTTTTAAACCCTCCAGCTTAGAGCATTAATTGCAAGTACCTTTCCAGCACTTAATGGACAGCCAGCCAACTTCAAGAATGGGTTACAAAATCCAATATCTCAAGGAAGTAGGGTGATGAGGTACCCACTTCTCTGGCCATTGCCTTCCTCTCCCATCTGTGTATTTATAGTGGAAGAAACCGTGCCCGTGCCCTCTGACTCTCTTCCCCTGGACCCTGTTGGTTTGATCTCGAATGGACAACAATGAGCCTATTCCCAGGGAATTTGAAATTGAAACCATGCTGATTCTCAGCTGAGGCTAGTTGCCAAATTGGCAGCTATCTGACATGGATAATTTTCACGTGGACAGAGAAACTGAGGAGATATAGATAGGCAGAGAGAAGTAGTTTTCTTGGGTTTACTGTGTCCCCCTAGGCCCTCATTCCAGCCACCTCCGAGGCCTTGGATTCCACGAGGCAACCCCCATGTCCCTAACCCCTGCCTAAAGTCTTCCAAATATATTTCCCTTTCCATCTAGGAGAGCTCTACCTGACTTCTGTTACTTGCAACCAAAATGGTACCAGGAAGGGGGAGAATGACCTGGGGCAGGAAGATGGGACACATCGAGGAGATGCCTCCCTACTTTGTAATTTTGCCTACTCTGCCCGCACCAGGCATAACCACGTGGGCCACCACACAGCCTGCTTCAGGGGCTGAGGAGGCCTCTGATGCTCTGTAGGCTAGCCCTAACATTGTCCCCTCTGAAGGAGTCTCCAACCAAGGAACAAAGGACCGGGACACAATGTGCTCCGCGAGACAACGTTGCTGGGGACCGTTGTGAGGACATGCTTCCGGTAGGCCGCGTTCCTGTCCCCTCCATGCCCAACCCTTGTGTTGAGACCCAGACCATCAAACCCCCCTCCCATGGCCCCACCTCATCCTTCTTTTTAGCTGTCTTGCTCTGTCTACTGCACAAGGAAATCTTTGAGAAATGTGTGAGTGTGTCCCCAAGGAAGGAGTAAGTAAATATGGGTTTGTGGTGATGTGAATGCATGATAGGAATAATCCAGGAGTCATAGAGACCCTCGGCGTGGGGCCCACAAAGAATTAATGCCAACCCCCCAGGAGAAGCCGATGGTGTGGGAGAAGCAGATTCTTTCCGCCTGGGCCACTGCTGCCCTTGGAGACAGGCAAAACTAATCTGTCCAATTCATGCCCATCACAGCTCTGGCCCCAAATCCTAAATCCCAAAGCCGCAGGAGCAAATGAGGAAATATTTTTTATTGTGGGAATATGTTGAGCAAAATGGTCTTTCTGACTCCATCAGACTTCTTTGCTGCTTCCTGTACGATATCGTCATGGCCAGTAGGGTAGATGACTATCCTTTCCACATTTGCCATTTGCCACAACCCCCACAGGACATGCAGAAGAGTCTCTCTGCCCCAGTTCTGACCTCCCTCCCTCAATATGTCCCCTACTTTCCCAGGGCAAGGACCCAGGATTCGATCACTTATCCTAGGCTGAGGAAAGGCCGACCAGGAAATTCACCCTTGGAATGGACCATTCTTCCTCTTGGGGCTCCTCTCCTGGAAGCGGTAAGCTGGAACGGGGAGGCCCAGCCCAGGTCCATCCTCCCACCCTAGCCAACCCTCCTGATCAGAGACTTGCTCCAAGCCTGCCCTTCAGCACACCATGCCCTTGGCCACGGGTCTCATCAGCCCCAGCTTTGATTTCCCGAACAGTAAGTTGTGTTGGAGAAGATTCTGGATTGAACCTGCAGTCTCGTCCCCAGCCCCTGGGAGAAATCACTAAAAAGCAGGAGCTGTAGTCACCAGATATATTCCCACTTCCTTTTTTCCTCCTGCAGCCCAAACCATAAACTCACGGCCCCCACCATAAACACTTTCGGTCCCTCCTGGCAACCGGTGGCAGAGACGGCTGGAGGGCCCATTCCCAGTAGCCCGAGGGAGACCATTCCAGAACATATCCGATTCTATGACTCACCGCAGACCAACTCCTTGATCACGTAGATCAAAATTTCCCTCTGTACAAAAAACCTCCCGGAGTTGAAATTCCTCTTGAGTTTTTACAGCCTTGAACGTCTCCAAGGGCAAGAAAGAGAGCAGGACTGAACCCGTGTGGCTTGGGGAGCACAGAATCCCTCCCCCTCAACCGACCTCCTCACCTGTAAGAGGGGAGAGGCAGGCAGGCCAGTGGTTACGAATGTAAGTTTCGGATTCAGAGAGATTTGGGCAGGAATCCTGGGTTTCCCTTTGCCTGGGCCATCTGGAGAAAGTTGTCGAATATCTTACTTTTCTCCCGTAAAAATGGGGTTAATAACACTCCTCCGGGGTTATTGTGAGGGTTCATTGCCAAGACTGGGAGACTGCGAGATTATCTTTGCCAAGCTCCTGCTCCCATGCCGCCACGGGGTACGCACTCTGTAAATGATATCTGTCCTTCCTAACAAGCACCCCCTAACCTAATCAGCTCCTGACAGGGTCAGTTTGCAAACCCATCCTCTTGCTCTGTCCACACGTCTCAGATACAGCCCGTGGAAACCTGTCAGGCTCAAGATGTGCGGTAAAACCTCTGTACCCAGCTGGGACGCGCATCCTCTCAGGACCCCTCCCAGGCGTCCTGTCCTCGCCCCCACCCACAGGACACTCAGACGCTCGGCAGCAAAGGCTCCCAGCCCCCGCCCCCGCACCACCCCCTACCTGAGGGCTGAAAACAATCAAGTCCTGAGCAAACACTCGAGAAAGCGCTTTCTCCGGGGGGTTTGGGGGGAGAAGACTTGCCAAGTGGGGAAGTCGGGGGCCTGGCTCCTCGGCGGCTCCTCTCCCCCTCCGGGGGCTCCTCTGCCCCCCTTTTCCTCATTCTCAGGCTTCCCCTCTCCAGGTTGCTCGGGCAGCCGCATCGGAGGTCCAGGGCGATGTTCTCAGGGAGATTTGCGAGCACATCAAGGGAACGTCAGCGGAGACACGCGGTCTGCAAGAAGTTGACAGAAACTTACTGCCCGCCCGGTGCCGCTCGGTTATTTACTCAACGTCGGTTGCCTAAATTATTTACACCCTCCCTTCCGTGTTTAAACAGGACAATGCACAACCCGCACAATCCTGGCACTAAGAAGTATAATTACAGTTGTGACAGATGTTTAGTTATTAATAAGGCCTCAATGTCACCAGAGGGTATTACGCAACAAACCAATAATGTGCCTTTGGAAGCAACCTTTGGAATATTTACAGGTACTTTTCCGTTCGGACTCCCGGGGGCTCTGCTGTAGTATTCAGCTACAGTGGCCAACGTGATTGCAACTTGCAAGAAAGCCCGGCGCCTTGCCAGCATAATTTGTTGCCTGGCTGTTGACATCAGCAGAGCCACAGAATCAAAGTGGGGGCCAGAGTTAGAAATAGCCGTCTTCGGGAGGGGACTCTTGCCAAGCCTCCCGGCTTGTGACGCTGCTGGCGATCCCGGGGCAATGTCGTCCTGTCTTCTGTAGACAAACCTAACAGCGTCCAAGACTAGTTTCCTTCACCAGCTTCCATCAGGCTTGTTTCCCACGTGTACTGAGCCGCTGGGTTCCCTTTACGTCAGCATCTCTCCTTTTCTCTCCCACACCTGGTTAACCCCTTCCCATCCTTCGTGGTTAACCCCTTCCCGTCCTTCGTGACGGGGCTCAGGTTAAGACACCCCTCGTCTGGGCCCACTTCTGCTGTTGCCCACAGTCTCCGCCCCTCTCTCCCGGCAGCACTGCGTTGAGCAAAGCTCCAGGCAGGGAGTAATTCACATGCACGCCCTGTCATGGGGGCCCGGGCGGGAACAACCTTAAAATAACTGGTTGTGCAATAAGCGCTTATTGAACTAACACTTGATAGATATTGGTTCTCTTTGGTTCCATACTGAAGTTAAAAGGAAAGGAAAATAAAACAGAGTCTCAAGAGGTGCGAAGCACAGAGAGTTCAGCTGGAAGGATCTTGGTGGTGAAACAAAACGAGCCCTGGTCACCCTACACCGAGTCCTCGTCTGAGAGAGCTGGCCCCGGGGGTGTCTGCACATTGCAGCTGGCAGTGGCCTCTCCCGGCAACAGGCAAATGGGTCTCCAGCCCTCACTCTGGGTCCCTGCCCGTCACCTCCTGGGAAAAGGCTCCCAGCTCTACTTCTGGCCTTCTCGATCTGATGAGAGGTCTATTTCTATGTCTGGGAAGCATTCCGCCTGCAGAAGTCAGCTCATAGGGGATAGGCTCAGAAAATGCCTTTAGGAAACACAAAGGCTTGGGGCGCTTGGGTGGCTCAGTCGGGTAAGTATCTAACTTTGGCTCAGGTTATGATCTCAAAGCGATTCGTGAGTTCGAGCCCCGCGTTGGGCTCTGTGCTGACAGCTCAGAGCCTGGAGCCTGCTTCGGATTCTGTCTCTCTGTCTCTCTCTCTCTCTCTTTCTCTGTCCCTCCCCCACTCACACTTTGCCTCTCTCTCTCAAAAGTAAATAAACATTAAAAAAATTTTAGGAAACCTAAAGCCTTGAAGAGGTGTGTGCGCATGTTATCAGTGTGTAAACTCTGGTTGTGACTAAATGCGTGGTAGGCACTGAATGTCAGCCCCATCCCAGCCCAAATGAGACAGGCTCAGCCATACGTAAGACACATCCATGCAACCCTACTTATCTCCAGGGTTGCGCGCACACACACACACACACACACGCACGCTCACAGACAGGTCTTCAAACATTCACAGCCTATGTGTGATCTCACACTCACATCCAGCCCCTGCCCTTGGACATACAGCCACACAGCTGTACACACTGTCCCCGTCAACATGCACCCACAGGAACCCTCACACATGTAGGCACACAACCCATACCCGCACGCACTATGGCACCTGCTGACCCACACGTGCTGCGCACACATCTGTACTCCTGTCATCATCTCTAGTTACCACGTTAAGTTAAAAAGGAAAAACAAGTGTCCTGTGTCATTACGGTAGAAATACAAAACTAAACAAAACAAAACGGTGTCATTTTATTTTCAGATAGGCTTTTAGTTGCCATGACAGGCTTCGCACCATGAAAGTTGTGATTGGTGGCAAACACGGATTTCAAAAGAGAGTAATTAGCTCCCCATATACAAGAACTTCCGACTATGCTGAGTCCCCTCCCTCATCAGTGCCCTCCACGCAGAGTGGACACCAGGGCAGGGGCACCCCCCGCCAGTGCTAGCCTGGCCGCCAAGGCAGCACTAGGACCTGCCAAGAGCTCTCAGCAAAGGATGTCCAAGCTGATGGTCACAAGGGCATTAGAACCCAATCCACTTAATTACTTGGAACTTGCTCCTAGCTCAACAGGAGCAAGGCTCTCAGGGTGCAGCTTCCCCATAAGGAACAATTACACCTGCTCAGCTGGCCTCTGCTGCCCTTCACTGCAGCACTCGTGATGTGTCAGAGAAACACAAAGCTGGGGGCTGGTCTCTTGGCCAAAAGGGGACTTGGCTCTTCCAGCTGGAAGCTATCTCCCCAGAATGCTCCTCCCCAGGTCAAGGCTGGCCTGTCACACAATGGGGGATACCAAAGGAGCCCTCCATAGGCTGGGGCTGACGGCCCAGGGTCAACTAAGTCGGCATCTGGATAGAAGATGGACGTGCATCCTGCCATTTCTCTAGGAGCTTCTCGAAGACGAGAGCCATGGTGCACACACCTGCCAAGTCCCTGGTGGCCGTTATGCACCTTGAGACCCATAGTAAATACCTGCTGAACGTAACTCTTTGTCCCCAGACTAACTGCTTATCTCTTTTCCTCATGAGAATCCTAAAGGCAATTAACTTCTAGAATTTCTCCTTCACGCCCCTTTGCCACTTGTCTTTATTACCATCTGAAAGGTCAGCCAAGAGCTGGTTTCTGAGCCCACGTTTTGAAGTTAGAGCTTTGGGCTAATTCCTGGACCCACAGTGGTGTCCTTCCTCTTCAGCTTTTCATTTCAACAAATGACCCAATCACTTCCTTTTACATCTAGAATGTTCCTTGAGCACTGCCCATCCACTGTGAGGCACTCAGGGCCACTCAAGGTGTCGCATCTACTCCATCTCTCTTACCAACTCATAATATGCAGAGACTGGGGGTGGTGAGGAGTTTGAGAACAACGGATAATTGAATCAGGCCATGCAGGTCACATCCTGACTTTGCCGGTTATGGGCTGTGTGACTTTGGAGAAGTAACTTAACTTCTCTGTGCTTCAGTTCCCCCATCTGCAAAATGGGTCTCATAATAATGGCACCTACTTTTTAGGATTATTGTAAAGCGCTTGGCACAGAGTAAGTACTACGTATGCTAGATATCATTATTAATTCCTTTCTTTTGCACCTAACAGGCTGAACACCCACTCTGTTCAGATGGGTGTTGGGCTGAACCTATAGGAGGTTAGGGACAGACACAGCCCCGAAGAACCCAGAATCAAGATGGGAACACAGACACAAAGCATAGACCAAAGAAGGGGCTGCTCTCACTTCTTCAGTTCAATGAGTCAGTTTGTCGTAAAGAGTATCCAAGAGGAGGGGTGCCTGGGTGGCTCCGTCGGTGAGCGTCCGACTTCGGCTCAGGTCATGATCTCGCGGTCCATGAGTTCGAGCCCCGCGCCGGGCTCTGTGCTGACAGCCTGGAGCCTGCTTCGGATTCTGTGTCTCCCTCTCTCTCTGCTCCTCCCCCACTCACACTCTGTCTCTCTCTCAAAAATAAATAAACATTAAAAAAAAATATCCAAGAGGGGAGGTTCTAATTCTTCCCTTCAGTCCCACCATTTAAGAGCACAATGGATCCCTGTGCCTGCCTCTGCGGAGGGGAGAAGTAGGGATGCAGTCTCCATGAATCGGTCAACCTCATCATTCCAGCATCCATGTCTCTGAGCATCCCGCTGGGTACACGGGTCACCGGCAAACTCAGTCCTTGGTAGACTGTCGTCCCTTTTGGAGTGTCTGAAATTGCAATCACTGTGGGAGCGAGGTATGGCTGAAAATCTAATGTTTATGATTGGAGGGCACCAGCTTGCATTTTTTGGCATAAATAATTCACAAATACGGGGTGGATGCACCCCAAGTACTGCCCAGACTGATTATTCAGACTAAGACCCACTTCGAATGTTTGCCAAGAATGCTCCCCCCCATTCTGACCACATTGGGCATCAGGTTAGTCTTTTGTATCTTGTAGCCCCTGCTACATTGTACAGTTGTTGATAGACACATTATAAGCACAACTGTATCCTCTGTAATGCTCAACAAGGGTTTTGCAGGTGGATCTTTTCTCTCAAAGCCCTCCGTCTGTGTGTCGTCAGATTGATCCACAAATAAAATTTATTTTTGTTATAATGGAACGTAATTCTAATTAACACTTTGTTCATCACTTCTTTCACTTGCTACTTTTTAGCATAGTTCAAGTTTATTTGTAGCATATTTCCCGTACTGCACATTGTTATTAATTATAGTCATCTTGCTGGACTTCAGGTCTCTAGAACATATTCATCTTGTAACTAAAATTTTGTAACCTCTGACCAACATCTCCCTTCCCCTCCCCCACCCTCTACCCCCTGGAAATCACCATTCTATTATCTGTTACTTCTTTTTTTAGATTCTGTATATAAGGGAGGTCATGCATTATTTGTCATTCTGTATCTGGCTTATTTCACTTAGCATAATATCCTCCATAATGTATAATATATATATATATATATATATATATATATATATATATATATATCACACACACATTGGAATATTAATCAGTCAAAAAAAATGAAGGAAATCCTGCCATTTGCTACAACATGGATGAAATTGGAGGATTATGCTAAGTGAAATAAGCCAAATATGTGTATATCTGTATACACACACACACACACACACACACATATATATATATATATATACCATACACACACATATATATCATATGGATTATATATATATATATATATATATATATATATATATATATATTTAAGAACCTAAGTGCCCATCAATAGATAAATTGATGAAGGAAATGTGATATATATGGGATCATTCATTCATTTTCTTCATTGATTTATCCATTGATGAACACTTAGGTTGTTTCCATACCTGTCTACTGTGAATAATGCTGCACTCTACATGAGAGTACAGATATCTCTTTGATAGTGATTTTGTTTCCTTTGGATATGTACCCAGAAGTGTAATTACTGGATCTCATGGAAACTCTATTTTCAATTGAGGAAACTCCGCACTGTTTTCTACCGTGGTTGTACCAATTTACACCCTCACCAACAGCGCCCAAGTGTTCCCTTCAACATAATTCTGTTTGGAAGCTACCTTTGCACAAAACGTTGAGCGGAATGAGTGGTATTTAGCGAGGTACAGCTTGCTGAGAGCAAGAAGTCGGAGGTAGAGTGTGAGGTCCAGCCAGCCCCAAAGCTAAGTCTTGCATTTACTGGAACACATGGGCACTGGAGCTCCTTCTATAGGATGCATGTTGTCAAAGAAGAAAACACTCTGCTCAACGTGCTGATGAGCAATAAATTCTGACCCTTGTGCTTTGTGCTTATTGCCTCTGAAGCTGTCCTCCTGCAGAGGACACTTCACTTAAAATATTTTAATACCAAGGAATATTCAAAAGCTCAAATAAAAGATAAAAAATAAACTGCTGGTTTGCATTAGGAAATGTCCACTGAGTTTCTGAAAAATACAAAAGCACATGCTAAATGTTCCCTTAAATGTAACAGAAAAGTGAAATTCATTTTCTCCCTGTTTCTACCCCAAATCATTTAGATATATAATAATAACATGGATACCCAGACAAAGCCAAGATTCTAATCCACATCTAAAAACTGTAAGTAATTCCTCAAAAGCACCTGCAACATAATTCTGCAATTGCTACTCTTCAGGAGTCCCAATGTCCCTTCATGTCCTGGCTGAGAGTCACATAAGCAAAACACCCTAAATCCTGGTTCCTCAAAATGAAAACCAAGAAATATAAATGGCTCTGAGCAACTCAATAGAAAATTGAAAATCGCAACACAGTAGGAAACTGGATACTTCCTTAACATAAATACATATATATCCACATCAGTTCAAGAGTCAGTATCCAGCCTCTTCTTTTTGAGAAAACCCCAGAGACTTAATTGCTAAAATCAAGATAAAGTCTCTATCCTCACTACTATTCACTGCATTGTTACTGTCTCTGTTACTATTCCCACCGCATCATCGGCATTAACCAATATGATTAGACAAGCAATTAGAGGCATAAGATCAGAAAGGAAGAAACAAAATAAAACCAGCTCTCCTTCAATAATATAATTATATATCTAGAAACCCAAAAGAACCCATGAAAACCCTATTGCACATAATAAGAGAATTTAACAAACTTTCAGGATGTAAGATTAACATATAGAACTTATTAGACTTCATATATAGAAACAATACTGAGAAGAAGTAACACACAAGCAGAGTCTGTTCACAATGGCAAAAATAAATAAATTAGAAGTGTTACATATTTAAAAGTTCTATCAAAAGGAAAAGTAAAGGAATTCCTAAAAGTAGAAAATAAACTAAAACATGCAGACACGACTATATTTCAGGTCGATGCTTAACTTTGGAGAGAAGGATTTTTTTAATCCTTTAAAACTTAATATTTTGATTGCACATCCCAAGTGAGATAGAGCCTAGGGAAGAAATCATAAATAAATTAATGTTATTAGGAATCAAGATTTTCTGTGGTGCAGAAAAGAGACATAGATATAAAATTTTAAAGTGAAATAAGAACCCGAAAATTTAATTTGCATAACAATATTAGTATGACTTCAGGATTTATTTTTGTCTTTCAAGAATATGCATGTCCCAGGGCGCCTGGGTGGCTCAGTCGGTTAAGCATTCGACTTAGGCTCAGGTTGTGACCTCAGGGGTTCAAGAGTTCAAGCCCCACATCGGGTTCTCCCCTGCCAGTGTGGAGCTTGTTTCAGACTGTCTCCCTCTCTCTGCCTCTCCCCTACTCTCCTTCCCTCCCTCTGTCTCTCTCTCTCAAAAATAAATAAGCATTAAAAAAAAAAAAAAAAGAAAAGAACATGCATGTCCTGGCTCTGTCACTAAAAAGCCTTGACAGTTATAAAACCAGCAGCAATGAGCACCACTAGAACTCATACTGTGGTCTCTAAATACCATTTTCAGCCATAAGGACTCAGCTCTGTGGGAGGAAACATCAAAGTCAGGCCTGAATACAGACAAGCTCCCAACGACGTCATGTGATAGAGGAGGCCAACTTTAAGACAGGTCCAATGGCCAGATTCGGAATAATCCATTACTCTGAAAATGGATATGAATGTAACTGCTAGGGCACCAACTACTCACTATTTTTTTAAAAGAAATGATAAATGAAAGGAAATAATCAAGCAATTTACCCTGCCTTTCTATATAGACTGTTGATGATAACAAGTTCTTTAGAGAGGCATCACAAGTAAATTAAGAAGGAACGATAAAATGAAAACAACCCCAAGTAAGAAGTCTTTAAAATGGTTAGAAACAAGATGTGATAAGCATGGATCTTGACACCTTATCTTGCGTGTAAAGTAAGGGGACACAATATGCTCTGGACACATGGTCAGTTTTGCATTCGAGTGGGTTTGATATTCACTAGTGTTTGCTGAGGTAAGTAGATGAAGAGGCCAGGTTAGAAACGAGGGCGTGGGACAGGGGCTTTTTCTTAGCTTTCCTTGGCTGAGTAAGATGGCATAATAGAGTTTCTGCCACCCTTGCTGTGATCACTGGCGCGGTAGCTCGGATGGTCCCTGCAGATGTGCTCAGGGTTTGGAATTAGTAGACACCTAGTAAATGTTTGTTGAATGAATGTGGGATGCTGTGAAGCCCGCTACCTACAGGACGTGCTGTGAGGCATTCCAAACAATCCGCCCTCACTCTGAACTCTCTCACTTACAAGTATATCACAATGGCTAGAATGTCCGCAATGACAGACATTCCTTTGGTCCGTGACCTTGTTACGGGAATTGTTCTTCGACGTGGAGTCCCTGGGCAGGGGCGCACGGTGATTTGTTGTAAGGTAAGTGGCAAGTAAGCTGTGACTAATGATAGTAAGCACATCTAAGAGAAGAGTATCATTAGTCTTCATAGTACAAGGATATTAGCATAACCAGGGAGTCCTGCATGGAACGTAGCAAGAAAAGGGGGGGGGGGGGGCATCTGCTGTCTCACTTTGGTCTTCAAAGTTCCCAGCGGGTTCATCCCAGCAGGATTTGGGGTGCAGCCCCAGGCTGCAGGGCCCACTTAGCCCTGCTGCGACCCCTGACGGACCCCCGCCACCTTAATCTCGCCCACTCCCTGCCGTCTTGGACCCACATCCAGCCTCTGACCTGAAGACACGGTATAGGAAGTTCCTCCCAGTGACTCCCACTCGTTGTACTGGCAGAGGAGGCAGCATCTAGCTTCCTTTTGCTCTGATCCCCTCATAATCAACACCAAATAATACCATACCTCATGTTCCGAGACTCTAACTACGTTCGTGTTTTAACATCTGTGAAGTCAGGGAGACTTTTACAGTCGTTGACATCTAAACCGGATGAAATACCTAGTAATGGTTGACCCAAATGAAGTACTCCGTGCCAAGCGTGGGGTTCTAGGAACTTGACATGAATTTATTACTTAATCCTCATGATAACTCTGGGAGGCGGGTCCCAATATTAATATTATCCCCATTCTAGAGGGGAGGAACCTGAGGCACGAGGCACAGAGCTGGTGAATGGCGGAAGGAGGAACATGCATGCTGTGTTCCCAAACATGGCTCCTCTCCCGAGCCCCGCAGTAGGGCCCACTAAGTTTCTGCAAAGAGGCTGAGGTTGTGCCCGGCTGGTGCCCCTCCTGCCCAGCCCTTGGGGATCCCCCAGAGCATCCTGGCAGGGTCCCTCTGGCCACCCACAGCCTCTCTCTTTATCTAGCAGGCATACAAATGCTGTCATTCCTGCATGTGCCGTGGCCCCAACATGGTTGGCAAACGTGGCACCCTATGGGGGACCTTTGGGGGCCAGGCGCGCTCTTTTTGTTTTCCGCTGCCCAGGATTCGGTCATGAACCCCAGTGTGGACCCTGGTTCCCTGCCTCCTACCACTTCCCCTCATTCTGGGGGGGGAAGCCCTGCCCCCAGGGCATCCACTCTCCTGGCTGGGACTCTTTTCCCCGGACAATGAAAGATACTCAAGACAGCTCCCAAATACGGACCCAGAATGCCCAGACCCCACCCTGGCTCACTGGGGCGCAGGTGGGCCTGCATGCCCAGGGACAGCCATTGGATGAACTGACCCCCAGCCCCTGTCCAACCCCCCATGCCTGTCCCACTGAACCTGTTTTGGGAAAACCAAACTGGGACACCCAGTCAGTCAGAGAAAGACAAATACCGTACGATTTTACTCACATGTGCAATGCAAGGAACAACACAAATGAGCAAAGGTGGGCGAGGGAAAGAGAGACAAAGCAAGAAACGGACCCTTCACTGTAGAGAACCGTCAGTTACCAGCGGGGAGGTGGGTGGGGGGATGGGTGAAATAGGTGATGGGGATTAAGAAGTGCCCCTGTCGTGATGACCACTGAGTCACGTGAAAGTGTTAAATCACCATATGGTACACCTGAAATTAATATAACGTTATACGTTATATATATACGTTATATATATATATGTTACATATTATATACGTTATATAATACTATATATAAATGTAAATATATATAACACTATATATAAATTAATATAACACTATACGTTAACTAACTGGAATTTAAATAAAAACTTTTAAAAAATACCTCACATTCCAAATCAAGCCCCAGGCCTTGGTCAAAGTTCTCTGTCCCCAGCCTCAGGAAGTTTCCAGAACCTGTCAACCATTGGACAGAGAAATCCCCAATACACCCCGCTCTTCCTGGAGGACCCCTCTCCCCACCCCTAAAAAGAAGCTCCCAGATGATGGAGGCCACACCCCCCAGCCTGGCTTTCCTAGTAGGACAACATTCATCCATCTGCCTCCTGGCCATGGCTGGTCCTGCTCCGCCAGCTCCCTGAGAAGCTTCCAGAAGGCCACGCAGGCTGGCGCCTAGAACCTATTTGGACAAGGTCAGTCCCACCCTCTGACCTGGGGGCTGCCTCCTGCAGGGGAAGACATTATTAATACCTGCTTTTTCACTGCTGGGCGTCCGGGCAAGTTTTGCTACTCACACACGTGCATACATGCACGCATGCCCGCACACGCATGTTCCCCTTCCTTCTGCTTCCACGCCGTCTCTGAGGCTTTCTGCTTTTAAGAGTCCCCTATTGGGGAGCCTGGGTGGCTCAGTCGGTTAAGCGTCTGTCTCTTGATTTCTGCTCAGGTCATGATCTCCCGGTTTGCAGGATCGAGCCCCGTGTCAGGCTCTGTGCTGACAGTGCAGAGCCTGCTTGGGATTCTCTGTCTCCCTCTATCTCTGCCCCTGCCCTGCTTGCGTGCAAGCAGCAAGGTCTGGAAGGACCTCACTCCACCTTTCCCGACCCCACCCCCACTGCCACTCACCCTCACCCCAGTACAGGAGCATAGAACTTTCTAGAGATAGAGCAGAAGGGAAGAGTTTGGAAATGGCCAGCATAAATTGCCAGTGTGGGTTAGTCAAGCAAATGTTTGAGAAAGGATGTCCTGAATTTTCCTTAAGTCTCTCTCTCTCCCAGGACTGCTGAGACGCAGGAGCTGTGGGCCAGGGACCATGTGCCCTGTGTCTCCATGTGTCCCCACCCTTTGCAGTTGCCAAGTCTATCCCTCGCTCAAGCATTTGTTCCCATTTTTGTGACGTGACTGGATGGCCTGAGACCCCCACTGGTCATTTAATTGCCCTTCTCGACGGTGGTCCTCTTGCCTCCAAATGTACATCCTGAAATCCAGGGATGCTGTGGACTGACTGTGTCCCCTCCGAATTCACATGCTGCAGCTCTAACCCCCAACTGTGAGTGTATTTGGAGAGAAGGCCTTTATAGAAGCAATTTAGGCTAAATGAGATCATAAGTGTTGAGCCCTAATCCTTTGGGACTGTAGCCTTAGAAGAAGAAAAAACAACCACTCTCTCTCTCCTTCACCTTCTCTTGCTCTCTCTTTCTGCCACGTGAGGACACAGTGAGAAGGTAGACGTCTGCAAGCCAGGAAGAGCTCCCACCAGAACCTGACCAGGCTCTACCCTGATCTCAGACTTCCAGTCTCCAGAACTGTGGGAAAATCAATGTGTGTTGATTAAGCCCCCCAGTCAGTGGTGTTTCTTCATGCAGTCAGAGCTGGCGAGGTTTGCACCCTTCTCTTGGCTCAGCACTAGAGTCTAATTCATACGAGTGTGGGATCCTTATTATAAAGCAGCCAGTGGTGACCCCAGTGCCTACAGGGACTGGGCGGTAACATAAAGATACAAAAAAGCCAAATGTCCAGTACAAAGGTGGCAGGAGACCATGATGGAATGATTCCCCTTGTCCAAAGGGGTGGCCACAGCTCATCACCAACTGACTGTTGCTGTCGGGATACGTTCCAGTATGGCCAGATGGAATGTTTAAAAAGGAACTGGAAACGCAGATTGTTAAAGTAATATATCAGCTGATTTTTAAAATGCCGGCGACCGCGTCAAAAGTTTTAAGACAGCAACAAAATAAAAAACACAACAACGCAAGAACAACAATGGCAGACCTCTTTGTGGGCTAGCTCTGGTCCGTGAGCCATCTAGTTCACCATCTCATTTGGGAGGAACCTCCTGGACAATTCTGGAAGCCAGAGCAGTGATTCAGATGGTGGGACCCCAGCAGTAGGAAGAGGCCTGTGCATGGCTAGGGGGCATAGATGTGGCCCACCGGCCTCACCATGGGGACCTGGCTGTCTGGTGCAGGCCGGCTCTCGACTGTGGCTTCCCTCATCAGTGGTCATGCAGGTGCCTGTGCCCCATGTACTCCCCGGGGGCCAGGACCTCCCATCTAGAAGCAGCACAAAAGCAAACAGCCTCGGCCCCAGACTCACTTTGCCCGTGCGCTATGGCGACGCTCTTCCAGAAGCCGATCACGATGCCTACACGGGCCCCTTCCCTCCACCCTTGACACTTGCCGGTCTCCACCCGCGACGTCACACCCAGCTGGAATGCACTGGAATGAGCTGGTACAGGAGGCAGAGAAGTGCAGGACAGCAGCAAGAAGCCACAGGGAGCTGAGGCCAAAGCCTCGATCCAGGGCGTGCTTGGCCAAAACATGCTCCAGGCACCAGGACGGCTGCCAGAGCAGGCTCACCTCCTCGGGGATTCCCAGTAGAGGCCTGAGTCCTCATCTAGGCTGCAGACCTGGAGACATGCTCAATATGTACGGCTGAGGAAGGTCCAGATAGGCATCTAGAGGCTGGGCTTTGGGAAACACCAGTGCCGTTGGGTGCCCTCCACCCTGCCTCCCAAGGAGGACGCGGACGAGACCTCCCACGCAGCGGACTTTGGTTGCCCAGAGGGCTGGAGGCTGCAGTCTCCGGCATGTCAGAAGCATCCTGCAACCCCTACTTTATCCCTCCAACCCAGATGAGACAAAGATTGGAAGCCAGGCAACAAAATCAGGGTACAGAACCACCAGTGGTTTGTGTGAACAAGCCGGCATTAAGGACCTAAACCAAAAGTGACAAGGAAATCAATTACAGGCCCGGGGAGGCTCCGCTCCCACCGAGCTCTCACAGCCCCTCTCCCGCCAGCACCGGTTCCTAAGTGACTATTCCACCAGGCCTTGTGTATTTGAATGTGTTCATTATATTTTAATATGATTATGTTCAATCCAGTAGACTGAAACAGATTTGTCCAGATGTATAATTAGTTTCTAAATGCTTATTATTCTTGGTGGCAGAGTTGGCAGAGGCTTTGAGAATGGAGAGGAGTCCATTAACTCCTCTTGTTCATTAGTCATGGTTGTGGGGACTCATCAATAGGTCTGGGGTAACCCTGGCTTCCCTGGGACACACGGGCCTCAGACTCCGTCGCGGTGATCTTGTGCTCTGAGCCCCACCCAGCGATCGCTGGGTCTCCAGGTTGACCTGGAGCTCCTCCCCCTCTGCCTGCCGGTTCTTCCCCATTCCTCATCTTTGGGAGGAGCTCTGTACCCCCACCCCAGGGGTCTGGAGGATGGCAGTCCCCACATTCACCATGGTGTCCCTAGCACCTAGCACAGGACCTGCCTGTGGCTATATACCCACCACTCCTGGGCACGCCCAGCTCACCTAGGGCTCCTGGAACTTGAGAGAGCTTTCCAAGGGGACAACTCTTTTAGACAAACCCTATCTCGATGGGCCTTCAGTGGCTCAGGCTCTTTACATCCTAGATGGTGACTTTGCTTCCTGGTTGGGTAGACCGGCCAATCCACTGAGAAGCAAGGAAGAGAGACGATCCCAGGAACACTTGGTTTTCCCTCACTGATGCCCAGGGGTACCTCTGGGCAGGGCATTTGCTGGCCATTTTTAACTCAGGGCTTATGTCTGGGTCTTCTTGAGTAATCCTTGGACGCTGGGCTTGGGAAGTACTCTTAGTCCTGACTGTGGGAATACTGTCCCAGCTCTCTTTCCGTAGCTGGCCTGGGAGTCATTCCAGGGATCTGCCCCATCTTCTGAGCATTCCCAGGGTGTGTATGCAAATCAGGGCTCACTATAACCCTAAGCCTAACCCTAACCTTAGCACTGTCTGAAGACATAACCAGAAAGCAGCTTGGGAAAATAAAGCAAGATGCCACAGACACATAAGTTGCATATGTGGGCTTTGCTCCAGCCCAGGAAGAAGTAGCTACCCGATCTCACCCTGCACCCCGCAGGCCGCACGACCTCTCACAACCCCAAACAGGTACCACTTTTCATTAGGTAGATGCTGCCTGGGAGGCTTCGTTCACTGCCGATGGATACCTAAATTTCAGGGCTCCTTTACCCCTGGCTGTCATGGGCTGGGGCCAGCAGGGCAGAGACAGGGACAAGCTGGGACTCACCTGGGCACCTGGTCCCTGGGATAAGGGACTTGCCTCTTCAACAACACCCAGCAAAGGCAGTAGAGCTTCAGAAAGAGACAGGCTGCTTTATTTCCCCAGATTCCTGGGCACAGAAACTCGGTGGGGCGGGCGGGGGTGGGGGGGAGGTCATCATGCTTCATTTCCTCATTGCCCAGGGCCTTGGCAGAGCAGGTGCTAAATTCTGGGAGCTGTTCTGGCCAGACACATGAGCGTGAGAGACCACAGCCCCCTGGCTGTCTAAGAGCTTGAGGGGAGGGGGCCCGTGCTGCCTTCAGACTCCACCCTTTGGAGAGGGACCCCGGCTGGTTGTGAACCTCCCTCTCCCATCCTCTGCCCCTAACTAGTCTCCTCTCTTCAGGGTACCGTCAGCCCAAGTGGCCCTTGCTTCTGGTGCCAAGCAGCACCTGGCATTGTGCTTTCAGCTGACTTAAAACGTTCCTTTCCAGGGAGATTCAATTTCAATACACATTTATCATTTATGCTGTTAATGCTTGCTCTTAACCCTTCGTGTAAATTTCCACCGTCTTCTTCCTCTCTTTTCACCTTTTTGGTTTTACCTTCTTACTTTGTTGGCTCTCTCTTTGACACTAATCGCATCAGTTTCATCTGGTTTTCATCACCTCGTCTTTATTTTTACTGGGTGTTTATTCAGAATGTGTGTGTCTAGTGTGTTTCCTTTTCTCTTTATTCTCTCTTAGTTTTCTTTCCATCTCAAACTTCGATTTTCCTACTTTCTGCCATTCCTGCATCCCTGTGCACAGGTAACCCTCTATTTACCTTCATGGCTTTTTTTTCTTCTGCTTTTCTGAGGTGCTAATAGGGCAAGTCTACCCCCAGGGCAGAAAGTGCCAGGCTGCACACATAGGTCAAGGGAAGAGGCTCCTTCCTTCACTCTGTCCTTGGAGAGCCAGCTCCCCAGATAATCTCATCCCAGGAGACCCCTGAGACACTGCCCCTGAGCCAGGGCAGGAATTATTACCTCCCTAGAGGGGGCCCATGTACTCTCTGGAAAGGGCCTTGCATCCTGAGGGCCCACACCACGTAAGCATTCTAGAAGGAGGCCTCACATTTTATAATAATCCAGCTGCTGGAAAATACATGCATCTAAATTTGTGCCTTCCTGCCAGCTGGCAGGAGGGGCCCAGCTTCCTGCCCCTGAGCAGGAGCCCCCAAGATTGGCCAACGCTCAGGAAACGCAGCAGAGACAAACCGGTACTGATCTGTGTCACATGTATCGAATTTCAGACCGGGACACCTTGTTTTATGGGATTTTAAGAAGACCCTTCCGTGGGGCAGGTCCTCCAGGCCCGGCTCCACAGAGAGACAGATGGGGCCAAGCAGGGCTATTCTGCTGTGACCACTGAGCTGAAATTCTCAGCTGAGGAATAGTCTCTTAGGAACCACCCTGTCAACTTCATCTAGGGCTTTGTTTTGGGGACGGTGACCAGCTATGGCCAGCACTGACCCCGCTGTATGCTGCTTATCTGCCTCGACCCTGCTGGGGCCCATCACCCACCGTGCGGCCTGCGGTGGGCTGCAATTCTCGCCCACAACTTCGTCCCCCCCTACCTAGGTGGCCAGGCAGCCTGCTCCTCTGCAAAGCCAGAGTGATCTTTGGAAAGTATAAGCTACATCACATCATGACTTGCTGAAAATTCTTCTTCGGTGATTTCTCATCCTATGTGGAACAAGATGCCAGTGCCTTACTGTGGTCTATGAGGCCGGGTATGATGATCCCGCTGTCGTCCACCTCTCTGACCGCCCACTCATCCCTGCCGCCGAATCCCTGCCTCTCCAACGCACTAAGCCCCTTCTTCCCTCAGCATTTGTATACCTGATGCTCCCTCTGGAGGGCTCACACCTAGATCCATGAATGCCTGGCTGCCCCTTATCATTCAGGTCTCCTCTCAATGTTACCTCCTAAGAGGCTGCCCCCAATCATTCTTCTACCCACTCCACATACACACTCCAGGCACTCTCCGTTTTTTGCCATCATAGCACGTATCACCATCTAAAATGATCTTCTCCGTCTACCTACCTACCTGCCTATCTATTTATTTGCTAAGCTTGGGAGTTCTGCTTCTATTCATCACACAGTAGCTCGTATTAAACCAACTCTCAGTTGTAAATAACAGTCGTAACAAATAGCGGTCATAAATTCTGGGCAATACATAAAAGACTCTAGGGCTCAAAAGGCACTGAGAGCGACCAAAAGTAGGAAGACACTGAAGGGGAGTTGAAGTGGAAAGAGCGAAAGGCTGAGCGAAACTGAGCAGCGTCCTGTTTTTACGGCTTTCACCCAAGGGCAGCCCCCCAAAACCATCAGTACCCTGTGAGGCTGGACACCGAAGTCTTACTGCTGAGGAATCGGAAGACAGAGCTGAGGGCATCCCCGGCAGCTAGAAAGGATGAGAGACGCCCCAGAAAGGAGAGGATCACAGAGGGAGGGACCCAAATCTCGTGAGTAATGCTGTCAAACCTCTGGTTGACCCCCAAAGTCCACACGGACAGGGCAGACTTGAGCAGCCCAGTCAAGCTTCAAAGAACTGAGTGGACACTTAGGCCACCATCCAGCTAAAACAAACACATTGACAAATAAATACTCTTCGGATGAACCTAACAGAGCCCAGAGTCTCTACCGCATATCATTCGCAAAGTCCAGAGCACGATTCAAAATCACTAGACGTACACACGAACAGAAAAACATGATCCGTACCCAAGAGGAAAGGTAATTGAAGGACACCAAGTTGATTCAGATTTTGGAATTAGCACCGATTGCCAAGTAGGCAATATTTGCTAAATTTTTATTATCTGTACGTCACCACTAGCATGTGAGCTCCGTTAAGAGCAGGAACCTGTTCAGTTCTGTCCATTTCTCTGTCCCCAGCTTTTAGAATAACAAACGGTGTATAGAAAACACCCCAAAACTATAAACATGGAATAAAGCAGGATTGTATTTTTTCCTCCTTGTTTTCTATCTTTAGTACTTGAGGCCCCTCCTAGACGAACTGAACACTGACAGAGAACAGAGCAATCTTATTCTTTTTTGAACAGAGAGCACAGTTTTATGGTCATGAATTACTAGTGGCTATTATAGACAAGTGGCTTTAATCTCTAATTGCTGTCAAAAAGAAAGTAGATAGACCAGCTATCCTGAAACCCAACGTCATCATTTTTCAGAAAACATTCTTCATCACTTAGCTGCCGTCGGGTCCAAAATATGTATGTAAAGTTAGCTTGCTCTAGCACCTGGGTGTTCAATTTGTGCCCAGTTTATCTCAGAGGAAATTATGACGTCCACGGTTAAACATAATCGGTGTTTACGGGGACGTTAATCACTGAGGTAGATGTTTACATTTTTTCTGGATCAAACTTTTTTCTGCCCCAGTCAGAGTTTGGGAAGTTGTTAGAGCCTTGGTCTGGACTCTAGATGGGACCCCAAATTCTCCTTGAGGAGTTTCCCAGCCCTGCTCAAGGGCAGGGTGATATTCAAAATTGGTAACAACCCATAGGGCGCAGACTCTGACCGATCAAAATGGATGCCAGTCAAATACCAACCAATCAGAAGAGATACCAGCTCTAAGGAACTGCATCCTGCCTAGCATTCTGTTCAGGAGGGTGTCCTGGTCACCTCCCCAGTCTCCATGAGAGCATTTCAGTGCCACCTCCAGCTCTACCAACTGTTAAAGCATATGGGGCTGGACCCAACCAGCAGCCCAGGGCAGCTGCCCTCCAAGTACTTGTCAAGGAGAATTACCTCAACCTTCACTGCTCAAGGCTCATGCTGTTGGGAGAACCACCACCCATCAAGTCAAGTCCCTCCCTTTTTCTAAACTGTAATTGTCAAGCTACTATTAGCAGTGGGAGACCTCTTTCTTCAAGTAAGTCTTACGAGGAACCCCAATGTGAAAAATGAAAGGAACAAAGCGGAGAGGGTGGGGTATATAAACCCCAGTGCAACCCCCTCCTTTACCATCTCCCTTACACACACACACACACACACACACACACACACACACACCTTAAACACTGCAGCAGCCTCCGACATTACACCACAGAATCACTCATCATGGAGAACAGCTTGAAGGAAAGGCAGCCTGTCATAGGCTTAACTCTGATTAGGATTGAGTCAGACCTTCAGAGAGTGTTTGGGGTAGCTCTGTCTCCCTAGCCGTGCCCCCCACCTGGAAGAATGTTACAACAGTCCGCCCTATTAAGTTCCCTGCCATCTGGACTGGCGGTAAGGCGGGTCAGGACGCTGCTGGTCGCACTGCACTGTGGCCCGTTTTGGGGGACCTGTGGGGAAATATTTCTTTCTACCTCCAGTAACATGATTGGCTGTGCCTCTCCTGAGCAGCTGCTTTGCTTTTCTCACATGGATGCTGGGTCTGCAACCAAAGACTGCTTCCCTCTCTGTGTCGGCTCAGAGAAAGCCCAGGGCTGCCCTGGAGTTCAGCTCTAGCAAACGCACAGGGTCTGATGTCATGGATTTTGCGTCCTAACCTCACTCCTGGCTCCAGCCTTGCTTTCTCAGTCTTGTTTTCCCGTGGTCTTATTTTCTCCGTCCATTTATTTGTTATTGAATTATGTCTTGCACTTGGACGTACGTCTTTGCAACCTGCCCTGCACCGCATCCTTTCTGGAACTAGGTGGAGAACAGATAAATGGATCCTAAACGTGCACCGTGGCTCTCTTAAATTGGCCACTTTACGATCTCCTTTAGCAGGCACCAGTTCTCACACCGGCAATCTCACTGTCTTTTAAAACTAGGAAACCACTGCCCGGCCGAAGAGACGATGCTGATGAACTAACTAGGTTCCACTTTATCACAGACTCATGTCATCTTGCCATCTTGTGTAAGGCACCACAGCACCAGTGTGCCAAGGGGAAGTGCGGAAGGAGTAAACCCATCGCTCACCCAAACCCAAATATCTGAATCCAAACATTTACTCCTCTCCCTACACCCCTCCATGGACTATGCTAAGGCTTTGGTGGGGCAGGGGGCAGAAGAGGGAGGACTCAGGTTATCGGACAGTCTCAGCGGAGCTTAAGTGTCCATTTCCGCTGGGACAGTTTCGTTTGCCTCCAACGCAGCGACTAGAAGGGCGAAAAGCAGTCTGAACCATCCAGTTGTCTTTCAGATACAGGTCAGTCTCCCCACGGCTCCACGCCGGGAAGGCAGCCTTAGCTCCCAGGGTCAGAGAAACGGGTGAGCGGGTGTCTCAGCAAAAGCAGCACATGCGCAGGAAAGCAGGAGCTGGACCACTGAGCGTCCTCCGCGGTTCGTGTGATGCCCAACTCCGAGGCTTAGGTAGCAGCTCCGCTATAGACACAGGGATGAAACAGAGACGATCTGGAGGAAAATCCCTCCCGGAAGGAATGTAAAGCCAAAGAGCTCTCCCACACTGGCCCCGCGCTTCTCAGTTCACCCGGGGCCACACAGATGCAAGGCTGGGAGCCCCCCCCCCCCCCCTCCCGGCCAAGATCAGGGACGGTGGCTGTGGTTCCTGACACTCCTGGGGGAAATCCACGGGGCACCAGTAGATGGATGAGCTCCTGCCACCCCCACCCCCACCCCCCGGGCAACGCCAGGATACAGTCGCGCAAATGCAAGAAAACCCTCAGCCTTGGCATTTGGGAACCAGTCTGAGCTTTTCATTCTCGCTTTCGCTCAGGCAAAGGTGTTTCCCGCTTCAGACTGGCGGTCTCGCTGGCCTTGGGAAGGCAATCGGGGGCCGGGGCTAGAAAACCAATGAGGACGACGTCGGCCTCGGCGCAAAGGCACGTCTCAGGGGGCTGGAGCCCAGTCCAGACAGCTACCTGGGACCTGATCCAAAATGCGCACTGGGAGCCAGGGGCCTCCCGCACCCCAGAGAATATCTCTCACGACAGAGGGAGCCTCACCCTCCGACCCACAGAGGTGAGCCCAGGGGACACGCCGGCCTCCTCTCGAAAATGCTGGGGAGACCCCGACAGCCCCGGAAGCGGCTGGCTCCCCGGTGCCGGACCAAGCCGGGGACAGCCTGCGCTGAGCTGAGGACTGTTTGGCACCTCCGCCGGCTTCTCAGAAGGCAGAGGAAGAAGCATCCCTGCGGGGATGGCAGGAGAGAACGTGCTGGAAGCCCATCTGCAGCCGCTTTCCACGCTGGAACATTCGGTCCCAGGATTAGGGAGGGTGGGCACTAGGCCTTGCGGGGTGTAAACACCGGTGACACGCGAGGCGCAATTGTCTACACCGCCCTCCGCCTGCCCGGGACTCCCCGAAGTGCACAGAGCGGCTTCCTTCCCGTGGGACCGTGACTTGCAGCCGCGGGGAAAGGCCGAGGCCGTGGGGAGAGGCCAGCCCCGCTCTCCGCGAATCTGTGAATTTGCTGCCCCGCTGGGACTCTCTGGAGAATTCCAGGAGCCAACTCTCGGCCTCCCTTTGACAGAGTCACTTTTCATCTCTTTGGCTTCGGGCACAGGCAAAGGCGCACAGGCGAAAATCAGTTAATAACTATGCACATTTTATAATAAATTTTAACAATTTAAGAGTCTGGTACAGCTTTATTATAGTTTTTATTTCAACACACTAATTCAGTGCGTAATAACGTGCCAGAAACACAGAATTCACTTGACATATGCTCTGAGCGTCAAGATAATGGAATATGCTGAAGAAAAACCTTGGGTCACACCCAGCCAGGCAGCTCCTTCTCTCCTGGGGGATCTGGGGAGAGCAGCGGCTCTCAGAGTTGCTGAAATGGAATGGAATCTGGACGTCTCAGCCTGGGTCCCAGCCGGGCTTCCCTGCGAAGGGCGGCAGGGATCTCGGAGCTCAGACTGTGCTGTGTTTAACAGCCCAACTCTGCTGGGATTAGCCTCAGAGCACAGCCTGCCCCACTGCATTCCTTCGATCTTTAGTGGCTGGAAGGTGAATGCCTCATCTTCTGGGCTGGCGGCTGAGAGAAATGAGATCAGCCCAGAGGAAAAGCTCCCAGGAGCCAGGTCCAGCCTTCCTCCTCCCCCTCTCCTTCTTCCTGCCTCCCCCCCCACCTCCCCTGCCCACAGTACCACCCTGGCATTGTTCTCAAAGAGTGGCCCCCAGATCAGCAGCCTCTGCAGCTCCTGGGAAGCTGTTAGAGGTGCAGATTCTCGGCCCCACCTCAGTCCTACTGACTCTGAAATTCTGGGGGTGGGGTCCAGGGCGTCTGTGTCTTAACAAACCCTGCAGGTGATGTCGGTGCATGCCCATCACTCAAGTTTGAGAGATCAAGAGAGAGAGTTCTAGAAGGGTCTGTTGATGCTCTGATCAAGCAGAATGAGCAAGGTCTGGGGTCGAGCTCTCCTGCTGCTGTCTCTACCTTGCCAAGGAGACTTCCGCCTCAGTTTCCTCACGTGAGGAATAAGGACACAGGCTGGACACTCACTAAGGCCCCCTGCGGCCCTGACATGGCGACAGATGGCTGAAATGAAGCCCAGCGGAGACCCCACAATGGGCTTCTCTTTAGGGAGAGACCAAGTGGACCACATCTTAGAACCGCTCCCCCAACCCCCACAGGGTATGTGGTTGCCAAGGGCCATCTTGGCTTTACTTTTATTTTATTTTATTTTTAATGTTTACTTATTTTTGAGAGAGAGAGAAAGAAACTGAGCACGAATGGGGGAGGGGCAGAGAGAGAGAGGGAGATACAGAATCAGAAAGAAGCAGGCTCCAGGCTCTGAGCTGTCAGCACAGGGTCCGATGCGGGACTCAAACTCACAAACTGTGAGATCGTGACCTGAGCTGAAGTTGGACACTTAACCAACTGAGCCACCCAGGTGCCCCAAGGCCATCTTGGCTTTAAAACGAAAGAGAACAATGCCGAGGTGAGGGGTCCTTCACCAAGAAAAGTTAAAGACAGGGAGACACCAAGCTGAGTTGAGCCTGTGTGAGCGCACACACCGTATGAGAATTTATCCAGGTCCCTGCTTCTGTCATTTGTCTTCTCTCCCCTTCATCTCTCTCTTCTGTCTCTTGGCGACCTATTTCTCCAAGAACATGACTAAGTCTCTCCCGTTCTGCTGGGGCATAAACAAAACCCTTCTTTAGGTGTTACAGCCTTCTCTGCCTGCCATCATCTCCCTCCATGCCATGACGATGAACTTTCTTGGAATAGCGGTCTCCCCTCAAACCATCACGTCAAAGCTCCACTTCCTTCCTTGACCTCCGTCAATCTGACTGCTGCCTCCATCGCTCCAGGGAACTGTGCTGACAGCCTCCTACTCTCGAAATCCATGGGCCATTCCCCAGCCCCTACGTTGCTTGAGCTCTCTGGCATTTAACACCCTACTACCTCCTCTAGGATCTACCTTCTGACTGTCCCTTGTCAGGCTTCAGATGATACTAAATAACTGCCAACCTTTGCCCTTTTGTATCCTTAGCTTACGCTCTTGCATTTCACTGCATAAGTACATATTTGTAAACGCTATCCAAAATATGTCGTGGAAATAGACAAGGCATGGTCTACCTAATTTTTTCAGTGGCCCTTAAGTGAAACTCCAGAAGAAAATATTCTTTTAGAATGAAAGGCCAGAAAACTTCTGTTTTCCTTGAGCTTAATATCTCGTAAACCTCGACACTCAAAAAGCAAATCTCAAAACGTCTGAAATGGGCAAATCGATACTGTCAGTTCTGATAGAGCACTGGCTAGAAATGATGACAATTTATATACCATATAATTATGATATGAGAACTTCTTGGATATATATACCATACTTCAGTAAATTTTTTAAGGACTTCCCATTTTCCCTTTTCTCACTGGGAAATTATGATCAGATTAGTGGCTCAATGACATTCTTTTTTATTCTTTTGATTAAAAAAATGATTTTTTTTAATTTTTTTTAACGTTTTTATTTATTTTTGAGACAGAGAGAGACAGAGCATGAACAGGGGAGGGTCAGCGAGAGGGAGACACAGAATCTGAAACAGGCTCCAGGCTCTGAGCTGTCAGCACAGAGCACGACACGAGGCTTGAACTCACGGACCACGAGATCATGACCTGAGCCGAAGTCGGCCGCTTAACCGACTGAGCCACCCAGGCGCCCCTAAAAAAATGATTTTTAATGTTTACTTATCTTTGAGAGAGAGAGAAGAGAGAGAGAGAGACAGAGTGCGAGCAGCAGAGGGGCAGAGAGAGAAGGAGACAGAATCCCAAGCAGCCTCCACGCCATCAGCACAGAGCCCAGTGCGGTGCTTGAGCTCACACACTGTGAGATCATGACCTGAGCTGAAACCAAGAGTCAGACGCTTAACCGACTGAGCCACCTAGATGCCCAAGATCTTGCTTTTCTATTCTAAATTGTGTTTTCCTTGGTACAAAATGTGTATCCTTAGTTTATGATTATATGTTTTAGATTTCACAATATGTACACATCCAAAATGCTTTATGGAAGTAGATGAAGTAGAAATAAATGGCCTTTCAAGTAGGATAAAGGCTATTTTTTGTCTCTAAATCCTTCATGCCTGGCATATGGTAGTTGTTCGATTAATGTTGGGAGAAAGAAAAGTTTATCTGTAAAAGAACAGAGAGAGACAAATCAGGTAAAAGTGAGTGGAGGACGTAGGGGTCAAGAAGAAGTTTCTTTTTATTTTTAACGTTGGGGGGGCAGAGACAGAGGAGAGACAGAGAGAGAGGGAGAGGGAGAGAGAATCTTAAGCAGGCTCCATGTTCAGCATGGAGCCCAACATGGGGCTCGATCCCACGACCCCAATATCATAATCTGAGCCAAAATCAAGAGTTAGACACTGAACCGACTGAGCCACCCAGGCACCCCAAGAAGGGTTGTTTTTAAGAGGCAAGAGCTCTAAGCAGATCTCCAAGGGGGGTGGAAAGAAGACAGGAGAAAAGGATCTGTTGACAATGAGGAGGGTGATCTATGAATCTTGCTCCCAGAAGAGGAGAGGAGATAGAATGTAGGAAGGGGTGAATTGTCTTAAACCGAAGAGAAACCTCTTCTTCAATCTCCTTGATTGGTTTTTCCTCCTCTTTTCAACCTGTAAATAGTTGTAATGCCTCAAAATTCAGTTCTCTTCATCATAGTCTGTCTCCTGATGATTTCATCTGATATAGCTTGAAATACCATCTGTCCTCCGATGGCTCCCAAGACTGTCTCCAGCCTGGATCTCTGCTGTGAACTCAGGACTGCCCACTCAACATCTCTGCTGGGATGCTCACCAGACGCCTCAAAGTTAACAGGAGAAACACCGAACCCCTGATCTTCTCCCAAACCTCCTCCACCCACAGCCATCCCCATGGGAGGCCAACGAAGCTTGAGTCATCCTTGACTCATCTCTCTCTCACACAACTATCCAATCCATCAGCAAATCCCATTGCCTCCATCCTAAAAAAGGGAGAGAAAGTCCAGAATCCTAGCACTTTTCACACCTCCACTGTTACCCCTTGTCCAGCCACCAGCCCCTCTCACAAGGATTTTGGATTCGCCTCCTCGCTAGTCTTTTTGCTTCCACTCTAGCCCACCTACAAACTTTTCACAGCATGGTAGTTAGAAGGTTCATTTTTAGATGTCTCCCCTCTGCTCAGAGCCCAGGGCTAACTTCCATCTTACTCAGAGTAGAAGCCAAAGTTCTTATGATGCCTCTAAGAGTCTATATTCCAGTGCCACCTTCTCCCTCCCTCCTGTGTAGGGTTGTGCACATGCAGGCCCCATCACTGTCCCTGCACCCTACCCTCCTCTGCTTTCTTTCTCCTCCTAACATGCTATTTACAATGTATAACTCATTTTTCTGTTCTCACTGTTTGGCTTCCCCACTGGATGAAAGTTCTACAAGGAAGGTTCTACAAAGTTTCTGTCCGGTTTGTTCACTGCTGTAGCCTCAGAGCCTAGAACACAGCTTGGGATATGATCGGTGTTGATTAAGATTTGTTGAATTCAATTTTCCCAAGTTATTCTCTTGCTTAAAACCCCTCAGTGACTCTTCATCTCCTTCAGAATAAAGTCTCCTCCTTTGTAGGCACCCAAGGCCCTTTGGGATCTGCCCACCTGCCCACCTCTCCAGCCTCCTCTCTCACATGGTCCTCCAGAACACAGCCCAGTAGAATTAGCCACCACTCCTTATGGCGACTTGTCCACCACTGGTCTCCTTTCCCAAGAAAAGCGCTTCCAAAGCCACCTCTTTGGGAACTCATTTTGGGAGTCAGTCGAATTAGGGTAGGCCCCACCCCTGTGCTCCCACAGTGCCCTGGGCTCTTGCCTCTCCTGGCCTGTACCAGTCTGCACTGACACCCTTTGTTTACTAGTCTATCCCCATGCTTGAGAGCAGAGGTGCCTCACTCTCAGGCTGGTATCTCCAGCCCCTAGCCAAGGAGACGCTCTGTTAGGTGGTGGTGGTGGGTGGGATTGGTTATTATTATCGCTGTTACCTTTGATAAATATTTATTCAATCAATTACTCTCCTCAGTAGTACCAAATGTCCATATGCAGCTCAACTTACTAATTAATTGGCTGATACATAGACTGGCTTGTTCTACTAACCAGAGAAACATGATAAGTGCCTCTTTGCACCGAGAGCTGTTTTCTCTTTTTAGAACCTCTTCTTCTTCAAAGCATGAAGAAGAGGGAGTAGCACATAATGAGGGAGGGCAGAAGTCACCTTGACTTCTTAGCAATCAGAATGGCTTCAAGGACACCCCTGGAGTCCACAGGCACCTGATATGATCCTAGTGCAGGAGACATTTTTTTATTACAATTCAAATTTCCATACAAAAGGATATATTTTAGTCTAAATTTATTGCAGTCACAGGGCTCTTTGATCTCTCTGGCTTAGCTACATTTCTTAAGTAGACTTGAGTGAGAAGTGATTTTGCTTAGTCATTAAAAATCACCTATGGTGAAGGTTAAGTGTCCACACACCGTCGTGTATTCATTCAATGAACCTCTATGCAGTTTTAGTGCCACCGGGAGCTGTGTAATGACACAGAAGAGGTCATCCCTGCCCTCGGAGAAGGCATGGCCCAGCATTTAGCAAAGGAGTCACTGGAGTTATTTAAGTAGTTTTATCCTTCACATGAAGCTTTGCTTAGTTGGAGGCAGATGCCTTCAGAGGAAGACAAGAGGAAAGATTTCTTCTTCTTTTTTTTTTAAAGTTTATTTGTTTTGAGAGAGAGAGTGAGCGAACGGGGAAGTGGCAGGGAAAAGAGAGAGTTCCAAGTAAGCTCTGCACTGCCAGTACGGAGCCCGACACGGGGCTCAAACCCACGAACCATGAGATCATGACCTGAGCCAGAACCAGTAGTTGGAAGCTTAAATGACTGAGCCACCCAGGTGCCCCAAGGAAAGATTTCTTTTGTACCCGCTGTGTACACAGAGTTCTGTCACCTTATTCCATTGAATCCTGACAGCTCTACCATTTCACAGATTGAAGAAACTGAGGCCCAGTGAGATTAAGTAGCGGGCCCGGGCAACATGTGAGTAAGTGGTGGCTCTGAGATCCCAGTGAAGGTCTGCCAACAAAGGCCACGCCCTTTCCATTCCACCACCCTGGTGATGCGAACGTCCGCTCAGGCCATTCCAAGAACATCCATGGACCACAAAATGTACAGAGTTGCCATGTCTAAACGAACTCCATTGGGATCCTTTTACAGCTTTTTGAAAGCCAACAGTCATCCAGTAAATTCAAACACACACACACACACACACACACAAAACCATTAAGTTGAAAAGAAAAATTGACACAAAGGAACAGTCTACTTATCTACTTATTTACCCGTCCAAGGCATCTATCCCAGGCCTCTCCCTGCCCTGGGAGGGCTTTGGGGGAGCCCGGGTTCTTTTGGTTTCCTCTAGAAAGTGGCCGAGAAGAAGGGCGTCGACTCCAGCAATCATGCCGAGAGAGGCAGAGGGCCTGTGGCGTGCAGGCCCCAAGGGTACAGAGGGACAAGAGCAAGAAAAGGTACCTATGGCTATATGAGGAGCTCCCAGGCGGACACTCCATCTGTGGGCTCAGGGGAGCAGCCCTGCCTCCGTGGCCACAGTCTTACATCCCAGCTGCAGTGACCCTCAGTGAAGCCATCCGTGGACCAGCCGAAAGCAGATCCCGGAAGTGGCCACCCAGCCTGCAGTGCCACTTCTCTTCACCCTGCACGGTGCCTCCCGCACCCTACATCTATGGCGGGTTTTCGTTTGCTGGAAACATCTCTCCCTGGACGCCTCCCGCGGAATCCTCAGATTATTACACAAATCCACTGCCGGGCCCAGTGAGTCGGAGTTCCATCCAGTGCTTCATTTGTAGGCTTTGAATAGTCTCTCTTAACCAGAGCGTTTCTGCCACGGCTGAGAGTTTTATTATTCTGAAAATAGGAATCACTTTGCACCCACAGTGTCTGGGAGGCAGATATCCTGCCTTCCCCAACATTCACCCAGAGAAAGTTCCCATCCTTTGCTGGGGGGCGGGAGAGGGTTTAGCTACACACTCCATAACCACTGTTCATGTGAGCGATTGAGGATTCTGCAGGCAATAACTTTGGGGGAAAGTCCCCACTCCCATGAGCTGTGTTTTGGCTCAGATCCCTCCCAAGACTTGAGAAGTGATGTTAATCATCCGGAGTGTTTTAAAGCTCCTGGAAAAATCAGGAAAAGCGCTTTTCCTCTCCTCAACTACTTTCCCCGGGTGGGGGTGAGCATAAGCCCTTGGAAGCCCCCTCTCAGCACACAGGCACCCATGCTCTGGGCTCCTAGGGACTGTAACTCAGGACAGTAAAAATGGCTCCCTCTGCCAGGGCCTGGCTCTCAGGGACATCTGTGAAGTCGTGTCAAGCTGACTGAAAGGAAACCTCTCCTTCGGGTATGACTCAAGAAGAGCATTTCACCCAGAAGGAAGATGTGGGGGCGAAAACAAATCAATGAAGGATTTGCAGATAGATGTTCTTTGGGCCCGAGTACAATTTACAAAATGCAATGTAAAAGAAGATAAATCTCCTCCCCCTCTCTGCCAGCCGAGAGCAGATTCCTGAATAAAAACAACTCTTTGCAACAGAACCTTAGGCTCAGCTAGAAGTGAGTTTCCTCAAAAGGCACAGGGAAGGGGTTGCAAATTCCTGAAATCCCACAAGCATTTTAATCCAGCAGCGTTAAAGTAGGGAAGGGGAGACCCGAGGACAGGGACCAGCGCCGTCTTCCTGCCGGGACGATTTATGGAAAAAAAGTTGGATGGAATGAGTTTTTCAATAACACCGGGCAAGAGCCGCACAGCCATCTTCAGGCCAACCGGATGGCAGGTCATTGATTTAAGAAGCAAGTCAAGCCAGGGTTATGCCCTTTTAATGATGCCCTGAGGGAAGGGACCCAGCAAGGAGGAATGGTTCTGTAGGAACCCAGGCTTGTAGAAACACGTTTCCTAGCTCCTGCGAACCACTTGGGCAGCTGGGTGAAGCCAGGACCAAAACAAACACGTTGGGAGCCACCTCCAGACCCCTCAACCCCTCCCCTTCCTCCGAACCCCATGAAAACTTGATTGGTCTCAACTAAACACAAGCTGGGAGACTGGAGGGGAGGCAGAGGGGAAGAGGGAGAGACAGGGGGCCAGGCAGTGTCCATGCAGTCAGTGGTATCATTGATTTAGAGCCACACAAGCCCCAGAGTGCCATCAACAAGGATCATACCTCCTGCTGATCTCGGGGGAAATTCTCCAAGATCCATGGCTGGGAGTTTAGGAGAATCTCTAAGCCATCAGGAAGGAGCGGAGCACTGCAGCTCCTCAGAATGATGGACCAGGGCGAGCTTTAATTAACAGGGTCTGATGCCTCTTCTTTTTTGGTAACTGAGCAGATTTAAAGGGCTAGAGTCCCAATTTGGAGGGTGCCGGTGTGGCTCTTCCTGCTGCCGTTGCGGCTGCTCCGGCTGCTGGCACAGCTTCCCGCAGACCTCTCGCTCCAGCTCGGACTCGCGGCTCTGAAGGTGGGAAAGTGCAGCTAGTGACGTGGGGGGTCCCGGGCCGCGTGGTCTGGATCAGAACCGCAGGGCCATGGTCCTAGGCGCTGCCCACCCCTGGGAGAGCCCGGGTCTCCCATGCTGTCTCCCAGACCAGGAGGGAAGGTTGGGCTCTTTGGGTGCAGGTGGCCTCGGGGGTGTCCTCTCCGGACGTGGAGCTGGATGGACGGTGCCTGGGGAAAGCAGGAAGCGTGGGCTCTGCTTTGCACTCCTCTCCTGAGAGCACTGCTGAGTGGCAGCCATCCTGTAAACTGCACGCCTGCCCATGCACACGCCTGCCCATGCACACACACACACGCCTGCCCACGCACACACACGCCTGCCCACGTATCCACACGCCTGCCCCATGCACACACATGCCTGCCTGGGTACACATATATGCCTGCCCATATAAACACACTTGCCTCCCCATGCACACACACACACCTGTCCAGGCACACGCACGTGTCTGCCCAGGCACACACACACAGCTGTCCGGACACACACACATGTCCCCCCTGCAGACATCCAGATGCAAAGCCACATGGACCGCAGCCAGCCAGACGTCTTACCCACACACCTGTGTTTTACAGGTAGATCGCCAAGAGAAGTAGTCGTGACACAGAGCATGGCCAGGAGGGGAGGTAGAGGGAGGACGGTGCAGGGAGGAGGGGAAAAGCTATGTGGGAGTAGCCCAGCTCTCCGGCTGCCTTTCCTAGAGCAGGGCTCATGTCTGGGATAGTTTCGGTTCAAGACCATCACCTCCAGGGAATCCCTCCCGCCACAACCCCTTTCTACTTGCTCCTGCCAGTCTATCTGGGAAGCCTCGTCTTGGGCCAGACCCCAGGGTCTCATCCTCATGCTAGTTCACCATATGCTTGGCATCCAGACAACGGAGTTGACTTTTCTGGGATGCTTCTTTAGCCAGTACGGTAGTACTTATGTGATACCTTAATACCGCTTTCTTCCGGTAAATACACAAAATGAACCCGGCCAGGTGGGGCTCCCCAGACGCAGCGTTCTGCCTTGGAGTGAGTGCCAGAGGGTGTTCCAGAGGGAGCCGGGCTTTGGGATGGTGGGGGGGACCTCAGACCCTTCCGCTCTGCCAGGAGCACATGTTCGACCCCTTCCCCTCTTGGGCCTGGATTTTCTCATTTGTAAAATGTCACTGAGCCAGCGATGCTCGTAACAGAGAGGGGAAGCAAGGAGGGGGATGCAGGCGCTTTTAGAAAACGCGTTCCATTAACACCAAGCTTGACCAAATCTTGGCTGACGGGGACAGCACACTGCAGAGGGCATGCGCTAAAAAATCTTGAGAAACACTGTGCAGAATCATCTCCAAGGGCCTCAGCGTCAAGGAGGGATGGAGTGGGTTGGATACACTCTCCCTGATCACAGACTCTGCTCTGAGAGATAGAGCCCGCACGCAGCCAGCTCAGACGAGCAAAGGTCAGAAAGAGGTGGTACTTTCTATTCTAGCTGAGCCTGAGGGAAAAATCACTGAAAAGTACAGTCTCCACAAAAATCTCTCTCTGTGCCCACTTCACCCTTGCCCGGCACTCTCTTCCCACCCCGAGATGCCCAGAGCCAAAGAATCTGCTATCACCCATTTAGACATCAGTTGCATGTAACCTCTGGTCTTCAGTCTTCTGGAAAACTCGCATACGGCATCTTCTCTTGCCTTTAAAGAAAGCGGGCAAGGGGAATGGTCAGATCAGGGCTGGGGGTGGAGGTGGGAGATGTGTGCCCGGGACCAACCCCGGAGCCCCATGGCACCTCACGGGCGTCTCCAAGGAGGTCGAGAGAGGCTGGCACAGCAGAGAGATGTCCAAGAAGAACGCTTGACAAGGACGTGTCGGAATGGGGAGTGGGGAATCGCAAATTCCGTTCTTTCCAGCCAGCCCCTCAGACCCTTGGGGTCTCTTTCCTGGTTTTCAGGGATAAAATCAAGCCCCACATTTTTTAGACTGACAACAAAGAGAATGCTCGCACGGGGGAGGAACAGTGGCCTCGACACCCTTTTGCTTGGGGTTTTCTTGGAGTACTTGCCCCACATTATCACAGCCACCCCCATGATGGCCTCACGGGACTCTATGCCCTGAATGCCACGGTTCAAATGTTTCCTCAACTCTCTCCACAGCCCCTCAGAACAAAAAGCTATATGGGTGCCTCGGTGGCTCAGCGGGTTAAGTGTCCGACTTCGGCTCGGGTCATGACCACATGGTTTGTGAGTTTGAGCCCCTCCTGACAGCTCAGAGCCTGGAGCCTGCTTTGCATTCTGTGTCTCCCTCTCTCTCTGCCCCTCCCCTGCTCACATTCTCTCTCTCTCTCTCTCAAAAATAAATAAACGTTAAAATTTTTTTTTTCAATTTAAGAACAAAGAGCCATGAACCCAGAGATTTCATGGGAAGCCAGGTCCCCTGGAAGAGGCAACAGCCTTATTCAGCTTTGCGGGGCAGGGAGGGGCTCCCGGCTGAGTAGGACAGGACATGTCGCCTGCAGCATCCACCACCAGGAAGTGCCCTCCAGAGGACGCTGACCTCTCAAAGCCCACACTGAATCGAGTATGGCCCAGAGAGGAGCAGGAGCCCCCTCCCCTCCTGTCTAAGCTCTGCCATTAACATCCCTCTGGCCCAAAGATGGCCTGCCTCTTCTCCAGTGATTGACAGATGGGAATGTCCACTCTTCATGCCCATCTGCAGGAGCTTAACTTTATCAGACTTCTGCAAGATAAGCTTATCAGCATACAACCCAGGAGGCCCAATCTCTGTATGAGGTAGGAGTGATTTTGTGGCATCTCGAAATTGGCCCGTCCACAAATCTGCCTTTGTGAATATGGCTGTTCCCTGTGGCCACTCAGCCTTGGCCACCCACAGGCACTCTGTGGATGCTGGGGCTAATTTCTCCAGACCACTCTTCGCAGGCAACCCCGGCCCACTGGCTTTCTGGTTGGTTCAGCCAGAGAAGGACTCTAGGAGGATGGGGAGGCCAGAGAGGAGAAAACCACAGAGAGATGACTCCTGTCCCCAGGTGACCTCTGGTATGGCTAAGACCAGTCTCGATACCCCCTGCAACATGTAGTGCCAGCCTCGCCCATGTCACAGAGGCACCAGTAGCCAGCTGAGCTATGACCCTCAAGGATCAGACTGCCAGCCGTGCCATACCCCACCCCCACCCTGGATGCCCTCGGTCACGGCAGTTCTGCTGGGTTAACGCCTCCCTCTGGGGTCTGAGCACCAGTCCCCTTGGGCCCCTCCTAGCCCAAGAGAGACCATCTCTTCTCTTTTGCTCCCCCAGCTCCCGGGATGGTAGCTGTTCTTGCAATTACTAATTCTTGGGGTCATTTCAGCTTTCCAATTCCTGTGTAACTAGTCCTGTGTATTGAACGCCATCTGTTTGAGACATCTTAGTGTGGTTTTGTTTTCCTGGCTGGACAAGAATTTTCCTCAGAGATCCCAAATTTGAGTGTTCCGATAGTCGTGATCAAGTCATAATCGGAACGCCCTGGCACTTATCATGCATTTGAGAATATAAATGTTAACATTTTCAGATTAAAAGAAATTACAAGACACAGCAAAGTGTCAAGTTCTCTCTGCAGGTTGGAGCCCGTTGGCACATCTTGTTATTACATATTTGTCATTTATTACACCAAATTTTTACGTATCAAAAAGAAAAAAAATATCCCTCGTCTAATTTTAGATCTACTGAATTCAAAACAAAAGAATCTCAAGGCCAACTTAGGAAGTCAACGGCAAGAAAATGGAATTGAACGCCAGCCCAGCAGGGAAGGACTGGGTAACTCTACACGTTCTATTCTGTTTATTATTTAGCTGTGTTGGGTGTGTTAGGTAAACAGTTATACGTTTCACTGGTATTTCGGAACTCGGACAGTGTAGGCTATCAGGGTATTGGAAGATCTTACTTCATCTCTCATTTCATTCTTTTGGGGGGTCTGTGGTCTGAGAGCAACCCACTGAGAACAAAAGACCGCCGGACAGAGCTCGGACAAGGTGTCCTCGTCCAGGAAGTCCAAGGGAGGATCTGGCGCCTTCTCCTCCACACCGAACGCATAATGATGAGAGCTGAGAGCAAATTTTGCTCTGATATCTGCCCAAACGCAGAAAGAGAGGAGTGGCAGGAAGAAGCGGCCCCCAAGGGGCTGGCAAGGCTGCTTTAAGCAATGTCCTGTCCAGGTGGGCTGTTTGCAAAAAGACAGGAAGAGTAATAGAGTGACCATGTGTGGCATGAACTTTCTGAGCACAGGGACCAGAGCTGTTCACTAATGCAGTTTCCGGTCTCAGACCAGTGATTACTGAGTCCTCCTCCTTTGGGAAGGCTGTTGTAGAGAGGGGAAGGTAAAAAACCAAAATCACAGAGAGCAGAATTATCCCCTCTTCTACAGGGGACAGGGCTAAGAATGTGGGGAGAGGGAGCAAATCGCCTTTGCATTCCCTCACGTCATCTCTACCTCTTTCCGCTGTTCCAGGACCCACATCAAGTCCGATCCAGTGGGTGCCACCCTACAGATGTGGCCCTTCACAGACCTCCCCCTCCGCAACCCCACTGACACCGGCTTCGCTGAAGCCATTTGGTCTCTCCTCTGGTCTCCTACAAGAAACGTCTAAATGATTCCCCCTACCTCCATCTATCCATAAATAGTGCCCAGGGTCCTGCCAGGCACCAGAGACAAAGCCCAGCCCCTGAGGAGCTCAGGAGATTGCAGAAGAACAAATACCAAACAGTTGCAAAGGAGAATGAGGGCAAATAACAATAAATGCATAGTGCTGCTGCCAGTTCTCGTCATGGGACTGGCTTACTCTGGGGAATTGAGGAAGGCTCCTGAGGCTGGTGGTGAAGCCAGGACCTGGAAACTAAGTAGATGCTGATGACGTGATGGGGGAGAGATTGTTTCCAACAGAACAGGCTCTAGGGCACCAGGCCCCAGGCGAGGCCAGGGAATGGAAGAAAGCCAGCTTGGCATTGCTCAAGAGGAGAGATGGTTCGTGGTCAGAGACAGAGGTAAGCAGGGGGCACTTGCGAGGCTTGGGGCTTCATGGTCAAGGACAGAGGAAGCTCCTTCAGGGCTGAGCTGGGTTGTGTCATAGTGAGGAAAGCCCCTTTACAAAAGATCTTTCATCCATATGAGATATCTAAGGAATCTGTTGTATAATCTAAGCAATGAAGGAAAATTGAACAAGGGTATACAATTGGAGGACAATGGAATCAATCTTTCTAAAACATAAAACATTTATTACCCACGGTGTTTGGGATAAAATCAAACCCCTTAATCTGCCTAAAATGTCCTTTGTAAGCTTCTAGCATCAAGGTACCTTTTGTTACCTCTCCTTCCAGGAGCCCTCCTAATTTTCATCAGCTACAGCCACATGAGACCACTTGCAACTCCCATAAGAGGCTATCCTTACACGACTCTGGGCCTTAGCACATGCCGTTCCTCCAGCCTTGAATATCCTTCCTTCGTGCCTTAGCGAACTCCTACTCATCTGCCAAGACCCTACTCAGATGTCACATTCTCTGGGAGACTTTCTACAAGGACCACCTTTCCCCCTACTACTTCCTTCCCCCACTCAAGCAGAGAAGGTACCTACTTCCGCTGTAGCAATCACCATACTGCGTGGCCATTTTTCCTCCTACGTGATTGTCTTCCCCTCTACAAGGGTAACAACTTCCTGTACTTAGTGCCTGGTACAGGCTGATCCCACAATAAACTCTGGTTCAAATGAACTGGAGGATCTACTTCCACACTGACAAGCTAAGTGAGCTTAACTCCCTGGTGAAAAATGCAAAATTTGTAAAAGTCACACCTGTGAAGTTCTAATAAAATGTCAACAATCTGTAGCCACTCATGGCCTATTACCAAGGGAAGGTCTGCTCAATAAGTAAATAGCTGTCTTACTTGTTAGAATAATACACAAGTAATGATTTCTTAATTTTTTAAATTTTTCTCACATTAGTCAAACTGTCTAGACTTGTCTCACTGAGGCCCTCCCCACAGAATTAGGCCACACAACCCAAATGCAAGGACGGTAGGCCTCTTGGAGGCAATCGCTTCTCTAGTCTTGCTCATGAATTGCTAAATCATAGGAAAGGACTTTTAGGAAGAAAAGGTATTAATTTCCATGAATATGGAATATGGGTGCACAAGATTCAGAGCCACCAGCTTACAAAACCACCAAAGTCACTGCACCGACTTACAGGTAAAAACACATTCACCTCATTCTGTGGGTGGCAAAGTGGACATGAAAATCCCCGCACCCACTGCCCCATGGGGCTTTTGGGAACAGATGGGATCAACTGCACAAATGTAAGATGTTGGTTGAGGTCTCCCTTGGGTACCAGATGCAACTTCTTGATCAGTTCTTGTGCCCTGTCCTCTAACATATCATGGGTCAGCCTCCACAGCCATGTTTACCTGGCAGGTGTGCATTTGGCACAGGTGTTGTTCTATGCCCTCTCCTCCTTGATGGCTGGGCACAGAGCTCTGCCTTCCGGAATCCCCCATGAATCTGGGTTTCACTCCATGGCCCTGAAGTTCAAGGGTTCACAGGACTTGCAAATAGCAGAAACAGATAGAACAAACAGGTGCTCCCTGATTCATTCTCTCCAACCATCCTGGATTCCTCTCTCTCCAGTTCTTGCCTTCCTCCTTCCTTCTCTCTATCCCACTTCCTAAACCGAGAGGGCAGCACTCTTGTGCCACAGAATACTTTATGAGAGGGCAGTTCAAAGCACGAACTGGACTGAAGGATAAAAGTGTCGTTAGTGAAATCTGTTCCCAAGGCCTGGGGGGGCTCTGGGCCATTGGAAACCCCTCTAAGTCCTGACACAGAGGTGCAGCCTGGGCAGACGTTGGGTCCCCATGCTCACTGGCTAATGCAGCAGCCTGGGGAAGCAGGGGAGCATCCCTGGGTGAATTTCCTGGAGGTAATGAGAGGCTCACAAACAGCTTGATGGATAGCCTTGCTCCATCCACCTGACCTTGGGTACCAGCACAGCTGGCCGTGCCATCTGAGCCTCTCAGAGTACAGCAGCCCCAGCAGGGTGCTCTGGATAATGCATATTGTGAGTGGCAGTGTCATTTCCTTAAATCACATTGCTGTCACTTGGCAAGGCCATCTACTGACACTCAAAGGCCCAACTTCCTCTCCTTATCTCATAGCCGGAGGAGATGCCAAACTCAACAATAAAACCATTGGCTTCTAAGAAAACAAATCCGTCAAACAAGTCTATATATACAGACACAAGCTGAGGCTAGAAGAAGCAAAGCAGAGTGATGTCCACAGTCCCAGTGTCCCAGTTCCAAACACAGAAAACCCACTGTGGAGAGAGGGTTACAGTCAAGCAGTAGAGTCTGGGCAAAGGGCAGCCCTGTCAGGCGTATATAAACAGCCACCAACCAGCCCTGCAATCATGGTCCTTTCTGGCCAAGAGATGGGAGTCATGCAAGGAGGCTTGGGTGGGAAATGAAATGGGAGCTGCCCAAAGCATCCACTCCCTTCCTCTAACTAAAAGACCCCCATGTGGTTCACTCCAGCTGGGCCATTTACAGTCCATTATGAGGTTGGACTGGATTTATGTTTTCCCTGGCCAGAGTCCTTGTTAATTTCCATGCAACATCTACACAATCAATACATGCTCATCATTGAAAGCACAGAGAAGTAGTCTCCCCAAATGGCGTCATCCAAGGGTCACTGCCATTAAAGTTTATTTCCATTCATTGCCAACAAAAGCCTGGCAAAAGCTTCCTTCCCCACCACCTGCTTCTTTATACACTAAGGTGGCAGGGCTCTGAGTCTCTCCCAAAGGACCCAGCTGGGGCAGATGCTGGGCCACAGGGGCTCAATTTGGACAGGCTGTCCTTGGAATCTGAGACTGGATCCCATCATTTCCTTCTCAGGTTACAGAACTAGCACATTTTAAAAGGTAAATACCATCATGGAGCCAGCCACCATCTCTTCCAGGGACTTAGAAAACTCCAAAAATCCAAGAAAGCCCAGAGGGGAGGGAGGAAGATCACCACAAGCCTAAAAGAAAAACATGGAGGGTTCTGGGATGGCAGAATTGGAACTGGTTGGGAATGGGATAGATCTCATCTCTGACTGAGTCCCTACCTAGCAAACTTCCCCCCAGCTCCCACAGCCCCTGCATAGCTTGTGCAGAAGGGGTAAACATTCATATGGTCTCCCTCCCACTCTGGGAGTGGGGGGGACACTGGAAGTGTGAATAACCCAAAGTGCAGAAAACCCGTGATGTGAGGCTCTGTTGGGTCTTTGTATAGCCATAAATGGATAGATTATCTTTTTATTTTGTCCTGTATGCAGTTGGACTCAGGGACACAGCTAAATGCCAGGGCAAAGTAGGACTAGTATTACTTTGCAAAATAAGAAAACCTGTTCCTATTTGGTATATTATCATCCCCCAGTCCACCTTTCCTAATAGGAAAAGGAGGAGGAGGAGGAGGAGGAGGAGGAGGAGGAGGAGGAGGAGGAAGAAGGAGAGAGTGAAGGAGAAGGTGGGTGGAATTCCTTCCTTGAATTCATATTACAATGGTGGCAAAGTAGCAACAGTAGGCATATCCACCCCAAGGGTATCCCATTACTAGCCCATTCACTCATGCTAATCCCTCATATTCCTGGCTTCTTCCTCTTGCCCTCTGTTCCATATGGCCAACCCCTGCAGCTAAACCTTTCTTAGCATTCCTAAACCCATCTGAGATTATTCATTGAACAATCCCACTCAAGACTCTCTGATTGAAGCTGCCCCAAGTAATTGTGTAGCCTGAACAACTTCAGTTTTGGGAAGTACACCAGTCAAGTAAAATTAGAGCAATATCCCCAGATCCCTTCTTCAGCCATCGGAAGAACAGTCACTGATAGTTTGGCTTATGAGACCCCTTGGATTCCTAAATTTTAGTCCTTGAGATAGATGCCATCACATAGCAAAGGCTATCACATAGCTAAAGACAGAAACCACCAATGTCCTACATCCCAAACTGGGACCCACAACTGAGAATCTCCTGGACAGAAATTATGGTGATACCACATATGTCCACCCCTGACTTGACTTTTTGAGGCTTTCTGAGACGCCCTAGTCCCTCTTGATGTCTCCACATCTGCCCAGAGTCCCAGAGGAACATCCACAGGTACTCTCAGTCCAGTTAATGCTTCAGACTCCTGGCTACCAAACCCAAATATCCTGGACAAAGCACAGAAGGGTATCTCAGATGCCATTCTCTCGCCTTCCTAGAGCTTGAGAAAGAGGAGAGAATTCAAGGAGTCAGGGTGTCGATGGACATGCTCCTGGATAACTTTTATTTGTTCTTTATGGCTAAAATCAGACATCACCTCATCCAATAAGTCTTCTGTCATACACAAGGTTAGACTCCCATTCTCTGTGCCCTCAAAGCATCATGTACATCTCACCTAGGTTTACTACATGACATTGTAAGTTCCCAGAGACCTCTCTACTCCCAAAGTCACACTAGACTACATGCTTCTGAGCCTAGGGAATGTGTCTTACTGGTCCCTCTGGAAGGCTGTAGCAGTGACCTCCTGCATTTGCTAGTGGCCTAGACACGCCTAACCCCAAACTTGAGTTTTAAGACCTGGCTTGTGCCTATTTGTACCAAGATTAACATTTTTCTGCTCACCCACACCCCTAATTGCTGTAGCTAGGGGAAATGAGAAGTGGGAATTGAAAACAGTTCTCCAAGGCCAAACCAATAGAAGAGGGTTTTGTAATGTCACAGTCAAGGTCGGGAAAGAGACAGACACTCTTCCAGCATAATAAAGTCCAAAAATTATGCTAGCAGTAAGACATGAATCTTGTATGTAGATCATTGAAGTCTGTAGGCAGGAGATTAACACTTGCAGTATAAGTGATTTGTTGTTTAAAGTCGTTTGGGATGATCATAGAGTAAAAGAAAAAAAAAGTTTCCCACCCAGAAAAGGGTCCCCTCCCTTCTCTTCTCTGACTCCAAGTCTCCCTCTCTTTCTGAGCAGCAGTAAAATGAATGAGGACTTTAACACAATGAGGAGCTGGGATACCTCAACCAAGGGAATAGTCCTAGCCTGGGAAAGAAAGAAAACAACATGAAGCAGAATGAGTATAAAAAACAGGTCCAAGTGGGAGATCTGGTCAACCAAGAGGACCTCCGTGTAGGTGCCAACACCCTAAAGGTCTGGGCAGGAAGGACCCATGCTTGGTACGATGCAGGAGCTTGAGCTAATTAGTTTGAAGCGACAACGCCCACCCCCTCAACCCATTACCATCCCAATGCTGTATAGTTTACATTCTATCACAAGGACCTGGATTGAAGAACACACTGAACTTTCCTCGAGGTCATGTGTGTGTTGTACATGTGTGTGCACATGCGAACATGAAATTGCCTGGTGAAGTAAGAGAAGGGATTAGCCCTCCTTCCCCTGGTCAACAGGAGACACCTACGGTACTTATAGGGCCATTGACATTGGAGGTAAGAGGACACCTGGAGGAGAGTATCCAGCCACAAGGGAGTCCACAGTCTAGTGTGGAAGGGAACTGAGAGGTCATTTTAGGCATTTACGATATAGTATAGAAAGTGCTACAGAGAAGTGCCAGGATGTTTGAGGACACGGAGAAAGGGCACTTAGGGCTTAGGAAAGCTTTCTGGAGAAGGTGATATCTATGTTGAGCTCTGAAGATCAAGTAGAAGTTAACCAGAAGCATGTCCCTAAAATACCCCAATCCCATGCTTGGAGAACAGCTGCAAGCCCTCCTGTGGGTCTAAAATAAGGAGACCAGTGTGGAGTCACACACATCTCGGATGTGTGAGAGCCTGCTTATTCCCCTTGTGGGTCCCCAGGGCTCATAGACCCTCTCACTTACCTATGTTCCTGGAGACGGTTCCAAATCTTTCCCCTGGAGCTGCCAAAGGGGTCCCGATGCTGTTAGCTGGGCTAAGGAGATGGATTTGCAGTGTCCACACGGCCAGGGAGCCCCACCCCAGAGCCGGCCCTGGCCTGGCCCCTCGGAGCCCACTGAAGTCGTGCCAGACACTGGCTAGGCTGCCTGCTCAGACTGCAAGAGGGAGAAGTGTGCTGTGAGCATCCTGGAGCCCGGCCAGGCCTCTCTGGCGAGGCAGGCAGGTGGAGGAGGAGCTGGAGAGAGCCTTGTAAAAACTCCAGAGGATCAGATTAACTCCCGAGGAGCCATAGAACCAGCGGGCTAACCGCCACCTCTAGCTCCACTGCAGAACCCCACCCAGGAGGGTGGAGGTACATGTCCTTCACCATAGTCCTCTGGATACACCCTTCCTGCTTAAATTTGGGTTGGACCCCTATCCAGCAGCACACCCTGGGTAGAGTCCTCTGCTATGGAACTGACTGTTATTTGTCTTTAAGCTTTTTTTTAAACATACTTTTTATTGAGGCGAAATTCACATAACATAAAACTAATCATTTGAAAGCGAACAGTTCAGTGGCATTTAATACATCCACAATATTGTGCAATCACCACCTCTATATAGCTGCAAACTATTTTCATCACCACAAAAGGAAACCCTATACCTATTAAATAGTTACATTCCATTCCCCTCTACTCACAGCACCTGACAACCACGATTTGTGTTCTATCTCCATGGATTTGTCTATTCTGTTCTGGCTATCTCACTTAAATGTTATCATACGATATGTGACATTTTGTGTCCGGTCTCTTTCACTTACCACAATGTTTTCAGGGTTCATCCACATTGCTGCACATATTAGGACTTAATTCTTTTTTATGATCCAATAATATTTCATTGTACATATACACCATGATTTGTTTATCCTTTGTTGATGGATGTTCGGGTTGGTTCTATCCCTGGCTCTTGTGGATAGTGCTGCTGTAAATATTTGTCTGAGCACTTGTTTTCAATTCTTTGGGGTATAGATCTAAGAGTGGAATTGTTGGGTCATGTGGTAATTATAGGTTTAACTTAATTTAAACCTATGTTTGTTTTCCACAGTGGTTGAACCATTTTACATTCCTATCTGCAATGTATAAGAGTTCCAATTTCTGCACATTCTCTACAAAACATCCTTTTCCCCCTTAATGGCCATTATTGTGGCTGGGAAGTGCTATCTTATTGGGGTTTTGACTTGCATTTCTTTAATGACTAATGATTTTGAGCTTATTTTCATGTGTTTGTTGGCCATTTATATATATTCTTTGGAGAAATGTCTATTCAAACCTTTTGCCCATTTTTAAATTAGGTTGTCTTCTTGCTGCTGAGTTGTAAGAATTCTTTATAATTCTAGATACAAGACCCTGATCAGACATATGATTTTCAAATATTTTCTCCCATTCTGTAGGTTGTCTTTTCATTTACTTAATGATGTTCTCTTTTTTCTCTTGAGGATCCAGAACACATTTTTAAACTAAGTTTTTTATATTTTTATTCCAGTATGGTTAACATATAGTATTATATTAGTTTCAGGTGTACAATTCTATACATCACCTGGTGCTTATCGTGATAAGTGTACTCTTTAATCCCCATCACCTATTTCACCCTTTCTTCCATCCCACCTCCCCTCTGGTAACCATCAGTTTTTTTCTCTACAGTTAAGAGTCTGTTTCTTACTTTGGTTTCTCTCTCTCCCTCTTATTTTTTTTCTTTGCCCATTTGTTTTGTTTCTTAAATTCCACATGTAACTGAAATCATATGGTGTTTGTCTTTCTTTGACTTATTTCACTTAGCATTATACTCTCTAGCTCCACCCATGTTGTTGCAAATGACAATATTTCACATTTTTTATGGTTTAATAATGTTATTTGATGTACAAAAGTTTGAAATTTTGATGAAGTACAATTTATCTATGTTTTTCTTTTGCTGCTTGTACTTTTTATGTCATATCTAAAAACCCATTGCCAAATCTAAGGTCATGAATATTTGCCCCTATGTTTTCTTCTATGAGTCTTATGGTTTTAGTTCCTATGTTTTTGATCCATTTTGAGTTAATTTTTGTATATGATGTGAGGTAGGGGTCCAACTTCATTCTTTTTCAGTAAATTTCCAGTTGTCCCAGCACCATTTGTTGAAAAGATATTCTTTTCCCATTGAATGATCTTGACATCTCTTTCAAAATACTTTGGCCGTGGATGTATGGATTTATTTTTGGATCCTCAATTCTATTCCCTTGATATAGCTATCTACAGTTTTGATTACTGTAGCTTTATAATAAGTTATAAAATTTCTTCCCTTAATCCTGTTTGAACTCAGTCCAGCAGTGGTGGCCTGAATCGGTATTCCTTTTCCTAACTGGATACCTCATAAGCAACCCCTTACTCTCAAATGTCATTTGAAAACCTGGAGTATGGCTCTAATTCTGAAATCAGGATGAAAGTAGAGAGGGGAAAGAGGGATAACCATAAGAAACAGCGTAAAAATTTTCCCTTTCAGGGGGTGGATAAGCAAGGTGGGTGAAGGGGAGTGAGAGATACAGCCTTTCAGATATGGAATGAATAAGCCACAGGGATGAAAGATACAGTATAAAGAATGTTGACAATGATATTGTAATAGCATTATATGGTGACAGATGGTAGCTATTCTCGTAGTGAGCATAGCGTAATGTGTAGACCTGTCAAATCACTGTGTTGCACACTCAAAATTAATGTAGCATTGTGTCAACTCTACTTCAATAAATAAATAAACAGACAAACAAACAAATAACACCCCCCCCCACTCGGCTCTTCATAAAAAAGAAGGGGCATAAAACAGTGAAAAGAATACGGGCATGAGTGGGTTCCCAGCCCAACTCTGAAGCTATTAGCTACGTAGTATTGGGCAACTTATCCTCTCTGGCCCTTGGTTTTGTCATGTGAAAAATGGGCTGTTGTGAAAACTGCATATGTGCAGTAATGCACGTAAAGCATTTGGCCCAGAGTATCTACTCAGTAAATAACACAGGATGTAATTGGGAAATGACCATGGAAATATGGCACGTCCTGACTACTGCATGATCTGATCTGATCTACCTACTCTGGAAGGGTGTGCAAGGAGGGTAGATTTCTTGACTGCTTTTGATCAGTCACAGGCACACCCTGAGTCAGGCCAGGCAATAGAAGAGACCACATTAGTTCTGTATGTCCTTACCTCCTTGGCTGTAAATGAGCTCCTTGATTAATTAATTTTTAAAGTGTTATGTGGGATACCATAATAGTGAGTAAAGCTTTCTGTAAGTCCACAAATAATGTTGCCAGAAGCTTAGTGACCAAGGAAGGCAAACTCATATCCAGAATGAGGTTCTATTTTAATGATAACCAATCACTGTTCTCTCCCTGAGGAAAGGGATCCAATATCATTAATCATCCTACACCCTGATTAAAGAAACAGGCAAGACAGAGCTTATAGGGTTTTCTAAAGTCGTCCCAGAATTTCTTTTGTGTGAAACATCTCTAGATGGTCAGGTAAATCCCTAAGTGGAGACAGATGTGTTTAATTGGAATCTCCTTTGGAGAGGGAGACCATTAAGAACCTGGAAACCTTCAGGGCTGCAGCGTGACTGGCCTGAGCCAAGTGCTGCAAATAGGCTGCGAGCAATCAGCAGGTGCTTATCCCCCAGCCTCCATGAGGAAACATACCTACCTCATCACTGGGCATAGGCTGGGCCTGCACTCTTTCTGGAGGCTGAGTGGCTCTGCACCACCTTCGCCAAAGGGGAACCCATGTGGTCCCTTTCCTCTGTGGGTCACTTGCTTCCAAAGTGAAGTTTGTCCAGGGAGCATGTGACTGGCAGAGTTTCAGTCACCTGCCTGCCTCCAGCTGCAAGGGTATCTGGGGAAGCTTGTCCCGAAGTTTTACGTTGGGGAGGCACTGACATATCAGGTGGGGAATTCTCCCAACACCAGTTGGGTGGTCGAAAGAGCTGAATGTTAAGAATGACAGTTGTCCACCACTTGGGTTTCATAATGAGGTCCGATTTAATCTTGGTAATCACAATACTGCTCTTCTCCCATCCCACCAATGAAGGCAAAGGAAATGATATAAAGACAAAACATGACATGGCAGTGTTGCCTTCCCTAGCCCTATCAACCATAGTCACAGAAATCTCCCCACCTGCCACCTGAGCCTGGCATTTACTGGTCATTATATCCTTATTGGATGAGTGAAGAAGGGACAAATGAAACAATGCAGAAAGATCTGATTCATCTCAGGCACAACATCTGTAATATTTGGGGTTAAGCCCCCCAGGACTCCACACATTCCTGGTCTGCCATCTTCCTACTCGTATCTGACCCCCAACCCATTGGCCCAATCTGAAAGATGGACCTTTTGCCTTGTTTCCAGTTTTTCATTGGAATGTAGATCCCTGCAGCCTGGAAACCCTTGCTAACCTTCCCACAAGGGATGGGACCTGCTGCCTATATCCCTGGATGTTGACCAGTTATTGGCTCAAGTCCTGCCTTCAACAGATTTACTTCTGGCAACATATTGGGAGAGATGCTGCTACTAGTCTGACTTTGATCTCACTCGCTGCAGGGAACACTCCTGTCTGTTCCATTTGCTGGGCCAGAGTCCCTGCTGGCCCCAAACAAACTCATGCATCCATGCTTGGCTGAATCAACTCCCCTGCCCATCAACCAAAGCTGCCAAACTCCTACGATACCCACTGACTTGCAATGCTCCCTACTAATCTTCAAAGTAATTTTTCCCACTATCTAAGGTACTCCCTAGTCCCCTTTCAGCTGAGTATCGCAAGGCTAAAACTGAAAAAAAAAAATGGTTCTAGGCTTTCCAGTTTTATCACTCACTCCTTCATGGGTATTTTTGGCTGAAACATCAGGGTCAAAATGTTAATTACATGGTTTTCATGCAAATATAGAATGAACACACGTCAAAGATTTATTCAACTTATTAATGAGAGAATCACAGGGTTAGGTAAAGCTGATTCAAAAGGCATTTGAGGAACTGGGTATTTATAGGTTTTTGAAAAAAGCATGTTGGAATAAAGTTGTTAGGTTAGATATAAAACTGGTTAATGTCCTGATAGCGCAAGTAAGACATTTGGAGTTATCTTTTTTGCCAGACGGAAATCAATTGCATCTCCACCAGAAAAAAATCATAGAGTTAACATGTAACTCCACAATGTCTGGGCTTTTAATCAATGATGAATAGTGAGTCAAACAAAGGTACATTCCCCTATAATTAAATAATGCTTTGGGGCCTGTTCAACAATGCCCCTGTGTGACATTGAAAGAAGATGTTGTTCTTTCTTTGCCTTATTTCCAAGATTTAGATGTTTTTCCTAACTCTGTGTATGGGTTGTAAAGATCTCCTTAGGGCTGAGGAAAGCTAGGCTCTCAGGGAAATGTCTTCAAACACAGGCCTGCAGTGTTCAAAAGCCCATAGTGATGCCCCATGTACCCAGCACTCTGGTCCACACAGACCCCTGAACACACCAGCCTCTTCCATCCTTGACTTTGCCTGAGCTTCCTTACTCCCCGAATCTGAAACACTCTCCCCCTATTTGTTCATCTGGGTTACTCCTGGGCTCACTTCATGATATGTGGCTAAGGGATACTTACTCCAGCTATCCTTTCTGGACCCTCCCAAACCTGGGAGATCAAGTCCTCCCAATAGAGTATTCGTAGTGGTAATTCTGACAACGCTACCAATTACTGGGTTCTTATCTAATTTAAATCTTTGCATTCAGAGTTTGAACAAAGACAATTTTATCCCATTTTCTTTTTGTTTGTTTGTTTGTTTTTATTTATTTACTTATTTTCAATATATGAAATTTATTGTCAAATTGGTTTCCATACAACACCCAGTGCTCATCCCAAAAGGTGCCCTCCTCAATACCCATCCCCCACCCTCCCCTCCCTCCCACCCCCCATCAACCCTCAGTTTGTTCTCAGTTTTTAAGAGTCTCTTATGCTTTTCCAAATAACTATCACACAGCTGGAAAGTGATTGAGGCAAACTCAAACACAGATTTTTGGGATATGTTCCTCCACTCTAGAATGGTTTACTTTTCACACTGCTCAAGCAGATCTTCATGAATTCCCTGAGGAAATGAGTTTTGTGGCACATGTCCCCTGCACAGAATGCCCAAGAACATTTCAAAATTGAACAGGCCTGGTTCCCACAAAGAAATATGAAAAAACTGGAAGGAAAGCATCTATTGTGGATATGGTTGAGGGCTCCTGGGAATTCTGGAGTGACCTTGGCTGGCAAAATCCAGCCCTTGGGCAAAGTGCACTGCTGTGAGTCACCTCTTGATTGAGATCTCTCAAGTCTCTCAAGATAGGGGAATTCTGGACATGCTCACAGTGCATCTCAGCCTGAGCCTGCCAGCATCCTGGAGGCTTGCACAGCCAACCCCCTCAGCCTTCAGACGGTATCAACCTGTACCATTCCGGGCTGCCTTTTCAGCTTCTCTTCAAACTATACATTCATTCACTCCGCACAAAGTGTGCCGAGCTCTTACCATGTGCCAGATGCCGTACTAGGCCCTGGAAGTGGAGAAAGTTAGCAGATCAGACAGAGACGGTCTGCTGCTGGAGATTAGGCTCCATTATAGGGAGAAAATAACCAAATGAGGGCATGTGTAAGTGTGAAATTACAGTTAGAATAACTGTATTCTACACAGGAAAGATGCGTGTCCTGAGAACATGGAAGAGAAAAGACCCACTGAGCTGAGACCTAAAGGGCAGAAGAAGCAAGGAGCAAGTTGGGGATTGGGGTTAGGGAAGAGACATGTGTAGCAACCAGTTCACAGGAGAATTAGAAAAGACCTAACTGATGTTCCTAGAGGCCATCACCTGCTCCTCCTTTTGTCATCTTGCCAAGGGTCATCTCTATGTCTACTGGTTCCTCCCAGGACGAATTCTCCTCTATGTAACCTCCTTATCACACTTGAATTCACAAAGCATTTTTCTTGCACCCTTACCTTCCTCACTAATTTCTAAGCTCTGTTAAGGCGCAGATTGTATAGTATTTATCTTAATATCCTCAGGGCCTAGCACATTGCCTGGAACGCAAAAGGCAAGTGATGAATGAATGAATGAATGAATAATTGAATGAATGAGAGCATAACTCCAGGACATCTGTAATCAGCACATGCCATAAGCAGCCCAGCCATTTGGGGCAGATTTATCTCATTGAGGGTATCAAGCCCAGAGGAAGCTCCTGACATCTCAAAGCCTAGTAAGGGTACCTGTCTGCCAGTCTTTCAATACTGCCTCCTGATCAGTGTGGTGTCCTGGCGCCTTGGTGTGCAGGGATGAATTGCAAGCGTATCAAAAATAATTGGGTAGCAAAAATAAAATCAACATTTGCAAATAATATGATTACAAGATTAAATTACAGGATGTGTATTACAGTTTGAATTTGCTTGTCCCTAAAGACTAATGTATGATTTTTTATTCATAAGCTTATTTGCCATCTATATGAGTTCTTGGTGAAAGATGTGTTCATATATTTTACCCATTTTAATGCATTGCTTGTTTGCTTTTTATTGAGTTTTGAAAGCTCTTTATATATTCTGGATACAAGACTTTTATAACATATATGCTTTGCAAATATTTTCTCCCACAAATACATTTCTGTGCCTTGTCTTTTCATTCTTTTAACAGTATTTTACAGACAAATGAATTTTTTAAATTTTGATGAACTCTATCAATTTGCACTTGTACAGATCATGCTTTTGGTATTTAATGCATTTTTGCTTCTGTGAAAAATCATTTTCACTTAGTGTTACATCTTATTTCACTTAGCATAATGTCTTCCAGGTCCATCCATGTTGTTGAAATGGATTTCCTTCTTTTTAAAGGCTAATATTCCATTGTATGTATATATCACATTGTCTTTATCCATTTTTTTCTGTCAGTGGACATTTGATTCCACTTCCACGAGGTATCTGAAATAGTCAAACTTACAGAAGCAGAGAATACATTGGTGGTTGCCAGGGAAAGAATGTAGGGGGAAAGGGGAACTTGTCATTCAATGGGTATAAAATTACAGTTATACAAGACGAATAAGTTCTAGAGATCTTCTGTACAACATAGTACCTATAGTTAAGACAGTGTGGTGACTTAAAAAAAAGTTTAAGAGTGTAATTCTCACGTTAAGTGTTCTTACCACACACACACCAAAAACAAGCAAAGGGACACAGGAAATTTTTGGACTGAGTAAATATGCTTATTACTTTAATTGTGTTGATGGTGCCATGGGTGTATACATATGTTCAAACTCATCAAATTGTATATATTAAATATGTGCATTTTTTTTGTATATGAATTATACCTCGACAAGCTATGAAAAAGAAACTTTTGCTTAACACAGGTTACAAAAGTTTTCTCATATATTTTCTTTTAGAAATGTTATCATTTTAGGTTCTATATGTAGGTCTTTGATTTTGAGTTAATTTTCTATATAATATAGGATATGAATTCAAGCCCCTTTTTGCATATGGATATTCCATTGTTATGGCACTGTTTATTGAATAGACTAGACTAGCCTTTCTTCACTGAATGGACTTGGCACATTTGTTGAAAATTAATTGTCCATATAAGTGCAGATGTATTTCTGAACTTTCCATTCCATTCCATTGACCTTTTATTACTTTTAGGCCAATAACACACTGTCTTAATTACTGTCGCTCTATAGTAAGACTTGAAATCGTAGTATTAGTTTTCTAACTCCCCCCGCCAATATGGATGCCTTTTATTTCTTTTTATTTCCTTATTGTGCCCAGAACCTCTAGTACAGTGTTGATTAGAATGGTGAAAGTGGACATTTAATCTTGTTCCTAAAATTAGGGGAAAATGCAGAATGCCCTTTATCAGATTGAAGACGCTACCCTCCATTCCTAATTTTCTGAAGCTTTTTTAAGGAACGCACCTATATGCATGAGGGATATTGGCCTGTGGTTTGTTGATGTCTCTTTTTGTTTTTTAAACAATGCCTTTGTCTTGTTTTAATACAGGGTGATGTGTTAGGACATATTCCCTCCCTTTCAATTGTCTGGAAGAATTTGTATGGGATTGGTATTATTTTTTCGTTAAATGTTTAGTAGAATTTGTCAGTGAAGATGTTTAGGACCAGAAATTTATTTGTGTGAATGTCTGAATCTACAAATTCAATTTCTCCACTAGATATAGGGTTTTTCAGATTATCTATTTCTTCTTAAGTAAGCTTAGGTAGTTTGTATCTTTCAAGGAATTTGTATTTTCTGGTGATTAATTCCTTCAATTTTCCCAAAGAACTCTTTCTATTGCTTTCATTTTTGAAAGCTATTTTGCTTCTGGTGTGAAATGTACTTTTTGTTTTTTACTCTTTTAGTGTTTTTGAGATGTTGTTCCATTGTCCTCTTGCCTACTTTGCTCCTAACAAGAAATCCATTGTCATCCTTATCTTGATCTTTTGTATATATCTTTTTACCCTGGTTGCTTTTAAGATTTTTCTCTTTATCACTGGTTTTGAGCACTTTGACTATGATATGCCTTGGTGTTTGTGTGTTGTGTGTGTGTGTGTGTGTGTGTGTGTGTGTGTTTGCTAAGTTTCTTGTGCTTTTTGCATCTGTGAGTTTATAGCTTTTATCAAATTTAGAAATTTTCAGCCATTATTTCTTCAAATTTTTTTTCTGCTTTGTGAAGGAGTCTGGATTCCTTTGTCATGGACTCAAGTTACACGTTTATTATTTATTATTTATTTCTTTTCTCTCTGTGGTTTATTTTTTATAATTTCTATTGCTATAACTTCAAGTCACTAAAAAGCCACTTTTATTATGAAATTTCATTTGCCATTAATTTTACCAAATGTATCCTTCATCCAAGACATTGTGGGTTTTATTTCTTGAAGTCTGATTTAGGTATTAAAAATTATATCTCCTGTGTCTCCATTTAACTTTGTGAATATATGGAATACCATCACAATAATTGCTTCAACATGCTATCTGCTAATTTTAACATCTTTGTCAACTCTGTGTTGGTTTTGATTATTGATTTTTCTTCTCATGATGCGCCATGTTTTCCTGCTTCTTTGCATGTCTGATAATTCTTTATTGGATACCAGACATTGTCAATCTTACCTTGTTGGGTGACAGCTGTTCTTAAATTATTATAAGTATTTTTGAGGATTTTCTTCCTAAGACACATCTATGTTGTAACAGTTTTATATATTTGGGGGTCTTTACTTTAAGATGTGTTATGTGGGTCCAGAGCAGTGATTAGAGTTAATTATTCTATGGAGAAAAGACCTTCTTTGTACTCCACCCAATGTCCCATGAATCATGAGTTTTTCTATTCTGGTGGGTGGGAGTTAGCTCTATTCTCAGCTTGTGTGAGTGTCAAACCGTGTTACCTCTCATCCTTTCACATGGTCTTCTTACTAGTCTTCAGTGGTTTTCTCTCATGAAAGCATTAATCAGTATTCAGCTCAATACTTGGGGGCTTCCCTCTGCAGATCACAGGATTCCTCTGTGTGATTTCTCCTCCCTGATGCTCAGTCCTTTGAACTATAGCCTCCTTCATCCCCCCATCCCCCAGACTGTCAGTTATCTCTTCTCAACTGAGGAAGTATGTCAGGCTCTACCTGGCTTTCTATTCCCTGAAACACTATCTGGGTACTCTTTCAAATGGGAAACTGAGGAACTGTAAGGCTCACCTCATTTTTTTTCATCTCTTAGGGATAACTGTCATTTTTTTGTCTGGTGTCCGGTGTCTTGAAATGCTTTTTTATATAGTTTGTCTTTTTGTTTGTCTAGGGTTGGGTAGTAAATCAGGTTCCTGTTACTCCACCTTAACCAGAAGTGAAAATCCTATAGTTTCTTGAGCAAGAGAGAAAATGGTGGTGTCTTATACTTGGCTTGCAAGACATGCATATAAATGCACAGGCATATGACTCTTCTACCCATGTCATCATTTTTGATGTACCATTAATAGTTGTGAGCATGAATCATCATAGAATGTGTTTTGAAATTTTTCACTATTTTAATTAAACATTTTTTAAATGTATGCATAAATCTCATTTAAAAATAAAGAATTAAAGAAAGTTTAATTGATCCTGTCTATGTACACATTGTGCATAAGCTAAATTGATCCATGGTCATTTTGCTTAATTTAGAAGTTAACTGTGGGGCGCCTGGGTGGCTCAGTTGATTAAAGTGTCCAACTTGAGCTCAGGTCATGATCTTGCTGTTCACAGGCGCTAGCCCGGTGTTGGGCTCTGTACTGACAGCTCAGAGCCTGGATCCTGCTTCAGATTCTGTGTCTCCCTCACTCTCTGCCTCTTCCCCATTCATGGTCTGTCTGTCTCTCTCTCAAAAATAAATTTTAAAAAATAAAAAATAAATAAATAAAAGCTGTTACTGGACCAAATATAGATATAATGCAATGTAAATGGAATTCTCAACAAAGATACTACAGTAATAACATATGTAAATCTGTAAATCATCTGTATTTTACCTTTTTATACTATGATAATGCTTATTTATGAGGTTTCTTATTGTATATAGGTCTTTAAAAAGTGATTTTAACAATAAAATTTAATGTTTTTAAATTTTTATTACTGCCACTTATTCTTCCTACATATGCTTCCTTCTTTCATCCATTCATAACAAATATTCATTCATTGCCTACTATGTAGATTTTTCTTATAAAACACCAAATTTAATTATTTTAATAGCTACTTTAATAATATAATATATTTAACAATATATGCTTTTATAATACAAAATTATAAAATACATCTGGAGCAAAATTTATTTTCTTGGATAAAAAATGTTAAAGGGCTCAAAATCCAGGGACATTCATGACAGTGTGGTACGTGGGTACACATTACGCAACATGTGTGTAGCATACTTAAGTGTGACCATCCTAGACGTGGGTCTGTCTCTATTTGCTCTGTGATGTGGGTCAGCAATGGACAAATATCTGCAGGGGTAGGTAAACTGAAAAGAACAGTATGAATAAAGAAAAGATGAGTAGGCACCACGCAAGGACCAAAATAGGAGGTTATAAAGGTTGGACACATGTGACAAAGATGGGGGAGAAGCTTCTTCTGGGTTTTGAGACCGGGAAAGAAAATACCTCTATTCGGGGACAAGAATGTAGAGATCAGTATGAAGGGCAGTTGGAGCCTGAGTTCAAGGACAAGTACCTTGGAAGTTGCTGGTGGTTAAAGGGCTTAAGGATCACTCCCTCTCTTCTCCAGGATTCCAGTTGATAAGAGAACACACACTGTGGTGGCCAAATGGATAATTATTCTCATTAATGGTCCAGACAGTACCTAATGATCTCAAAGAACAGAGCTTTCTGTTAAACTCTGTTGTACATGTGCCTTGGACAAGATTTCTGGTGGGTCTCCTCTTATACTTCCAGCTTCATGGAGAATCACAGGCCTCCCTCCCATACCCAGTTACTTCTCAAAATTGGCTACTGTTATGACCCAGGTGCATTTACTCATGGGAGCTGGAAAGCTGAGGATAGCTCATGGATTCTCTTGTACGCCCATGAGGCAGATGGTTCAGATAGATGTGGTAGAATTTTTTTTTTTTCTTCTGAAGCACAGTGACTCAACTCCCAATGATTTGGATCAAGGACTGTTGGGTTCTGTGGGTATGTCAGCCACTCCCTGCCCAACTGAAGAACCAAGTAAGTGGTGGGAATGGATGTGGAGGTTACCACCCCAATACTCCTCCTTCAGGACACAGACCAGAGGGTGTCCCCTTTTTGGAAACATGTAGAAAAAAAGAAAAATCATTCTCCTTTTACCAAAAAGAATCATTATGACTTCTCTAGATTCAACTCAAGACACACCTATGGTCCCGGTCCTCCTGGGGCTCTGATTTCTGACACAATCCGATCTGTAAATATTCTTAGCAGACATAAGAAGGCAGAGTTTGGAGCTCTTTATTTTTGTTCACATTTTCTTTATAAGATTTTTCTCACAGCTTAAGCTGGATGTCCTATGAAGTGTGAGGGATCAGACCGAGGACAGTGAATCTCGAGGAAGAGTCTCTCTCTATTAAAGTGGCTGAATCCCATCAAGCTGGCTCACCTGCCCAAACTGCAGAACTAGATGTTGCTTCTTGGCTGTTTGCCTCAAGGGAGCGTCTTGAAAAGCCTTTATTTGATGTTCCTGAAAACTGGAAAGAACAAAAAGACAGCGGGGAGGGGATGGGGCAATAGAGTGTGCTCTAAGAGTCAATGAGAATGGGAGGAAAGACCTAATGGGGAGGTGCCCTGTCCAGGGGCAGATCCATACTGCAGCACCAACCTGCAGCCCCCTGACTGGCTCCCTCATGGTGTGGTCTGGCTGCATTCCCTGCAGGGTCCCCACACAGACCCTTCCTCAGCACCCCCATTCCAGGGCTGCTGGGATATGTACTCCTATGTCTTTGTTGTATACCTGAGGTAAAAAGGAGCTCACACACACCTGGGAACTCACATGCAGCCAGGCCTCCTGGCTACCAGCCAGGGCTCTCTGGACAGCCCAGTGGAGATCATCCCAGATACAGATAACTCTCTTCTGAGTCTTTACTTTTTTAGGCAAAGGATTGCAAGTAAAGCTTCAAGAGATTAGGGACTGAAGAAAGATTGAAAAAGAGATCATGACTTCTCCCTGCCAAATAGAGAAAGGCCTTCCATATCGGTAGAGTGTACTGGAGTTCTCCAGAAATGATTTTGTCTACAGTGTGAATTTTTGCATAGATCTAATACCCAAGAACCCCTGAGGGCTTGGGAATCTGGCAGGTAGGAGACCTCTAGAAAACACAGTATGACTGCAATTAGGCAAAGATAAAACAAAATAAAAACTGTGAAAACAACAAAAAAACTGGCAGAAAATGGTACAAAATGTTAGGAGGGAAGGTTACATAGTGCAATGACTCTGGAGTACATTAGACTTGGCTTTTAGTCTCAGCTCTGCCACTTACCGGGCTGTGCTTCCTTGGGCATGTTGCCTAACTTCTCTGAAACAATTTCTTTCTCTACACTAGGAAAGAATAGCACATATCTCAAAGAATTATTGTGAAAATTACATTACATAATGTATGCTATTACGCAGCAGAATGCTTAGCACTTAAAATAATGCTCAAAAATTGGAAACTATTGACTAGTGTGGTGAGACTATGGTGACTTTTTCTTTCTGTTTTTTGTATCATCCACATTTTGTACAATGAATATATATTACATATGCTGAATCACAGCCTGGCAGGCTGACAACAGTTCTTTCCATCCAGGCTCATTCAGTGAAACTCCTCACGAGGGTCTTCAGGTCTGCTGAGTGCAAACAATGCCTCCTTCTGCTAGAAGAGCCTCTGCTCTGTGCAAGGTTGGCTGTGATGGGGAGGGACTGGGATCATGAGCATCAGAGGAGAAGAAAGTAAGGCCACCACAGGCGACTGCATTGCTTTCTTCTTGCTAAGTGACCAGAGACCCTGAAAGAACACCAAGCATCATTTTTGTGCGAGGAGAACACATCAAGATGCCATTTCAGATGCCATTTGTTACATTTCCTTCCTGCGAACATCACAAAATGGGTAGAATCTCCCTCTTAACTAAGATATGGGGCTAACCCTAGAGGCCAAACACTAAGCTTCAGCTGTCAAAGGCAGTTTCTCCAGTGCCCCATCATGCTCCCAGCCTCACCCTCTTGGCAGGCACCTAGGCTGGGCAGGAGGCACTGTAACAATAGCCTTTCAAATTATGACTAGTACACAGCAGAGATAGCAAACAGGAAAGAGACAAGTAGAGATCTACCACCTTCTGTGTTAGCCTTCAACAGTGGAACTACATGTGTCCCCGAGAATATATGGGATTTAGAACTGAGGATGACCTTTATTCCCATATGAAGTTCAATTTACTGATATACCCAAGGTCAGAGAGGATTCAGAGAGTGAGTCTGCTGGACTCAACCAGCAGAGCCAGAACTAGAAGTCAAGCTTCCTAATTCCCAGGTGGTAATGCTTCCTCTAAAGATGGATTTTGCTTTTCCCACAACTGTTTAGATTTTTGGTTCCAGAGAGTATCACCTTCTCAGAGGTGCTTACTGCTGGAGCTGCCTACGAATTGGGAGAGGTCCCCTCTTGGATGCACATTGAGTGAGAACTGGAAGCAAAGCCTGGCCACCTGTGTTGTCCTGGAATTGCTATTTCTCATGGCCACAGACTCCTTCAGACCTCTAGTTAAAGACAGCAGGGTGAGGGCACCGTGCCAGCCTCCAGGTCGGCCCCCATGGCTCCAGCAGTGGGACAGGTGATCAGAATGAGAACTCTGACTTTCATCCAGCTGCTCATTATCTGTGAACAAATGAACCCTTCACAGTACCACAGCAATGATCAGAAAACAGACTGGCTGCCAAGAATCAGAAGAGTCATGTTTTTACATGGATCCCTGCTGGTATATGCTATCCAGGATATAAGGGTAATGGCATGTTCCGTCCTTGGAAAGTCATCATCTCCCTCACAGATGACTTACGAAACCAGGGGGCACTAAACCAGGGGGATAACAAGATTTTAGCTGAACATTATTTATTCTTTATCACAGCTTTGAGATATTCTTCATACGCCATACAATTCACCCATTTAAAGCATGTAACTCAATGCCATTTAATATATTCACAGAGCTTTTCAACCATCATCTCAACCCAATTTTGGAGTATTTTTTATCATCCCTCCAGAAAGATTCCTCATCCCTGAGGTGTAATCCCCCACTGCGTCCTGGCTCTCCCAGCCCCAGGCAACCACTAATCTATTTTCTGTCTCTATGGTTTTGCCTACTTTGGACATTTCATAGAAATGAAATCTTATAATATGTGATCCATTGCGATTGGCCTCTTGCACTTAGCAATCATGTTTTCAAAGTTCATCCATGCTGTCAATGAATTCTTTTGTTTGTTTGTTTGTGTGTTTGTTTGTTTTAAGTAGGCTTCACACCCAGCACGGAATCCAGTGTAGGGCTTGAACTCACAACCCTGAGATCAAGAGTCAGGTGCTTAACCAACTGAGCCACCCAGACGCCCCCAGTTAACTCTTCTTTTATATAGTTCTCACATCATCTTTTCCAGATCTTACGGTGCCTTGTGGGCTGTCCCCAAACATTTTGGTTACTGTCGAAATTAAAATGGAAATAAATTCTATGTATCTAAGCTTTTAGTGAGCTAATGTGGACGGCATTGTATTATCACCAAGCTGAGGTAAATCAATTTGTACGTCTCTGTCAACAACCACTAGAAACATTGAGTTCAGAAATGTTGAGCTGTGTTTGGTGGTTGTAATTTTCTGGTCATATATAAATCTATGGCTTATTGCAAGAAACAATTATCCCCAAGATAACAGAGCCATGAAACTTGAGAAAATTCCCTATTTCAACAGATGAATTTTCATGCATCTCAGGGATGCACTACACTGCCCTCTGCTGAGGCGTATGCCAGGAAGACTAAAAATCAGAAGAATGTGAAGAGATACCAGAGGGCCAGAGAAAATGTTTCTGACAAACTCACCTTTATCTGTTCATTATTCGAATAGCATTTAAAGGTCACCTACACTGTGTCAGGCACTGTGCTGGTAGGAATATAAACACAGAGCAATGATTCTTGTCCTTCAAGAACTCCTTGTTAGAGGACAAGTTCTTTCACTCACATGCTGGGAGTGACTGCTCAACACAACCTCCCCAACTTCAGATTCGCTGGGCCTGAACACTGTTCAGAACTCTTGTCTCTGGTGCCATGTCAAAGGCAACCCGAAGACAGGTGCTAAAATGTAAAAATAGCATAGACTGTTCTCTGTATTTAAGAGTCTGTTTTTCTGTTTGTTTGGGTTTTTTTTTCTTTGTTTTGTGTTTTAAATTCCACATAGGAATGAAATCACATGGTCTTTTTCTTTCTCTGTCTGACTTATTTCACTTAGCATTATACCCTCTAGGCCCATCCGTGTTGTTGCAAATGACAAGACCTCATTCTTTTCTGTGGCTGAGTAATATTCTGCTGTATACACCCCACATCTTCTTCATCCATTGATCTGTGGATGGACACTTGGGTTTGTTGTGTGTTCTGACTATTGTAAATAATGCTGAAAGAAATATAGGGGTGCATATATCTTTTTGAATTAGTATTTTAATTTTCTTTGGGTAAATACCCAGTAATGGAATTATTAGATCATACGGTTATTTTATTTTGTTTTATTTTATTTTTTGAGGAAACTCCATACTGTTTTCCACAATGGCTATCTTAAATGCAGAGACCAAACTGAGAAAAGGTGGGTGGAGGGATGAGTGAAATACATAAGGAGATTAAAAGCACACTTATTGAGATGAGTAATATATAGAATTGCTGACTCATTCATTATATTGTACACCTGAAACAAACATAACACTGTATATTAATTATACTTCAATTAAAAATAAATTAAACAAATAAGTAAATAAATGATTTTTAAAAGTTAATAATAAAGTAAAAAATAAAAACAGCATAGATTGTTATAGCTAAAGAAAACTGGAATGAGATTCTACAGTCCCGAATGTCAAAGATTATGTGTTACAAAATACCCTAAAACCAAGTGGTTCAAAATAATAATAGTAATTATTATCTTTCATCCCATTTTCCATGGGTAAAAAATTCAGGAGTGGCTCAGTTGGATGTTTCTGGATCATGGTCTCTTGTGGGGTTATACTCAGATGTCTGCTGGGGCTAGAATCATCTGAAGGTTTGATGGGGGCTGGACCATCCGCTACCCAGGTGGCCCACTCAAATAGCAAACTCAGGCTGGCCAGATTGTTTCCCTCCACAAGGGTCCCCCACAAGACTGTTTGAGAGTCCTTACCACATGACCGCTGACTTCTCCCAGAATGAATAATGCAAGAGACCAGCTGTCAACTGCAATGCCTTCTATGACCTGGTCTTAGCTGTCACCTACCATGACTTCCACACAGCCTGCCCCAGTTAAACGTGGGAAGGACCTACACAAGGACATAAATACCAGGAGGCAGGAATCATTGAGGGCCATCTTGGAGACTGGCTACCACATTACTCTTCAGTTTTTCTTCCATTTACCACCTTAAAGACCAAAGTCCAAATTCTCATTTGTTTTTTGAATCACCTGTTTAAACCTCTGCCATATGTTTATCCAACCTCTGCCTCAATCCTTGTGGGCAGGAGTTCAAGGTCCTCCAATTCTGACTGCTCTCTTAGCAAATGGTACTCATCCTCTGATAGCTCCTTTTCACAGAGAGTCACTTCCTCTTCCATGCCTGGCCTGCAAATACTTAAAAATACCAATCATGTTCCTCCAGTAAACATTGATCAGGACCTATTCTGCGCCGTCCGCGTGGTGTTAGCTGCTGGGAATACCGCAATGAATAAGATACACTCTTTGCACCAAAGAGCTCATTGTTTAGCTTCCTTGGTCTATTTCAGCAGGCACCTGCCACACCCCACAAGCAAAGGGTCCCTGGTCTTTTCTATATGCGGTCTCAGAGAACTCTCTTCTCTTTTAGCCAAAGCTTTTCTGGTAGAGATAATAAAAAAGAGAGAACCAAACTCAAATTGCTCCAAGAAACCAGATATAGGTGAACAAGAATTGGGATGGTAAAGTCACTCCGCATCTGAAACAAATCTTTATTGCTCTTAAAATATAATTTAAGAGACCCGAAGCTGATATGTAAAAAGCAACAGATTTCTGGCATCCTTCCTCAACTCTTATTATAATTCAAGTTTTTCAATAGATTGTTTTCGATTTTCATATCATCTGCAAATAATTCAAGTTTTGTTGTCCTTTCCAGTTCACGTACCTTTTCTTTCTTCTTGTTTTGTTGCACTTGTTAAGACCTCCAGTATGTGGAATAGAAGTCATGATCATAGACATCACTAATTTATTTCTCAATCCTTTTATCTTCCAGCTTTAATAATGGCAGGGTACCTAGTATCAGACAAAACCCACGTGCTCATAACAATTGTTATTTATGAACAAAATACTGACAACTGTATCATATCCATAGACAGTAGCCAAAAGCATGCAGAAATTAGGGGGATACAAGACTTGGGTGAATGGAAATAAACTCTATGAGATTCTCATTTGACCAGGTTTTCTCCTGAAGGCACTCCCCAATCAGCCTAAAGCATAGGAATTGGAATTCAAGCAAAAAGCAACAGTCTTACTAGGCTGAAGAGTCAGAGTTGGAAGTTTGGAGCTGCCCTAGAAGTTTGCAATTGAGAGGGGTGGGGAAAATATGGGAAACGAGAGGGCCATAAGATCTATATATAAATACCCCCTCAAGTCCTTGACGACTTTGAAAATGCATATGCAACAGGGGAAAACTCCAATGAGCACAGAGGAAAAGAATGGCTGGAAGGTGGAAGATGATGAACAGGAATATTAGTAGAAAGACTTTAGTGTTCAAGACTCCCCCCAGATTAGCGGGGTGTGGTGAACACTTTAGGCTTTTTAACAAAACTTTAAAAGGGTCATGCCCTTGGGGCGCCTGGGTGGCTCAGTCCATTGAGCGTCCAACTTTGGCTTAGGTCATGATCTCGCAGTCTGTGAGTTCAAGCCCCACATCAGGTTCTGTGCTGATAGCTCAGAGCCTGGAGCCTGCTTCGGATTCTGTGTCTCCCTCTCTCTCTGCCCCTCCCCCACTCATGCTCTGTCTCTCTCCCTCTCTGTCAAAGATAAATAAACATTAAAAAAAAATTATTTTAAGGGTCATGCCATAGGATCAAGAAGCACATCCCAGACTTAAGGGTTAGACCTTAGGGCTAAGGGTAAAATTAAAATGAACCCACTCTAACAAAGCTTAAAGCCAAGCTTTTATCCTGGTGATCTTCCAGCAGATCTGCTAGACCTCCTTGAACAAAATTCAACACTCTTCAGAAAAACATAACAGAACCCAGATTCCCACAATGTGTCATTATACAGGCATACCTCACAGATATTACAGGTTTGGTTCCAGACCAGTGCAATAAAACTAATATGATAAAACTAGTATCACTATAAAGTGAATCAAGTGAATTTTGTGGCTTCCCAGAGCATATAAAAGTTATGTTTACACTACACTATAGTCTATTAAGTATGCAAAAGCATTACGTCTAGAAAAAATGTGTGTGGCTTAATTTAAAAATACTTTATTGGTAAAAATGCTAATCATCATCTGAGCTTTCAGCAAGTCATGATCGCTGATCACAAATCACCACAACAAACATGATAATAATGAAAAAACTTGGGATATTGTGAGAATTACCAGAATGTGACACAGAGACACAAAGTGAGAAAATGATGTTGGAGAAAGGGCGCCAGTGGACTAGTAAGATGTAGGGTTGCCACAATCTTCATTTTGTAAAAAATGCAGCATCTGCCAAATGCGATAAAGCAAAGCTCAATAAAACAAAGGATGCCTGTACAATAAAAAAATATTATGCCTGTGAAGAAATAAGAAAATATGATGACCAGTCAAGAGAAAAAAAAGGCAATCAATAAAAAAGAGCCACATTAGGATTCAGGAGGAAATGACTTTAAAGTAAGTGATAAATATGTTAAAAGGTTTTACCAGAAAAAATGGATATAAGAGATGAAGAATCTCAGAAGAGATATGAAAAATCTAAAAATGTACCAAATAAAAACCTTAGAACTGAAAGATACAATACATGAAATTTTAAAAATTTCATAGCAGATGATTAACAGAATAGTGGACGGGAGGAAAAGAATAAAAATTACTGATTTAAAGACAAATAAGTAGAAATTACCCAAAAATGAATCAAAGAGAGTATTTTAAAAAAGAGAGGTAAATAGAATCTCAATAATATCAAATACAGTGACAATATCAAACAACTTAATATATGTGTAATTGGAGTCTCGGAAGAAGGTAAGAGAAGAAGGAATAAAAAAAATTTGAAAGAAATAGTAGCCAAAATTTTTCCAAATTTAACTGTAACATCAAACATTATATATAAGAAGCTTAACAAGTCTCCAAAAGAATCAATACCAAAAACAAACAAAAACAACCTACACCTATAGGGTGCCTGGGTAGCTCAATTAAGCATCCAACTCTTGATCTCAGCTCAGGTCTTTATCTCAGGGTGGTGAGTTCAAGTCCCACATTGGGCTCTATCCTGGGCATGAAGCTTATTTAATTTAAAAAATAAATTAATTAATTAAAAAATTTTAATGCCTAAAGTAAACATGAAAACCTGTCAGTGTATATTAATTCTGGGTTGTGGGCATTGGTGTTGTTATTTATTATTTGTGCATTTCTATATTTAAAAACTTTCTGTTAAAAATCTCCAGGGGCACCTGGCTGTTCATTTGGAGGAGCATGTGACTCTTGATCTTGGGATCATTGAGTTCAAGCCCCACATTGGATGTAGAGATCTCTAAAAATGAATAAATGAATAAACTTCTTTTAAAATTTCCAGTTATTTCCATTTCAGAGTCACCATGTATAACTTAATTTGTCTTAAACCATTTTTCCAAAATAACAATTTATATGAATAATTTATAAGAATGTTTATATGAAAACATTCAAAAGAATGACACCTAAATTAGCATTTCTTTTATTTACCATAATGAGGAATTAGTTAAAAATAATTTTTTGCATTTGCAATGAGAACAAAATTCATTAACAAATTCTCAGGACTTCTGTCTTCTTTTTCACTTGCTGAAGACAATTTTGTTCTTCCTCTCTGCCCATACCTCACAAAAAGAGCTTTGGTGGTGTAAAATCGGGAGAATGGGTAGAAAGCAGAACTGGGGAGTAAAATGCTCAGAGATAAGTCAGGGTAGAGTAATGAATTCAGGGTTTCAAGAATGGGTGACTTTGGAGGAGCCAGAGGTGTTAAGGACTTGCAGCAGAGAGAGAAAGGGACAATTTAGGAACTGTGGCCATGGTTTACGAGAGGATCCATTATCATACTTTTTAAATGATGTCAGTAAACATTGAAATTACTTTTTAATTGCTGACTACTGTTCCTTTGTCAGTACTCAGGGCCTCAAGATTTATTTGAGTTACATGCTTATAAATTACTGAAATTTATATCACTGTTGTTTCCTGAAGAAACCCTGAGAGTGGGGAGGTCATGATATTACATTCTTATTGCTGAGCTGCTTGGTGAGGGGGGTGGGGGAGAATCATTTCATTTAAATACAGTGATGGTAGAAGGGATGGGTTTTAGAATCTTCAGAATACTTTATTCTCGAAGTCTAAAAATGTAAGGTATAATTACTTAAACATCCAAGCTCTTTGACGTATCTTTCAAACTGTGACATCTTCTCTGTCTACTAAACATCTTCTCTGTCTACTAAAAATGTAAGGTATAATTACTTAAACATCCAAGCTCTTTGACGTATCTTTCAAACTGTGACATCTTCTCTGTCTACTAAACAGATGTGTGTATACATATACATATATATTATATTTAATATATGTCATATACAATTGTAATCCATACACTTTACCGTGTCTATGTTAACTACTATTATACACATTCAAAAATTTAAGATAAATCCCCCCATTGCTGATTCTTGCTCTACACAGTAAACACTTTCACCATTTTGTGGCTGTGTATGTACATGTGCTTACGTTCACATTATAAGACTTGCATTTTTCGATTTTAGGTATCAACTATAGACGGGAGACGAGGGAGACGTCGGATTTAATATGGGAGACGAGGATTTAATGTTCTTACAAACCTTCCCTCATCCTCTTAATATAGTTACACTTTTTTGGTTAAATCAATATTCAGCGCCAAATTAAATATTATTTGTGGCTAAGTGGTGTACTGTGAAAACAATTTCTCTCTTATACAACTTTTTCTCTAGAGTTAATAATGATTATCTCATTATTTCATTTGTTTGTTTTCTGTATCTGTCAATCATTGCATATAATGGTATAACCCTGGCTATGAGATATTCTAGGTGGCAAATGGGGGGCAGGGACTGAGACACCAGCACCATTCGGTGCATTCATTGGTACTTAACCCCCTGTTTTCATTGCAACACCCTGGCCCAGTGTCCCTGAGCCCAGATTCCATTTAGATCAAGCTCTCCAAAGAACTACAGTGTTCTGTGAAGGTGAGCAGTCGCCAAAGTTGTAGGGTTTGGAAGGGAATATGGAGATTCGAATTCTTCTTGTAGACTTTCCACCTCCTCCTATTTTGAACCCAAGTAATCTCTCACTTTCAGAGGCACCCATGGCCTTCTGGAGTTCAGACGGGCAACTCCAGGTTGCCTTTAGCCTTTCCCCTCTGCAAGCTTGAGTTTCATTTTCCCCCCAATTTTCCTGTACATTCATTCTTCTTCTTTTCAGATTCCCAAAGTTGTTTCTATCATGACTTTTCCTGAAAACTGACTCATCTAGTAACCTTCTCTGACTCTGTCTCCCAATCTGTCAAATGAAAGTCATGTTCTCCTTTACAGCATCTGGATGCAAATCTTGCCACGTCCTTGCTTCACACACATCATCACACATTCACCGTTTGCTGTGAGAATCTCTGAGAGCTTATGGCCAAAGCTGGGGATGTGCTGGAAATGCGAGTGCTTGACCTGGGCTGACAGTCAAGGCATTGGTTTATTGGTGACCCACAGAGAATTTCACAGAAAAAAAAAATTGTTTTTTTTTTTATTACTGCCCCTTTTTCCAAGAGTCCTAGAAACAAATCCAGTCACCCACAAAGGGGATGAAGGAGGAAGAGAGATAAGCAAAGGAGAGAAAGGAGAAATGGGGGAGGGATACACAGGGCAAGCTGCCTATTTTTCTGCTACATCCTTACTCTCCGTTAGGGTGTCCTTGTCCCTTGTACATGTGACCATGCCCCAAGTAGGTAGACCCCACATCAAGGTGAACCTCCTGGGTGTTCCTTTCCTGGCTCAGGCTAAAACTCCACAACACAAAGGTAAATATTATGACAGCAAACTAATCACTCTCCTTGACTTGGTGGGACATAAATTTCATGTGCCTTTGATTCTTCTTACCCCTCCCTGATGAGTCTATTTTCATGATGATATCATTTCACAAGCTCAGTTTGCTGATGGACTGTGAAACTTCCAAGACTAACCACAGTGAGTTCTTTGAAGTAGATCAAAATAAAGCTTTTGTAAAAATGGATGCATCTAGGCTCCTTTTCTCAAGGTTTGGCAGCATAATTTACTTCCATAATACAGGTCTTCACGTGGTAGTTTGAATTGCTTTGCCTCTGTTTGTAAATAAATTTCCTGCTCCCTTTGGGAACAGCTCATGCCAATCTCTTATCCCACTACTCTTTCCACATATACGTGGAGTGTGGAGGAGTTGACTCCATGGCTCTCAGGCATGGGAAAAAAGTGGGTAGTGAGATTAGTCACCCCAGGCCACCCCAATATGGAAATTCAAGTAAAAAGTTCACACAAGATACCTTGAGGAAGAAAATGGGTTATAAAGGGGTAGCAGTTGGGAGCTGAGAATAGAGAGGAGGGCAGTAACTATGGTCTTTGGGGGCATTAAATAAAAGTCAGCCTTGTTTATCACCAGTTGCCAGTCTCTGTTGGATGGCTTAGTGGAGAGATTTTAGAGGGTCTGGGCTCGGGGATGAAAATCCACTCAAATAGCCATGCTGGGGCTCCCTCCCTTCCTAGCACGCCTTCTAGGGGTCCCCTGGGAGCCATATGTGCTTAGGCAAACCTGGAGAAATGGAAAGGGGCTGGAATGAAGTTAACCTCACTTCTGTCAAGCTCCTCCAGAATGTGTTCAACATTTTTCAGGCTACCATTATACCCAGCCTCTGAGATACTCCTCCACTGTCCTCCCATGACCATACCCAGATCCCTCAGCACAACACTGTCCCAGTGTCTCAGAACCACATTCCAAAATATTCCATCTTTCCCAGATCCAGGGGATCTGATACCAGGAAATGATAAAAATGCTTTTAAACCATTACTCAGGATCACCATGAATTTTTCCCAGAAAAATAAGCTTACAACTAAATTGATGGGAGTTGCGTGAGATTCTAAAAGACACAGCATGAACCAATCAAAATCTTTCACTAATTAAACAAAAGACAAAACCCCCAAGTCATCAAGATTGAAGTGTTCCTTGGTTAAGACTCACCTGCTCAATGGCATGGGATAAGTGGACAAAAATAAGTAAGGATATAAAAGAAATTAACATTGTAATAAAAAACATACACTTTATGGGTATGTATTAAACTTTAACCCTGCTAATAAGAAATCCATTCTCTTGGGGCGCCTGGGTGGCTCAGCTGGTTGAGTGTATGACTTGGGCTCAGGTCATGATCTCACAGTTCGTGATTTTGAGCCCCACGTCAGGCTCTGTGCTGACAGCTCAGAGCCTGGAGCCTTCTTCAGGTTCTGTGTCTCCTCCTCTCTCTGCGCGTCCCACGCTCATGTTCTATCTCTCTCTGTCTCTCAATAATAAATAAATGCTAAAAATTAAAAAAAAAAGAAATCCATCTTCTCAACCACACATGGAATAGTTATAAGAACTGATCATAACAAGAAAATATCAGTAAATAATAATAAACTTCATATGGAAAAATAAGCACTAAATAATACTCAGGAAATCACCACAAAATAAAAACTGAGAGGCAACTAGCCTTACCAAATATTAAAATATATCACAAAGCTTTGATAATTAAAACTGTGTTAAAAAAAAAAAAAAAAACAACAGTGTAGTGCTGGTACATGAATGGATAAACGGACCAGTGGAGTAGAAGAGAATATTCAGATATAGATACAAGCTCATGTGGAATTTCAATGTATAATAAAGGTGACATCTCAAATCACTGGGGCAAAACTGGACTTTTTGTTCTGTGTTTTTATTAGGAGAGGCTGTTTAATTTGTTGAAGAATTTTTCAGCATATATGGAAATAATTATATGATACTTTTCATCCGCATTTCTTAATGTGGTGTATCATACTATGTATTTTTAAAAAATTGAACCAATCTTGCGTTCCTGGAATAAATCCCACTTGGCCATTGTGTGTCATTTTCTTAATATGGTGTTAGATCCTTTTTGCTAATTTTATAGAGAGCATTTGAATGAGTATTCATAGGTGATTTAGGCCTGTAATTTTTTATTTGTATTATCTTTATCAAGTTTTAGTATCAATGTTATACTTCATACAAATAATTAGAAAAAATATTTAAAGGCAAATTTGCACTCTAGATCTTTCTTTAATCTTTATAGAATGCTTAATATTCTATTGGAATATATTGGACTTTTCTGGGTTGTTTCTTTGTATCTGAAAGATATCTCATATTATTTATTCTCTCATTCCTTATCTGACTATTCTAGTTTTAGGTTCTTATTCTGCATAGTATCCGGTCTCACTGATGATGTTAATTAGAACTATGTAATTCTCTTTTCACCAAATTACCTCTTTCCTTTGGGTTTTCTTGTTCTGTTTATTCACCTTGATCCTTGTCTTATATTTGGAGATCCTTAATAATAGTCATTCATACTTATGAAAAAGGGACTATATTGCTTGATAGGGAAGGCTGATCTTATTTCTTCTGACATTGGTTGGTTTGCATCTCTGACCTATCTTTCCCACATGACTCTGGTAACATGGACAACAGAATAACCCAAACCCTTCACTTTAAGTGCTTGGATGTGGCTCAGACAGGCTTGCTGGGTCTTCCCAGGGGCCCCCATAAGACGAGTTTCACAACAGGATTGTGACTCCGGGCTAGTCTGATTACATAGCCTTATCAGTAAAAACTTGAAAATTTGCACACAACCTCAACATATGCACATTTATTCAATTTTAAATTACAACTCCAACTGTACCAGTTTATTGTTCACATGATATATACACGAATAGAAACTGTAAAAAGATCTGCCAAAAATTCAGTAAATATGATCAAATAATTTTAAAAATGTATTTGTAATGCTCTAAAAATATTTTTCTTGGGGCACTTGGATGGCTCAGTCAGTTAAGCCTCTGACTCTTGATTTTGACTCAGGTCATGATCTCACAGTTCTGAGATTGAGCCCTGTGTTGGGCTCCATGCTGGGCATAGAGCCTGCTCAAGATTCTCTCTCCCTTTCCCTCTGCCCCCTCCCACTCACTCTGTCTCTCAAAACTAACTAACTAACTAATTAATTAATTAATTAAAATTTTCTTTTTTACCTATGACAAATGATCACAGCAAAGAAACTGAATGTGTATATCTGACGCAATTATTAGTATTCTCACCTGGCGATGAGTGCTGGCTTTGCTATCTTCCGGTGGTGGGTTTTCCTTTTATGATTAGTATTACCTTTGGTCTGTGATTTCTTTGAAGGAAATATTTGAAACCACTTATCCATTTTGTGAGGGTTAAAGGAGCTGAAACTAGATGATATAATGCATATATCCACTCAACAAGCCAGTAGCAGACTGCGATATGCCACAATGTTCTAAAAGTGAATAACTGAGTGAGGGCACTGAGGACATTTGCTGTTCTTACTCCCAAATCTTCCCTCAGGAGTCCTTGTGGGGCACTCATGACCCATAACTGTCAGGCACAGACAGAAATTGAGGATCCTCGTTCAATACACATAGTAAATCCTACTAGAGCTTAATTTTTTTTATTTTCATAAAAATTGATATAAATTAAAGTCCTTCTTACAGCCTAGTGGGTTGCTTTGAACCTCATCCGGGATGCAGGTTTCTCTATTTGGAGACCAGAACTGTAGAAGGCCAACACCCACATGAGGAACCCTACTCTTCTCAAGCAAATTATTACATTGCATTTCACCTTTGATCAAAGTCTGTTTCTTCTTCCTCTATCTGCCCTCCTCCCCATTCACACACTAAGCCAGACTCAGCCACAAACATGGTTTAGGAAAAAACTAACAGGGACCACTGACATGGGACCCATACTCTTCAGTTTTCCACCTACCTCACTGCTTTCTACAGTCCTAGGCTTATTCACATGTTTGCATTTTCTACCCTTGCTTCCAAGTTCAGTTCATCCAGTTTTAACCAGCACATTGTTTCCATGTGGTCACACATCCATTCATATATTCAGCAAACACTGATTGACCACCTCCTATATGCTGGTCATTCTAAGCATATGATTCTAAGGGTAATGAAGCCAGACAAAGTCTCTGCTCTTACAAATCATTACACTCTAGATGAGAAGAAGGTGTTGCAGGTGAGGGTGATAAAATGAAAAATTAAGACAGAAGGAGACACAGTGATGGTAGGAGGGGTTCCTCTAGAAGAGTCGGGCCAAAAAAAAGCCCTTTTGAGAGGTGACATTTGAACAGAGACCTGAATGACATAAGGGGGAGAGTTACTTGTGTATCTTGGGAAAAACGTTCCAGGCAGGGAGAGCAGCAAGTGTGTCTGAGGAGGGGCAAGGAGCCCAGTCGAAGGGAGAGCTATAAGAAATGCCATCCATGAGGCTAATCATTTAAGGGAACAGAGCCCATAAAGTCGTGAACATAACAGTAGAAAGTTTGAGTTTTATATTGACTGAAATGGAAAGTCATTCAGAAGGTCTTCAGCCAAAAAGTCGGTGTAGTTCAAGTTACCTTCTAAAAAGTGCACTCTGATTGCTCTGCAGAAAATTAAACTTTGGGACAGGGATGGAAAAAAGGAAACCAGTTACCATATTTTTAAAATTCTAAGACACATATTTTTTTCACATTTTAACCTTTCTAAAGTCAACGTATGTCCTCTCTTAGCAGGTGGCACAGTTGCCTTGCCCCAAACCCGCCCAGATATTAAATGTGCCTACATACACCTCCAAACAAGTGTCAACAGCTTATAAGAAAAACCTGATAGCACAATCCACAGAAAGTAAAGGGATGAGGAAAAGGGGGGTGGATGAGACAAATCAGAGATGCTTAACAACATTCTCAAGCAGGGGTAAAAAGTGGGCTGGCTCAAATGGCTTTTTTGCAAAAACTGACAAGCTGATCTTAAAATTCATATGAAAATTCAAAAGGACCCAGAATAGACAAAACAATCTTTAAAAAGAACAGTTCGAGGAGTTATATCTCCTGATTTTAAAACCTATTACAATGTTAACATCATATATTTTGCCAGTAAGTGGTACTGGCATAAGAATAGATAGATAGGCCAATGGAAGGAAATTGAGATACTGCTCCCCATCCCAAATCTCTACATTTCCAGTCAATTGATCTTCAACAAAGATGTTAAGAAAATTCAATGAAAACAGAATAGTTTTTTCAACAAATGATGTTGGGAAAATTGTGTATCACAAGAAAAAAAGATAAATTTGGGACACTATATACAAAAATTAAATGAATCAAAGATCTAAATGTAAGCGCTAAAGCTCTAAAATTCCTAGAAGATATAAGAGAAAATCTTCATGATCTTGGGTTAGGCAATTTTTTCTCAAGTATGACACCAAAAAGTACAAGCAACTAAATAAAAAACAGATAGATTGGCCTTCATCAAAATTAAAAATTTTTGTGCTACAAATGGTACCATTAATAAGGTAAATAGACAACCCAGGGAATGGCAGAAATGTTTGCAAATCATATAGCTAAGGGACTTGTGTCTAGAATATTTTTTATTCAGTTTTTGATTTTCATCCCAGTATAGTTAACGTACAGTGTTATATTGGTTTCAGGTGTACAATATAGTAATTCAACAATTTCACACACTAACTCAGTGCTCATCAAGATAAGTGTAGTTTTAATACCCTTCATCTCTTTACCACCCACCCCCACCTATCTCTCCTCTGGTAACCATCAATTTATTCTCATGTTGCTAAGAGACTTTTTCTTGATTTCTGTCTCTCTCTTTCCCTTTGCTCATTTGTTTTGTTTCTTAAATTCCACATAGGAGTGAAATCATGTGGTATTTGTCTTTCTCTGACTGACTTACTTTGCTTAACATTATACTCTCTAGCTCCAGTCACGTCATTGAAAATGGCAAGATTTCATTCCTTTTCATGGCTAAATAATATTCCATTATAATATACATCACATCTTCTTTATCCATTCATCTATTGATGGACACTAGGACTGCTTCCATAATTTGGCTATTGTAAATAATACTTGAGTAAACGTAGGGGTGTATGTATCCCCTTGAATTAGTGTGGGGTTTTTTTTTTTTTTGTCTTCTTTGGGTAAATACCCAGTAGTGTGATTGTTGGGTCATAGGGTCATTCTATTTTTAACTTTTTGAGGAATTTCCATACTCTTTTCTACAGTGGCTGCACCAGGTTGCATTCCCACCAACAACGCACAAGTGTTCTTTTTTCTCCACATCCTTGCCAACACCTATTCTTTCTTGTGTTCCTAATTTTAGCCTTTCTGTCAGGTGTGAGGTGATATCTCATTGTCATTTTGATTTGCATTTCCCTGATGATAAGTGATGATGGATATCTTTTCCTGTGTCTGTTGGCCATCTGTATGTCTTCTTTGGAGAAATATTTGTCATGTCTTCTGCCCACTTTTTAATTGCATTATTTGATTTTTGGGTGTTGAGTTTTATAAGTTCTTTACATATATTGGATACTAACCCTCAATTGGATCTGTCATTTGTAAATATCTTGTTGATTGTTTTCTTCGCTGTACAGAAGCTTTTTATTTTGACATAGTCCTAATAGTTCATTTTTGCTTTTGTTTCCCTTGCCTTCCCTTCCCTTCCCTTCCCTTCCCTTCCCTTCCCTTCCCTTGTTCCCAGGCAACATATCTAGAAAGAAGTTGCTACAGCAATGTCAAAGAAGTTTCTGCCTGTGTTCTCTTCTAGGGTTTTCATGGTTTCAGGTGTCACATTTAGGTCTTTAATTCGTTTTAAAATTATTTTTGTGTATGGTGTAAGAAAGTGGTCCACTTTCTTTCTTCTTTATGTTGCTTCCCAGTTTTCCCAACATCATTTTTTAAAGAGACTGTCTTTTTCTCACTGGATATTATTTCCTAGTTTGTCAAAGATTAATTGACCATATAGTTGTGGATTTTGTTTCTATTGATCTATGTGTCTATTTTTGTGCCAATACCATACCGTCTCGATCACTACTGCTTTGTATATAGCTTGAAGTCTGGAATTGTAGTGCCTCCATCTTTGCTTTGCTTTTTCAAAGTTGCTTTGGCTATTCGGGGTCTTTTGTGGTTTCATACAAATTTTAGGATTATTTGTTCTAGTTCTGTAAAAAAATGCTGGTGGTATTTTGATGGGGATCGCATTAAATGTGTAGATTGCTTTGGGTAGTATAGACATTTTAACAATATTTGTTCTTCCAATCCACGAGCATGAAATGTCTTTCCATTTCTTTGTGTCTTCTTCAATGTCTTTCACAAGTGTTCTCTTGTTTTCAGAGTACAGGTCTTTCACCTCTTTGGCTAAGTTTCTTTCTAGGTATCTTATTTTTGGTACATTTGTAAATGGGATTGTTTTCTTAATTTCTTTTTCTGTTGCTTCATTATCGGTATATAGAAATGTAACAGATTTCTATACACTGATTTTTGTATCCTGTGACTTTGCTGAATTCATGTATCAGTTCTAACAATTTTTTGGTGGAGTCCTTCAGGTTTACTATACAGAGTATTGTCATCAGCAAATTGTGAAGGCTTTACTTCTTCCTTAGTGATTTGGATGCCTTTTATTTCTTTCTGTTGTCTGATTGCTGTGGTGAGGACTCCCAATATTATGTTGAATAAAAGTGGTCAGAGTGGGCATCCTTGTCTTGTTTCTGACCTTAGGGGAAAGACTCTCAGTTTTTCCCCATTAGGGATGATATTAGCTGTAGGTTTTTCATAGATGGCCTTTATTATGTTGAGATATGTTCCCTCTAAACCTATGAGGGCTTTTATCATGAGTGGATGTTATACTTTGTCAAATGCTTTTTCTTTTGAAATGATCATAGGGTTCTTATCCTTTTTCTTATTGATACGATATATTATGCTGATTGATTTGCAAGTATTGAACCACTCTTGCAATACAGGAATAAATCCCACTTGATTGTGGTGAATGATTTAATGTACTGTTGGATTCAGTTTGCTAGTATTTTGTTGAGGGTTTCTGCATCCATGTTCAGCAGGGATATTGGCCTGCAGTTCTCCTTTATAGCTATGTCTTTATCTGGTTTTGGTATCAGGATAATACTGTCCTTATAGAATGAATTTGGAAGTTTTCCTCCCGTTTTTATTTTTTGGAATAGTTTGAGAAGAATAGGTATAAACTTTTCTTTAAATGTTGTAGACTTTGCCTGTGAAGCCATCTGATCCTGGACTTTTGCTTGTTTGAAGTTTTTAAATTAGTGATTCAATTTCATTGCAGGTAATCAGTCTGTTCAAATTTTCTATTATTTCCTGTTTCAGTTTTGGTAGTTTTTAAGTTTCTAGGAATTTGTTAGCATGTAGTTTTTCATAATATTCTCATATAATTATTTGTATTTTTGTGGTGTTGGTTGTTATTTCTCCTCTCTCATTTGTAATTCTATTTATTTGAGTCCTTTCTCTTTTTTTTTTTTTTTCTTGATAAGACTGGCTGGAGGTTTATCAATTTTATTGATTTTTTTTTCAAAGAACCAGTTCCTCGTTTCACTGATCTATTCTATTGTTAGTTTAGTTACTATATATTTCTGCTCTAATCTTTATTATTTCCTTCCTTCTGCTGGTTTTAGGTTTTGTGTTTTTCTTTTTCTAGTTCCTTTAGGTGTAAGGTTAGGTTATTTATTTGAAAATTTTCCTGCTTCTGTTTTAAAATTTTTTTTAAGTTTATTTATTTATTTTGAGACAGAGAGAAAGAGAGTGAGCAGAGGAGGGTCAGAGAGAGAGGGAGAGAGAGAGAATCCCAAGCAGGCTCTGTGCTAGAGACTGCTACGGGGCACAAACCTACGAACTGTGAGATCATGACCTGAGCTGAAACCAAGAGTTGGACGCTTAACCTACTGAGCCACCCAGGCACCCCTTCCTGCCTGTACAGGTAGGCCTGTATTGCTATAAACTCTTAGAACTTCTTTTGTTGTATCCCAGAGATTTTGGACCATTTTCATTTTCATTTGTTTCCATGTATTTTTTATTTCTCCTTTTACTCCTTGATTGACTCATTCATTGTTTAGTAGCATGTTATTTAACTTCCATGTATTTTTGGTCTTTCAGATTTTTGCTTGTGGTTGACTTCTAGCTTCATAGCACTGTGGTCAGAAATCACGTATGGTAGATCTTCGATCTTCTTGAATCTGGTGAGGTTTGTTTTGTGGGCCCATATGTGATCTATTCTGGAGAATGTCCCATATGCTCTTAAAAGAATGTGTATCCTGCTGTTTCAGAATGGAATGCTCTGAATATAGTTGTTAAATCCTTCTGTTCCAGTATGTCATTCAAAGTCATTGTTTCCTTGCTAATTTTTGGTTTAGATGATTTGTCCATTGACATAAGTGGGATGTTAAAGTCCCCGACTATTACTTTATTATTCTCAATTAGTTCCTTTGTTTGTTATTAACTGTTTTATGTATTTAGTTACTTCTATGTTGGGTGCATAAATATTTGCAATTGTTATATCTTCTTTTGGGATTATCCCCTTTATTATTATATAGTATCCTTCTTTGTTTCTTGTTAGAGTCTTTCTGTTAAAGTCTATTTTTTTCCAATATAAGTACTGCTACTCTGACTTTCTTTTGACATCTACGTGATAGATGCTTCTTCACCCCCCCACTTTCAATCTGCAGATGCCTTTAGGTCTAAAGTGAGTCTCTTGTAGGCAGCATATAGCTGGGTCTTGTTTTTTGTTGTTTTTTTTTTAATCCATTCTGTCACCCTGTGTCTTTTTGAATGGAATGTTTGGTCCATTTACATTCAAAGTAATTATTTATAGATATAGATATAGATATGTATTTATTGTCATTTTATTACTTGTTTTGTGGTTGTTTCTGAAGATTTTTCTCTGATCCTTTCTTGTTTTTCTCTATTTCATGGTCTTCCAGTTTTCTTTAATGATATATTTGGATTTCTTTCTCTTTATTCTTTTCATATTCATTAGTGCTTTTTAGATTGTAGTTACCATTAGGTTTGCATATAACCTCTTCTGCATACAGCAGTCTATATTGGGTTGATGGTTGTTTAAGTTTGAACCATTCTCTACTTCTCTCCTCCCACATTTTGGTATATAGTGTCCTATTTTACATCCTTTTATTTTGTGAGATCCTTGGCTGAATTTTTTACATAAATATTCATTTTTGCTTCTTTAGGGTTTTCTACCTTCATGCTGTCACTTTTGGTCTCTCCTTTCCACTCAAAAAGTCCCTTTTTTTTTTTCAATATATGAAATTTATTGTCAAATTGGTTTCCATACAACACCCAGGGCTCATCCCAAAAGGTGCCCTCCTCAATACCCATCACCCACCCTCGCCTTCCTCCCACCCCCCATCAACCCTCAGTTTGTTCTCAGTTTTCAAGAGTCTCTTATGCTTTGGCTCTCTCCCACTCTAACCTCTTTTTTTTTTTCCTTCCCCTCCCCCATGGGTTTATGTTAAGTTTCTCAGGATCCACATAAGAGTGAAAACATATGGTATCTGTCTTTCTCTGTATGGCTTATTTCACTTAGCATCACACTCTCCAGTTCCATCCACGTTGCTACAAAGGGCCATATTTCATTCTTTCTCATTGCCATGTAGTACTCCATTGTGTACATAAACCACAATTTCTTTATCCATTCATCAGTGGATGGACATTTAGGCTCTTTCCATCATTTGGCTATTGTTGAGAGTGCTGCTATAAACATTGGGGTACAAGTGCCCCTATGCATCAGTACTCCTGTATCCCTTGGGTAAATTCCTAGCAGTGCTATTGCTGGGTCATAGGGTAGGTCTATTTTTAATTTTCTGAGGAACCTCCACACTGTTTTCCAGAGTGGCTGCACCAGTTTGCATTCCCACCAACAGTGCAAGAGGGTTCCCGTATCTCCACATCCTCGCCAGCATCTATAGTCTCCTGATTTGTTCATTTTGGCCACTCTGACTGGCGTGAGGTGATATCTGAGTGTGGTTTTGATTTGTATTTCTCTGATGAGGAGCGACGTTGAGCATCTTTTCATGTGCCTGTTGGCCATCCGGATGTCTTCTTTAGAGAAGGGTCTATTCATGTTTTCTGCCCATTTCTTCACTGGGTTATTTGTTTTTCGGGTGTGGAGTTTGGTGAGCTCTTTATAGATTTTGGATACTAGCCAAAAAGTCCCTTTTAATATTCCTTGTAGGGTTGGTGTAGTGGTCATGAACTACTTTAGTTTTGGTTTGTTTGGGAAACTCATTATCTGTCTTTCTATTCTGAATGATAGCCTTGCTGGATAAAGTATTTTTGGCTGCAGATTTTTCCCACTCAGAACTTTGAATATATCATTCCCCTCCCTTCTGGCTTGGAAAGTTTCTGATGAAAAATCTGTTGATAGCCTTATGGGATTTCCTCTGTATGTGACTGTTTTCTTCTGTCTCGGTACTTTTAATATTTTTTCTTTATCACTGTACTTTGCCATTTTAATTACAATATGTCTTGCTGTGAATCTGCTTTTGTTGATTTATTGGGGGTTCTCTGCCTCTTGGATATGTTTCCTTCTCCAGATTAGGGAAGTTCTCAGCCCCCTTTTTTCTCTCTTCTTCTGGGACTCCTATAACATGAACATTATTACGTTTGATGGAGTCATGATTTCCCTAAGTCTATTCTCATTTTGCACAATTCTTTTTTCTCTCTTTTGTTCAGCTTGATTACTTTCCATTACTCTTCAAAGTCATTAATCTGTTCCTCTGCTTCTTTCAGCCTGCTATTCATTCCATCCAGCAAGTTTCTCATTTCATTTATTGAGGCCTTGATCTCTGCTATTTTATTCCTTATCTCTATATTAAGGGTCTCACTGATGTGCTCTATTCTTTTCTCAAGTCCAGTGAGTATCTTTATGATCATTACCTTAAATTCTCTATCCGGCATATTACTTATATCCATTTCACTTGGGTCTCTTGTTGTGGTTTGGTCTTGATCTTTCATTTGGAACGTATTCCTCTGTATCCTCATTTTGTCTAACACCCTATGTCGGTTTTTGTGTGTTGGGAACATCAGCAATGTCTCTTGCTCTTGAAGGTAATGTCTTTGTGAAGAAGAAGTCCTGTAATGCCTTGCAGTGCAGTGTTCCCTGTTCCCCAGGAACTGGCGCTTCAGGGGCTGTCTCCCATATGTACTGCATGTGCCCTGCTGTTGAGTCCTAGGCCTTTTTTCTTTCAGTATTGTAGTCTGCAGAGGCTCTCTTTGCCTCTTGTGGGCAGTATATGGTCTCCAGTTGGGTGGGAAACCTTTTGAAAATGTCTGCCTGCAAAATGAGACCTGTTGCTGCTGACATTGGAACTGAGATCTCACAAAATGCACAGGTCAAAATGCAAGGCACTGATGGGATTTGTGCTGGTCTGCTGATGGAGGGGTCCTGCAGCACAGGGATTGAGGCCAGAATGACTGAAAAGGGTGGATCTGCTGAAGCACAAGGGAACGGGGCTTGGTGTAAGCAAGTTACATAGTGAGTGTTGGTGCCATGCTCATTCCCACAAGTGGCCATGTTTATGCTGGGGGGGCGGGGGAGCAGGGGAGGGAAATGGTGCCTGCCAGCTTCTTTGTTCCTGGAAGGGTCTCCCTGTGATCGCTGCCTCTTCAGGACGTGCTCTGAGATGAGTAAATCACTGCCCCTGGTGTTTGTCTTCTCCTGGTGTTTGTCAAACTGCTGCTTCCATGTTGCATCTCCACTGGCTGTTTGTCCTGCTGTCTCTTTAGGGGTGTAGACTCGGTTCCTTCTTGCCTTCCTGGCTCTCCCAGAGCTGAACCTGCTGATTTTTAAAATTTCAGGCTTTAGGGGCCTCTGGGTAGCTCAGACGATTAAACATCTGACTTCAGCTGAGGTCATGATCTCACAGTTTGTGAGTTCATGCCCCTCATTGGGCTCTCTGCTGTCAGTGAAGAGCCTGGAGCCTGCTTCAGATCCCCTGTCTCCCTCTCTCTCTGCCCTTCCCTGCTGTGCTCTCACTCAAAAATAAATGAACATTTTTTAAAAAATAAAAATAAAATTTCAGGCTTTAAATTTAATTTTTAAGTTTCTTGCTGGTTGTTAGGACTCATGAGATTTGGTCTGTCTCACTTTCAAAGCCAAATGTTATGGGGATTCACCTTCCCCATGTGGACTCCCTGATGTGATACTGTTTTTTGCCATTCGCCATGCACCAGCTCTCTCCCCATACAGATGCTCATGGCTCATTTCACTCCTAAACTGTGTCTTTGCCCTTCCTACCTTCTTTGATATGATCTCTTCTCTGCCTTTAGTTGTGGAGTTTGTTCTGCCAGTTTCCAGGTCATTTTATGGGTTATTTACAGTGATATGAGTGTTATCTGGTTGTATCTGTGGGATGAGGTGAGCTTAAGGTCCTCCTACTCTGCCATCTTCCCAGCTGCTGTGTCCAGAATACTTTAAGAACTCTTACAACTCAATATTAAAGAGGTAAACAAGTCAATTAAAAATGCACTCTCTTCTTTCCCCCAAAGAAATAGGAAAATGGCCAGTAAGCACACAAAAAGATGTGTATCAGTTATCAGGGACACGCAAATCACAACTGCAGTGAGATATTTCTTCACACCCCTTGGGATGACTATAATCAAAAGGACTGATAATAACTGTTGACTTGAATGTGGGGAAACCAGAATCCTCATTAATTGCCAGTGAGAATGTAAAATGGTGCAGCCACTTTAGAAAGAGTCTGGCAGGTTCTCAAAATGCTAAATGTAGAGTTACCATTTGATCCAGCCATTCTACCTCTAAGTGTATATCAGAGAAAAGGGTGAAAGTCTACAGATATTTGTACTTAAATGGTCATGGCGGTATTATTCTTAATTATTCTATTATTATTCCATCAAAAAATGGGAAAAACCCAAATGTCTCTCAAATGGTGAATGGATAAACAAAATATGGCATGGTCATATAGGGAAAACGATTCAGTAATACAAGGCAACAAAGTACTGATACTTTGCTACAATGTGAATGAACCTCAAAAACATTAAGCTCAGTGGGATAAAAATCCACGTGTATAAAGAATACATATTGTTTGACTCCATGTATACTGAGTGTCCAGAAAAGGCAAATCTATAGAGACAGAAAGTAAATCAGTGGTTGCCTACGACTGAAGGTGAGAATGGGGAGTGGAGGTAAATAGGAATGAGATTTCTTTTGGGGTGATGGGAATGTCCTAAAATTAATGGTGGCCATGGTCGCACAATTCTGTAAATATATGAAACATCATTAATTATACATTTTAAGTAGATGGATTTTGCATTATGTAAATTACATTTTAATAAAGCTATTTTTTAAAGTAGACAGGGTCTATATAATTGCAAAGCCAGTCAAAAAGCCTGACACCGATGGCCCTTGTTCTTTCATGGATTCTTGTTAAAAATGCTGCATCACCTACACTTTTAATGGTTCACAAAATTGTGGAAAAATCATGCACATTAATGACTTTGAGTTAAAAAGTGATTCAGAAGAGTGGACTCTGAATATGATGAAGTGTTAGTCATATCTTAATCCAGTGTTTCTCGAAATGTGGCTCCTGGAGTAAAAGCATCAGCTTTGCCTGGGAACTTTACCCCGCAACAACACAAAATTTGGGGCCCCACTGAATCAGATGTCCTAAATCAGAAATTCTGGCGCTAGGGCCCAGGGATCTGTATTTTAACAAACCCTCCAACTGATACTGATGCAGGCTCAAGTTTGAGAATCAATGCCTTATTGAATAGTTTCATTTATATTTTTCTTTTCATGTATGTGTAAGAGATAGGATTAAAGATATTTCCAAAAATTCTTTAAAATATCTTTGCATAGGTATAAAAATAAGAATTCTAAGTCTTGAATGTTTATCTATTTTTGAGAGAGAGTGAGGGGGGCCAGAAAGAGAGAGGGAGACAGAAGACCTGAAGCAGGGTCTGCACTGACAGTAAAGAGCCACCTGTAGGGCTTGAACCCACGAGCCATGAAATCATGACCTGAGCGGAAGTCAGACACTTAACCGACTGAGCCACCCAGACGTCCCAGGGATTCTAAGTCTTAGGAAACCATTGCTTCATCGCTTCATTAATGCTACCCAAAGAGATAGTGGATCCTCCAGGGAATGAAGTCTTAGGTGGATGAAATCTGTAGGCAGGGCATTGCAGGTGACACACAGGGCAGAGGACTGCTCGGCCATGGTGGAGCTACTCCATAGACTGACCTGAGGTTGTACCTGAGTTTGTGCTCTCACCCCCTTTGCTTGCCATCATTCACTCTAGGCTTGAGACTTCCCTGGGACCCCAATGAAGAGAAAGACTCCCCCATTTTAGCATCTTCTGCATCAAGGCTGCAGAATCCTTCAGTCGCTCAACATCTCTGGTCAGGTTTCTCTCCACCCCTAAATCCCCACCCAACATACACATCTCCTTGTACTTCTTTATCCTCATTTCAAAGGGAATTAGGGGACAGGAAAGGCAAATGTGGGCTTAGTCTGATGTCCTGAGCAAAAACAACCTATACTTTTGAGGGAATAAATGGTTTTGACACTATACCAAAAAAACAAGAAAACAAAAAAATAAAACATAGAACCCTGATACCAAACCTGAAAGGAAAAAAAAAAAAAAGGAACAAAGCAGAAAGACGGAATCTGCTACCCAAAACTCACTAAAAATGTAGAATAAAAATAGCAGCAAATTAAATCTAACAACACAGTAAGAGTTGTGGCCACCAAGAGTTTATCCCAGGAATGTAAGACAGTTGAATTATGATGTCTAATATTATGAAATGTCACAAAAACTAGGTCCAATAAGAAAATCATGCCACATTTTCAAAAGAGGCCTCCAGAGACCGATGCTGTTTAATACTTATTCTTAATAAAACACAATAACTAGAATTAAAAGCATTCTCCTTTGGCATGATAAAGATTTTATACCTTGGGGCACCTGGGTGGCTCAGTCAGGTAAGCGTCTGACTTCAGCTCAGGTTGTGATCTCACAGTTCGTGAATTTGAGCCCCGAGTAGAGCTCTGTACTGACAGCTTGGAGCCTGGAGCCTGCCTCAGATTCTGTGTCTCCCTCTCTCTGTCCCTCCGCCATCAGTGCTCACACTCTCTCTCTCTCTCAAAAATAAATAAACATTGAAAAAAAAAATTTTAAGGTTTTATATCTTAATTAAATAGCCAACAGTATAACCTACCATATAGAATACTTTTGACTGGGGCATTTCCATAAAATAAAGAATAACACAAAGACGCCAGCAAGCCAGATTACCATTTTACAGTGTTATGGAAGTTCTGCCTGATGCAAAAATATGTGACACAGACACAAATGCATAACCACAGTAAATATTGTCACATATTGTCAATAGGAGTAAGTACTTTTAAAATTAGTGCTTTTTCATTTAGAAAAAATAGAGGGTAGGGAGAGAATCTATTCAAAATGATAACAAGAAAACATCTAAAATAAACCTAACAAAAATGTTTTGTTCAGATAATTAACAGTGTTGAGGTTGGATGCATTTTTGATGTTGAATTGTCTTTAAAAGTTTGATTTTTACTAAAAAGTGTTAAATATACTCTTTAAAAAGTCAAACAGTTCTACAAAGCTCACACCAACCCCGATCTTCAATTCCCTGACACATGGCCAATTCCCGGCTTCTCAATGTCCGGTATGTTTATGGACTTACCACTATGGAAGATGAAGATTTGCTCTCCATCATGCCCACCCCCAACACTCCCACATGGCCCTCCCATCCCCCATATTCACAATGTGCTTCTAATTAGACTTGAGGGTCACTCCATTCCATTTACACCGATATTCCCTGTCATATATTATGAATCCTTTTCCTTTTCGAAGCAACTTTTATTTCCCCTGGAGTTAATCCATTTCTTGAATGTTTTCATTACACTTTTTTTTAATTAGTAGACTAGTTATTAGAGAAGTTTTAGGTTTACAGAAAAAAAATGAGTGGAAAGTGTAGAGTTCCCAGCTACCCCCAGACCCCCTACAAAGTTTCCCATATTATTAACATGTTGCATTAATTGTAGTACACTTGTTACAATTGATGAGTTAATAGTGATACATTACTATTACCTAATTTCCATGGTTTACATTGGAGTTCATTCTTTGTATTGCATATTCAGTGGGTTTGACAAATGAATCATGACAGGTATTCCACCATCGCTGTGCCATACAGAATAGTTTCACTGCCCTAAGAATCTCCTATGTGCCACCTGTTCGTCCCTCCTCCCACCTTCTGAACCCCTGGAAACCACTGATCTTTCTACTGTCTCATTGCACTTTCTAATGTACTTAGCACTAGTTCAAAACTAAATGCTTCTCCAATTGTGTACAACTCCATGTGTTCTACTGTGAAGATATTTGTAAATTTCATATTCTTGAAAATCACTCTCCAGGTGTTTCCTGAACTGCTCCACTGGGGACCTGTTACCCTCCGGTCTTGGTGAAGGTGTCATTGTGGTATCCCCTGCATCATCGTTCTAAAGGGCCCCTTCACCTCTGTCCTGTGTTGGATGCCTATTTTGGGGGTTCCGGCACATTCTCTGGTAGAACTACAACAAAGCCCATGGGCAAGGGGTGGGGGTTGTATTCTGAGAACCTTGCCTGCCCCAGAATCCTGATCTTCCCTTGGCTTTAAGTGATTGCTTATGAAATTGCTTGAAAAGCATGATTGCTATTTTACAGTGTTGTGGAAGTTCTTCCTGCAGCAAAAACACTTGACACAGAGTCAGAATGTGTAACAGGAGTAGATATAATAGTAAATAGCTGCACACGCTTTATATCTTAAAAGCCCAAGTGTGTCAGAAATAAATCTTGCTATGAAATTGAATGTTCGGCATCCTTATGGACTGAATTGTGTTTCCCAAAACCTCACGTATTAAAGTCCCAACCTGTAGTGTAACTATATTTCAAGATAGGGCCTGTAAGGGGGTAATTAAGTTAAACGAGGTCCTATAGGGCCTAATCTGGTAGGCCCGGTGTCCTTATAAGAAGAGGAGGAGATGCCTGAGCCCTTTCTCTGTGCATACTCAGATGAAAGATCATGTGAGAATAGTAAGAAGGAAGCCAAGAAAAGAGGCCTCACCAGAAACTAACCCTGCAGGCACCATGATCTTGAACTTCCCAGCCTCCAGAGCAGTGAGAAAATAAACTTCTGTTGTATAAGCCATCTGGTCTGTGGTATCTTATTATTTATGGCAGCTCAAGTAAATAATACAGAAGTTATTTTCCCTTTTCAAAGGCATTTTTCCATTTTCTTCCAGTAACCAGTCTTATATGGAGAAACTCATAGCCATTTTTTTTCTCTGAAAACCTCTGGAGTCTTATTTGTATTTTCAATGTTCTGAAATTTCACAGTGAAAATTTTTCCCAGCCATCCCATCTAAAATTTCAGCCTTCTCCTTTCTTGCTTAATTTTACTTGTTTGTCTTGCTGCATTTTGTCTGCTTAACTAGTCTGTGCCTCGTGAGGGCCAGGACTTTGGTCTGTCTTTTCACTGTTGTGTTCCCAAAGCTAGACCAATGCCCACGGTGGAGCAGGTGCTTGGCAAGCATCTGCTGGGAGAAGAATGAACAAAAGACCACGATGCAGGCCTATTTGCATTTGTATCTTCAGTTCTGGGAATTTTTCTGGAACCGTTTCTTTCATTATAGCCATTCCTCTTTTTCTGTTCTCTACATCTAGAACTTCCATTATTGGGATATTGGACTGCTTCGACTAGTCCTCGAATTTTATTTTTCTCTCCTATTTTCAAACTCCTTTCGCTCTACTTTATGGCAGAGTTCTTAATTTTATCTTCCAAACATTGCATTGAGTTCATCACATCTTCTATTTTGCTTTTAATTTCCAAGCATTCCTTTTTGTTCTGAGTCTTCTCCTCCTCCTCCTCCTCCTCCTCCTCCTCCTCCTCCTCCTCCTTCTTCTTCTTCTTCTTTCTTCTTCTTCTTCTTCTTTCTTCTTCTTCTTCTTCTTCTTCTTCTTCTTCTTCTTCTTCTTCTTTCTTCTTCTTCTTCTCCTCCTCCTCCTCCTCCTCCTCCTCCTTCTCCTCCTCCTCCTTCTTCAAGTTTATTTATCTGAGAGACAGAGCATGTGCAAGTGGGAGAATGGCAGAGACAGAGGAGAGAGAGAGAATCTGCACTATCTGACACAGGGTTCAGATCCACGAACCCCGAGATCACTACCTGAGGCCGAAGTTGGACACTTAACCCACTGAGTCACCCAGGTGTCTACTTCTTTCTTAAAATAACATCCTGTTCTATTCCTGCTTAATGAATGTATTATGCTCTCTTATTTCTCTGAGATTATTAGTGATTGTTCTTTTCAAACTTTTCTTTTTCTTGAATTGTCTGTTTCCTCTGAGGTTCTTTCTGGTTGTTTGTTTGCATTATAATTTTTCACATGAGAGCATTTCCTTAGCCCATCAGATGGGTCTTGATGTCCTACGCATGTTTAGAAGCTGAGGGTTAAGAACTGGCTGGAACCTAGGCAGGTAGTCTGGCTGGGTCAGTTCATTGGCAGTATTGTGAGGTCAGGATCTGAAGTCTTTTTTCCTGGGATGGTCAGGATCCTTAGCATGAGGTTGCCTATAATATTGGGGCATTATTAGTAATATTAGTGAGAGAAGAAGGCTGGGGATGAGTCTCTGCATTCAGAATATAAATGTTAATTTTATTTCAGTACAGTTCACCTGCCTTAGATAGACTAGTGTCCCTCAACTACTGGGAGACACACTTCTCAGTAAACCTCCAGTTGCCTGCTGGGGTGGAGGAAGTTGTGGACGGTACATCAGGATGGAGGTGTGGAAGTGAGGATGCTATTGCTTTTTTTTTTTTTTTTAACTCTTTATGTTGAAATAATTTTAGACTTATATCAAAGTTGCTGAAATAGGGTGACAGTTCTTGTGTAGGCTTCACTCAGCCTCCCCTGATGTTAACATCCTATATCACCCTATATACAATGATCAAAACCCGGATATTGGCACTGATACAATACTATCAACTAAACCGTAGACCTTGTTCAGATTTTAACAGTTTTCTCTTCATTCAGTTGTTTTCTTTCTTTTTTTTTTTTTTTGATGTTTAGCTATATGAATTTAATGATACATGTAGATTTGTGTAACCACCACAGCAATCAGGATACAGAACAGTTGTCACCCCCCAAAACTCCCTCATGCTGTTTCTTTAAAATCCTACCCTCTTGCCGCTCCTAGCCCTGGAAAACCCTGCTCTGTCCTCCAACACTACAATTTGTCATTTTTAGAATGTTATATAAGGGAATCATACAGCACGTAACCTTTTGAGTTTGACTTTTCTCACTTAATGGAATGTCCTTGAGATCCGCCCAATCTGTCACATGCATCAATAGTTCCTCCCATATTGTTTCTGAGCAGTATTCCACTACATAGATGTATCCCAGTTCATGTGGCCATTCACCTATTGAAGGACCTTTAGGTCTTTCACAGGTTTTGGCAATTACAAAGAAACGTTTTATAAGCATCTGCGTCCACGCTTGAGTGTGAACATATGTTTCAATTCTCGCAGGAGTAAAATTGCTGGGCCATACAAATACTAAGATCAATATTTAAGGGTACCAGCAAAACGCTTCCCTGAGTAGCTGTGTCATTTTGCATTCCTACCAGCAGTGTGTGAGAGTTCCAGATTCTCCATATCCCCACCAACCATCACTTGGTTTTGCCAGTATTTTTCATTTTGGTTATTTCTAACAGACCTCTCGCAGCTCATTGTGGCTTTAATTTGCATTTCCCCAGTGGCTAATGCTATTAACAATTTTTCATGTGCTTAGTTTTTTCATCCTCTTGGGTGAAATACCTGTTCCAGTCTTTTGCCCATCTTTAAATTGGTTGTTTTCTTACTGTTGCGTTTAAAGAGCTCTTTGTATATTGAGGATACAAGTCTGTTGTTAGATATGTGATGTGCAAATATTTTTTACATTCTGTAGTTCTTTTAAGTTGTTTAATATCATTTTTCACAGAGCAAAAGTTTTGATTTATCTGGGTGTTTTTTTTTTTCTTTTATTGATGGTGCTTTTCCTGTCATGTCTAAGAAATTCAAGTATTCCAGATTACTAAGACTTTTTCCTGTTTTCTTCCAAAAGTTTATCTTCTTTTTCTCTTCATATCTATGATCAATTTTGAGTACGCTTTTTTTAATAAAATGTGAGGTGGAACTTGCATTTCACTTGTTTACCAAGAGATGTCCAATTTCTCCAACATCATTTGTTGAAAAAATGGTCCTTGCTCCATTGAATTCTTCTGCATCTTGTTCAAAATTCAGTTGACTGTACTTGTGTGGGTTTAGTTTATTGATATGTTTTCTATCCCTTTAACATACCATGGTGTAGCTTTTCTTTTTCCTAACTGAGGCGTAACTGACATACATTATATCAGTTTCAGATATACAACATAATGACTTGATATTTGTATATATTGTGAAATAATTACCACAGTAAGTTTAGTTAACATCTGAAATCATAGTTACAGAATTCATTTTCTTGTGATGAGAACTTTTAAGACATAATCTCTAAACAACTTTCAGATATGTAATACAGTATTATTAATTATGGCTGCCATGCTGTACAATATATCTCCATGGCATTTATTTATAATTGGAAGTTTGTGCCTCTTAACTCCCTTAACCCATTTTGCCCATTTCTAACCCCCACTCCCATCTCTGACAACCTCCAATCTGTTCTTATATCCATGAGTTATTTTGTTGTTGCTATTGTTGTTTTGGATTCAACGTATAAATGAGATCAAATAGTATTCATATTTTGTGTCTGGCTTATTTCAATTAGCATGATGCTCTCAAGATAGATAGATACTGCACAATTTTTTTTTTCAAATTTTTAATTTAAATTGTAGTTAACATATGGTGTAATATTGATGTCAGGAGTAGAATTTAGTAATTCATCACTTATATATAACCCCCAGTGCTCATTGTAACAAGTGCACTCCTAATAGCCATCACCTATCTAGCCCATCCCCCACCCACCTTCCTCCATCAACCCTCAGTTTGTTCTCTATTGTAAGAAGTCTCTTATGGTTTATTCCCTCTCTCTTTTTTCTTTTTTCCCACCTTTCTCGTATGTTCATCTGTTTTGTTTCTTAAATTCCACATATGAGTGAAATCATATGGTATTTGTCTTTGCCTGACTGACTTATTTCATTTAGTGTAATACACTGTAGTTCTACCCATGTCATTGCAAATGGCAAGGTTTCATTCCTTTTGATGGCTGAGTAATATTCCAGTGTGTGTGTGTGTGTGTGTGTGTGTGTGTGTGTGTCTGTTCATCAGTCAATGGACATTTGGGCTCTTGTTTGGCTATTGTTGATAATGCTGCAGTAAACATAGGGATACATGTACCCTTTCAAATCTGTATTTTTGTAACCTTTGGATAAGTACCTAGTAGGTAATTGCTGGAAGAAACTCCGTACTGTTTTCCAGAGTGGCTGCACCAGTTTGCATTCCCACCAACAGTGCAGGAGGATTCCCCTTTCTCCGCATCCTCACCAACACCTGTTGTCTCTTGTGTTGCTAATTCTGACAGGTGTGAGGTGGTATCTCATTGTAGTTTTGATTTTTATTTCCGTGATGAAGAATGATTTTGAGCATCTTTTCATGTGTCTGTTGGCCATCTGTCTTCTTTGGAAAATGTCTTCTTTGGAAAAATGTCTATTCATATCTTCTACCTATTTATTAACTGGATTATTTGGTTTTGGGGTGTTGAGTTTGATAAGTTCTTTATAGATTTTGGATACTAACCCTTTATCAGATATGTTATTTGCAAATAACTTCTCCCATTCCGTAGGCTGCCTTTTAGTTTTACTGATTGTTTTCTTCGCTGTGCAGAAGCTTTTTATCTTGATGAAGTCCCAATAGTTTGTGCTTGTTTTTGTTTCCCTTCCCTTCAACGATATGTCTAGTAAGAAGTTGCTATGGTCCAGGTCAAAGAGTTTGCAGCCTGTGCTCTCCTCTAAGATATTGATGGTTTCCTGTCTCACACTTAGGTCTTTTATCCATTTTACATTTATTTTTGTGTATGGTGTAAGAAAGTGGTTCAATTTCATTCTTCTGCATGTCACTGTCCAGTTTTCCCAACACCATTTGTTGAAGACATTTTGTCCGTTGGATATTGTTTCCTGCTTTGTCAAAGATAGGTTGACCATATAGTTGTGGGTCCGTTTCTGGGTTTTCTGTTCTGTTCCATGATCTAAGAGTGTTTTTGTGCCAGTACCATACTGTCTTGATGATTACAGCTTTGTAATACAGCTTGAAGTCCGGGACTGTGATGCCTCCAGCTTTGGTTTTCCTTTTCAGGATCACTTTGGCTATTCAGGGTCTTTTCTAGTTCCATACAAATGTTAGAATTGTTCTAGTTCTGTAAAAAATGCCAGTGGTATTTTGATAAGGATTGCATTAAATGTGTAGATTGCTTTGGGTAGTATAGACATTTTAACAATGTTTGTTTTTCCAATCCATGAGCCTGGAATGTTTTTCCATTTCTTTGTGTCCCCTTCGATTTCCTTCATAAGTTTTCTGTAGTTTTCAGATACAGATCTTTTACCCCTTTGGTTAGGTTTATTCCTAGGTATCTTATAGATTTTGGTGCAATTGTGAATGCGACCGATTCCCTGATTTCTTTTTCTGCTGCTCCATTATTGGTGTATAGAAATGCAACAGATTTCTGTATGTTGATTTTATAGCCTGTGGCTTTGCTGAATTCATGTATTAGCTCTAGCAATTTTTTGGTGGAGTCTTTTGAAATTTCTACATAGAATATCATGTTGTCTGCAAATAGTGAAAGTTTGACTTATTTCTTGCTGATTTGGATACCTTTTATTTCTTCTTGTTGTCTGATTGCTAAAGCTAAGGCTTCCAGTACTATGTTAAATAGTAATGGTGAGAGTAGACATGGCTGTCTTGTTCCTACCATAGAGGAAAAGCTCTCAGTTTTTCCTCATTGAGGATGATATCAGCTGTGAGTCTTTCATATATGTCCTTTATGATGTTCCTTCTTTCCCTACTTTGTTGAGAGTTTTTATCAAGAATAAATGCTGTATTTTGTCAAATGCTTTTTCTGCATCTATTTACAGGATCATATGGTTCTTATCCTTTCTTTTGTTAATGTGGCGTATCACGTTGATTGATTTGCAAATATTGAACCATCCTTACAGTCCAGGAATAAATCCCATTTGATCATGGTGAATAATTCTTCTAATGTACTGTCAGATTTGATTTGCTAGTATCTTGTTGAGAATTTTTGCATCCGTGTTCATCACTGGCCTTTAATTCTCCTTTTTAGTGGGGTCTTTAGGAGTTTGGCCTTTTGTTTGGAGATTTTTGATTACTGATTCAATTTCTTTGCTGGTTATGGGTCTGTTCAGGTTTTCCATTGCTTTCTGTTTCAGTTTTGGTAGTTTGTATGTTTCTAGCAATTTGTCCATTTTTTCCAAATTGCCCAGTTTGGGACATATAATTTTTCCAAAGATTCCATTTGATTATTTGTATTTCTGCATATATCACAATGTCTTTATCCATTTTTCTGTTGATAGACCCTTAGATTTTTTCCATATCTTGACCAATAATGCTGCATTGAACATGGATGTGCATATATCTTTTTAAGTCAATGTTTTCATTTTCTTTGGATGAATACCCAGAAATGGAATTGCTGGACAATATGGTAGTTCTGGTTTTTTTCTTTTTTGAGGTGCCTCCATACTGTTTTTTTTAATGGTGCACCTATTTACACTCCCACCAACAGTGCATGAGTGTTCCCTTTTCTGCATACCTTCACAAACTCTTGTTATTTCTTGTCTTTTTGATAGTAGCCATTCTAACAGATATGAGGTGGTATTTCTTTGTGGTTTTAATTTGCATTTCCTTCTGAGGAAATGTTGAGCACCTTTCATGTACTGTTGGTCTATTAGATCCTGTACCCATTTTTAACTGGATTAGGTGTTTCTTGTTATCGAGCTGTATGAGTTCTTTACATATTTTGAATATTATCAGATATATGATTTGCAAATATTTTCTGCCATTCAATAGTTGCCTTTTCATTTTATTAATGGTTTCCTTCGCTGTGCAGATGCTTTTCAATTTACCAAAATGTGACACAGAGACATGAAATGAGTAAATGCTATTGCAAAACAAATGCTACTGGAACCAGTGGACTCCCTGATGCAGAGTTACCACAAACCTTCAATTGGTGTAAAAAAAAATGCAATTTCTGTGAAGCACAATTAAGTGTAGTAAAATGAGATATGCCTAAATACTCATGGGTACATTTTCCCCAGAAAGAGGGTACAAATTTCAACCAGCCAAAGGAAGAGAGTCATATAGCAGAGTCTGGAACAAGTCATTATGCTTGACAACACACACACACACACACACACACACACACACATACACAATTGCCAACAAAGGAAGCCCACCTCAGCTTTGGTATCCAGAGTTGCTATTGAGATTTCATTAGCTAGACATGACTGAATGTCCATTGCCCACAGAATTTAACTCCATCTCCAGCCCTCTTCCCCTACCCACTCTCTGGATATTGGGCTGATATCACATGTTCCAAGGAGCCTACCATGAATCACCCCATTAGCATAAATTATCAGGTGTGGTCTGAGTAACTCACCATCAATAACAAAGACACTGGGAAATGTGAGACAATGACTATGACCAGATCCTTCTTTGGGTGATTCCTTATTACACATACTATAGAGAAATGTGGGGACAATTGACATCTTTACTCTGTTGAATCTTCCAATTCATGAACATGATATGTTGTTCCATTTATTTAGCTCTTCTCTGATTTTTTTCACCACTGTTTTGTACTTTTAAGCATACAAATGTTGTACATGTTTTTCTAGAATTCTGTTTGGGGTGGGGGAGCTATTGTATGTGGTATTATTTTAAATTTTGGTTTTCAGTTGTTCATTGCTAACTTATAGACATACAATTTTTTTTATGTTTGCCTTGTATGTTGCTCAGCTCAATTATAAATTCTAGCCTTTTTGATATAGATTTCTTGGGACTTTCTGCATAAACAATTTTGTGAACAGTTTTATTTCTTCCTTTCTGATATGTTATTTTATTTGTTTGTTTTTGTCTTTTACTTTTTTTCTTGCCTTATTGCACTGGCTAAGATTTTTAGTACTATGTTGAATAAGAGAGGTAAGAGCAGACGTTCTTGCTCTGTACTCAATTTTAGAGGAAAAGCATTCAATCTTCCAATATGAAGTATGACATTACTTGTGGATATTTTATAGATGCTCTTTATCAAGTTGAGATGAACAGGTATTGAAATTGTTAAACAATTTTTCCCACACCAATTGATATGATCATATGGTTTTTCTTCCATGAACTGTTAATATGGTGGATTAGCTTGATTGGTTTTTGAATGTTTAACCAGGTTTTCATTTCTAGAATAAAATCCACTTGGTGATGTTGTACTATTCTTATGTAGAGATTAAATTGATTTACAAATATTTTATTTGTATTTTGTGTCCATATTTATGAGAGATATTGCCCTGGTTTTTTTTTTCTTTGTACCATCTTGATCTGGTTTTGATATTATGCTGCCTGTATAAAATTAGTTGGGAAATATTTTCTCTCTATTTTCTAGGAAAAAAGTACACAGATTTGGTGTTTTTCTTCTTTAAATGTTTGGTATAAGTAACAACTAATATCATCTGGATTGGTGTTATGAGCTGAACTGTGTTCCCCCAAAATTTGTATGTTGAAGTCCTAATCCTAAGTACTCCATAACATGGTTTTATTTTGAGATAGGATCTTTAAAGACGTAATTAAGTGAAAATGAACTCATTAGAGTGGGTCTAATCCAATATGATTGGTATCCTAATAAAGAGATTAAGACACATACACAGAAGGAATACTGTAGTAAGACAGAAGAAGAATACAGACATCAGCAAGCCAAGGTGATAGACCTCAGAAGAAACCAATCCTGCTGACATCTTGATCTCAGACTTCTAGCCTCCAGAATTTTATTTTATTTTATTTTTTTCAATACATGAAGTTTATTGTCAAATTGGTTTCCATACATCACCCAGTGCTCATCCCAAAAGGTGCCCTCCTCAATACCCATCACCCACCCCCCATCAACCCTCAGTTTGCTCTCAGTTTTTAAGAGTCTCTTATGCTTTTGCTCTCTCCCACTCTAACCTCCTTTTTTTTTTCCTTCCCCTCCCCCATGGTCTTCTGTTAAGGTTCTCAGGATCCACATAAGAGAGAAAACATACGGTATCTGTCTTTCTCTGTATGGCTTATTTCACTTAGCATAACACTCTCCAGTTCCATCCACGTTGCTACAAAGGGCCATATTTCATTCTTTCTCATTGCCACGTAGTACTCCATTGTGTATATAAACCACAATTTCTTTATCCATTCATCAGTTGATGGACATTTAAGCTCTTTCCATCATTTGGCTATTGTTGAGAGTGCTGCTATAAACATTGGGGTACAAGTGCCCCTATGCATCAGTATTCCTGTATCCCTTGGGTAAATTCCTAGCAGTGCTATTGCTGGGTCATAGGGTAGGTCTATTTTTAATTTTTTGAGGAACCTCCACACTGTTTTCCAGAGTGGCTGCACCAATTTACATTCTCACCAACAGTGCAAGAGGGTTCCCGTTTCTCCACATCCTCTCCAGCATCTATAGTCTCCTGATTTGTTCATTTTGGCCACTCTGACTGGCGTGAGGTGATATCTGAGTGTGGTTTTGATTTGTATTTCCCTGATAAGGAGCGACGTTGAGCATCTTTTCATGTGCCTGTTGGCCATCCAGATGTCTTCTTTAGAGAAGTGTCTATTCATGTTTTCTGCCCATTTCTTCACTGGGTTATTTGTTTTTCGGGTGTGGAGTTTGGTGAGCTCTTTATAGATTTTGGACACTAGCCCTTTGTCCGATATGTCATTTGCAAATATCTTTTCCCATTCCGTTGGTTGCCTTTTAGTTTTGCTGGTTGTTTCCTTTGCTGTGCAGAAGCTTTTTATCTTCATAAGGTCCCAGTAGTTCATTTTTGCTTTTAATTCCCTTGCCTTTGGAGATGTGTCAAGTAAGAAATTGCTACGGCTGAGGTCAGAGAGGTCTTTTCCTGCTTTCTCCTCTAGGGTTTGGATGGTTTCCTGTCTCACATTCAGGTCCTTTATGCATTTTGAGTTTATTTTTGTGAATTGTGTGAGAAAGTGGTCTAGTTTCAATCTTCTGCATGCTGCTGTCCAGTTCTCCCAGCACCATTTGTTAAAGAGACTGTCTTTTTTCCATTGGATATTCTTTCCTGCTTTGTCAAAGATTAGTTGGCCATACTTTTGTGGGTCCAATTCTGGAGTCTCTATTCTATTCCATTGGTCTATGTGTCTTTTTGTGCCAATACCATGCTGTCTTGATGATTACAGTTTTGTAGTAGTGGCTAAAGTCTGGGATTGTGATGCCTCCTGCTTTGGTCTTCTTCAAAAGTACTTTGGCTATTCGGGGCCTTTTGTGGTTCCATATGAATTTTAGGATTGCTTGTTCTAGTTTTGAGAAGAATGCTGGTGCAATTTTGATTGGGATTGCATTGAATGTGTAGATAGCTTTGGGTAGTATTGACATTTTGACAATATTTATTCTTCCAATCCATGAGCACGGAATGTTTTTTCCATTTCTTTATAACTTCTTCAATTTCCTTCATAAGCTTTCTATAGTTTTCAGCATACAGATCTTTTACATCTTTGGTTAGATTTATTCCTAGGTGTTTTATGCTTCTTGGTGCAATTGTGAATGGGATCAGTTTCTTTATTTGTCTTTCTGTTACTTCATTTTTAGTGTATAAGAATGCAACTGATTTCTGTACATTGATTTTGTATCCTGCAACTTTGCTAAATTCGTGTATCAGTTCTAGCAGACTTCTGGTGGAGTCTATCAGATTTTCCATGTATAATATCATGTCATCTGCAAAAAGTGAAAGCTTAACTTCATCTTTGCCAGTTTTGATCCCTTTGATTTCCTTTTGTTGTCTGATTGCTGATGCTAGAACTTCCAACACTATGTTAAACAACAGCGGTGACAGTGGACATACCTGTCGTGTTCCTGATCTCAGGGAAAAAGCTCTCAGTGTTTCCCCGTTGAGGATGATGTTAGCTGTGGGCTTTTCTAAATGGCTTTTACGATCTTTAAGTATGTTCCTTCTATCCCAACTTTCTCGAGGGTTTTTATTAAGAAAGTTGCTGAATTTTGTAAAAGGCCTTTTCTGCATCGATTGACAGGATCGTATGGTTCTTCTCTTTTCGTTTATTAATGTGATGTATCACATTGTTTGATTTGCGAATGTTGAACCAGCTCTGCATCCCAGGAATGAATCCCACTAGATCATGGTGAATAATTCTTTTTATATGCTGTTGAATTCGATTTGCTATCTTATTGAGAATTTTTGCATCCATATTCATCAGGGATATTGGCCTGTAGTTCTCTTTTTACTGGGTCTCTGGTTTAAAAATCAAAGTAATACTGGCTTCATAGAATGAGTCTGGAAGTTTTCCTTCCCTTTCTATTTTTTGGAATAGCTTGAGAAGGATAGGTATTATCTCTGCTTTAAACGTCTGGTAGAACTCCCCTGGGAAGCCATCTGGTCCTGGACTCTTATTTGTTGGGAGATTTTTGATAACCGATTCAATTTCTTCACTGGTTATGGGTCTGTTCAAGCTTTCTATTTCCTCCTGATTGAGTTTTGGAAGAGTGTGGGTGTTTAGGAATTTGTCCATTTCTTCCAGGTTGTCCAGTGTGTTGGCATATAATTTTTCATAGTATTCCCTGATAAGTGCTTGTATCTCTGAGGGATTGGTTGTAATAATTCCATTTTCATTCATGATTTTATCTATTTGGGTCATCTCCCTTTTCTTTTTGAGAAGCCTGGCTAGAGGTTTGTCAATTTTGTTTATTTTTTCAAAAACCAACTCTTGGTTTCGTTGATCTGCTGTACAGTTTTTTTAGATTCTATATTGTTTATTTCTGCTCTGATCTTTATTATTTCTCTTCTTCTGCTGGGTTTAGGCTGCCTTTGCTGTTCTGCTTCCATTTCCTTTAGGTGTGCTGTTAGATTTTGTATTTGGGATTTTTCTTGTTTCTTGAGATAGGCCTGGATTGCAATGTATTTTCCTCTCAGGACTGCCTTCGCTGCATCCCAAAGTGTTTGGATTGTTGTATTTTCATTTTCGTTTGTTTCCATATATTTTTTAATTTCTTCTCTAATTGCCTGGTTGACCCACTCATTCTTTAGTAGGGTGTTCTTTAAGCTCCATGTTTTTGGAGGTTTTCCAGACTTTTTCCTGTGGTTGATTTCAAGCTTCATGGCATTGTGGTCTGAAAGTATGCATGGTATAATTTCAATTCTTGTATACTTATGAAGAGCTGTTTTGTGACTCAGTATATGATCTATCTTGGAGAATGTTCCATGTGCACTCGAGAAGAAAGTATATTCTGTTGCTTTGGGATGCAGAGTTGTAAATATATCTGTCAAGTCCATCTGATCCAATGTGTCATTCAGGGCCCTTGTTTCTTTATTGACCGTGTGTCTAGACGATCTATCCATTTCTGCAAGTGGAGTGTTAAAGTCCCCTACAATTGCCACATTCTTATCAATAAGGTTGCTTATGTTTGTGAGTAATTGTTTTATATATTTGGGGGCTCCGGTATTCGGCGCATAGACATTTATAATTGTTAGCTCTTCCTGATGGATAGACCCTGTAATTATTATATACTGCCCTTCTTCATCTCTTGTTACAGCCTTTAATTTAAAGTCTAGTTTGTCTGATATAAGTATGGCTACTCCAGCTTTCTTTTGGCTTCCAGGAGCATGATAAATAGTTCTCCATGCCCTCACTCTCAATCTAAAGGTGTCCTCAGATCTAAAATGAGTCTCTTGTAGACAGAAAATAGATGGGTCTTGTTTTTTTATCCATTCTGATACCCTATGTCTTTTGGTTGGCGCATTTAATCCATTTACATTCAGTGTTATTATAGAAAGATACGGGTTTAGAGTCATTGTGATGTCTGTATGTTTTATGCTTGTAGCGATGTCTCTGGTACTTTGTCTCACAGGATCCCCGTTAGGATCTCTTGTAGGGCTGGTTTAGTGGTGACAAATTCCTTCAGTTTTTGTTTGTTTGGGAAGACCTTTATCTCTCCTTCTATTCTAAATGACAGACTTGCTGGATAAAGGATTCTCGGCTGCATATTTTTTTCTGTTCATCACATTGAAGATCTCCTGCCATTCCTTTCTGGCCTGCCAAGTTTCAGTAGAGAGATCGGTCACGAGTCTTATAGGTCTCCCTTTATATGTTAGAGCACGTTTATCTCTAGCTGCTTTCAGAATTTTCTCTTTATCCTTGTATTTTGCCAGTTTCACTATGATATGTCGTGCAGAAGATTGATTCAAGTTATGTCTGAAGGGAGTTCTCTGTGCCTCTTGGATTTCAGTGCCTTTTTCCTTCCCCAGATCAGGGAAGTTCTCAGCTATTATTTCTTCAAGTACCCCTTCAGCACCTTTCCCTCTCTCTTCCTCCTCTGGAATACCAATTATGTGTAGATTATTTCTCTTTAGTGCATCACCTAGTTCTCTAATTTTCCCCTCATACTTCTGGATTTTTTTATCTCTCTATTTCTCAGCTTCTTCTTTTTCCATAATTTTATCTTCTAGTTCACCTATTCTCTCCTCTGCCTCTTCAATCCGAGCCGTGGTTGTCTCCATTTTATTTCGCAGCTCATTGATAGCATTTTTTAGCTCCTCCTGGCTGTTCCTTAGTCCCTTGATCTCTGTAGCAATAGATTCTCTGCTGTCCTTTATACTGTTTTCAAGCCCAGCGATTAATTTTATGACTGTTATTCTAAATTCATTTTCTATTATATTGTTTAAATCGTTTTTGATCAGTTCGTTAGCTGTTGTTATTTCCTGGACTTTTTTTGAGGGGAATTCTTCCGTTTCATCATTTTGGATAGTCCCTGGAGTGGTGCGGGACTGTGGGGCACTTCCCCTGTGCTGTCTTGAATAATTCGCATTGGTGGGTGGGACCACAGTCAGACTGGTGTGTGCCTTCTCGTCCCCTCTCCTAGGGGCAGGATTCACTGTGGGGTGGCATGGCCCATCTGGGCTACTTGCACACTGCCAGCCTTGTGGTGCTGGGGATCTGGGGTATTAGCTGGGGTGGATCGCAAGGTGCACAGGGGCGGGAGGGGTAGGCTCAGCTCGCTTTTCCTTCAGAGATCCGCTCAGGGAGGGGCCCTGCGGCACCTGGAGGGAGTCAGACCTGCCACTGCCAGAGGTGTGGATCCGCAGAAGCACAGTGTTGGGTGTTTGCGCCATGCAAGCAAGTTCCCTGGCAGGAACGGGTTCCCTTTGGGATTTTGGCTGAGGGGTGGGCAAGGGAGATGGCGCTGGCGAGCGCCTTTGTTCCCTGCCAAGCTGCGCTCTGTAGTCCGGGGCTCAACGACTCTCCCTCCCGTTGTCCTCCAGCCCTCCCATTCTCTGAGCAGAGCTGTTAGCTTATAACCTTCCAGATACCAAGTCCCGCTCGCTGTTCGAACACACTCCATCCGGCCCCTCCGCTTTTGCCAGCCAGACTCAGGGGTTCTGCTTGGCCGGCGGGCCACCCCTCTGCCCTGGCTCCCTCCCACCAGTCCATGGAGCGCGCACCACCTCTCTGCCCTTCCTACCCTCTTCCATGGGCCTCTCGTCTGCACTTGGCTCCGGAGGTTCTGCTAGTCTTCTGGCGGTTTTCTGAGTTATTTGGGCAAGTGTAGGTGGAATCTAAGTGATCAGCAGGACTCGCGGTGAGCCCAGCGTCCTCCTATGCCGCCATCTTCCCAGGATTCTCTCCAGAATTTTAGAAAAATAAATTTTGGTTGTTTAAGCCACCAGGTCTATAATTCTCTTTATAGTGGCCCTAGCAAACTAACACAGCTGGGATTTATTTTGGGGGAGGTTTTGAACTACAAATTCAATGACTTTAATAGCTATAGACTATCCGAGTATCTATTTCATCTTGGATAAGTTTTAGTAGTCTAGGTTTTTTAAGAATTTGTCCATTTATTAATAAAATTTATAGATGTGAAGATTTTTGTGCTATTCTCTTCTGATTTTTTAAGTTTGTGCAGGTGTATATTGATGTTCCCTCTTTCATTTATAATATTAGTCATTTGTGTCTTTTCTCTTTTTACTTCTGTCAGCCTTGCTAGAAATGTGTTTATTTTATTTATCTTTTCCAAAAACATGTTATTACTTTCACTGATTCTGTTTGTTTATAATTATATTGATTTTTACTCTTGTCTTTATTATCCTCCTTCTGCTTCATTCGGGTTTGTTCTTATTTTCTTCTTCTAGTTACTCGATATGGGAAGTTTATATAAACGGTTTGAGATATTTCTTCCTTTCTGATATAAATATTTATTATTATAAATATCTAAGCAGAGCTTAGAATATCAAATGTGGATATGTCTTATTTTCATTTTAACTCAATTCAAAAATATTTTCTAATCTTCTAATTTCTTCTTTGAACCATGGGTTATTCAGAAGTATGATATTTAGTTTTCAAATATTTAGGGTTTTCCAGATATTTTTCTGTAATTCATTTCTAATTTAATTCCATTGTAATCAGATACTATACTTTGTCTGACTGGCATCTTTTTAAATTTGTCAAAACTTCTGGTCCAGAATATGGCTTATACTGAAAACAGTGTGTATTTTTTTATTGCAAGAGTTCAGAACATGCCATCTCCAAATATGTCACGCTGGCGTGTTAATTATTTTGAGCTAAAGGCACTTGGGAAACAGCAGATGACAAGGCTCTCTGACATTCTCCTTTTTACATTAAGCAGGTCATAAAATTTCCTACGAGAAAGGTGCTTTCTCTGTACCATGAAGAGAAGAGCATTCTTATCACGAGAGACGTGTACAAACAAACTAAAATGACCCTCGACTTCTGTTAGTGTTCCATCTATTTCCTGGTCACTTGGCCCACAATTTATTGCCCCTGGCCCAAGCCCCTTTGCCTTGTTTCATCCTCACAATTCATTACTCTTTGTGTAGGAGACTATGTAAGTTTTGGGGCCTAGTTGCTTCTTCAGGACTTTTTTTTTTTTTTTAAGAACCCCGTCTACATGTAAAAATGATAAATAAATCTGTGTGCTTTTTTTTTTTCCTGTTAATCTTTCTTATGTTACTTTAATTCTTAGGCCAGCCACAGAACCTGAGAGGGCAGAAGAAAGCTTTTTCTTCTCTGCAGTGTTGGGTAGAGTATTTTATAAATATCAATTAAGTCAAGTTGATTGATAGTGTTATCTAAGTTCTTGTACATTCTTACTGATTTTTTGTCTACTCATTTATCAGTTACTGAGAGGATTGTTGAAATACCCAACTATAATTGTGGTTATAGCTATTACTGCCTGCATTGCCATTAATTTTTGCTTCATAAATTTCAGAGCTCTCTCTCCTAATGCATGGTGTTTAGGATTGCTGTGTCCTAATTCATTGAGCTCTTAATCATTATGAAATGACCTTTTTATCTTTGGTAATATTCTTTGCTCTGAAATCTACTTTGTTTGCTATCAATATAGCTACTCTGGCTTTTTAAACAATTGGAACTAGCGTGGACTATTTCTTTCCTTCTTTTTACTTTTAACCTACTTTTGTCTTTATATTTAAAGTTGATCTCTTGAAGACACATACAGGCAGGTCATCACTTTTTGTCCAAATGGACCCTCTCTGCCTTTTAACTAAAAGGATGTTTATAAGGGCACCTCACTGACTCAGCTGCTTGAGTGTCTGACTCTTGATTTCAGCTCAGGTCATGATCTCATGGATCATGGGTTCAAGCCCTGTGTTGTGCCCTGTGCTGTCAGTGGGGAGCCTACTTGGGATTCTCTCTCTCCCTCACTCACACTGCCTCTCTCTCTCTTTCAAAATAAACTTTTAAAAAAAGATGTTTATGGGGTGCCTGGGTGGCTCAGTCAGTTAAGCATCCGGCTTCAGCTCAGGTCATGATCTCACAGTTTGTGAGTTCAAGCCCTGTATGGGGCTCTGTGCTGACAGCTCAGAGCCTGGAGCCTGGTTCAGATTCTGTGTCTCCCTCTCTCTCTGACACTCCCCTGCTCATACTCTGTCTCTCTGTGTCTCAAAAATAAATAAACGTCAAAAAAAATTTTTAAAGGATGTTTATACATGACTTTCACTTAAATGAATGTTTATACTATTTATATTTAATGTGATAAATGATATGGTAGAATTTAATTAATTATGCTACTTGTTTTCTGCTCATCTCACATGTTCTTTGTTCTATTTTCCTCGCCACTGAGGCAAAACCCTTCTTAGCACTCTATCCAATGCTGTTGTAACTTGTGGGGATACAAACTCTTCCTGGTCCTGTCTGAAATGGGGTTTGTTCTCACTGATCTCTTCAGAAGATTTTGTCCCCAATGTTAGGTAGTTCCTCACATGCACACATTGATCAAAACTCAGCTGAAGACTGAGTACTCCCTGCCAATCCCCAGCATTCTCTATTCATCTCTCTTCTCTCCACTACTCTGCCCTGAAAACTCTGCCCATCTTGGTTTCCCTGGACTCCCAGCCCTTTATCATCAAGTCAGGAAGACTCGAGCTCTGTATGGGTTTCCCTTCCATGCCCCATGGCCTGAACACTCACCTTGGACTGCAAGCTGGGGAAAGCATTATTTCCTGTCCTTCAGAGAGCACCATTCTTCATTGCTTTGTGTCCACTGTCTTGAGAGTCATTATTTCATATATTTTGTCTCATATTTTGCCAATTTTCTCCTGTTGCAAGTGAGTGGATAAATCCAATCCCTGCTATTTCCTCTTGACCATTAGCAAAGGTCTGGAGGTCAGAGACAAATTTTATGTATAATAAACGAAGTATCTCAAATTAGTGGTAAAAGATAATTATAGCATGAACGGTTTTAGAGAAAGCAGTTAAATATATGAAAAAATGTCAAATTAGATCTTGATTTATTACATAACACCAAAATGAACTACGGATAGACAAAAGAGTGAAACAAAATTCTAAACCTCAAAACATGAAAACATTAAAGGAAAGTATGGATGAATATACTCATGATCTCCACGTGAGCAAAATCTTCCGAAGTCTAAAATCATGAAGGGACGCCTGAGTGGCTCCGTTGAGTGTCCGACTTCAGCTCAGGTCGTAATCTCATGGTTTGTGAGTTCAAGCCCCGCACTGGGCTCTGTCATGACAGCTCAGAGCCTGGAGCCTGCTTCTGACTCTATGTCTCCCTCTCTCTCTGCCCCTCCCCCACTCATGCTCTGTCTCTCTTTCTCTCAAAAATAAAGAAAAACATTTAAAAATAAATAAAATCATGAGAAGTAGAAGTAAAAAAAAAATTAAAAGGTGGATTTTTGTGCATGTGTGTTTAATAAATTTTTACTCTGGAATAATCAAAGATAGTACAAAGAGTTTCCATATACCCCTCACCCATTTTCCCCCAATGTCGTCATCATACACTATCATGGTACTTTGATCAAAAGTGAAAAAATGACAGTGGTACATTTCTATTAACTAAAGTCTAGATTTCACCAGTTGTTTTTTTTACTAATGCCTTTTTTTCTGTTCAGAATCCAGTATATCCAAGTGAAGGCACATTGTTTTTAGAAGAGTCATATTTTGACTATTAAAAATCATTCGATTCCTTGTTTTAAAATGCAAGAGCAAAATAGGAAATTGGCAAACTGAAAAAAAGATTCCTAAGGAAACAAAAGATCAATAGCTTTCAAAATGAATTGCTTTTTTTTTTCTTAATTTTAGAGAAAGAAAGAGAGTGTGAGCAGGGGAGAGAGGCAGAGGGGGGGGGGGGAGAGAGAGAGAGAGAGAGAGAGAGAGAGAGAGAGAGAATCTTAAGCAGGATCTACACTCAGCATGAATCCCAACATGGGGTTGGATCCCGCAACCCTGGGATCATGACCTGAGCTGAAATCAAGAGTCAGGTGCTCAACCGACTGAACCACCCAGGTGCCCCAAAATGAACTGGTTCTTAGAGTCAATATGTAAAATACTAACCCACCAATAAAAATCAAAGAACATGAACAATTTAAAAAAGAAGAAATGTTATTTATATATATTATATATAACATATACATTATAAATATAGATGCATAAATATATTAGTTTTATATATATAAGGCAGTCATTAAGAATAAGGTTTTTTAAAGATTATTTATTCTGAGAGAGAGAGAGAGAGAGAGAGAGAGAGAGAGTGGGGGAAGAACAGAGAGAATCCCAAGCATGAATCCAACACGGAGCTCAACCCCACAAACCGTGAGATCATGACCTGAGTCAAAATCAAGAGTCAGATGCTTAACTGACTGAGTCACCCAGGCGCCCCTAAAAATAGGTTTTTGAAGGCTTTTTGATTGCATTGGGGTACCTGGGTGGCTCAGTCGGTTAAGCATCAAATTCTTGATTTTGGCTCAGGTCATGATCTCATGGTTCATGAGATCAAGTCCCACATCAGGCTCTGCGCTGACAGCATGGAGCCTGCTTGAGATTCTCTCTCTCTCTCTCTCTCTCTCTCTCTCTGCCCTTCCCCCTACTTACACATTCTCTCTCTCAAAATAAACATAAAAAAGAATATTTGATAGCATGCAGAAAGTGTTCATAATAAATTTAAGCGGAAAACATAGACTCAAAATTATTCTAATTTTTAAAAAAAATTTTAATGCTTATTTATTTTGGAGAGAGAGAGAGTACGAGTAGGGGAGGGGCAGAGAGAAGGAAACAGGATCTGAAGCAGGCTCCAGGCTCTGAGCTGTCAGCACAGAGCTGTACGTGGGCTCAACTCACAAACCATGAGATCAAGACCTGAGCTGAAGTTGGCCACTTAACTGACTGAGCCACCCAGGTGCCCCTATTCCAATTTTGAAAGAGTTAAAAAGTATATGTTTGTATAAGCATAGAAACTAATCATAGTTATATGTGGGTTATTGAATTACAAACAATGACATTTATTGTTTTCTTTGTTTTTCCATTTTTCTAAATATTCTCCAATTAATATGATTTTAAGAAACACTGAATATTTTCTTTTAAAAAGTTTTAATTTCTGCATAACTTTCATGTGGTTTATGGGACCGAAAATATGTTTCTCTTGTTCCAGTATCATTTTTGGTCCCAGTGTTCTTGTCTGCTGGGATCCTTCCTGCTGTGCAAATGATTAAGTGCATAGATTTTCTTTTGGATCAAAAGGAAATGTTTTTAAAAGTTCTTAGGAGATCAATCCGGAAGAACTGAATTAATTCTCTAAAGAAAAAGAAAGGGCTATCTGTGTTTGATGGTTTTTCTCTCTCTTCTCTCTCTCTCTCTTTTCCTATCTCTACCCCTCCTTCCTTTCCCTCTCTCTTGTGTCCAGACTTGGAACAAAGATCCAGGCCATGCCTAGCAGACTAACCTGTTTGATAGGAAAGAGAATATGTAGTGTTAAGGATACCTAGTGAATGCCAGGGAGAAACTTCTGAACCATGAAAAAAAGTAAGACTTCAAAGGGCCATCTGAGGACAACTTCCTTCCCAGGAGTGGGGCTGGACTGGTCTGGGCTAAATCTTTACAATATGTCAGAAAAATGATTTTGCTCTACATCACTTAAAAACACATAAAGAGGGGTGCCTGGGTGGCTCAGTTGTTAAGCGTCCAATTCTTGATTCAACTCAGATCATGATCTCATGATTTGTGAGTTTGAGCCCTGCACTGGGCTCTGCACTGACAGTGTGGAGCCTGCTTGGCATTTTCTCTCTCCTTCTCTTTTTTCCCCACTCCCACTTGCATGTGTATGCATTCTCTCTCTTTCAAAACACACACACACACACACACACACACACACACACACACACAAAGAGCCTTTACAGATAATTTGGTCAGTGACTGGAAAATTTACCTTCCAAATTTGGGGAAGTCCCCATGTATATATTTTATCAGCCTTTGGTTCTCTGTATCAGTGTTTCTCAAAGTAACCTGCAGATCATCAAAATTAGAATCTTCTAGGATGCTGGTTCAAAACACCTGAGAACTCCACCCTAGATCTACCAAAGGTGAATCTCTGGGCAATGCCACCTGAGCATCTGGGCTTTAATACACACCAAGAAGCCTAACACACAGACTGAGAGTCATTTCTTCATATTGTGCTATTATCCATAAATGGAGGAAAACGGGCAAGGCTAGTCAGATGTACAGAGAATTTCATTTTTCATACATCATTCAATATGTATTTATACTCCATACTATGTGTCAGATAATGAGTAGAGTCCTATGAGATCACAGTCTAGGAAAAGACATACCTGCCCATGGTGGGAAAAAATTAATTTTCCTTGGGAAGTTTGCATTAGTGAAGATGTATTCAGCTGCAGGCTATAGACTATCCAGCCAAAAGCAACTTCAAATTGCAGATATTTAATTATTTATTAAATCAAAACATGTAAAGGAAAAGGATTCTGGATTTGGTGAGCAGGTCAATAGTATCATCAAGGTTCTTGCCCCCTTAGCAGGCTGCCAGAGTGGAGAAAATGTCACCTCCTTTGTCTTAGCCATTATATTTCTTTTAAGTCAACCTGAGGTCACATTAGCTTTTTTTTTTTTTTTTTTTTTTTTTTTTTTGGCAGCCATCTCAACTCTGACTCATGATGTCAGCTAATACTTAGTTTTTTTTTTACATGGACTACTTCTTAGCCATTTCACTCTGATGTGTATTTTGCACAAATTTGGTTTTAATTTGCTGAGGTTTTTTTTTTTTTAATTTAAATTAAAAAAAAATTTTTAACGTTTATTTTTGACAGACAGAGACAGAGAGCATGAGTGGAAGAGGAAGAGTGAGAGAGGGAGACACCGACTCCAAAGCAGGCTCCGGGCTCTGAGCTGTCAGCACAGAGCCCAACGTGGGGTCTGAACCCACAAACTGTGAGATGACTTGAGCCCAAGTCGGACGCTTAACTGACCGAGTCACCCAGGCACCACAATTTAAATTTTTAAATTTAATTTAAAAATTAACTTTTCCAAGACTGATCTCCCGCAGGATAGCCTTGCAGAAAAGGCCTCAACCTTCTGATCATGCAGTAAAGAAGAGGGTGCTTCTTCCACTTGAGTTCTTAAGTAGTAAATCCTGCCACTGGCAACAGCAAAGGCTAATCCCCAGCCTCCTGATCTTGTCAGGGCAAGGGGTAATGCCCATTGACCCCAACACACATCTTTAGCTGGTAGGATGGAATCAAATTTAAGATTCTATCATGTTATATGGTTATTTTATCCTGGCCTCTGATTATGTGAAGTGTGTGTTGTACCTAACGCTTTTCTAATCATGCAGCTTTAAAAACAGTGCCACAAAATGAAGACCTAATTTGCAGAACAGAGTACAGGAAAGGAGAGGAGAGAGCTACACAGGAAGAGAGCCTCAGAGAACCACAGATTTCCCCAGAGAATTTAGTCAAATATTGATAAACCCATTAGTGTGAGGAAACTGCCAAAGGCCAGGAAAAGAGCCATCCAAAAGGATCAGAATGAGCAGTGCCTGGTGCTTAGACAGAATAATGCCTGTTCCTGCTAGTCAGACTGGAAAAAATTCATCATCCAGGGCACTGGGCAGGGAGTTCAGAAAAGTCTTGCCTCAATAGACTGGACTGAACACTGTTCTGGTTCTACTTAACAAATCTTAAAATCAAGACCCTAAAAGATCAATCTGTTCCCAAGTTACTTACCTGCCTGGCAGAACAAAAGTAAAAAATATAAGAATATAACAATATCCAGCACTTAATAATGTAACATTTACAATGTCTTGCATCCAATCAAAGATTACAAAAGGAAGATTACAAAAAGAAGTAGGAAAATAGGACTCATAAGGAGGAGAAAAGGTAATCAATTGAAAATGACACAAACTAATATAACATTGTATGTTCATCATATTTCAATAAAAAAGAAGCAGACTTTTCAAAAAGAAAAAGAAAACAACCTAGATCTGACAAAGATGTTAGAATTGTCAGACAGAGACATTAAAACAGTCCTTATAATTGTATTGCATAAGTTCAAAAGATTAAGAGGAGATATAGGATATATTTTTTTAATCCTAGAGATGAAACTACAATGTCTAAAACGAAAAATGTAGTGGATGCATTAATGGCAGCTTAGACATAATAGAAGAAAATAACAAACCTTGAAGACTTAGCAAGAGAAAGTATTCAAATGAAACACACAGAGATAAAAAAGAATTAAAAATAAATAAATACAGCCTCAGTAAGCTGTAGGACAAATTCAAGTGACTAATAATACATGTAATTGTAATCCCCAAATTGAGGGAAGAGACAAAAAAATGTTAAATGTTTGAAGAAATAATAGCTGAAAATCTTTCCAACCATGATTAAAAAAAAACCACATTACATTAACAAGAAACATGAAGAAAATGGGCAGAGGATTGGCAAAGACACTTTTCCAAGGAAGACACAGAGATGGCAAACAGGTGCATGAAGAAGGTTCTCAACGTTACTAATCAGGGAGATACAAATCAAAACCATAAGGAGATAGCACCTCACACATGTTAGAATGGCTATCATCAAAGGCAAGAAATCACAAGTTTTGGCAAGGTTGTAGGGTAAAGGGAACCCTTGTGCACTGTTGGTGGGAATGTAAATTGGCACAGCTACTACAGAAAGCAGTATGGAGGTTCTTCAAAAATTAAAAATAGAACTACATATGATCCAGCAATCCCACTTCTGGTTATATATCTTAAGGAAATGAAATCACTAACTTGAAAAGATATCTTCACCCATATGTTCATTGCAGAACTATTTACAATAATTAAGACATGGAAACCATCTAAATACCTGTAGGCAGATGAATGGATACAGATGAATGGATAACATATATATGCATGTATATATATGTATACCCATACATATATGTATAGTGGGATATTATTCATCCATGAGAGAAAAGAATATCTTGCCATTTTTAATAACATGGATGGACCTTGAGGACATTATGCTAAATGAAATAAATCAGATACAGAAGATAAATACCATACAATCTCACTTATATATGGAAAACTAAAACACACACACACACATGCACACACAGCACAAACACAAAGGAAACAAAAAACCAAGTTCATAGATATAGAAAACAGATTGGTGGTTGCCAAAGAGAGTAGGGAGTAAGCAAAAGGAGTGAAGGGGATCAAAAGGCATCAATTTCCAGTCATAAAACAAGTAGGTCACAAGGATATATAGCATGAGGAGATATAGCATGAGAAGATATAGCACGTCTCATGGGTTCGAGCCCCACATCGACCTCTGTGCTGACAGCTCAGAGCTTGGAGTCTGTGTCAGATTCTGTGTCTCCCTCTCTCTCTGCCCTTCCCCTGCTCATGCTCTGTCTCTCTCTAAAAAATAAACATTAAAAAAAAATTTTTTTAAGAAAATAAATGTTTGTAAAAAGTGGGTTGTTTGCTCATTGTTGAATTCTGAGAGTTCTCTGAATATTCTGGATACAAGTACTTTGTAAATACATGCTCTATGAATATTTCCTTTCAGTCTGTGGAATATTTTTTCTTTTCTCTTATTAACAGTGTCTTTTGAAGAGCAAAAGTTGTTGTTTTTCTTTTTTTGTTGTTGTTTTGTTTGTTTTCCTTGAGAGAGGGAGAGAGAGAGAATGGAGAGGGGCAGAGGGAGAAAAAGAATCTTAAGCAGGCTCCACGTTCAGTGCAAAGCCCAATGCAGGGCTTGATCCCACAACCCTGGGATCATGACTTGAGCCAAAATCAAGAGTCAGACACTCGACTGAGTCACCCAGGGGCCCCCAGAAGTTTTTAATGTTGATAGAGTAAATTTATCATCTTGTTCTCTTATGCTTGTGCTTTTGGGGCTTTTGTGAGCTCGAACTCACAGACTGTGAGATCATGACCTGAGCCAAAGTCAGACAACCGACTGAGCCACCCAGGTGCCGACTAAAAAGTTTATTTTCAAGAAAGAGCACGAGTTGGGAGTGGACAGGGGATCCGAAGCAGGCTCTGCACTGACAACAGCAACAAATGCAGGCTTCAAACTCACAAACTGTGAGATCATGACCTGAGCCAGAGTCGGATGTTCAACTGACTGAGCCACCCAGGTGCCCCAGCCAACAACCCACTTTTTAAAAATAGATAACAGACTTGAACTTCATTAAAGAAGAATTGAGTGGGGCGCCTGGCTGGCTCAATCAGAGAAGCATGCGACTCTTGATCTCAGGGTCGTGGGTTCAAGCCCAACGTTAGGTGTAGAGATTACTTAAAATTTTTAAAAACATAAAAAAAAAAAACAAGACAACATGTGGATGGCAAATATGTAGATAAAAAGATGTTCAGACATCGTTAATCATTACTGGAAAGCAGATTAAAACTTAGGTGAGATACCACTACATACCTATTAAAATGGCGAAAACAACTGCAAACAGGTACAGATGTGGAGGAACCAAAACTGTTTCATGGCACTGGTAGAAATTTAAGATGGAAAGGAGTTGGGCATTTTCCTTGAAAGTTAATATATACCTTCTTTATGATCCAGCCATTCCATTTCTAGGTATTTTCCCGAGAAAAGATAGCCTATGTCCATACAAAGATTTGTATATGAATGTTTACAATATCTTTGGTTGTAATTGCCCCAAACTGAAAACAATCCAAACAAGTGGAAGGAAAAACAAATTGTGGTATATCCATTCAATGGAATACTACCGGCAATCAACAGGAATGATGATGTATTCACCAACATGGATGGATCTCAAAATAAATGTGCCAGTAGAAGAAGCCAGACAAAAAAAAAAAAAAAAAAAAGTACATCTCATCCCATCTCATCCCATAGGATTCCATTTATATAAAACACTGTAAAAGGCAAACAAATCTTTGATGACAGAAAGCAGAATAGTGGTTATCTGGGAGGGAGGAGAAGACCAGGTTATAAAGGGATACAATGAAATTTGGGTAGGTGATGGACATGTCCACTATCCTGATTGAGGTGATAGTTTGTGGATGTATACATCTGTATTATTTATCCAATTGTATATTTATAAATATGTGCAACTTGGGGGGGGGGGCCTGGGTGGCTCAGTTGGTGAAGCATCTGACTTTGGCTCAGGTCATGATCCCGCGGTTTATGAGTTTGAGCCCCACTTCAGACTCTGTGCTGACAGCTTGCTCAGAGCCTGAAGCCTGCTCTGGAGTCTGTCTCCCTTTCTCTCTTCCCCTCCCCCGCTCACACTCTGTCTCTGCCTCTCTCAAAAGTAAGTAAACATTAAAACAAATTATAAATATGTGCAACTTACTGTAGGTCAGTTATAGCTCAGTAAATTGAGTAACAGCAGTTTTAAAAGGCCCTCAGTTCAAGGATCAGAGAACCCTTCTTGGAGTCTCAAGTCCTCAGCAGACCTAGTGTGTACTACTTGGCCATTAACCCTCGTTTGCATGTGTCTGTCTTGAGAAAACAAAGGGCTGTAGCCTGGCAGAATGCAGAGTCCTGTGGTTTCCAAGCAGGCTGCTCCTCAAGTCCCCAAAGTGGAAGGAGTGGCCGCCTGGCTCAGGCCCTTAGAGACAGATGACACAGAATGTGCCAGAAACCCAAGGGGAGGTGAGCCCTCGTTGTGTGGGTGATGGAAGCACCTGGGGTGCTGATCTGGAGGAGAGGGGAAAAGGGAACCTCGGGGAGCCGATTTGGCTGCTCTACACGTTCCAGAGGTGAGAACCAGGATGAGGGCATGACAACCACTGGGAGAGGGTTCCTTCAGCTCTTCCAAAAGACTCTCTCATTCGTGGTGTTATTCCTGTAAAATATGTGCCTCTGAGTGGTGGTAAGGTCTCCATCACAAGAGGCTTTCCCTTCCGGAAGGGCCAAACCTAGGTTAGGATTCTGTAGAAATAATCAAAACACTGGCTGGGAGTTGCGTTCCGGGACCTCAAGGGTCCCTTCCAAACCTTTAAATCTTTGATTTTCTACCTAAAATCCCCATGTGTTTTGTGTGCTGTGGTTACTAGACAAGTTAATATTGCATTTACATTGGAGAGATTCCAAAGACTTAAGAGAATCTCTCTCTCTCCACCTCTCTCTCTCCCTCTCTCCCTCACCCTCTCTCTCTCTCTCACACACGCACACACACACACACACACACACCTCAACTTCAAATATTCATTTCGCTGAATAATTCATTTGCAAACAATTCCAGAGTATCGGAACATTATTAACTCTCATCACACTGCTTTCTTTCCATTTCAAGTCTGGAAAGTTATTCTGGCAGAGAGGTACCTGCCACTCAAGCAGACCCAGGAGCCTGAGGAGCAGACGATAGGAGCTGCTAGCCCTAAGCCAGGCAGAACTACACAGGAGCTCTTTCCAAAGCTGTAACAGAGCCAAGGAGACCAGCATTCTGAAGCCCAGACCAACCCCCTGTTCCAAACAGAAGGGAGACAAGAACATTCACTCCGGCTCATAACCATCACGACCATCTCAGGATGGTCAAAGCTCCATAATTGCTAGGACTCTTGACTGACACCTTCCGGCAGACATCTCCCCAAAGGGAAAAGACCAAAGGAAGCGGATAGAAATTGATCATGAACAGGAACACGAATCTCTTAGTATTCCTTCAGAAATAACTAAATGCCTTTCAATTAATTTACGGAATCCATCTATTTGTGTGAGGATAACAAACGTTCTCTCTCGAAGGGGCACTTTGGTTTTGTTGGCTTAAGAGGACAGAGACCAAAATCCCTCCCTCACCAATGTTCTCACATTTTGTTCCGTGGCAGCTATGAGATGATCAGATTCACAGGGCAGCTGGGAATCAAATTAGGAAAACAGCAGATAATTCTAGGGCATTTTATTTCATCTAATTTCCATTTGTACCTGAAAGGAAATGAACATCTTAACAGCCCGGGAGAGTGAAACTGTCAGATAGAGTTGCCAGGATGGGAGAAACAAGTAGGCCCTCTGAGCCAAGGTGGGGGCTATGACGCTGCAGGCTCCCCCATGTCTCTGGTGGCCTGAGAAGGGCCACCCCATGGAATCCACGAAGACCTGTGACAGCCAGGGCAGCCAGCAGGGGAGGCTGGAATGGATTGCTCCACCAAAACTTCTGTCTCCCAACACTCTGAGGACAGCCGTGGGGACCCCAAAGCTCACAAGTCACAGGGCCTTCCCTGGTACATTTGTCCAGTGCAAATCTAGCCACAGGAAGTCTGCCTTGGTTTCTGTCCTAGCACTCCAGGCAGGTCTGGCTGACAGTGGAATACCCCGAGACCACACTGTTGAGGCCACATGCTCCCGACCCGGGCTGTGTACTTCCAGCCGCGTTGGGCCTCCCCAGATGGGATCCCAGCTCCCCCCATGTCCTTTCGGGCTCCTGGCATTACCTCACTTGCCCACTCCTCAGTCCAGCCTTGCCTCCGCTCTGGGCTTCCCTCCTGTGATGGTTCGTTTTGTGTGTCAACATGACTGGTCACAGGCTGCCCAGATTCATGATCTCTGGGTGTGTCTGTAAGCGTGTTTCTGGATAAGACTAACATTTGAATCCGCGGGCTGCGTGAAGAAGGTGGCCCTCCCCACTGCGGGTAGCACCGTCCAATCCCTGAGAGGCTGAATAGAGAACTAAAGGGGGAGGTGGGAAGAATTCACCCTCCCCCCTTTTTTCCTGCCTCACTGTTGAGCTGGGATTTCCCATCTCATCTTCTGCCCTTGGACTGGGATTCACACACCATCAGCCCCCTTTGTTCCTAGGCCTTCAGACTTGGACTGAATGGCACCACCAGCTTTCCTGGGTCTCCAGCTTGCAGACAGCAGATCATGGGACATCTTAGTCCCTGCAATTGTGTGAGCTAGTTCCTCTTCATCAATATATGTTTATATCTATATCTATATCTATCTATATAGATGGCAACGATGAGATGATCAAGTTCATATAGATGGATGGATAGATAGATGATATGTAGATATAGATATAGATGATATAGATATATGATCTCCTCCATGTATATATATGATCTCCTATTGACTCTCTTTCTCTTGAGAACCCTGACTGATACACCTACTCTGCAGGCCCATGTTGCCGAGCTCCTCCTGTGGTGCCCCAAAGCCAAGGTTTCCAAAACAGAATGCAAACACACGACACCGGCATAAACCACTGCTCCCGTCCGCCCGGGTTTTGTTGAGTCAGGCGTGAGCATGGAAAGTGAGCCGGGCATTTCTTTCTGAAGCCCAGGGTTGAAATGCCTCCTTTAAAAAAATCCAGGCGTAGCTCTTGGATGATCCAGATGAAAACCAAGGCTCCCAGGCAAGAAGGAAAGGATGCACGTGCCAGATCCTTCCTGACAGAGATATAAGTGGCGTGCCCTGGTTTAGACTCAGGAACCTCAAGAGACACATGATCCATCAGAGCACCTGGGGCTGCTGGTTCCAAGACGTGAGTGAGCCCCGTGACACGCAGAGCAGATCCCCTACCAAGTCACATGCCCAACAGAGTCCACCTAGAAGCTGCTGCTATGTGTGGACTTGGGGGAGCTCTCTGGAGCCCCACATGTATGCAATCTCCTCGCGATCGAACCTTCTCTGAGTGCACTTTGTGGTGTCTCTCGCGATCCAACGGGGGTCCTCCAAATGTGGGGTGATGATCAGGCAGAAGCCAGTGGCGTGGGCGGTAAGAGATTCACCCAAGGCATAACAAAAGAGAAGCTTATCGAATACACTGCATGGGAGTGGAGGGCAGGACAGCCCAGGAGGGGCTGTCCACCGCGAGCCAGTGGGTGGGGCTGGTCTTAAAGAAGGAAGGTGAGGAGGTACGGGGACTGTATGGAATTTTTCCTTTCTTGGTAAGCGTGCCTGGTTGTAAGTACCCATAGGACCCGTGGATATTTTAAGCCGGGTCACCTGATGGGCCTCTCTCCCCCTTATGTCTTAGAGCATTTTACCTTCAACTTCACCATAGATTATAACACCACAGAAGGTAAAGTGAGGTTTCTGAGGTCAGAGGAGGAGGTGAAAATTCTCCCCTGGTGCCTTCTGAGGACAGTCCAGCCCCTGTCCCAGAATGTGTGTTGCTACGGTAACAGAAGAAAGGGCACCGAAGCTGGGGATAGTGACCTTTTCCAACAGGAAATGGGGTTGGGAGGTTTCGTGAGTCTTCTTCAAGGTGGGCCTCTTGTAGAGAGCTAGCAGGTGTCGCAGGAGCCCAAGGGCTAGCGGGAAAACCTCTGAAAAGTCTTCAGACACATGAGTCTCCTTCTCTGCAGGCCCCACAGCGTGTGTACCGGTCAGCGTCTTCTTGAAACTTCTGCTGGGGGTGAAGGGCATTGAGGAGGGCACTTGTTGGGATGAGCACTGGCTGTTGTATATAAGCCAATGTGACGATAAATTACATAAAAAAATAATAATTTTTAAAAAAAGAAAAAAGGAACTTCTCCTGGGATACAAGGTCTGTCCTGTTGGTCCCCAACACCATTGGCCAAAGGAAGTGGGATAGCCACACGGGAAGGGAGCAGGACAGGAGGGAAGTCTGCTCCTCCCACAGGGGAGGTGCCAGGAAGGGTGCTCACGTGATGGGCCCCACAAAGGGGTAGTGAATGAATGTGCAGGACAAATGCGCTGACCCCGGGGCGGGGGAGGCATGGTCCCTTAAAAGGGGATCCCGGTCCGCTGACACCACATATCGGGACAAAAATATCAAAGAGACTAAAATGTTTTGAAGAAAAGCTACAATATAGGTATGATGACTCATTTACAACGTTCTCACTGCAGATTGCTAGAACTTAAAAGGATAAATTGCCCCCGTTCAAACTCAGAAAACCATTTAGGGCTTTTCAAAATCAAAAGAGGTGCCAAGAAGGCCTTTTGAAAGAGGCCATTAATAATGGACATGGCAAGTTACCCCTGACTTATTAAAACAGAGAATGATTTTATAAATGAGTCCATTAAAAAGTATTCATGAGATATTAGGGCTCTGAGAACTAGTTGAATAGGGGGGAAGGGAAGATAATTAGGGCAGTTAGAAATCTGTTATTTTGTGAGCTTGCCAGGAGAAGGAATTCCTACCGTCGTTCTTGGGCAGATAGTCCCGTGGCTTTGCAAGGCGCCTGCGCAGAGCCACGCACTGCTGAGAGGAAGGTGGCGGCGGCCCAGCCCCTGCTCGGGAGCTTCCATCTGATTTAAGCCAATAAAGTGCAACCCCGTGTGCAATGGACGGTACTCGAAGTACCTACAAAGACAGGGCAGTCCCCTCAGGCGGGGGCACAGCGGGCCTCTGAGGGGCCATATATCTTGGCTGTGTACTGAGAGGTGAATAGGCAGTGGAGAAAAGGGGAAAGCTGCGAGAGTGCTCAAGGTGAAGGGTACAGCAAAGGCAAAGGCAAAGATAAAACTGCTCTGCGTTTAAGGGCAAGGCTGCCACTAGCTGTGCAACGTGTATGTACAAAGCAGAAAAGACGCCACCTTTGTAGAGTTTTAACAAGTCGGGTAGGAATTTTATTGTGTGCTCCCCGAAGTGTACCTGTGAGGGCACTTTTGATGGGAAGGCCTCTGTTCTTTTGTATAAATTAGTATATGTCCCTGCTGTGACCCTCCTTACATGCAGCTACTTATTCAAGTGCACAACCTGAGCACCTGTACATGCAGGGCCTTGTTGGCAGGACTCCAAGGAAGTGGTATTGCTAAGACATAAAGTATACATGGGTGGCTTGGCCCTGTGTGTTAGGGGATGGTGAAGGAAAGGGGAAGCAGTGGTAGGAGATGTGGTTAGAAAGGTGCCTAGAGGGGTACCTGGGTGGCAGTCAGTTCAGTGACCTCCTCCACTTTGGCTCAGGTCATGATCTCATGGTTCCTGAGGTCGAGCCCGGCATCTGGCTCCATGCTGACAGCATGGAGCCTGCTTGGGGTTCTCTCTGTGAGAAATAAGCCCATGGACCCAATCAAAGAAGGGACATGGAGACAGTATTCTTGCAAGAGCAGGTGTCTGGTGGACAGGCACCCTCTGACGGTCACAGCAGACAATTTATCTACAAACGTGCAAGTCCCTCCCCTGGTTCCTCATTGGCTGAGTGCTACAGAGGTAAGTCCCTCCCCCGGTTCCTCATTGGCTGAGTGCTACAGCGGTAAGTCCCTCCCCCGGTTCCTCATTGGCTGAGTGCTACAGAGGTAAGTCCCTCCCCTGGTTCCTCATTGGCTGAGTGCTACAGAGGTAAGTCCCTCCCCTGGTTCCTCATTGGCTGAGTGCTGCAGAGGTGACAGCCTCACCGGAGCATCGCCTATGCCCACGGAAGGCAAAACATAGTCTGAGTGGAACAAGTGTACGTTTCCTGAGGAGGCACAGAGACTTTCAGTCCCTCTTCCCTTCGTTCTTTGGCGCAAGCTCATTTCAAAGCCCAAGAAAATAAGCCCGCAAATCGAAGAGGGAAAGAAGAACCAGGAAGTGAAGTGTTCAAGGGTTTGGGACTCCATCGGGGGTGGGGGGTGGGGCGGATGGAGGGGGGTCTGTATATATTTCCAACAGGTTGTAAACATACCCCGAACTAGAGGGCACAGCTCTTATTTGGTATTTCTGAAAATGAATCATCTCCTTTACCTCTCACATCTCTCTCCCTCCCTCTCTCTCTCTCTCTCTTTCTGCCGCTCCCCAACTCACTCTTGCGTGCTCTCTCTCTCTCCCTCTCTCTCAAGATAAATAAATATTAAAAAAATAAAATGTCTGCCTTGGTGAATGTTTTATAGTATACTAGCAGAAGTTTTCTGCCTGCGATGTATACATTCGCATGCATGTCCTGGGAGTGCCTGCTAGAATTTTTTCTGATAGGGATGCATGATCAATACAAGTGTGAAGACCCGCCCCCCCATTGCCCCCCCCACCCCCCCTCCCTGGGCCTAGAGGCAGGGAGGGCAGTGAGGAGCCGTGCAAAGGCCCAACACAGGAGGGAGAAGGGCCTGACCACAGGTGGTGGCAGCAGTGATGAGGGCCGGCAAAGCCCCCGAGGATGCGGCCGGGGTCCTGACTTGTGGGCTGGTGAGGCCCCTTCAGGAAGCCTCCAAGCGCATATTGGCTGAGTGTGGGGAGCGGGTGGGCATCTCGGGCAGCTGGATAAGCAGGCTCATGGGTCAGAGGAGAAAGCAGAGTAGGCAACACCCGAGTGGGCCGGGGGGGACGGCTGGGGTTGCTGTGGGTAGGGGATGGAGAGAGAGAGAGAGAAGGCAAAGATCAGCCTCGCCAGGCTGGAGGAGTAGCCAGAGGGGCCAGGACACCCAGGTAAGGGAGAGGCGGGAGGGATGAGGGCAGGTCGGGTGGGCTGGGTCGGGGGTCCCTGAGGACCTCACCGGGGCAGATGCGGCCACGTGGCTGGGAGCACAGCCAGGCTGGAGTGGACTCAGCAGGGGAGCAATAGGAGATGACAAAGGGGGTCTCTTCACCTTGCGTTTTACTCATCAGACTGGGAGAGAGAGAGAGAGAGAGAGAGAGAGAGAGAGAGAGAGAATCCCAAGCAGGCTCCATGCTGTCAGCACAGAGCCCAACGTGGGGCTCGAACTCACGAACCATGAGATCATGACCTGAGCTGGAATCAGATGGGTTGGATGCTTAACGGACTGAGCCAGCCAGGTGCCCCGAAATGGAGAATATCTTTGACAGCTGTTTTCAATAGAGGGAAGATGGTGGGGAACACAGCACCCCAGGGTGCTCCAAGAACTGTGTCGGGATCCCGTCAGGCCGGGAAGTGATCCTTAATGAGATAAAGTCGACGAGCATTACACACAAACACTTGATTTTCTTTTCAGGCGTGTTGAGGTGAGGCAATGTTGTTTCGGCCTTTTCCTATGTTCCAATAAAATTAAACGCGCATGAGCTTTAGTAAACAGAGCACAGGAAGGAGAGTGTTCAGGGGTGAGGGTTGATGGGTTGATGTGATCGCTCTTGGTTTTTAATGAGATACGGTTTAGTCCTCCCCTCCCCCCACACTCCGCCCTACTGCTGACACCACGGCTATCCCTCCCCTCCCCCCACCCCTAGGGCAGCGAGCTTTGTAATCTGATGCATTACATCAGCAGGGCTCTACTTAATGGCTTGCACCCAGCACGTTAGACAGACAGACTGGTGGCCGACTGGTCCTGGAGAGGCCGGCTTGAAGTGTCACCTCCACGATCCCCTCAGGGCAGGGCAAAGGAGCTAAAAGAATTCCAGAAGAGGAGACCCTCATTACTCACTTCGACAGGCCGAGAAGGGATCCCAGGCACAAATGTCCACACTGTAAACAATTTGCCCTGTAAAGTATATGAGTCGATGTTGTTCCATTGAACAACTGTACCCTCTCAGGAGCGGTTCAAGGCTGTTACGTTCGTGTTTTAGGGACATCCCTCCCGGCTGATATTCGAACTAATCTTCCCTCAAATAATTTATGAGAGAAAAGTACTGTCGTTTAAACTATCCTAGACTTTGAAGAACCTTACACCATTCATTGGACATCGTGTTTGATTTTTCATAACAGAAGCACCGTTTAGGAAACCAGAAAAGAAAGCCGGGAGTCCCAGGAGCTGCCCACAGTGACTAGAGAATCAGGACTACCTACTGCGAGGTTTAACTTGGCAATGACAAAGGAAATCGCTCAAGGACAAACAGACTCCAAACCATCCTTTCCAGTGAGAGAAGCCCCCCCTCCCCCCACCCCCCGCCAGCCCTGCCCCCAAGAGAGGAGGTGTTGGTGGGGTGGGGAGGCCTGGGAGGAGGGGAGACTGGCTGGGGGAAAGGAAGGCGTGGTCTGGCACCAGGCCACGTGACATGGTGACAGCCTTGTGAGGGAGCAACACCAGCGAGACCCTGGCAGGGGCTCCCCCAATGCATGCTCAGCATTTCATACTGGGATAACCAGTGAAGGGGAAGGGAAGGCCGGGGGTGGGGGGTGCCAACTCCCCCCCTTCCTCCCACCCCCCTGCCTTTCCGGCCTGCGTACTTAGTCAGCACCTGATGATCTGAGTGTTCTTACAGGCCCTGTGGGCGATCTCGCCAGCCCCGCCTCCGAAGGAGTTACTTTGGCCCTGCAGTTTTCTGGCCTAACACCTCTTCCCTCTTCCCTGCAGGGCTCTGAGATGAGCATAGAGCCCTGACATTGAGCTGCATCCCTGCTCCTCCCCACATCTGGCTCCTCCAGGGCACCTTCTAGAAGGAATGACTTGGACTTGGCCAGGAAAGAATAGAAGAGGCTCTTCTCTCGCTGGACCGAAAAGTCCTTGGGTATCCCTTTCCCCTGTGTCCACCCAAGGGGGGGGACCTCCAAGGCGGCGTCTCCCCATCTTCCTGCCAACGCAACCCTGATTTGGGCAGAGTTCCTTTGTTCGCCGGGGGGGGGCCAATGGCTGTAGCCAAGGAGATGTACGACAAGTCCACTTGGAGGCTTCGGGACAGGCAGAGAAAGGGCAAGAGCCCCGCAAGCCGAAAGCCTTCCGCTGCCCCAGCCCTCCTGCCTCGGAATGCGGCTGCGATCGATGCCTGGCGCTTCGGTGACCATACTGGGAAGACGGTAGATGGAAGGAGGGCAAGAGTCTGAATCTCGACGCTGTTGAGACACTGAAGCGAAAGCAGGACCCCCACGTCCAGACGTCTTCCCATGTGAGACGGGTTAAGTGTCTTTTGTGCTTCAGCCTCTGCGGGTGTGGGACTGTCATTTGCAGCCAGCGCACGCTGGGGGACCTTCGCGGCCTCGCCCATCCATGTCAGCCCGCCAGCGAAGCTCACATCGCCCCCCTCTAGTTCTGATGCCCCCCCGGGGTCACCTCCTGACAGATCCACCTGTGCCTCTCAGATGCACCAGACTTAAGAGCGGGTGGTGGCAGGTCTCGGGACTCGGAACGGAATCTGGGCAACCCTGCCTCCTGGCCGGGCCGGCAGAGACTGGGGACAACGGCGGTCCACGGTCTGCCGCTCTGGGGTTCCAGACCCCAAATTTAGCGGGTGGCTGCCATGCTGACCCCCGAGACATCCTGGCCCAAGGTCCCTGTTCGTTTCCTGAATCCTCACCGCAGAGCACAAACAACAGCTGGCCCAGGAAAGGGGGGAATTGGGGGAGCCAGGTGGATACCCCTGAGGCAGCCCTAAGCCCGTGCACAGGCAACAGGACGTGAAGACCGGCCCCGCGGGGGGCCTGGGGTCGGCCTCTGCGTCTGAAGTGCGTCCTGACACGCGTTGTCATTTGAAAGGCGGCAGCAGCCCGGCCGGCCTGTAAGAAGTCCCCTCAGATGTCCGAAATGTCAGCACTAAGAGAGATCTCTTTGGTTTCGAGCTCCAAGAGCAACAGCACGTCTCTCTGAGGTCCCTGTAAACTCGGAGTCCGCGCGTGCGCACAGCACAACGAGTGCTCCCTTCTCTGCGAGATCTGGGCGGGCCAGCAGTCACCGGAAAGCCAAAGGGACAGGGCAGAGCAAGGTCGGCTCCCTTCTTCTGTCAAGAGTGAATAATTCAATCATTGAAGGGCCACGTGGTCCCTGTCACAACTGACGACCCTGTGAAAAGCGGCCACAGACAATATGCAGGGTTAGGTGTGGCGAGGTCCGATGAATCTCTACTTATGGACACGGAAATTCGAATTTCATACAATTTTCACCTGTCATGAAATGTTTATTCTCCTGGGGTTTTTTCAACAGTTTTTTTTTTTTTTTTTGAAGTTTTATTTCTTTTGAGAGAGAGAGAGAAAGCATGCATGAGCAGGGGAGGGGCAGAGAGAGCGGGAGAGAGAGAAGCCCCAGCAGGCAATGGGCTCATAGTGGGGTTCAATCTCACGAACAGTGAGATCATGATCTGAGCCGAAATCAGGAGTTTGACGCTTAACTGACTGAGCCACCCAGGCGCCCTGCCCCTCAACCATTTAAAAACATAAAAACTCGGTTAAGCGGCCGACTTCGGCTCAGGTCATGATCCCGCGGTCCGTGAGTTCAAGCCCCGCGTCGGGCTCTGTGCTGACCGCTCAGAGCTTGCAGCCTGTTTCGGATTCTGTGTCTCCCTCTCTCTCTGCCCCTCCCCCGTTCATGCTCTGTCTCTGTCTCAAAAATAAATAAACGTTAACAAATAAATAAATAAAAATTTAAAAAACATAAAAACTATTCTTAGCGTGCAGCTGTACAAAATAGGTCGAAGGCTAGATTTTGTGGCTCACGGGCCGATCCCTGGGGTGGAGCGCAGGAGGCTTTTTGTTCAGGAGAAGGAAATGTGGAGCAGAACCATCATCTTCCTATCGGATACTCTCGTTGATGGGGGCTTGGACACAGCCCAGCTGGTGGGCTGCCCGGGGAAGGGAGCTCTGGACACGAGGAGGGGTAAAAATGCTGATTTTGCCCTCACCTCTGTGCCCTGGCAAGTTCATGGGCTCCGTTGGGCCATGAAGCCCAAGCACGGGGGAAGGTGTGAACCCTCCATCTCAAGGGAGTGCCAAAGCTTTGCCGCCCGGCCGCAGCAGGCTCTGGAGGCCCCCAGGGGGATGTCCTGGGTGGCACGGGGTCCCCGTAGCTGTGGGAGTGCAACTGGCCTGCAGCCGGGCAGCCCGGGGCTGCTGGGCCCGCAACAGCCGGTCGATGGCGTGGGGTGAAAGGTCCCAGAGAACTGGGAGCAGAACCGCTGAGGCAGGCCTCACCGGACTATTTCTTCCCCCAACCAGCCTCCCCGCAGGACAGAAGACGAGGCGTCACAGGGTCAGGGACAGCAGACAGCGGGCTTGCACTCACGATGCGCTCGTAAATTAGTCACGACTTCACTGCAAGAGATAAAATCCCCTCCGATGACCCTAGATAAAACCAGTTCCCGTAACTGGGCTGCGTGGGGACGCCTGGGTGTGGGGATCAAGCCCTGAGGGGCCCTGTGCCTCTCCAATCGGCCTCTTCAAGCTGCCGGGGACCAGGGAGCTGGCAGCTCTGAGCTTTCTTCCTTCCAGGTTGCGCCCCAAGAGGAAAAGCAGCCCTTTCTCTCCGCCCCATGTGCCGACGCCTAGGGAGGGCCTTCCGCTGGCTCAGCCTGAGTCCTCTTCACATCTGGACCCATCGCCTTAGCCGGTGGGGGGGCGGGGGGCCGATGGAGCAACTGGCCTGGCTCCGGGTCGTGTCGCCAACTCAGGGCCGAGATGGGGGGAGGGCTAAGAGTGCAGAACCACTGCTATGGTGGGTGAGGGCCAGGGTGTCCCCCCAGGAGTGGGGGGTCGCCGTGGGCTGAACAAGGAAGCAGTGCCCCACAGAGGAGCCCGTACACTCGCCGCGGGTCTGAAGGACTTCCCGCCCCTCTGCACGAAGAATCCCCGAGAGGCACGAGCACACACGGCCCGCTGCTCTCAGCATGGCCAAACGGACTGGGAAGTGAAATCTGAGAAAGGCTGGGGCTCCTTCAGAGTCCGGGCAGTGATGGAGGCAGCAGAAAACTGAGAAGAGATCGTCACGGTTCAAAGAACAAAAACAGGCTTTTTCGGCGCTCTGGATCGGCTGTGCTGTCCCTTGGCCAGAAATGGCCTTTCCTTGCATTGTTCTTCTGGTAAACTCTTTTTGTTTTTTTTTTTTTTTAATGTTTTAATTTATTTTTGAAGGAGAGAGAGACAGAGCATGAGTGGGGGAGGAGCAGAGAGAGAGGGAGACACAGAATCCGAAGCAGGCTCCAGGCTCCAAGCTGTCAGCACAGAGCCCGACGTGGGGCTAGAACCCACAAACCATGAGATCATGACCTGAGCCGAAGTCGGACGCTTAACCGACTGAGCCACCCAAGCGCCCCTCTTCTGGTAAACTCCTATTCATGCCTCAAAACACAGCTCAAGTGCCACGACCTCTGTGAAGCTCTCAATTCTCCAAGACCAAGCCTTGCTCCCGGGTTCCAGGAGTATTTTGGGTTTACCTTGCTGAAATCTAATCTCTGGTTCATGGGTACTGCTTCAGTCCTGGGCTGAGCAGGGCAGGGACCGACTCTTACGGTGTGAAGCTCCTCTTACAAGGTGACCGATTTATGGTTAATAAGACTTAAAGAGAAGTCTCCAAGGGGCTTTTCTCCCATCTTGGATATGTAGAGCAACTTGAAAGAGGAGAGTTGTCTTCCTTGTCCTTTTCCTTCCTGTCTTTGAACACGACAGTGAGAGAATGTGATGCCTGGAGCTGTGGCAGCCATCTTGAGACCATGGGGCAAACAGCCTGAAGACAAAAGCCAGCATGTCCAAAACGATGCGGTGGAAAGATGGGAATGTGCCTGGATCTTCGATTCTTCATCTTTAGAACCAACGTGGGGACCACCAACTTCCAGATTATTCAGATGAGACCATAAAAATGCCTGTTGCTTAAAACCACTTTTGGTGGGTAATTCTGTTACTGGTCGTGGAGAGCATGTTAATACATGCTTTCGTGCCCAAGACAGCAGCATACTCTACAGCACAAACAAATCTTTTCCCATCTAGCACCGGCTTAAAAAAAAAGTGGGAAGACAAAACCACTTCAAAATTAAAAATTACCAAAATATTGTCCATGTTTTGTGTCCAACAGTCAATCGTTTCGAGCCAAGTACGAAGTGAATAAAGATGCTCTGTGGCCTGAACATAAACCCAGAGGTTGGAACCCCTGGGTCAGCCGCTCAAGCACGTGCAGTCTCGCTCTTCCCCTTTGGGGGCCATTATACCCTTCGCCGAGGCTCCGGCCCTGAAGACAGAGCAACAGGAATAAGGACGCTCTGCCACCAGGGTAATATCTCACGCAGTAACATACTCAAATGCGATGAATTATGCAAATATGTTGAAAAGCTCTGTGCTAAGTTGCCTACGGAGAAAAAAGTCAAGGCAAACGTATACTTTAACCAGCAAGCCAAAGAGGTCATCTGAATGAGGTTAATCACAAGTGACAAACTGGAAAGGTTTGAGGTTAGAAACTGGATCGGAGCCAGTTGGGGGTCGGAGGTGAGGACGGGAGCGACAGACAGACGCAGCAGCACCAGGGGTGTCCCAGGAATCAAAGCTGCTCCTCGGGACCAGGGGGTGAGGGGCGTCAGAGAGCGGAGGTCAGAGTGCAGCCGGAGTCTTGACGGAGTCATAGAAGGGTCTAGGTGGCGGGGATGTGGTCAGACGTGCATTCTAGAACCTTCACTCTGGCAGCCTGTCTGGTGGCTGGACGGAAGGGGGGGAGCGGAGTTTGGGGTGAGGCACAGGGTTGCGCACAATAAACCCTGGGTCAGAGGGCAGAGGTCGCGCACAGCACGTGGTGTACCGGCAGGGCTCAATTCACGGCCATCACTTCCATGATTATGTTCCACCAGCACCATCTGCAAACTGATGGCTAAATAGAGCACATCAACCGGAGGACCGTCGCTGCTGAGGCGCTCGTATCAGCTGCGCCCGATGACACAGCCACACGGGCCAGACAACCTGCTACCGGCGGCTTCTCCATGCGCGAGCGCCACGGCGCCTGTCCCTTCCAGGCCTGCCTGGCTCTCCCCTTCAGGTTCTACCTGACTCAGACAGCCTTGCTTCTCTTACTGAATCCCAGCTCCCAGCCCCGGCACTGGAAGGGGGGGGGGGGGGGGGGGCAGAAGCCAGCCGTGTCACAGAGGAAGCGCTGATTTCTGGTCACCCGGGGAGGGTCCAGGTCAGAGACCAGAGCAGCGCGAGTCCCAGTGTCCCAGGGGCCTCGGGGCCTCTCACCAGGAACTCCTGTTCTACGTGAGGTCAAAAAGTGGCAAAACTTCCAAGACCACATCCCGTGCCCCTGCAGGCGTCACAACCTGACCATGGCACTCCTGCTAAGCCCGGCTGTGCCCGCACGCCCTTCCCCGGGGCTCAGGTGACCACCGAACGGTCCAGACTTCTCCCCCATCATCACGTTTGCCCCGCTGGTTGGAGTGAATGGGACTGTGGAGACGCTGGCATTTCCTAATCCTTTCCTGAGCAGGGGTCCCCATGATGGGGCCAGCCCAGTGATGGCCCAAGTGACCAGCAGATCTGGGAACGCGGGCTCTTCCTTGTGGGAGAGGGGAGGTGGGGGCCCAGCTGTTGAAAAGAACATTCCCACTTTTCAAAAAAAGTCCATTTTATCCAACTTCTCCTTAGCCAATAATCAGAGTATAAATTTAATTAGCTCCTTCAATTAGGAGGCAGGTGAAGGCATTGCCTGGGGCTTCAAGGTGTCCTGAGAAAAATTTGCAGGGTGATTGCTTGTTCAGATTTTCTGCAAATACGCACTGTCTTTTCTTACCCAGAAGTGGGTAGTTTCCCTCATAGTTGGTTGCAGACATCTTGCCTTATACTGAGCTCTGAGGCCATTAGGGGTTTTTCTTTTTCTCTAACATTGAGGCCAGAATTCCTAAAACCCATAAGAAGAAGCCTAATGCACTGGGGTTCCTTCCAAAAGAGAGGGCCTTCTTAATTTAGAAAATGCAATGGATTTTACAACATGGTCCCGAACACCTTCAAATCCGAGTCGTGAGAATAACATGCTTTATTACATTAAATGAAAAGAAATGGTAAAAGGCTAAAGTGCTAAGCAGACTAATAGCCAGCGAGATTAGTCACTGTCAACTTGTGTTAAATCAGTAGCGCCCCGGGAAGAGTTTACCGATTTGTATTTTAATAAAAAGTGAGAAAAACAACCCAGCACACTGAAAGAATAACGGGAAAAGATTAAATGATCTTCCTCCTAACAAAATATGCTGTTTTGATATGTATTTGACTCCAACTATAGGAGGATTTCAATTTCAGGATCTTATTTAAGGAAGAAGCTTAAAGCCTTACTCCACAAGGACATAGGAAAAGCATTTTCTCATACCTTGTACTGTGTCATTCTCATTAATACATATTCAGTCGTATGTCACTCCATACGATTTTTATGTAATTAAAGTAACTGTGATTTTGTATTCTATGTTTTAAACTTAGCATTATATCATAAACTGTCCTTAAAAATGCTTAGAAACCGGGGCACCTGGGTGGCTCAGTCGGTTAAGCGTCCGACTTCCGCTCAGGTCATGATCTCACGGTCCGTGAGTTCCAGCCCCGCGTCAGGCTCTGTGTTGTCAGCTCGGAGCCTGGAGCCCGCTTCGGATTCTGTGTCTCCCTCTCTCTCTGCCCCTCCCCTGCTCATGCTCTCTCTCTGTCTCAAAAATAAATAAAAACATTAAAAAAAAATTTTTTTAATGCTTAGAAACCTTCCACTTGAGGCCAGCACTCTGCTCAAAATGTTGCACAGGATGTGGATGACCCCCATCTGAAGGACGTTTGCCACCATGTTCCTTGGCTCACTTCCTGCTGGCCCCTCCAGTGTCAACCGGTCTTTTATTTCTTTTTCTTTTAAATGTTTATTTACTTTGAGAGAAAGAGAGAGAGAGAGTGTGTGTGAGCAGGAGAGGGGCAGCGAGAGGGAGAGAACATCTCAAGGAGGCTCCACACTGTCAGCACACAGCCCGACACAGGGCTTGAACTCACAAACCTCGAGATTGTGGCCCGAGCCAAAATCAAGATTTGGACACTCAACTGACTGAGCCACCCAGGCACCCCATGATCAGTCTTTTCTTGATTCATCCTCCACCCTGAGTTTCTGTGTCTCCCTCCCCACACCTGCTGGTTTGTGCCCTGACTCCTCAGGCAGCTGACCCTTCTTTTTCTGTCCCGCCACTACCTGCTGGAGCTTCATGAGCAGGGCTTTCCCTCTTGTCATTGCATTCTGTCTCCTTAGATGATCTCAGGTCTCCTTGAGGCTTGATTATAACTTAAGATGATGGTTTGCACATTTCCCATTCCCCCGAGACCTATACGCCTGACCACTAGGTGGTGTCTAGATACAAAACTAAACTAAGTACACTTGACGATCTCTTTGCCTTTATTGAACGACCCATGAACTCAGGAAGCATCCCGTCTAGCAAATAGACGGGTGCTCCATGGAGTTATGCAAAATGGAAGGTTTTTATGGGAAGGAGGGTGGGGCAAGAAAGTTATAAACAAAAGAAAAGAAAGGATTGTTTCAGGCAAGAGCACCTTCCCTTAGGGGAGACCTATAGGTTCAGGGAGACCTATTATGCAAGTGACCTCATCTTCCTCTGGTGGAGAAGGACCGTGTGATAGATGACCTCATTGGTGCTTCTCCAGAAAATCCCCAATGGAGAGGTTAAGACTTCACATTTCTGGGGGAGGTTGAGATTGCAGTTAGGTCAAGGATTCAGCCCTGGCTTGGTGACTTGGTCTAGCCCAAGTAACACCATTTTGGGTCTGTGATTTTCTTTTTAACAGAAGTCGAGCCTATGTGTCCACAAATGACCCAGGATCTCCCCCTGGCCCTCTGCCAGGATTAAGCAGCCTGGAGAATGACACCATCATCCATCCGGTCCTCATGCCAGAAACCAGGAGTCATCCTGGACATTTCTTGCCTCCTCCCCACCCCCTCACCCCAATCTATCCAATTTGTGGCCGAATCAGTGTTACCTTCTAAGGTCTTTTTCAAATCTATCCATTGCTCTCCTTCCCCACCACCACCAGGGTCAGTATGTAGGGGTGTGCACTGCATATATGCCACCACCCAGGCCAAAACCTGGGAACACCTACCAACTCATCTCCCTGTAGGTCTCTCCAAGCCATTTTGCGACCCACAGCTAGAGTGCTCGTTAAAATGCAAATCTAATCATGTTGTTCCTTTGTATAATTGCTCTTAGGCCTGGCCTACATCTCCCTGAGTCATCACTCATTATGTTCCCCTGGTTTCCCTAAGTGGCCTGGCCCTTTCCCACACCTTCTGCAGCAGCCTCCAGCCGCTGTGGCCTTCCTCCAGCTATTCAGGAGTGCTGTGACCCTCTGCCACACAGCCTTCGAATGTGCCCCATCCTCCACCTGCAGTGCTCTTCCCTGACCCCACCTCTGGAATGGGGACTCTTGTAGATCCCAGGGCACATCTTGCCGACTAGGAAACCTCCCCATCGGCGCCCTCACATCAAGACCCGTCGCTCTTGGTAGCACTTGCCGCAGAGTGTTTGATGACTCACATCTATTGTATGAATCTTTGTCTTTGGTGAATGTCAGCATCATAATGATAAGAACGATGTTCCCTCTTTTTCTTTGACTTACCAGTGAATCCTCAGCAGCAAGAACACAATCAGTGTTTAATAGACATTTGTTGAAAGAATGAATTACCTAGACAATATGGTGTAATACAACTTTGCCACTCTTTCAAGAAACGTTAAGTGCCTATCATATTTTACTTTCAGGTTTCCTGGATTTTGCTATTATAAAATGCTACCTATAATCAATATCTTTAACCATAAAACTATTTTTCTTTTTAAATGAGTTTTTTTTCGAAAATAAAGGCTCTTGGTATACCTTGCCAAACTGCTTTTGGAACACCTGTAGTCCACCTTAATATGATATGGAAATTTTGCTAATTTGATAAAAAAAATAATTTGCATTTCTTTGCTGACAGTGAACAGTTGTTCACATTTTCTGCACAGATGAAACTTTATGTTGTACAGCCTTTGCTTGTTTAACCAGTCATGTCTTAACATTTTTTAAATGGAGTGATGAGATTTTTAGAGTAAGGATGGGTCAATCGTTATTTCATGCAAATTATTTTTCCCAATTTATGTCTCTTTAGTTTGTGATGTTTGATATTATTAGATACTTAAACATATTCTGTACAGCTGTTGACCTTTCCTTTATGAGTTCTTACATTGTTTTTATATCTGCAAGTGGTTCTGAAAGTGTGTGCTCTCTTAGCATCTGTATAACCAGAAACCTGTTAGAAAACACGTTGCTCTCCACTGCATACCTACAGTACCAGAAACTGTGGGATGGGACCCAGGATCTGTGCTTTAACAAGCCGTCCAGGTGACTCTGATCCATGAGAAAGTTTGGGAGCTCCTGGTCAAGACAGGCCTTTTTTTAACCTAAGGTTTCTTCAGAGCTTTTGTTTCATTTGATTCTTCCTATTATTTAGTATAAAGACAGAACTAAGTCCCCATTGATTTATGATGCTTCTCTTATACTATATTGCTCTTTGCTTTTTTATATAGCTTTATTGAGATATATTTCACATATCATACAATTCACCCATGTGAAGTGAATAGTATACACTGGGTATTAACCCAAAGAAAATGAAAACAGTAATTTGAAAAAATACATGCACCCCTATGTTTACGGTAGTATTTACAACAGCCAAGATAATGGAAGCAACCCAAGTGTCCATCAATAGAAGAGCAGATAAAGAAGACGTGGGATGGAAGGATGGATGGATGGATGGATGCATGGATGGATGGATGGATAGATTAGATAGATAGATGGATGATAGACAGATAGATAGATAGATAGATAGAATGGAATATTACATGGCCATAAAAAGGAGGAGATCTTGCCATTTGCAACATGGAAGGACCTAGAGAGTATTGTTATGCTAAGTGAAATAAGTCAGAGAAAGACAAATACCAGATGATTTTACATCCGTATGGAATCTAAAAAACCCCAAAACAAATGAATAAACAACCGTAAAGAAGAGTCAGACCTATACATACAGAGAACAAACTGATGGTTGTTCTAATTTCACCAGAGGGGAGGGATGTGAGAGATACAGGCTTCTGGTTCTAGAATGAGTAAGTCGCCAGAATAAAAGGCACAGCACAGGGAATATAGTCAATGATATTGTAATAGTGTCGAATAGTGGCAGGTGGTACCTACACTTGTAGTGAGCACAGTGTAAGGTATAGAGATGTTGAATCACTGTTGCATATCTGAAGCTATCTATACTCAAATTATCATATGCCATCTATACTCAAATTAAAAAATGAAAACTAAAGGGCATAATGTAGTTTTTACAGCTTTATATTCGCAGACTGTGCATTCATTGCTAATTTAGTTATTTGCATCTTCATTTTTCTGGGTGAACCTAGCTAAAGGTGAATCAATTTGGATTTTTTTTCAAGAACCAAGTTAGTTTTATTAATTTTTTCTATTGTTTTCCTTTCCCTTATTTCATTATTTCCGCTGTAACATTTATTATTTTCTTCCTCTTGCTTGCTTTGGGTCTAATTGTTCTTCTAGTTTCTTAAGACGAAGGTTATGTTATTGATTGGATAGATGTTCTTTTTAATGTAGGCATTTACACTATAAATTCCCTTTAAGGGGTACATTAGCAGCATTAAGTTTTGGTACATTGTTTTAATTTTCAATTATCAGTCTTTTCTAATTTCCCTTGTGATTTCTTCTTTGACCCATTGGTTTTTTAGGATGTTGGTTAATTTCTACGTATTTGTGAATTTCCCAAGTTTTCTTCTGTTCATTTCTAATTTCATTCCATTAGTCATAGAACATACTGTGTATAATTTAAACCCTTTTAAATTTATTGAAACTTGTCTTATGATCTAACAAAAGGTCTATGCTGGAAAATGTTCCGTGTGTCTTTGAGGATGGAGTGTTGTCGGGTGGAGTGCTCTCTAGAGGCCTGGTTATAGTTGGTTTATAATGTTGCTCAGATCTTCTGTGTCCTTGGTGATCTTCTGCCTAGTTCTTCTGACCATTGTTCAATGCCATCGTGTAAGTCTCCAATTATTATTATTGTTATTGAATTGTTTCTCCCTTCAGTTCCATCAGGTTTTGCTTCATGTATTTTGAGGCTCTGGGATTCTTGTTAGGTGCATATATGTTTATAACCATGACATCTTCCTAGTAGATTAAATTATAAATAATTCTAATTCAATTATAATTTAGCATTATAAAATGTCCTTTTTCCTCGCTGGTAACAATTTTTTTGTCTTAAAGTCTTTTTTTTTTTTTTTTTTTTTTTTTTTTGCTATTAGTATAGCCACTCTAGCTCTCTTTTGGTTTACTGCTTCCATGATACACCCTTTTCCATCTTTTTTTAGTCTTTGAATCTGAAATGATTTTCTTATAGGTAACATGTAATTGTATTTTTAAAAATCCATTTTGGGGGCGCCTGAGTGGCTCAGTTGGTTAAGCATCCAACTTCTATGACCTTACAATTCGTGGGTTCAAGCCCCGTGTTGGGCTCTGAGCTGACAGCTTAGAGCCTGGAACCTGCTTCAGATTGTGTCTTCCTCTCTCTGCCCCTTCCCTCGCTTGTGCTCTCTCAAAAATAAATAAGCATTAAAATTTTTAAATAAATACATACATAAATCATTTGGTCATCTCTCTTTCTTTTGATTGGGGGTATTTAACCCATTTACATAATATACTTACCATAGGTAGGATGTATGCCTGACATTTTTACTATTTGTTTTTTGAATGTCTTAGGTCTTTGTTCTATTCCTCTTACTGCCTTCTTTTGTGTTATTTTCTAGTGTACCTTTTCAATTCCTTTGCTGTTTGTGATATTGTGATTTATAATAAACACGTACTTGGTCTTTGTCCCTGTTCCTGGCACAGAGCTCCTAAAACCCTTGGAATTTCCTAAGTGATTAGAGCAGAAAAGATGTCTTTTGTTATATTAATGAGGTGACTTTTGGAAAGCCCGTAGGCAATGTGGCTGGCTGCCAGGATAACCAACCATGTGATAAGAGAGTTGGAACTTTTGTTTTCACCCCCAGAACCTCTGCAGAGTGGAGAGGGGCTGGAGATGGAGCTCAATTGCCAACAGTCAATGATTAAGTCAATTAAACCAATGATTATTCCATGTGCCTATGGAATACGGCCTCTGTAAAAGCTCAAAAGCTCAGGGTTCAGAGAGCTTGGGGGCTGGTGAACACACGTTGGTAATGATGAAGTGGAATGCTCAGAGAAGGCATGGGAGATGCACCCATTCTCCATACCTTGCCCTAGGCACCTCTTCCACCTGGATGTTCCCGAGTTATTTCCTTTTATAACAAGCCAGTAATCTAGGAAGTAAAACGTTTCTCAGTTCTGTGAGCTGCTCTAACAAATTAATCAAACCCGTGGAGGGGGTTGTGAGAACCTCCCATCGAGAGCCAAGGGCCAGAAGCCCAGGTGAAAGACCCGGGCTGGCTGCTGGCATCTGAAGGGGAGGGTACGTAGCCTTGTGGGACTGAGCCCTTAACCTGTGATCATCTCACACTATCTCTCGGTAGACAGTGTCAGGATTTAGTGACTTGTAGGAGATCCAGCTGGTGTGCTGGATGTGCTTGGTGTGGGGAAAAGCCCAAACACAGGGACTGGGAACAGAATCATATTCTTTTACCAGATTTTAAAAATGTGTTCTCTTTGTGGCTGCTCTCGGGATTATAAGTAGCATCGTGACACAATCTACTTTGGATTCATACTAAATTTCACCAGTAGGCAGTCAATAGTTGCTCCAATATGCCTATGCCTTGTGCTGTACCCCCGTGAGCTATTACTGTCATACGAATTACATCTTTACACATTGTAAGCCCATCAACACAGTTCTATAATTATCACTTTAGGCAACTGTTTTTTAAAATAGGAGGTACCAAGATACATTTATAAAACCTCTGAAATTACTTTTACCAGCGCTCTTTACTTCTTCATGTGCCTCTGTGTTAGTGTCTAGTGTATTTCATCAGAGCCTTCGGTATTCCGTGTAGGGCAGGTCTGCAGGTGAATTCTCTTACTTTTTGTTTACCCGGAAATGTCTTAATTTCTCCTTTATTTTTGAAGGAGGATTTAGACAAAGAATTGTTGGTAGAAAGCCTTTTCTTTTGGTCCCTTGAAGGTGCTACGCCTCCGTCCTCCGGCCTCCACGGTTTCTGATGAGAAGCCAACAGTTAGTTTTATTGAGGTTCACTGGTTTCTCTTAACAGATGATTTTCAGTTCCTTGTCAAAATTCTAAAATTCAAGGATTTTAGTCACTTTGCCTATGTCTTCTTTGTTTTGTAGGGAAAGTGGGTTCCCTACAGTCCTTACTGTGGTTGAAAAAAGGTTTAGGATGGTCCAAAGCCTAGCATGTTCTGCCTCCAGGCTCCCCGCTCAGCATGAGCTCTTGCTTTTTAACACTTCCTTCTACTCTAGGGTATTTTTGCACCTCAAATTCAATGAACATTAACCCATCTGGGTTTCAAGGAGATCTTGCCTCACCGACCTGCATCACTCCTGTCTCCTGTCGGTCTCATAAGTCACCAGAACAGGAGACCAAACATAAGCTTGAAGATGAGGTGGGTTCAAGAAAGGACAAAGGATTTCTGTGACATTCTGCAACCTTCCCATCCCCTGTCACAGCAGACAGAAGTGTTCTGACTCTACTGCTTAGAAATAATCAGAGCCTAGTTTTCAACTGGGTGAGCAGGTAGGCTATATTATGTATGGGTTTTACTTCAGCAGAGAACAGAGGGGGTGACAAGACAGACGGCTGGTATACAGGAGGAGGTCGATCTGATAGGGCTTAGAACCATGGCACTAGAAGCATCTTTCAAATAAACACTCAAAAGAAAACTCTAGTCTTTCCAAAAGATTTTATTAATCAAACTTTTAGGATAAAGGAATTTTTTAAAAATAACTATGATATTTAAAAAAAAACTATTGGGTATTCAATGATGTTTTCAAGTAGAAAAAACCTGAAACCTGAAGAACAGATTGTGTAAAGTAGCTCGGGCTACAAGAGGGAAAAGAAGGTGGGGACTTGTTCTGTGTATAAGGACAGGGGCTTGACCACTGACTTTTTGAACAAAAAGCAAACCATACTCAGTTTCAGAGTCTGTCTGTGAGACTAACTGATGACATCACAGAGCCATTCTTCTTCCAGAAGAGCCCTTTCACACTGGTGCAGCCAGTAATACCTTCTATGGCAATCTGTACGAGAACGGAGTGAGATCTAGGACATTCAGATCCAACGCAAGTTCATAAAGGGTTGGTACTAAGCAAAACTTTAATCTGTGCAGTATTTAAAAATAATTGAGAATTGCGACAACTTAAATGACTTCTGGGAGGTGTTATCTTAAATCTAAAGAAGGGATAGAGGTTTCGGAGGGGGCAGATCTACTTACCTTGGGGTAACACAGTCCACAAAGGTCAACAGCCCACGAAGGGGAGAGGAAGACATTCATCCCTTATAACACCCTCAGGAATAGCATTCTTGGGAGTCTTACAAGTTATAATTCAAAACCACCAGTTAAATTCTAATGGCTGTGTACTTCCCCCGCAATGATGTTCCTCTCAAAAGTAAAATCAGGAAAGGGACTGAGCTCTGAAAAGACACGTGAGGCTGAGTCCCAGGCACTCAGAGTGTGGATGCCACCTCCCCAACCCCGGGGGGTGACTTGTGTCCCCGTGTGCAGCCTTCCATTCTTCCCTACATGAAACACAAGTCACGTGACGTGTCCTTTGAAAAACCACAGTGAGGCGTGAGAACCTTCGGGGGCCGGGAGTCCTTGTCCGTCAGTACCCTATAGTCAGATAATCTCAACACCCGGAAATATCCTTGGGTTTGTTCTTTCTCTGATATCTTGTGTCCTTGGGATCAAAGCCTCTTTCACTGGCACCAAATAACGCCCAGAGGGGGGTTTTGGCCACATAATCCTTTGCGCTGAAATTTGTTAATCCACCGCTATCTTCATATTCCTGCACGAGCTCCTGGAACCGGTTATAATCAATCCATGTCCACCATTCGCCATCAATCTTAAACTGGAAAGAAAAAGCGCAGTCAGGGCAGAAGCACAAACGTCCTTAAAACTATCAAGTAAGTATTTTAAACATTCGAAAACCAGCCTGGTCTCTTCTCTCTATCAAGTCCAAGAAAATCCTTTTGCGCTCCAGATATGGTTCCATATCAAAGCAGAATGAGCTTCTTCTCCCCTAGGACTGCTGCCAGGCTGGGCCTGGAAGACCCAACTGCTGAATACAGAATATAACCACAAGAGACTCTTAATGACAGAGGACAGACTGAGGGTCAATGGAGGGAGAAGGGTGGGGGGATGGGCTAGCTGGGTGCTGGGCATGAAGGAGGGCCCTGGTTGTGACGGGCACTGGGTGTTGTCTGTAAGTGATCAATCACTGAATTCTACTCCTGAAACCAATGCTGCACTGTATATGAACTAACTAGAATTTAAATAAAATTCTGAAAAGAAAAAAAATACATCCTGGAATTGAAAGTCAAGTTTATTGTCAGCAGTCTCACTAAAAGAAGGTTAATTACATTTTTTTGGCATTATCATGTGTTAATGCACAAGCTAATTGTAATTCCTGTTGTTGCCACTTTTGATTTGGTATGAATTTTCTTGGTTGTGTTAGAAGCACCTAGTGGAATCCATTTTATTATTCAACTTGGCTTGAGTTATTAGGCTTTTAATCAATGACTTCTAATTCTGAAATGCCAACAAAATGATTCAAACTGGCCTGTTTAACCTAACATGGATACAATATCTCATTAGCAGAAAGCCTGTTAAGAATTTCAATTCAATAAAGGGGAATAATCCAATTTGTACTCTTTTAAGAAAATCGCTTCTCAAAAGTCCCTGTAGAATAAATGACCAGGACGAAGGAAACAGGAAATAAACTGATGAAGCTCTGAAGGAATTACTAATTGAACTGTGAAGGCTTTTGACTCAAAGCATCTATTTGGCACTCATTTGTGTAAACAGATAATACACTGATACCTGATTTATAAACAGACAAATAGTTTTGTTAAGCTGCTATCTTCTCAAAAACTCTTAATTATGATCCAAGTGAAGTAACAATTTTGGGTTCTAGCTGAGAAAAATATTGAAAATGCATAGTTTCCTGGATTCAGAATACTATTAAAATATGCTGAATTTCAAGGACATCTGATTTTTTACCCAACAGCTAAGAGGTTTCCAGTGGACAAAAATTATCCAATAAGTGGGAAAGTTTAGTCTACCTATGAATCATGAGAAATTTTCTTCTAACAAGACCATTCTTTGAAATGGTGCCCCAAAGGCCTCTCTGAACGCTGCAACCCAAGATACAGAATCCACATCTCCCCCATCGTTTTCCCTCCCAAGACAGACTGCTCTCAAATGTTCTCTGCTGCCCAAGAAAACAGTCATCCCTGAGTACTGAGCATTAGAACTCCAGAGTCAAAGGTGCCTCTCCCTTCCCTGGTCCCTCACATCCAAAAGATGTCAGGCCCTATTGATTCTTCCTTAGCAGCATTTCTTTCTTTTTTTCATGAAGCTGTTTTTTAAGTTTATTTATTTTTTGAGAAAGAGAGAGAGAGAGAGCAGAGAAGGGACAGAGAAAGGAGAGAGAGAATCCCAAGCAGGCTCTATGCTGTCAGTGCAGAGCCGAATGCAGGGCTCAAACTCACGAACCATGAGATCGTGACCTGAGCCGAAACCAAGAGTCGGATACTTAGCCGACTGAGCCACACAGGTGCCCCCTTCAGCAGCATTTCTATTGTCTTGACGCTACCCTAACACAGGTCCTCACTTCTGGGACTCAGCAACAGTCCTCTTGCTGACTGATCTTCTGATGCCAATTTTGACTGCTTTCAACTTCTGCAGACGGAGATGCTGGGATTACTATGTCTACAACAGAATAGAGCCCTAGTATCTACAGTCTAAATACTAAACCTCCATTTGGAGACTCCCCAGGAGCCAACCCCCTTGTCATGTGATTCCTATCCTACTCCTGCTGTATGATTAACATTTACTTATGTCTCAGGTCCCCTGGTAAACACCTTTTGCTCTGGGAAGTCTTCCCGAATCCCTTTAAACTATGACAGTTCACCTGCCACAGGACCTCACTACCCTGAACTTGGCCAACCACATATTAAAACTGCTTCTGTAGTTACCTCCCCCAGCCCACTCTATCCCACATCAGAACTGCTCGCTTTGTGAATATATCTGACTTATAATTTATGTTGGTACTCAGGACATACAACAGCCTAGCCTCTTCCTCCTTAACTCTTAACAAAACTAGAAGACCACAGGATGAGGAAAATTCCCACCTGTTCTACTGACATCCTGACAGAATGGAATTTGCTGCTATTGGCTCCGTAGAATACTGTGTGCTGTTTTCACAGTGTATCCGTGTAGGGGACACAACACTCACACCTTACTGGAAATGGGGGAACACTCCAGCTAGCATAGGAGTAAACATGTCATTACCGTGTATGACATGTAAAATGAGGCCAATAATGACGGCTACCTTTTATTCTTCCCTCCTATAACAGTTACAGAATGCTAACTATGGACTTGGCCCCATCACAGATATTTAAAAAATAATTACAGGGGCACCTGGGTGGCTCAGTCAGTTAAGCATCTGATTCTGACTCAGGTCTTGATCTCCTGGTTTGTGAGTTTGAGCCCCACATCAGGCTCTGCACTGACAGTGAGGAGCCTGCTTGGGATTCTCTGTCTCTCCTTCTCTCTCTGTTCCTCCCCTACTCACGCTTGCTGTCTCTCAAAATAAATAAATAAATAAATGTACTGTTTGGGTTTCCTAAGTAAATGACTCCACTAGATTTCTCTAAGATAAAGTCAAGCACCGTCCACATACTTAGTTTTTTTTTTTTAATGTTTATTCATTTTTGAGAGACAGAGCACAAGCAAGGGAGGGCATGGAGACAGGGAGACACAGAATCTGAAGCAGGGTTTCAGCTCTGAGCTGTCAGTACAGAGCCCAATGTGAGGCTTGAACCCACAAACCGTGAGATCATGACCTGAGCTTAAGTCAGATGCTTAACCGATGGAGCCACCCATCCTAGGTGCACCCCCCCTCCATACACACACTTAGGACTTTCAATACGTTTTTTAGTGTCCCACTTAAATATAAGCAGACAACTAGTGACCATCTGAAGAAAACTCCTAACAAGAACACTAAAAATAAACCAAAAGAAAAGAGTAACAGAGTAAACAGCCTAGGCAAGGGGAAAACAGCACACAAAACAAAATAAAAACCCAAACAACTAAACTAAAACAACTATCTTCAGAGAAATGAGACAATACTGTATACATAAAACAAACAAACAAACAAACAAACAAACAAAAACCACTACCCTATAAAAAGGAACCCTTAAAGAATGAAAAGAACCTTAGGTTCTAAAACTATAGGAGCAAAGATGAAAGATTCACAGGAAAGTTAAGAAAAAAAAAAAAACTTTCTAGAATGTAGAATAAAAAAGACAAAAACCAGGAAAGAAAGCACTAAAAAAAAGAAAAAGAAATAAAAAATTAAAGGACTAGCCCAAGAGACCCAATTTTAAAATAACACCACTTTCTGAAAGAAAGGAGAAAAAAATAGGAAGGAGGAAATCCTCAATGAAATAATTATGGAAAAGTTTTGTAAAGTGAAGGCCATGAGTAAACATACTCATGTAGACAAAGGATAAACATATGGAATAGACAATAGATAAAAACCAACATACCAACTGAGGCACATCTCAGTGAAATTTCAAAACAATGGAGACAAAGGGAAATCCTAACAAGGGAAAAATGGTCATATACAAAGGATCAAGGATCAGAATGCCTTCCGAGTTCTCAATAACCACACTGAAAGCTCAAAGACAGTGGCTCCGATTGCATACGAGTTGGTTTGCAACTGAGAATTCTATATCCAGCAAAACTATCAATCAAGCTTGTAGGGAGAATAAAAACATTTTTAGATATTTAAGATCTCAATCAATTGGACCTCCCACATACCCCTTCTTAGGAATCTACTGGAGGATGTTTCACTAGAATGAGACATGGGATCCCCAAAGCAAGACATCCCACACAGGAGAGATCTCAAGGAAGTCCCAGTATGATAGTGTGTGTCTAAAGTGGGTGAGTCAGTAAGTGCCTCTGGGGAGACTCCTTTAAAAAGATGAACAGATAGAACCTCCAACGCATCTGAAAAGTCTGAGAGGAGATACAGGTGGCAGAGAGTTTGAGAGCTGATTTAGCTAAAGAATACAGAAGTCTAGACAAAGAAAAAAATAAGATAAATATTAACTCCAAGGAAACCAAAATGTATGCTGGAAACAAATAGCAATCATAGGAGACTGCACTGCTCAGCAGTGAACAGTGTTCACGTGGTCACATAACGCATAAAACTATGGTATACATACATTGCAAAGGTGGGAGAACAGGAAAGGGCATGATGAGCAAATGTAGGGGAGAGCTTCATCTCACCTTCCACAGCGAAGAGACAACGAGAAAAAACAATGAATAGCAGCAATATTTGGTAAAGACAAATACCTAAATAATCAACCAGAAGTTGAAAGTAGCTGTTGCTTGAGAGGAGGGAAAGGAGGTATATTTGAGGAAAATACAAGGAACTACTGATTTTTGTAATAAACTTTGACTTCTTAGACGATGTAGAATTTTGATAAAACTAAAAAACAAAATTAAAAATAGTAATGACCAATCTATCGAAGTGAGGGAAGAGTATATTATTAACAACATGAGCCAACAAAATAGGGTGGGGGTAAGGGGAAGACCTACAGGACGATGGTAGCAGCCGCTATTCAGGAAGCATCCTACTGTGCACTAGGCACTGTTTGGTTCTCTAGCTGGTGTGATGCACTTTACAAAACTCATGTGATTGGATGCCCATCTTTAAAACGGGTGGGGCACGCCTAGGCGGCTCAGTTGGTACAGCATGTGACTCTTGGTTGCTCGTGAGTTCAAGCCCCATGATGGGTATGGAGTCACCTTAAAAAAATAAATAGGGGTGCCTGGGGGGCTCAGTTGGTTAAGGGGCCAGACTCTTGATTTGGGCTCAGGTCATGATCTCACGGTTTGTGAGTTCAAGCCCTGCATTGGGCTCTCTGTTCACAGTGCAGAGCCTGCTTGGGATCTTCTGTCTCCCTCTCTGCCCCTCCCCACTCATGTCAGCATGTGTTCTCTCTCTCTCTCCTCTCTCTCAATCCCTCCTTCTCTCTCAAAAATAAATAAATGTTAAAAAAAAAAAAGGGCAAAAGTCCCAAGAAACTAACAAATATGTCAAAGGTAACATCCTCTGTAAGTGGAGAGCCACAATTCAAATTTGTGGGTCGTCAAGAGCCTGTGGTCATTACACGATTGCACGCTGCTAGCTGTCAAACTGGAAAAAAGACACAACTAATAATAACCATTTTATCTTTTAAGTATTTTGGAGTGCAAAGAGATTTTTCTCACCCCTGGACTTTTTTAAGTATAATATTTCTAAGTTAACTCCCTCTGTTTAACCGATCTAAAAGTTACAGAAAATAATGTGTATATCCCAAATTCTTAGTGTCCTTCAACCTTCCTCAGCATAGAGTCTAAAGAATGAGCACACTGAGAAGAAGCCTACTGTCTATTAATTATTTCTCTACCCAAGTACAGCATAATAGAGACTGTCTGTTCCAAGGCTAATGCAGGGGAAATGTAAGATTTATATGCAGACTTCTGAAGTCAGCCTGCTCTGCCTTTGATTGGTTCTGTTTTATTTACACAGTCTTTGTCCCTTCTGGCAAAATAATAATTAAAAAAATAAAACTGCCATAGTGAAAGATATTCTTCCCATTATCTTAACTGGTTCCTAATAGTACAGGCAGTATAGGTGAGCACACTTTTTCTTTTTTTGTAGATGAAAATTGACGTCCCATTAGTTTCACGGTATCTTCCACACGGAAAGTCTATATAGAATATCCATAGCTACTTCAAACTCCAAATGTCCCACACAAAAATTCTTACCACTTTGGCCTGTCAATCTCATGCCTCAACCATGCTGTGCTGAAGTTATTCCAGCTTTTAAATGATAAATACTCTGTAGCTACTGGGAAAGTTCTAATCATTCAAAGGCATCATATTTCTACATACGCAAGAGTTAAAAATAAGGAGGAAATTCTGCATAGCAGTTGAAAAAGAGCAAGTCAAGAGCTATTTATTAATATCACCATTGGAGATAGTCTTTGCAAACATTCCTCCACATGCTACTGTAGTATTCTTTCGGAAAAGTCAAATTATCAGCACCTTTAGGAAAGAACCTTTATTAAAGGCCTGTAACAGGCAAGGCCCCATTCCAGATGTTTCATATTTATCACTTTACTCAGCCATCACAATAACCCTGTAAACACAGTTACCACTATTTTTCAGATAAGAAAATGAGAAATGGTGAGGCTGGGCTTTGAAAACAGATGTACCACAACAAAGTTCAGGAGTCCCCAAGACCACCCCCATTTCTGTCACCAATTGTAAATGCAGGGGTTCCCAAGGCCACCTTCAGTTTGACCACTCACTAGAAGGACCCACAGAATTCACTGAAAGCTGTTAATAGTATGGTTTCTTACAGCGGAAGGACACAGATGAAAATCAGCATAAGGAAGAGGCACATGGGACAGACTTGAGGAAAGTTCCATGCCCAGAGCTTCCAGCTGCCCTCTGTCACTCAAGTAGTGGTCTGAGCTAATATCACCTGTCAATGATGCGCGAGAATAGGCATGGAGCGCTGCCAACCTAGGAAGCTCAACCTGAGCCTCGAGGTCCAGAGTTTTTCCTGGGGCTCAGTCTCCTAGACAGCTGATTGCTGAGTGGCTGACTTTAGTTTCCAGCTCCTCTGAAGGTCAAGCAAATACAGTGTAGCCCAAAGCCTCTACCCTAAATCACATGCCTAGTGTAGACTACCTAGCATGACCCCAGGCCCCCAGATAAACAAAGATACTCTGACCAGACAAGACATTCCAAGAGCTTGAAAACCACCTCTTAGAAGCTGAGGGCAAAGAGCAGCCCTTTCTTTAGGTAAAATTACAGCCGAACTCAAAGTCCACATACAATGGATAAAGTAGAAACACACAAAAATAAAAAAGAACACTAACAATAAAAAAAGACTCCTACATTTCATTTGAATTTTCACACTCCTAAGGAGGGCTCTTATATGATCTTAGTGTTGGTTCTTTTTTTTTTTTTTAAATGTTTATTTATTTATTAAGGGAGGGAAGGGCAGAGAGAGAGAGAGAGAGAGAGAGAGAGAGAGAAAGAATCCCAAGGAGGCCCCACATTATCAGTACAACCCCGATGCAGGGCTCAAACCCACGAACCATGAGATCATGACCTGAGCTGAGATCAAGGGTCGGACACTTAACGACTGCGCCCCCCAGGTGGCCCCAGCGCTGGCTATTTTCTAAGTCTGGTCCCGCAAACACACAGTAATACTTACAAACGAAACCTTGGGAAAGTGCCAGTGAGAGGATGGATGAGGGGCTGCCAGGCCCTCTCATAATTCAGAAGTGCATGTGAACTGGGAAGGAGAGGAGATCCCAGGTTAGTTTGAGGGAGAAGTGATCTGGGAATTCAAAAAAAGAGAGTGCTTACTGTAGTCCTTCTTGAACTTCCCAGATTTATGGATTTTGTTCTTGACTATCCTAGCGACAACTGCGTCGTTTGTTCCGTGGCTGAGAGGAGGCACAGATCACTTCTAAGTGCACCTGACTGCCTGCGACTGTGGAGCCCCGAGCAAAGTTGCCTCCTTTTTCTGGGTTTGCTGGTGATAAGTAGAATTCACATGGCAACAGCTGCCCGAGGAACCACTTTGAGAAGCAAAACTACAACAATGTGACTGAATTCTAGATATATCCAAGTGCAATTAAAAAGCTTTTAAATCTGGAAACTCAATTTCTGGAATTTCTATCTTAATCTACAGTTTTGTTGGAATAGAGCTAAGTCCTCTCAGCCGTGTCACCAAAATGCCAATTTTCTCTGACATTTCTCTGCATGTAATTACTGGGAACAACCAGGCCTCTGACAAGCATGAGTTCTACATGTATCACAGAAAGTAAAATATTCTGTCGGTAGGTTTTGTTGGGAAAAAACTGCACAAAACCTAAATGGTGACACGCAATTCCTTCTTACTCCAAGAAAGGAGGGCTCAGGGAGAGGACACCTCTTCCTTCCCTTCCTCTGTAGACTGCAAGTTTATATGTCTAAGAGGGAGGCCTCTGTGATCAATGCTGAATTATGCAGAAGGCCTCAAATTTAGCAAAACTTTCCCAGAGGTGGCTTTGAAGGAGGTCCACCAGACTCCTCGGTGAACTGGGAGGGGATCTGCCTGGTTTTCAGTGGATACCTGCCTCTGTTTCCCTACCTTGTGACTGCTCTGTAGCATTTAGGAGATGGCATGATGTCATAGTCAAAGTAGGCTTTGTATTTTGAAACATCTGGGATTGAATTCTAACTCTGCTTGTATTCTCTCAGCCTGAGGTTTCTCCTTTAAAACATGAGGGAAAACAATATTTATAATTCATCATATTTTTATAAGAATTAAATGAACTAATGCATACACAGCATTATCAAAGTAAACTTAACTGTTATTGGTTGTTGAGTTTATCAGCAGACACCAAAGTAAGGAATGACACCAGACAGCTCATCAGTGATGAAAGGTTCTAGAAAATTATGCTGGAAGACAACAGAATAATATCTGTAAATGCTCAGAGGAAATACCTCCACTTAGACTTATCCACTCTGATAATCTATTATTCATGAGAGAAAGTGAAATAAAGACGTTTCAGAGGGAACGAAGACTGAGTTTACCATTCTAGCGAAAAGAAAATTGCACCCAGCAGAATCAATGGATGCAAGAAGCAAAGGGGAACCAAGAAAGTGGGGTTTACATGGATCCATCAACACAACCTTTAACTGTGGAAAAGAATCCCGGGAAGACCTTGTATTGTGCTGAAGGAGGATGGCGATGTTGATTAACTTTAGAGTTAAACTAAGTATAAATTTCAAAATATCGGAGTACAAGACTCTGAGCAGATGGTGGAGTAGCAGAAGCACCAGGAATCCTTCTTCCCATCCACAGAGCACCTGGCACGGCTCAGGTGGTGGAGCTTATGACCCTTGATCTCAGGGTTGTGAGTTCAAGCCCCCACACTGGATGTACAGATAATTAAAAATAGAATCTTAAATAAAAATTTTAAAAAGGTGCCTATCTGGCTCAGTCAGAAGAGTATGTGACTCTTGACCTCAAGATTGAGTTCAAGCCCCACGATGGGTGGAGAGATTACTTAAATAAATAAGTAAATCTGAAAAAATCGTTCTTCTCACCCAAACAAAAATTATACTGGCAGAATCTGTCTGATATAACTACTTTGGAACTCTGGACTCTAGTGAAGGCTTCTAACTTTCAAGGAAAGGTCTGGACTGTAAAGTACAGTTAATTTTAGTCAGTTTCAACTTGGATGGCAGTAGCTATCCATCCCCCATGACCCACCCCCACAGCAGGCAACTGTGACCTGTTCTTGGGACAGGCTGCACGCAGCCTGTGGGAGACAGGCTGGGCAGTAAGGACCCTGTCCTCCAAACACTGGGGATCTGTTCTCTGTTGCCTGCTGCTTCTGATCAGAGTACAGATATAGTGGCAGCCATTGGTACCCATTCCACCATTGCAGAAAGCCTCTCCCCTTCCTGCTGAAGTGACTTCCAGGGGAATAAAGGGCTAGTGCTCCCCATCACCTTCCACTTTCCTTTTTTTCCCCTTTTAGGAGAGAGACATTAAAGACTAGAAGATTCAAAAGCAACAACAGATGGGTGGAAATTAGAAAGTAATCACATATCCCAGGGAAAGATTCAGGAATAAATTCAAATTACTGTTATATCTTTAGGATATTAGATGCAATCCCCATGGCCCACAAAGAAATAGCCATAGAATATAAGCAAAAGGAAATGTGAAAGGAATTAAAATGTTTCAATACAAAAAAACAACTAGACACAAAAGAAGATGGTAATACAGGCAATGAGGGACAAAGAAGCTATATAAGGCATATGGAAAACAAATAGCAAAATGACATAAGACCCTTTTTATCAGTAATCATTTTAAATGGAAATGGATTAAACTCTCCACTCAAACAAAAAAAACAGAGATTGAATGGATCAAACACACAAATACACACACACACACACACACACACACACACACACACCAATATGCTATCTATAAGAGCCTTACTTTATACCCAAAGACACACACAGGTTGAAAACAAAAGGACAGAAAAAGATATTCCATGCAGTCACCAAAAGACAGCAGGAGTGGCTACAGTAATATCACACAAAACAGACTTCAAGTTAAAAGATTATAAAACAGAAAGAAGGACAAATATACAATTTATATTAATTAAAGGTTTAATGCAGCAAGAAACAATAATTAGAAATGTTTGTATAGGGGCGCCTGGGTGGCCAGTCGGTTAAGCGGCCGACTTCGGCTCAGGTTATGATCTCGCAGTCTGTGAGTTTGAGCCCCGCGTCGGGCTCTGTGCTGACCGCTCAGAGCCTGGAGCCTGTTTCAGATTCTGTGTCTCCCTCTCTCTCTGACCCTCCCCCGTTCATGCTCTGTCTCTCTCTGTCTCAAAAATAAATAAACGTTAAAAAAAAAAATTTTTTTTTTAAAAAGAAATGTTTGTATATCTGGTACCAGATCATCAAAATATTGGAGCAGATACTGGCTGAATTGAAGGGAGGAACAGATAGCTCTATAATAATAACTGGAGAGTTCAGTACCCCATTCTCAACCATGGATAAAACAACCAGATAGAAGGAAACAAAGGACTTGAACAACACAAGAAATCAACTAGATCTAACAGAACATTCTGCCCAAGAACACAAAATACACATTCTTCTCAAGTTTTCACCATTTTCTAGGACAGACCATATGTTACACCACAAATGAAGTCTAAATAGATTTTAAGAGATAGATGTCATATAAAGTATCTTCTCTAATCATAATGGGATGAAGCTAAGTACCTGTAACAAAAGGAAAACTACAAAATGCAGATATTTGTGGAGGTTAAACAACACACTCCTACACAACCAATGGATCAAAGAAGAAATCATATGGAAATTAGCAAATACGTTAAGAGACTAAGTGAAAATGAAAACACAACATACCAAAACTTATGGGACAGAGCAAAAGCAGTACTGAGAGGGAAATTTATAGCTAAAAATGTTCACTTTAAACAAGGAGAAAGATCTCAAATTGACAACCTAACTTTACAACTTAAGGAACAAGAAAAAGAATTAAGCCAAAAGTGAGCAAAAGAATGGAAATAATAATGGTTAGTACAGAGATGAAATAGAGAATAGAAAAATAGGGGGGAAAAAACTGAGACTAAAAGCTGGTTCTTCAAAGAGGCCAACAAAATTGACAAACCTTTAGCTAGACTAAGAAAAAAAGAGAAAAGACTCAAATTACTAAAATTAGAAATAAAAGTAGGGACATTACTACTGATTCTACAGAAGTAAAAGGGATTATGAAAAATTATTATAAATGTACACCAACAAATTGGATAATCTCGACGAAATGGACAAATTCCTAGAAACACAAAACCTACTAAGACTAAATCACAAAGATACAGAAAATATGAATAGACCGATAATTAGTAAGGAGACTGAGTCAGTAACCAAAAATCTCCCCCCACCCCCCACCAAAAAAAAGCCCTGGACCACACTGCTGAATTCTATTAAACTTTAAAAGAACTAATATCAATCTTTCTCAAACTTTTCCAAAAACTGAAGAAGAGGAAATATTTTCTAACTCAGACTATGAGGCCTGCCTGCTAAAGCCAGATAAAGATACTACCAAAAAAAAAAAAAAAACCCAAAAAAATCCACAAAGCACCAATATCCCTTATGAACAATAATGCAAAAATCCTCAACAGTATAATATCAAAGCAAATTCAGAAGCATGTTAAAAAGATCCTACACCAGTGGCACCTGGGTGGCTCAGTCAGTTAAGTGTCTGAGTCTGGATTTCAGCTCAGATCATGATCTCACAGTTTGTGGGTTCGAGCCTCGTGTCGGGCTCTGTGCTGACAGCTCAGAGACTGGAGCCTGCTTTGGATTCTGTGTCTCCCTCTCTCCCTGCCCCTCCCCCACTCCCGCTCTGTCTCTCTCTCTCTGTCAAAAATAAATAAACATTAGAACAAAAAACAATCAAGAAAAAAAAAAACAACAAGGGACATATGGGACGCTTGGGTGGCTCAGTCAGTTAAACATCCAACTTTGACTGGGTCATGATCTCACAGCTTGTGAGTTCGAGCCCCGCGTCGCGTTCTGTGCTGACAGCTCAGAGCTTGGAGCCTGCTTCAGATTCTGTGTCTCCCTCTCTCTCTCCCCCTCCCCTACTCCATGCTCTGTCTGCCTCTCTCAAAAATAAATAAACATTAATAAACAGTAAAAAATTAAAAAACAACTGTAAACATCAGATTAAGTGGTGAAAGACTGAAAGCTTTTCCTCTACTATCACTTAACAAGACAAGGATGCCTACTTTCATCACTTCCATTTATCATACTACTGGCAGTTCTAGCCAGAGTAACTGGGCAAGAAAAAGAAGTAAAAGACATCCAAGTAAGGAAGGAGAAGTAAAATTATCTCCGTTTGCAGATGATATGATCTTATATGTAGGTGTGCCTTTTCTTGAGAATTTGGCACTTGAGATTGAACCAAGTGGTGGTAGATGCTTAAGCTAAGTTGGGGCTACAGCCACCATATCAGGGGGTATGAAAAATAAAGAAGCAAAAGAAGCCAAGGGAAAAGGAGGGAGGAAAGGAAAAAGAGAAGGAGCTGGTCAGAAAGGCTGACAGACGGGTAGATAGGAGTAGTGGCTTGACAACTTCCAGAAAGATTCACTAGTGAATTCAATCAAACATTTAAGAAATAACACCAATACTCCCTATCTATTCCAGAAAATAGAGGCAGAGAAAACACTTCTTAACTCATTCTAAGAGACCAGCATTGCCCTAATACCACAATGAGATAAAGACTTTACAAAAAAGGAAAACTACAAAACAGTAACTGTGATGAACATATATGTAAAAAAATCAATGAAATATTAGTAAGTTACTACTTACTTGCCATACCAGGTATGGCAAGGCTGGTTCAACATTTGAAAATCAATTAATGTAATACATCACGTCAACAAGCTCTAAAGAAGAGAAATGAAACTGATCATATCATTAATTGCAGAGAAAGTATTTGACAAAAATCCAAACCAATTTATGATTAAAAACTCTCAGCAAACGAGAAATAGAGGGAAATGTCTTCAACCTGATACATAGCTACCAAAAACCTACAGTAAACATCATATTTAAGTGAGAGACCAGTTGCTTTCCCACTAAAAGCAGAATCTAAGCAAGAATGTCCCCTTTTACCATTTCTATTCAACATCATATAGAAACACTAGCCAATACAATAAGATTGAAAATGGAAATAAAAGATATACAGATTGGGAAGAAAGAGATGCATAGATGATGTGATTAGTAATCGATGTAGAAAAAAACAAAGAATTGACATTAACAAAACACCCTCTTGACTAACAAGTGATTACGGCATGACTGCGCTATATGAGGTAATACATAAAAACTAGTTGCTTTCTCATATACCAACAATGAACAAGTGGAATTTGAAATTAAAAACACAGTACCATGCTCATTAGCATCAAAAAATGAAACACTTGGGGCGCCTGGGTGGCTCAGTCGGTTGGGCTTCCGACTTCGGCTCAGGTCATGATTTTGCGGTTTGTGAGTTTCAGCCCCGCGTCGGGCTCTGTGTTGACCGCTCAGAGCCTGGAGCCTGCTTCAGATTCTGTGTCTCCCTCTCTCTCTGTCCCTCCCCTATTCATGCTCTGTCTCTCTCTGTCTCAAAAATAGATAAAACATTTAAAAAAAATTTTTAAAAACATGAAACACTTATGTGTAAATCTAATGAAATATGTACAGGATCTATATGCAGGAAATAAAACCTGAAAAAAGTCATGGGAGATCTAAATAAGAGATATTTCATGTTCATGGATTGGAAGACTGAATATTGTCAATTTTTCCTAGCTTAATCTGTAGATTCAACTCGCTCCCAAACAAAACCCTAGTAGGCTAGTTTATAGGTATTAACAAATGGATTCTAAAGTTTTTATGGAAAGGCAAAAGACCTAGAATAGCCAACCCAAGAAGCCAGTTGGCATGCTGGAGGACTGACATCACCCAATTTCAAGACTTACAATAAAGCTAACAGAAGTCACGACTGCACAGCATTGGTGAAAGAATGGACATATAGATCGATGTAACAATATACAGGCCAGAAATAGACACACACAAACGTAGTCTACTGATCTTTGAAAAAGGAGGAAGGGTAATTAAATGGAGAAAGAATAATCTTTCCAACAAATGGTACTTCAACAACTTGACATCTGCATACAAAACAAACAATAAAATATCGATACAAATCTCACAGTTTTCGAGACAGATCTTAGACCCAAACATAAAATATAAAACTATAAAATTTCTAGAAGATAACACAGGATGAAATCCAGCATCACCCATGAAAGAAAAAGTTGATAAGCCAGATTTTATTAATTAAAAATGTTTGCTCTGAGAAAGGCACAGTTAAGAGAATGAAAAGTCACAGACCGGAAGAAAATATTTGCAAAACCCATCTGGTGAATGGAAAGTATCGAAAATATGTAAAGAATTCTTAAAACTCAACAATAAGAAAATAACCAACCCAACTAAAACATGAGGAAAATATCTGAACAGACACCTCACTAAAGAAAATGTACGGATTGCAAATAAGCCTACTTAAAGATGTTCATCTTTTTATGACATCACATGCCATGTGGTTTTCAAACCTATACGACTTTATAGCACAAATACTGACCCTTAAAGTATGAAAATTAAAAAAAAATCATTTAGGAGGTCAGGGGGTCCCAGGAAGAGGTGCAGACCGTGTGTGAGAATCTAACTCTGCTACAAATGTATGAAATAACTTCACTGAAGTGGAGAAAGAAGAAAAGGCGCTGACCTAAGTAATTCCGGAAACGAGTGGAGCCTCTAAGACTAGAGGCAAAAGGAACTACAAACAAGCACTGTATTCTTGGGTTAAACGTTCTGATACTGCTACACATGTAGGTTGGAACTGAACAATTAAGTAAACAGATGACGGCTATTAGGAGCTAGGTTTCTCACTGTTAGAGGAGGAGTTTTCAAATTAGTAAGGAGAGGAGCCTACAGTGAGTTATGTTAGCAATGGATTAGAGTTTGAGACATCAGTATGTTTAGCTTCATCTAGATACAAATGGTTACAGGTGGAAGTATTTACAGACATGTGTATATACGAAGGCTAGAATATATATACAATGTCTCTGCTCTGTTACACCTTTTAGAGAGCCTAAAAGAAGAAACAACACCCTAGTCAACAACAAGCACACCTTCACCCAGATCTTGGTTTCTAACACCATTCTTCAATAAAAGGAACCAGGGCTCCTGAAGGAATGACTGATTCTAGGACTGGAGCGAGAAAAATACGAGATGAGCTTGGAGTATCTTGTAGTGCCAGAAAGTAAGGAAGTGCTCAAAACAAAAACAAATAAAACCCCCGACCCTGAAGGGGGGTATGTTAAAAGAGCAAAAGAGGCAACTGGAAGAGATCGTAGCGGCCAGAGCTAGAACAATTTGAGCAACAAAGGAAATAGAGTACAACTGGATTATAACCCAAAGTATAAACTGAATACTATAAATCCATACTGTTATAAAAAAAAGATTGAATACATTAATAAATGGGAAGAAGAGACAAACCTATTTATGTAGATATCTCACCCTCAAGGATGTGGAGCCTAACTCTCACTCCTTACATATGGGCTATAGATAGTGACTTCTTTCCAAAGAGTAATATACAGAAACGGGGAGGGGAAGAGTAAATTAACAGTGGAGAAAGCTGACAAATATTTACTACCTTGACTTGCTGACCAAGGTCAACATCACTAGTTGGAAATCTAAATAAACTATGGACTTTAGCTAATAATGTAGCAATTTTGGTTCATTAATTGTAACCTATATACTATACCAATGAAAGATGTTAATAACAGGGAAACTCTAGGGTACAGAGGAAATCTTTATACTCTCTTATCAAGTTTGCTGTAAATCCCAATCTGTAGGTACTAAGGCATAAAGTCTACTTTTTTTTAAAAAAAGGAAGAAATTACGTTTTAAAGCAATGATCTGTGGATTTCTGGAAGCTGTACATGTGATCTACTACTTGGTTTCCACTGGCGGTGATCCGCTATGATAGGACATCACCAACATGCAGGGAGGAAGGACTTCAGTGTTTCTGAACTAAAACCATCAGCAGAGTGTATTGGGTTCATCATGGTCTCATTAGTTTGCAAACTGACAGGTCCAAGGTTACATCTGAGCTGCTAATGGAAAACACAGAGGCAGAAGGGGGACTGTATCTCCTCGTCCCAGCTGCTTTGTCCAAAGCACACAGGCAGGTCCACCTTCCTCGAGTAGACTGTTTCCAGTGGGCAGCTGTACTTCTCTTTGTCCCTCAAGCTCAGCTTTAGAACCAAAACATGCTGACTTAACTTGAGTTTGTTTGTCTTTCCTTGGTTCAAAGTCAACTAAAGAAACCGCCTCTTATCAAGAGCAGAAACACCTTTATCAAGAGTCTAAACAACACCTCTAAATGACAGAACTGTTCAGACAGCTGGGTGGCTCAGTCAGTTGAGCAGCTGACTTTTTTTTTTTTTAATGTTTATTTATTTTTCAGAGAGAGAGAGAAGGACAGAATGAGTGAGGGGAGGGGCAAAAGATATGAAGCGGGCTCTGTGGCAATAGCAGAAAGCCCAATGTGGGGCTCAAACTCACAAACCAAAAGATCATGACATGAGCTGAGGCTGGAGACTCAACCGACTGAGCCACCCAGGTGCCCAAAGCAGCGGAATTGATTTTGGCTCAGGCCATGATCTGATTTTGGCTAAAGCCATGATCTCATGATTCGTCCCACATTGGCTCCCTGCAGAGAGCGATTCTTGGGATTCTCTCCTCTCTCTCTGTGCCTCCCTCCACTCGCGCACGCTCTTTCAAAATAAATAAATGGACTGTTGGGGCGCCTGGGTGGCGCAGTCGGTTAAGCGTCCGACTTCAGCCAGGTCACGATCTCGCAGTCCGTGAGTTCGAGCCCCGCGTCCGGCTCTGGGCTGATGGCTCAGAGCCTGGAGCCTGTTTCCGATTCTGTGTCTCCCTCTCTCTCTGCCCCTCCCCCGTTCATGCTCTGTCTCTCTCTGTCCCAAAAATAAATAAAAAACGTTGAAAAAAAAATTTAAAAAAAAAAAAAAAAAACAAAATAAATAAATGGACTGTTAAAAAAAAAAACAACAAAAAACTGTTCTACAGAGATTTAAAAAAATAATAACCCACTAACAACTATGAAATGCTTTGTATGTGGAATAGCATATGGCAATAACAAGAGCATATGGCAATAATAAGGGCATTTGTACTGCAAATGACCACAGAGTATTCTGGGTATGGATAGGGTAATGCAGATTATAATGGATTCTCCAGAGGCTGTTTGATGCTGTGAAAATTTTACAAGTTAATGCATAATCTTTAAAGGTCACCTAAATGTAAATATTCAACCAATGCTTGGAATCTCTCTAGAATTTTTTTTTTCTTTTAAAGAATTCACCTTACATCTTGGGTTATGTGGTATCCTGGATCAGAGAATTCAAAATTTTTGAAATGGATAAAGAAAGAAATGCCACAATGGAGGGATTTTCAATGCTGCACTTTATGGCAATGTTCTTTTTTCTGCTAGCCAACTTTACTAGAATCAGAAAAGTACAATCTAGTAGATAGGAGAGACTTTCCAAAAGCATGGATTGGCATCAGATTCCTGCTACAGAAAAACAGAAGAAATGGTGAATAGGAAAACAACTGGATTTAACAAGTAGCAGGTCACTGATGACCTATAAAATAGCAAACTCAGTTGAGTATTTATTTGTTGAATAAAGGAATGAATGAATGAATAAATAATAAGGAAGAAGGTAGAGATTCAGCAAAATGAGCAAGGACGATTCAGCAACTGCTCTCGGAAGGTACAACTGTGAAAAAGGGAAGGAGACGAAAGTGAAGAGGCTGTTAGTTCACTAAACAAACACCAAGAATCTACTATGCATCAGCTCCTCTAGGAAGTGCTAGAGATGACAGTCCTTGTGTTCCAGGAACCCACAACTCCTTAGGAAGGCAGCCTTACCTATGTGCACATAGATCTGAGAGAAGTGACCTCCAAGGAGGTTTGTTTTACAGTTTTAAGGAGAATTCAGCAGGTGAACTGAGATGGGGCAGGGTGGTGAATGCATTTCTGGCAGAAGAGGTAGGTATCTTGGGCAAACACAGAGGAAAGAATCATGGCAGTATCTTGTAAAGAGGTAGGGCAGGGGGCGGCCTGAAATAAAGCCAAAAAGGCCCTAATTGTGAAAGCCATCACGATTCAAATAAAATATCTAGGTTTTTCTTTTGCATGCACTGTGAGATAAAGACATGGCAGGGAAACAATGAGCTTGGGGGTGGCAGGATAAACAATGAGGTTGTTAAATGGCCAATACCCACTCTGTTATTTATGAACTCAATGATTTGTTTTATGGATTTGTCTACTCTTTAGGTTTTGTTTTGTCTTCTTCTGTTTCTTTCCTCTGTTTGGTTTTTGGTTATATCTCTGTTTTTAGTACCCTTAAAAAGGCATCCATCTGTAAACTGCTAGCCTACTTCTTAAATGGGACCTGATAGGCTCTGATTAGGATCAGGAAAGATGTTCTCACAGAAGTTTCAGGAAAATCTTTCCAGTAACACTGCAGGGGCAGCCCTGTAACCATACTGGGTGACACTTAATAAACATAAATAAAACATAACAAACATAAAGAAAATCAGTTTATGTGGACATAATCTACTGATGACACAGTGTGCGAAGTGGACTGGCATGCTGGTCACTGAGGAGATACTCTACCTAAAACCGTAAATGTCAAAACCGTGTGGTCATAGACTTCAGGTGCTAGCCAAAATGGAGGAAATGCACGTCTTCGTATTTCTCCCACTACACAGCTAAAATCCCTCAATAGTATATGTAAAGCAAACGTAAGAAGGCTTTGAAGGTAGAGGTAAGAAGGCAGACTGGCTAGGGACCTCGGACCCAAGAACAACACAGTGATACATTCCCTGGGTTTCATTTTTGGCTCTTCTATCCTTCTGGGTGAGGAAGCCCAGAAGCCTGGTTGAAGCCTGCAATCCAGAAACACCAGCGGACATAAACAATAAAAAAAACAATCTTACAGCGCCAAAAAAATCTGCTTTTCTTGGCCAAAGGACCAGGAAAAGAGCAGCCCAGCAAGACACAAAAACTTTTAGATAATAACCAACCTAGGTCACGAGAAAAATGCCTCATTCTCCCCCCAGTCGGTCAGCACCGAGTAGGGACCCCAGACTTCTACATTTGCCCAGCCATGGTGAGCCATAACCTCCCTCCTCACTGCTGGGGAGCTGTCAGAGAAGGTGGAGCGGAGGATCCAGCAACCCCAACCCCTCTCTGTGGTCTCAGTGGAGACCCTGCAGGGAGCACTGACCTCCGCCTGTGGCAGCAAGGTGCCTCTCCCCACCCACGCCAGAGTGGGGACAGAGGAAGCTTAGCAGAGAGCCAAGACTTTTGCCACTGCCTAGGGGCAAGGAGGCCATGTCCATTCCATACCATCCCTGGGGAGCAGCGATGAGGTGGTCCTCCTTTCCTAATCAGAATGGTATCAGAGGCTATTGAGGAGAAAGCCTGAACTTATACCCCCAAATCAGCCACAACAAAGCTCCCCTCCCTCAACAGGCCAATGAAGGCTGAGTGGTGAGCCTGAATGTCTCAGTAATAAGGCGACACCCACCCACAATACACCTAGGATGAAAGCGAGTGCGTTCTGCATTTAATGCCTGACCACTCTCCTCTCTCCTTTTATACCCTTTGTTTCAGACCCTCACCACTTTACCTCTGACTGTTGGGACTATTACAGCAGTTTACAAAAAAATTTTTTGTAATGTTTATTTATTTTTGAGAGAGAGAGAGAAAGAGTGTGAGTGGAGGAGGGGCAGAGAGAGAGGGGGAGACACAGAATCTGAAGCAGGCTCCAGGCTCTGTCAGCAGGGCTTGAACTCAGGAACGGCAAGATCATGACCTGAGCCAAAGTCAGACGCTTAATCGACTGAGCCACCCAGGCACCCACTATTATAGCAGTTTTTAACTGAACTGGTTTCTCTTAAAGTCTTGCACTTCATCCCCTGAAATACTGCCAAAGAAATTTTTTTAAACTCAAATCTGATTGTGTCACTTCTATTTAAAACCCTTCAGTGCCTGCCCATGCTGTACAAAAAACAGCACAATTAGGATGTCATTCGGTGCCATCAATGCTCTCACCCCTGGTGAATCACCCCCCTTCCATTCCCTTCAATCCTTCTCTTGACCTCCGGCCACACCAAACTATTTATTCTCCCAATGTGCCAGGCCTCTGCACTTCTCCGTGGACCTTTTCTTAGGCTGTTTTTTGCTTAAATGTCGTTTCTACCTGGGCTGTTACTGAACATCCGGTCAAACAGCAACTCCTCTGTGAAGCCTTTCCTGATGGTACCATATATTCCCAACTATGCCTCCTTGGGCTCAATTCTACTCTTCCATCTTGCTCTGATAAAACTTTGGGGTATGTGTTTGTTTTGATAGTTACCTCTTTTTCTGTTAGACCATTCTGAAAGGCAGAGACTATTTTTTTTTTAACTCATCTTTGTATCCTTTGTACCCAGCATAGTGCCTGACACACCCTGGGTACACAACAAACATGAAATAATGAAGGTCAATCTCAGAATGTCTCCTTATGTTGGCTTGCACCTTGTAGGCTTTGTCTGTTATTGCATTTATCCTACTAAAATTTCAGTTGTTTGGTCCCTTCTGAGAACCTCCTGTGCATATGGGCAGGATCATAAAAAGAAACCAGAAGGATGAAAATGGCAGATTATCTGAGAACAAGCAACAGACCAACAGCTGACTTTATCAATGGAATTTAAAAGACAAGAGATTATATTGTGTTGAAAGACAACAAATGTCAACCTAGAATTTTATACCCAGCTAAAATATACATTTCCAGACAAATAAGAGCAGAATTTTCCATCAGCAGATGCCCACTAAAATAAATTTTTAAGAAAGTATTTTTTGGGCAGAAAGAACACAATCCTGTGTGGAGAGTCAAAAATGAAGAAAGGAAAAGAGTGCAAAACAGTGTTAAAGATGCAGGTAAATCTAAATGAACAGTGACTACATACAGCAGTAACAATATTCTCCTTACACACATTTATAATTCATGGACAGAACAATAATAGCATGTGAGTTGGGAAGGGAAAAATGGAGGTTAATAAGGTATTCTAAGGTCCTTGCATTGCATTTAGAGGGTAAAAGTATTCTTTAACATTATACTTTGATTAGTCAAGGATCATAAAGTCACTTCGAGTGCAACCACTAAAAAAAAAGAAAACAGTAAATAATTCCAAAGTAACACCTACTGTGTCTGAGAAAATAAAGGAAGTGCAGAGAGAGAGGGAAGTGCAATTTAAAAAGCATCTGGAGAGGTAGACAGCCTGACCATGCAGGGCCCTAGGGTCACATTAAGGACTTTGATTTTCATGCTAAAAGCAATGGGAGGTCACTGAGGCATCTCAATGGAGTTAGAAAGAACTCTGCCACCAGAGTCAGGATTATTTCCAGAGCACTGCCTCTGTAATCAAATTTTTTTTTTTTAATGTTATTTATTTATTTTGAGAGAGGGAGAGTGCATGCATGCATGAGTGTGCGTGCATCAGTGGGGGAGGGGCAGAGACAGAGAGGGAGGCTGAGGATCCCAAGCTGGCTCCGTGCTGCCAGCACAAAGCCTGACACAGGGCTCAATCCCACAAGCCGTGAGATCATGACTTGAGCCAAAATCAAGAGTCAGATGCTCAACCTACTGAGCCACCCAGGCGACCCTCAAATAATTTTTTTAAAGGCACTATCTTACCTGAAAAGGTTAACAGTGAATGAAAAACTAGAAAATAAAATTAGGTTTTTGGCTTTAATTTTTAAGATTTGCTTTGTAAGTTAATTAGCTTTGTAGCTATCATTAACATTTCAAATACCAGGTGGCCTTTATTTCTTTGTTCCCTGATGTCCCAGAACATATTCTTCTGTCTAAACATCTGACAGACCACAAGTCAGCTACATACAATCTAACTGCAACCAAAGCATGAGAGCCTTTTAACCTCATGGTTAGTGAGACTACAGGATGTGATATTTTAATTGAGCAAATCTCATATTATTAAATGTCATTAACTTGAGAAGCTGTTCAGGAAGTCATTTAGGTTTTTGGGGAGAATATACTAAGTCTTTCATGTTCAAATTGAGCCTGCCTTTACTTGCATAAAAAGAACTTATGTAAGAAAAGGTAGCCCACCCATAACCTTTATTATCATCTTGGTATTAATCTATCTTTATTGTGATATAATCCACAGACCATAATATTCATCCTTTAAAGTGTACAATTGAGTGACTTTTGGATTAGTCTCAAAGATGGGCAACCAACACCACACTATAATTCTAGAGTATTTCATCATCCCCCAAAGAAATCCCATACCTATTAGCAGTCACTTCCTAGTCTGCTCTTCTCCCAGCACCTGGCAACCACCAACCTACTTTCCATCTCTATGGATTTATCTAGTCTGGATATTTCACACAATCATACAATATGTGCCCTGTTGTGTCTGGGGTGGTTTTTTTTTTCCCCACCTAGAATAATGTTTTCAGGGTTCATCCATGTCGACTTTTGTTTTGAAGTTTATTTATTTTGAGAAAGAGAAAGTGTGAGTGGGGGAGGGCAGAGAGAGAGGGAGAGAGAGAGAATCCCAAGCAGGCTCCACACTAACAGTACACAGCCTGGTGCAGGTCTGGAACCCATAAGCCGTGAGATCATGACCTGAGCTAAAGTCAGATATTTAACTGGCTGAGCCACTTAGGCGCCCCATGTCCACTTAAAAACAAAAAAGTATTTATTAATGGAGAATTTGAACAGAAAACTAGGCAGAGTAGTATAACAAACCTCTATGTGCTCATCATCTAGCCACGACAACAGTCATCTTATCCACACACCCACATAATTTCACCTCATGTTATTTTAAATCAAACCCAGATGCCACATTATTTCTGTACAAATACTTCTGTAAGGACACGTTGTGATAGCTACTCCAACAATGGCCTTCTGATTAGCAGATTTTCCTTCTTATTTTAATGGCCTACCTTTACCAAGAGCTGAATTTTTCCTTTGCTGGACATTCTTAAGAAATATGCGAGATCTGGGTACTTATTCTGTCTAGTAAAAGTGCTAAAAGGGAAAAATGGAAACCAAAACTCCAGGAAAATTTCTCCAGAGGCTGAGATTCAAAGTGATATAAAATTTGATAAATACTTCAATATTTCTTCTGCAAGTCATATGGGGGTTGTCCACTATTTCAGCTTTCTCTTGTCATTCTGAGGAAGGATTAGAGGTTATGACAAGGGTGTTTTTTGCTTTTCTTTTTCAGCATGCACCAACTGCAAACCAGGAGGCCCTTCAAGTGCCTAGCTGAGGGCTAAGAACGAAACAAGAGTACGTGAGCCCAATGGACAGACTGGAGGGCCTTCTTAACGTCTATTTCAGGAAAGGTAGCAGACAAGCAGATATCCACTATAATAAAGACAGGAGAAAATAAAGAGAAGAAAGAAGAAGAAAAGAAGGCATAGTTGAGCTATTCTTACCCTTGTGTGAGCTATCAGGAGGCAGTTGGAATGTTCATGTTCACAAGCAATTTCATAGTTGGGGATGAGAGCCACCAACTCGCGGACAAAGTGTACCACCTCCTCGTGCCAGGGCACGTTGGCCATGGTGAGACTGCTTGCTGAACTCTCTCCACAGTAGGTGACACCCTGGGGAAGCAAGACAACAGAGACAATTACGGACCTAATTTAAATGAAATCAACTAAGAGTTTCAGAGCCAGAAAGGCTTCTAGAGGGAATCTACCCCATCCCACCCAATCCAATCCAATTCAATCCAAAAATGAAGAAAGTAACAGTGAATTAGAGATGATAAAATCTGCTTAGGAGCTCCCAGGCGGATGGCCTTCCCACCCTGTGACTGAGGGTGCTTGGGTACTGTGTTCAGTGCTGTCACAATCCATGCTGTCTAGGCACAACAATGTATTTGAACCAACAACGTATCTTTTCATTCAGATTTCTTGGTGCACCGTAAGAGGTTAATGCTCAAGGGATTATAAATCTCATACACTAATAATGGAGGCATGGTTGGCACAAAAATTCACCGAACAGTTTATTCACTGGGAAAATAAGATGAGCCCCCATTTCCCAATACAACTTAGGTTTGATAAAGGTTGATAAGATTCTTCTGCAAAGGGCCAGCTAGGGATCCCTTTGAAAGTATTCTTTAAGGAGATTACTTTCTGTACATGGATATGTATAAACACAGAATTGTGCCAAACAGGAAATACATTTGTGGCTATACATGCATACCTTTCACACACTTACATGCATATACATGCATCTCGCCTCTACAGAAATTTCTGAGTTGTACAAATGCGGTAAGGTAAATTGGCTTCTAACGCTTTAGAACACTACCTGACAGCCCACGCTTAGAGGACCCCAAAGTTTCATAATTAAGTTCTCTATTTGGTTAAGTTACATAATGATAAATTTTCTGATAATAAGGGATATCTGAATTTTGCAGGCTCTTTAAATACTCCAGAATTAAACTTTCTGGACAAGTGTTTTGAATATTCTAGACATGCTGCTACTAAGGAGGGAATAACTAAAATAAAAAGACATGCACTCACACACTCTGTCTCACTCACACAGACGCAGACAGACAGACACACACACACACACAAAGACACACACATACAGAGTAGAGGGGATGGGATACCACTGAATGAAAAACCCATGGATGAGCAAACACTCAGGGCTGGGAACTGGCTGAAGACTCAGATGAACTCTGCAAAATGATCTACTCCAGATGACTCTCAAAAAGATCCCCGTGACCTCTGCTGAACATAAACTAGAGGCAACCCAGCTCAGTTGTAACAATCAAGAGCATCATCTCTATCAGCCCAGTGATTTTAGAAAATTCATTAAACGAAGTTTGAGTTTTAGGTGAATAAAAAAAAAAAGCAAGTACTACAACAGTTCTGAAAATCTTTAGGAATGGCTGAAAAATTGTGCTAAACTTACCGGAATGTATACCAAACATGAAAACAATTTATTGATAGGTCAAATTAGTCATAAAAATGAACTTTACTTCAACTTAAGTACTTTTTATGATACTGTGAATTATATGAAAAAGCATGTATATAGTAGCTAATTCAAAGGAACTTATTTTTCATATTAAAAAAAAATTTTTTTAATTTTTGTTTATTTTTGAGAGAGAGAGAGTACGAGCGGGAGAGGGACGGGGAGGGGGAGAGAGAGAGAGAGAGAGAGAGAGAGAGAGAGAGAGAGAGAGAGAAGGATATGCAGAATCGGAAGCAGGATCCAGGCTCTGAGCTGCCAGCAGAGAGCCCAACGTGGGGCTCGAACCCATGAACCGTGAGATCATGACCTGAGCTGAAGTTGGACGCTTATCCAGCTGAGCCACCCAGGTGCCCCTATTTTTTAGATAAGATCTTACATCTATGACAATAGCTCTGGAAAATATTTTATTATTTCTTATTCACCAATAATAAATCATGAACCATCAAGGACAGATTTGGTTTGGGAAGGAAATGAGAGAATGAGCGCCACGGTTCATTACTAGGTCTTCACATAATACTTTCCCATACACTCACATGATGCTTCATAGTTAACTAAGTTCTTCACATAAAAGTTCCCATTTTAGCCAGGCAAAATCCTCTGGGGTAGGCAGTACGGGCAACTTTCTGAGCCTCTGTGACATGAATGGGCTCTGTGAATTAGTCTGTGGAGTCACCTTTGGGAACCCCTGAGCCCTCCCTCAGTTGGGCTCCCGATGTCCCCCTCCTCTGGTGCTCCCCGCTCTGCTCTGGCTACTTCATTCTGCACTCCGGTCTAATGGCTGACTTGCCCTGACTTTATTCCTGATCACACTTTACCTAAACTATCTAAAAGTGCTTCCTTTTCTATGACATCACAGTTGTCTGCCACCTTCTCATCCCGCCACCGTCCTGCCCCCACCCCATCTATCACCAGCACCAAGTTTTGCCGTCACAACTTTGAAAAAAGAATGAACTCAAGAAAACAGATGGGTACCGTGTGGCAACTGAAAAACACTCACTTTGTAATCTCCAGGTTGAGGAGTGGCAAGCAGACCCAAAGAAAGTTCCTCAAGAACAAAACCACTTATGCACCCCTGGATTTGTAGTGAAAAGCATAACCGATGCCATTACATTGGTGTCTTTTGGATGGATCACTCTGCTGTAGGACATGGAAGCCATAAGGTCCTATATTGGGTGCGTGGACACTTTACCTGGGGATTCAAGGTCTGTGGGAAGAGTAGTATTTTGGCAGTTTGATTGATATTCTAATTAAACTGAACGTCAAAAGACTCCTATTGTTTTTGTTTCCTATAGCCTAATGAGAAATGTTGTTGTCTTCATGACTTTTACTTTTTGCACAATATACCCAAAACGTGTCACTCCATCCTAAAAATGCTTCAACAACTCTTCCCAGACACACACACACAGGAAAACAAAAAACAGCCCAACCTTCTCAGCATGGCACATGAGGCCTTCTTTTTTTTTTTAAGTTTATTTATGTATTTATTTTCAGAGAGAGACAGAGAGAGAGAAGAGAGAGAATCCCAAGCAGGTTCTGCACTGTCAGCACGGAGCCCAACGCAGGGCTAGAGTCCACAAAACGGTGAGATCATGACTTGAGCCAAAACCAAGAGTTGGATGCTCAACTGACTGAGCCACTCACGAGGCTTTCTTAAGTGGACTGCCCTCCTCAGCATCCAGTCTTTACTTGGCTAAATTTCCCACCATCTCTTTAATCTCTGTTCAGGAACCCCTACCCAACCTGATCCCAAGCTCATCATATCTGGTACATAGCTTGTACCAACTGGTATAATTACATGTGTAAATTCTAAGCTTGTACAGGCAGGGGCTGTGCTCTGTTCTTCTCTGTACCCCCAACCAATCTATGCTGAATGACCTAAAGATCAAGTCACATATTTTATATGACATTAAACTCCAGAACTCTTTTCTGATATAATATAAAATTTCATTCACATTAATGTGGATTTTTCTACTCTTTTCTCCCCTGTACTCTTTAATGCTTGATGACAAAGCAACTGAGGAATACCAGTCAGGGACTGCTACATGAATAACCGCTAATATTTCTTATCTTTGTGTAGAGAAAGACAGTGAGGTCAGGCTAAGGCATTTGTTTTGCAAAAGGCACGCTACAAGGATTGAGCTCTGTAGACAGCTACAGTGCCAACAGCATAAAAGAGGTTTAAATCATCTGACAACAAATAATTACTAAGCACTTACTATTATTCTCAAGGTGCAATGCAAGGCAGGGAATATAAAGACAGTATTTCATTTACAAATGGATTGTACTATGAAAGTTTTTCAATAAGGCAGATGTTTAGAACATGATACACATTTTCACAAACAAGCAAGCAAATAATGATCACTAAGTTTCTAGGGCTAGCAAATAAAGGCCTATTTAAGCCTAATGAAACTAAAATATATGTTCATTTACAGGGAATCAAACAGAAAAATAGTTTATGAGACTAGCAATGAAAGAAAAGCGGGAACCAATAAAATAAAGAAATAGCTTCTATTGATTTAGTTTAAATAAATGTGCTTAATGAGAAGTGATCTAAACATTTACCGAATCCAGGCATACATTATCCCACTGAATTCTCAAAACAAACCTATTAAAATGATCCTGTTATTCTAATTCTAATATGGAGGAAATTTAGAGGCAGAGAAGATCTCCATCAGTACTTTTTTGGAATGTATCAAAACTGTGCTCTTCCCCATTCCCCATGAGGCTCCAGAGTGCAGACTAGGAGAGACCCCTGTGCGTGCACACTCGCACACGCCTGGAAGACACAAGACATGAACAGTACTCGTTTGCTTCTGCAGGGAACCCAGGCATGTCACTAGCCTAGGGTCAATTTGTATTATCAATTTCCTAGCTTCAAGGCATTTACGTATGTGACCATGAGGTACTATTCAAATTTTAATGCCAGGCCCTGGGAGACCACCCCCCCTTTTTTTTAAATCAAGAGCATAGGTGAAAGACAAGCTTCCAAGGGCCATTCTATGTCAGTGGGTAAATTCTGTCCTAATTTGTGCTTTCATTGAAGGCAAAAGGGCCTCGTGTTCCATCCTTTAAACCCAAGTCCCATCTCTATCAGAGCTACAAAGTACCACCAGGGTGGTCTCTCTTTTTTGAGTCCCAAAGGAACTCCCTTACAGACCTGACAGATGGCCATGCTGTCAAAAGTATGTTTATTATAACACAGTTACTTCTAAGTGTTTGTTTTTAGAGGAAGCTGAGGTTACTTAGCCTACCATATCGCTAGTTCTCATCAAATGTTTTTCAGAGAGGGTTTTTCCTATTATTATTTTATTAAATGTTATTATTTTAAGTAATCTCTAACCCCAGTGTGGGGCTCAAACTCATGACCTGGAGATCAAGAGTTACCAACTGAGCCAGCCACATGTCCTTGTTACCATTACTTTTAAAACTCCTCCAATGTAGAAAATTTTTAACTTTTTTTAATTTTAGAGACAGCGAGAGTGAGAGAGAAAGAACAGGCAAGTGCTCCCTTGGGCAGCACATATACTAAAATTAGAACATGCGTGGGCACTTGGTGTGGGGGGAGGGGTGAAGGGAGGAAGAGCGAGAACGAAACCCAAGCAGGCTCCACTCGGCGTGGAGCTGGACGCGGGGCTGGATCCTACAATTCTGGGATCATCAAGAGTCAGACACTCAACCGACTGAGCCACCTAAGCGCCCCCCACCCCCACAAAATTTAAATTTAATTAATTAGACAACAACAACAAAAATGCCTTTTCAGACTTAAATAGTTTAACTCTATTGAACAGGAAAGAATGCCTTCTCCTTTACTGATTTCATTTCAATCAGTGGGATTACAAACATGATGCCCGCTCACTGTAATAATTCGCAGGGCATGGAAACATGGAAAATAGAATTACTAAGCCTTTCCCTGCCCTTCTTCCAAATTACAACACTGTGAACAGTCTGATATAATCCTTCCGTACTTTTCTTATATAAATATATCCAAACATATACTGCTAAAAAATATAATCAGGGGCGCCTGGGTGGCTTAGCTGGTTAAGCATCTAGCTCTTGATATCAGCTCAGGTCATGATCTCATGGTTTGTGAGTGCAAGCCCTGAGTCAGGGCTCACAGCACAGGGCCTGCTTAAGATTCTCTCTCCCTCTTTCCCTGCCCCTTCCCCCACTCATCTCTCTCTCAAAATAAAGAAGTAAACTTTTAAAATATATATAATCAAATAATAAACATTATTCTATAACTTGTTCTGTTTCTGAAGTATACTATATTCTGCAAACATCCCTTTTCTACTTCAGTTTAAAAGGAAGATACTTCAGGGGCGCCTGGATGGCTCAGTCGGTTGAGCGACCGACTTCGGCTCAGGTCATGATCTCGCAGTCCGTGAGTTCGAGCCCCGCGTTGGGCTCTGTGCTGACAGCTCAGAGCCTGGAGCCTGCTTCTGATTCTGTGTCTCCCTCTCTCTCTGCCCCTCCCCCACTCATGCTCTGTCTATCAGAAATAAATAAACATTAAAAAAAAATTTTTTTAAAGAAAGATACTTCATTACCCTGCAGGACAAATGAGAGCTGAATTTAACAAAGCAATGAGATCCAGTCCTCAATGGCACAGGTACACTTAACAGAGGCCATTTCTATCTCAAACATTCTATAAGAAACAAGCTGATCATCCCGCGTCAGGCTCTGGGCTGATGGCTCGGAGCCTGGAGCCTGTTTCCGATTCTGTGTCTCCCTCTCTCTCTGCCCCTCCCCCGTTCATGCTCTGTCTCTCTCTGTCCAAAAATAAATAAAAAACGTTGAAAAAAAAAATTAAAAAAAAAAAAAAAAGGGGGCGCCTGGGTGGCGCAGTCGGTTAAGCGTCCGACTTCAGCCAGGTCACGATCTCGCGGTCCGTGAGTTCGAGCCCCGCGTCAGGCTCTGGGCTGATGGCTCGGAGCCTGGAGCCTGTTTCCGATTCTGTGTCTCCCTCTCTCTCTGCCCCTCCCCCGTTCATGCTCTGTCTCTCTCTGTCCAAAAATAAATAAAAAACGTTGAAAAAAAAAATTTAAAAAAAAAAAGAAACAAGCTGATCATCACCATGCTTTCCCTTGGTACGACTGTTACCTGTTACGTTATATTTTATCATTCATGTAAGATAGTTAAAATTGTGATTATATTACATATTTCTTCAAGAAACTTTTAAATGAAATCTCTCCAAGTGGCTCATTTTACTTCTGTAGACTTGGCCTTGTTCAATAAGACCATCCATTTCCCAAACAGCATGTCCATATCAAATTTTCTATCTCTGGTGCTTTGATGAGGCCTAGCACATAGAAAGAGCTGAAAGATATCTGTTGAATGCAGGGGTAAAACAGTAAAATGGAAATCTCATGTGAAAGAAACCATGTCATTATAACATCTCAGGTATAGACAGAGGGTATTACGTTAATAGTCTGTCAAACTAAAAAAATACCCATCGGAGGATTATACTGTTTACAAAGTAGCTATCTTTCTTTTAAAAATAATACCGGGTGATTCTTTTCAGATTGTAAAATATGTCATACATTATAGAAAACATGACTGCAAAGAAGGAAAGGAGGAAGGGAGGGACGGAGGGAGGCAGAAAAAAGGTGACCGTATGATCCAGAAACTTGCTTTATAATGGAAGTTTTACTGCAACATCACTGGAGACAGCATTCTTTAATAGCTAAATCATAAATTAAAACACCATTAATCCCTGACATTGGCAAGGTTTGCTTAAGCCAACAAATATACTGCAGATGTAGTTTGCATCTCTGCATCATTAGAGTTCTTGCCAAGAGTAGCCTTTTAAAATTAAGAGCAATTTCAAAAGAAAAGAGTGTCTTTGACCTGACCAGGGATAAAATGCTGAACACTCAGACAGCAATATTTTATCTCTTCCCACCTCCCTGCTGCTCTAGGCTATAGTACCACAGAAAGCTGAACAGACAGCTGTAAAAATGAACTATCCTCTGAAATGACAGAGTGAAATGACATACACTGAAGAGTCGGGTTTTCAGAGACAGGGTGGAATTTTCTGGTCACGTTTTCTCATTCTGTGGACTCTTAGCTGTCCAGAAAAGCCATTTGCCTTGTAACAGTCCACAGCTTTAACTACCATGGCACGCTGATGCCTTCCAAATGATTACTGCCAGCCCTGTCTTATCCCCAGAACTCCAGGCTTATATAACCTCTGGCCTATTTGAACCTATATGTGGATATTTAAAAGGTCTCTCAAATGATTAAGGCCAACAAAGAACTCGTGAAATTACTCCCCAAACTTGCCTGCCTCCTCCGCTGGTCTTTCCCGCTTCAGTAAACTGTTCCACATCCGCACGATTGCTTAAGCCAAAATCCAGGTGTTGTTCTTGATTTCGTTTGTTCTTTCACTCCCTGTGTCTCGTCTGGCAACACGCTGTATTGGTTCCACTTCCACGATTTATCCCAAATGCACCCACTCCTCTCCAGTCATATTGCCAATGACCTTCCCCCAAGCCATAACGTCTCATTTTATAACCACTCTCGCTCTGAGCTCTGTAATCCGCCCATGACAGCAGCAGGGTGATCTTTTAAAATCATAAACCAGACTATTCAAGAAGCTGACCATCGAACTTAGTATAAAATCCAGTTCTTTTCTTGCTTGAAAGTTCTAACAACATTTGGCCCCATCCCACCTCTGTGATTCATCTTGTGTCTCTGCCAACTCCAACTGCCCTCCTGATCTCACACGGGAACCCCCGACTTAAATACTTACTTGTTTGCCATCTGCCCAAAATGCTCTGATCCCCTGGTGACTGCACTGCTTCTTACTATTTAGGAATCAGTTGTAAAAGAGTCATCTCCTCCATTAGATTTCATAGGCGGAAGAAAAGACTTCTGCCTATGAAATCTAAAACAGCCAATCACAATGTCTACCAAAACAATGATCTGCCCTTTGGCACATCAATCCACTTATAGGAATCCATCATCCCAAAGAAATACTGCCAACAAACGGGCCAGGGACAACCAGGCACCACCACCTCCTACTGTAAGTATACGATACCACCAACTAAATAATCTTAAAATGCAAACACACACACACGCACACACATCTGATCAATCTTCTCTTGATCTAACTACCAATCTACAGGAAATACAGGGGGCAAAGGAACAAGCAATCAGCAAAATCTAAAATATAGACAGAGGGAACTAGCCAGGATAAATGACACATTTTCTTCAACAAACTTACTGGTGTGGGGCAGGGGGAGCAGAGTAGAGAGAGAACACATGAAAGAGGAACTAACAGATTAAAAGAAATTTAAAAAAGAAAGAATCCAATTACAGTTAATGATCCTTATTTGGATCTAGATTCACAAATACTATTTTAATAAGAAATAGTTGGTCAAGTCTGAAACCTTCTATTTCCAATACTTAAGAGACTATTGTTAAAACTGTTCAATTATGAGAACAGTATTCTGAATAAGTGTATACAGTGAGTGTATATCTTTTAGAGACATATACAGTTATAGATGAGCCATATAACGTAGGGTTTGCTTCAAAATAATAGGATAAGGCAGAGAAAATGGGTAGAGGTAGAACTGAAACAAGACTGGTCATGAGTTGGTAATTTTTGAAGCTGGGTGAACAGATGGAGGTCATGAGACCAATCTCTCTACTTCTATATATGTTTGAAATTCTCCATAATAAAAGTTTATTTTACTTTTTTATTTTTATTTTATTTTTATTTTTTTACTTTTTTTAATTAAAAAAAATTTTTTATGTTTATTTTTGAGAGAGTGTGAGTGGGGAGGGGCAGAGAGAGAGGGAGACACGGAATCCAAAACAGGCTCCAGTCTCTGAGCTGTCAGCACAGAGCCCGACGCGGGGCTTGAACCCAAGAACCATGAGATCATGACCTGAGCCCAAGTCGGACGTTTAACCAACTGAGCCACCTAGTCAACCCTAAAAGTTTATTTTAAAGCCAACCAATTCCTCACTGTAACACTATTTTATTTCTCAGCATACTAATGTTACTATGTAGTTTTTAATTATTTATTTTGCACTGACTGCCTCCCTCTCAATAAATATAAGCTTTATAAGAGCAAAAGCTCCGTCTTTACTGTTATTATCCCCGTTGCCTAGAATGGTGCCACGTTCTTGATTAATATTTCTGAATGAATAAATAACACATCTGGGACCTCCTATAGAGTTTTATAAGGTACTAACTTCACCACAACAAAGCACCGTAGGAAGTGGGATGACATTGGCCAGCAGGAGCTCACCTTCACTTCGATGAAGTCAGGATTCCCCAGGGTCACCAGCTCGGCATAGGCCTGGAGTTCGTCTACATTCCACGCTTTCACTAGAGTCAGCCTGTACACAGTACGCTGTTGCTGAAACAAAGGAAAAGCCAACTTCATTTTTATCTTGGTGGGAGTCACACCTAGGAAGGCTTTCAAATTTCTTCAATCCCCTAGAGACCCAGGTAATGTGAAATTCAGCCAGAACTTTTAAAAAAAATTTTTAAAAAATGTTTTATTTATTTGTAAGACAGAGAGACAGAGCACAAGCAGGGTAGGGGCAGAGAGAGAGAGAGATACACACACAGAATCCGAAGCAGGCTCCAGGCCCTGAGCTGTCAGCACAGAGCCTGACGCGGGACTCAAACTCACGAACTGTGAGATCATGACCTGAGCCGAAGTCAGACGCTTAGCCAACTGAGCCACCCAGGCGCCCCCAGCCAGAACTTCTATAAGCCAAAGTTATATTTTGTAGAAAGATGAAAAAAAAAATGAAAACAATATAAGATTCCCATAAGCCTTTTAAGGGCACAGATATTGGCATGTATCTTTTCTCACTCTCAATCTCTACCACTTAGGCACCCAAATGTTTCTTGAAAACGACACACTGAATTAGATTTAGTAAGGAATAGTAAATTGGCCAAATAGTTTAAGACTGTTGAAAATTAATTCAAATAACCTTCAGGCTCTCAGGTACCAATCACTCAAGTGTTTATGACAAGAATTTCTAATTACTCTTCCCTTCTTTCCTGCTTTCTTAACATTTTAATGATCTCCTGTTGGCAGAAAAGACACATTTATGAACTGTCAGTATTGTCACCTGTTTACCACTTAACCAAAAGAGGTAGTGGTTTTCTGAAAAGCAATTAGACAACAGACATCAAAGGCTTTAACAAGTTTATGCCCTTTGACTTTGTAGCTCTCTCCCTTCCAGGACCCGAGACAATTTTTCAAACATTCAAAGCGTTATTGAAACATCTCAGGACAGTATGAAAAAGAGGTTAAAATCTTTTTTTTTTTTAATTTTTTTTAACATTTATTTATTTTTGAGACAGAGAGAGACAGAGCATGAACAGGGGAGGAACAGAGAGAGAGGGAGACACAGAATCTGAAACAGGCTCCAGGCTCTGAGCCGTCAGCACAGAGCCCGACGCGGGGCTCGAACTCACGGACCACGAGATCATGACCTGAGCCGAAGCCCGCCGCTTAACCGACCGAGCCACCCAGGTGCCCCAAAAGGGGTTAAAATCTAAAGCAAGACTGGGGAGCGGCACCTAGGACTTGCCTATAACCAGTAGTATATGGCGGAGGTGGTGTCTATGTGCAGACGCACGCAGGGCCACACCCATCTGGAGCAAGTTCCCGGATAATATCCAAGCTGCTACCACGCACAGCATGTTTTAAGTAGTGAGGCTCTAAATACTTGAGAGAAAAAGTGAGGCGAGAGAGGAACAAAATGATACCAACCTCTCTACTTTTGCCTATGTTTGAAGATTTCCATAATTAGTGAAAGAGAAGAAACACTCGAGATCTTCGATGAACAAAATGAAAAGATCTCCGCTGAACAGTATTTGGCAGCCATACCAGAAAATGTACTCAAAAATTACTTTAAAACACAGTAGATAATGCACGAAAAGACAGAGATCTTCCAGATTCCCTTTACATATAAAGCCAGAATTCACTTAACAAAAACGGGTAGAGAACAGCAGACCAATCTCACTTGTACTTATAGATACAAAAATCTTATAGAAACTTTAGCAAATACAATTCAGCAGTATGTTGAAAATTCTAGGAATGCAAAGATGATTCCATATGTGGTTACATATTAATATAATTCATCACAGAGTTCAACACAGAAAAGTACACGCGATCATCTTCACAGACACACAAAGGTATTTGGTATAATTTAAAAGCCATCCTTAATTTGAAAACAAAACAGAGTAATCAAATCAAAAACCATTTGGCAAACTACACAATTAAAAAACACAACCTTAAGATAAAATGGTCAATGTCATTCTCAGTGGCTTATGAAAAATACAGGCATTCCCATTTGGTCAGACTAACAGAAGAATGTCCACTCTGTTATTTTTATGAACACTTCCCTGAAAGTGAAAATCCAAGCAATAAGGCAAGGGAGCAAGAATTGCTGGACACTACACAAAAAAATAATTACTTGCAAATGATGTAACTGGCTTCTTGGAAACCTAAGAAAATCAACTAAGAAGTTGTATTAAGGAAAAGTATAAAAATGAACTGCCTTCTTAGCATGGATCAGTGGAGTGAATATGGGCGCTGGGGCCCGACCAAAGCCCAGACCACACACTTAGCTATTTTCATCTCCCTGTTCTCAGTTTCTACCCTGTGAAAAATGGGGGTCCTACACAGGATTAAAAGCTTCAATCCGTGTAGAACTTAGAACCCCAAGAAGTATTAGCTACTATATGCCAACAGCAACCAATTATGAAATACAAGGCAAGGAAAATTCCACTTAAACAACTATAAAATACATCTATAAAATATCTAGTGATTAGTTTATGAAATAACATGGACACTGAAGAAAATAAACTTTTCTGAAAGACCTAAAACAAAAACTCACTACATGGACAGCCATGACAGATTTATAATATAATGTTAACTCCAATGGGAGTTTATAATTCCTTTGCACAAATAAACTGGCAATGATACCAACAACAACAAGAAAAGGAGTTAGCAGTTACTCAGCACTGACTACATGCCAGCTGTTATTGTAAGTGCTTAACATTGGAGCGAAGAGTCCAGTATCTGTCTACTCTTTACAACAAATCCTACAAAATAGGTTTGATTATTATCTTCACATCGCAGTTGTGAAATTGAGGCCTTGAGCTGTTAGATAAATGTCCCAAAGTCACACAGCTGGAAAGCGGCAAAGCTGGCATGTGAACCCAAGGGGCATGGCCCTCTCTGCTCTGCTAAACCTTTTAAAATCGTGAAACAAAACATACAAAGAGAAACGTATATAAGACACATCTGTATAGCAAAAGGGGTTAACACAAAGAAAATACCCATCACCCAGTCGCTATCCGCTCCCTCTGTCCCAAAGATACCTAATACCATTATTCTTCTGTGTCTTGCTTCTGTCATCCAACATTTTCAGAAAATCCATCCGTGTTGCTGCATGTTGACATTTGCTCATTTTCCTTGTTAGCCAGTACTCCATCATTTGAATATACAACAATTCATTCGACCATTCCCCCAACGACAGACATCTGGATCATCTCCACTTTTTAGCTGTTCTAAAACAATGCTGTTGTATTTTTATCACACTAGGGTTTAATTTTGCCTGTTTCAGGAAACTGTATAAAATGCTATTATGGCTTCTACTCAATTAGGTCTGGCTTCTTTCACTGAATTTGATGTTTGTGAGATCAAACATACTGCTGTATATCTATTAGGTGAATATACCACTAGTGGAAGTGTTGGTTATTTTCCAGTTTGGGTCCTACCAAAATAGTGTCTGTTGCCCTCCGTGTTATTATACTTCACTCTTGAGATGCACAAGAGCATGTATTTTTCTTGGATGCACCTACGTGTGGAAACGCTGGGTCACAGGAGGTGTATTCATGCAGTGTCAGCATATACTGTCAAACTGGTTTCCAAAGTGATTTTACAATACTTTCACCTGCAGTGTCTCAGGGTTCCAGCTGTTTCTCTTCCCTAACCACACTTGGAGTTTTCAGTCTTTAAATTTTGCCACTCTTGCGTTGTCTATTTTGTATTTGCCTGACTACTAAAGAAGCTGATTATGTTTCTGGCCATTTGGATGCCGGCTATTGGGAAGTACTTGTTCAAGTGTTTTAAATATTTCTGTATTGGGCTGTTTTCTTCCTACTGACTGTTTTTTGTTTTGTTTTGTTTTTTTCAAATGCTTTATATATCCTGGCTATAAGAGAGCTGTTATAAAGGCCTTGGAAACATTTCCATTCACTTTATGGCTTTCCTTTTCACCTTCTTCATATCTTTTGATTAGCAGAAATAGCTAATTTTCATACCTTTTTATCTATAGCATACTTGTATCAAATTGCTACAAAGAGAAACATTATGGGGTTACTGGAAAAGGAATGTTAGTGGATTTCATTAGTTCATTTCAAATTATCAACTTTGCATTCTGGGTTTTGCTGTGACTATGGGGAGCTTGTTCAATGGAATCATTTCAGAGAGTTTATTTAAAGTCTGTTTAAAATTAGTTAAAGCAGTTCCTAAGGTCTACAGAAGAACAAAAGGGTGGTACACTCTAATTAGATTAGATTAAAACAAAAACTGGGTGCAGATGTTTCTTGAAAGGTGAAGGCTGGAATTTCCTCTGCAAAGGAAATACTTAACATTGCTATTTTATCTTCTGTTAAAAAAGAAAAAAAAGTTGGAGCGTCAACTGGACTGTATTCATTTAATTTGAATTAAACTTATTTTTTTCAGTTTGGAGATTTAGTAATTTTAATTTGCATAGGTTCTGGAATGGTTATTAGTGCAGAATTTTCTGAATGTGGCATGTTATCTCGTAGGGACAGTTATATAAAAATAGGATGAATATAAAAATAGGATGAAGGTATTGACTTCAGACAAACAGTTTACCTACTTGCTGTTCAATGTACAGTGTTATTCGTAAAATGTCACAGTGTGACTTGTCAAAAATGTCGAGAAGTTGCCATCTTATAATTTCATATATTTTCTGTTTGAGAGTCTAAGATCCCCCCAACCTGCCCCAGTGGTCTGCACACAGTAACAGAATTTTGAAAGTAATATCACATCAAATGTGGTTGGTCCCTAGCAAGAGACCTAGATGTTCACCTCGAAATTTTCGATCAGATCTTTGCGACAGACTTTAAATTTGGGTTTTAACTTGTGTTGTTTCTTAGAGGGAAGTAATAGACGAACTGAAAATACATGGGCTGAAAACTAAGGTCAAAATACCTAAGGTAAATGTGAAATGCTTATCAAGGGGAACCGAGGCAGAAAAAGATTTTAAGTGCAAAGTAGAAAAGGCCCGAGTAGTCAGGAAGGCCAGGAGAAAGGAGGAAAAAGAACCACAGAGTAACAATTAAGCTATGGCTCCTGGCTCTGGAATCGGTTGTGTGCGTTTAGGCATGCACCCTCTGCCTCTGTAAAATGGGGAGAGTACCAGTATCATTATCTTGTAGTATGGTTGTAAAGTTAAAAGAACTAAAACACCGGTCTTAGAACATGGCCTGGCACAAAGAAAGGTATGAATAAACTTCGGCTACCATCACCACCACCACCAGCAGCTCCACAGATTCATCACAGGTATCAACCAATAGTCACCGGGTCCCTCTCTACGCTGGGCCTAATTCTAGGTGCTAGAGATACAGCAGCGAACAAAGCCAAGTGCCAACTGTTGTGTCATTTACATTCTAGTCTGACAAATAAACAAAACCCGAGTCAGAAAAAAATTAGTGACCATAGCATGCCAAAAGAGGAGAGGAGCTGGGAAACCGGCAGAGGTTACGACTCCACCACTGATGCCTTTTGCACCGTCTTCTCAATTTATAAAAACCAAACTGAATACTGACCAAATTGTATGTTTGTCAAAAACTAATTCTGAATGGCTTAAAGCCAAAAAACAACTTAAAATTGAAACAGTCCCTCACTGGGGTGCCTGGGTGGCTCAGTTGGTTAAGCATCCGACTCTTGATTTTGGCTCAGGTCATGATCTTGCAGTTCGTGAGACTGAGACCCGTGTCGGGCTCTGCACTGAAGCCTGCTTGGGATTCTTTCTCTCTGCCCTGCTCATGCCCAATCTCTCTCTCTCCCTCTCTCAAAAATTAAACTTTTAAACACACACACACACACACACACACACACACACAATCCCTCACTGATGACCATTGTTTCTAAAAGCAAAGAACATTTAATGCCTCTACTAGAAGTTGGGCAACCTATCAAACTCCTTAGAAACCATGCCTGCTGTTGAAATGGCTTTAAACTAAGCTTTATACTATCTGTGGAAGACAAAACAAAATGTGTCAACTTGATAAGTCAAATAAAGAATGAAAAGGTAAATTCAAAGATATAATTCATGATGCAACCAAATGAAACATTCTTTATGCTCAAAGATAAGCAGGAAAACTGTTATTATAGAATTACTCTCTAAATAAAGTAACCAACCAATTTCAAGCTTAATGAACAACTGAAAATTCCAATAAAGGAAAGAGGGCAAAACAAGATAATAAGCCTCAGTGAAGAAAATCTGATCCAGTGGGAAAAGAAATCATTTAAAGGAAACACATCAAGTCATTAATAATGCTTATTTCCCAACAAGGAAGAGAAAGATTGTAGGCTTATTATTTACATTTCTTTTTAAAGGCCCATAAAACACTACAACGTGTACTAACATACACATTACAAAAGTCTCAAGAGAGAAAAGAAAAAATGGCAAAAAGAATGTTTGAAAAAAGAATGGCCAAAAACTTCAAAAATTTGGTGAAAAACATAAATCTACACATCCAAGAAGCTCTACAAGCTCCAAAAATGATAAACTCAAAGAGTCTCATAATGAGACACATTATAATCAAACTGTCAAAAGACAAAGAAAGAGGGGTGCCTGGGTGGTTTAGTTGGTTAAATGTCCGGCTCATGATTTCAGCTCAGGTCATGATCTCACAGTTCGTGGGTTTGAACCCCGCATCAGGCTCCACACTGACAGTGTACAGCCTGCTTGGGACTCTCTCTCTCCCTTTCTCCCTGCCCTTCCCCTATGTGCTTTCTCTCCTTTCTCTCTCTCTCTCTCTCTCTCTCTCAAAATAAATAAATAAATAAATCTTTTTTTAAAAAAAATAAAAAGACAAAAAAAAAATAGCTATAAACACCTGCATTAAAAAAAAAAAAAAAAAGATCTCAAAATTCACAACTCAAGTATCTGGTCCAGAAGAGTAAATTAAACTGAAAGTAAAGAGTAAGAAAGAAATAATAAAGATGAGAACAGAACAGAAGTAAAAGAAATAGAGAAGAGAGAAACAATGGAGAAGAAAAAAAAACCCGAAGTTGGTTCTATGAAAATATCAATGCAATTGACAAACCTGAAACTAGACTAAAAAAAAAAAAAAAGACAGAAAAGACACAACTAAAATCAGAACTGAAAGCGGAGACAATACTGCCAACCTTGCAAAAACAAAAAGGTTATAAAAGAATACTGTGAACAGCTATGTCAATAAATTAAATATAACCTAAATTAAATGGACAAATTCTGGGGCACCTGGGTGGCTTAGTCGGTTAAGTGTCTGACTCTTGGTTTCGGCTAAGGTCATGATCTCACAGTTTGTGGGTTTGAGCCCCACATTGGGCTCTGCACTGATAGTGTGGAACTGCTTAGGATTCTCTCTCTCTCTCCCCCTCTCTGTTCCTCCCACTTGTGTTCTCTGTCTCAAAATAAATAAATAAACTTTAAAAAAAAATGGACAAATTCTTAGAAACACACAAATTACCAAAAATGACTCAAAGAGAAATGGAAAATCTGAACAGATCTGCAACAAGTAAAGAGATTAAATCAGTAATGAAGAAACTCCCACACAAAGTCCAGAAACAATGGCTGCACTGGTGAATTCTGCCAAACATTTCAAGGGTAATATTCTTAAACTCCTCCCATTAACAGAAGAAAAATGAACACTTCTGAACTCCTTCTCTGATGTCAGCATTACCTTTGAACCAAACCAAAGATAGCACAAGAAAATACCCAGTGTCCCTTATGAATATAAATGCAGAAATCCTCAACAAAATACTATCAAATTGGATCCAATAGCATATTAAAGTATTATGTACCGTGAATAAGTAGGATTTATGCCAGGAATGAAAAAGATAACGTGCTTCATGAATCCATTTATACAAAATATCCAGAACAGGTAGATCCTCAGAAATAGAAAACAGATTAGTGGTTGTCAGCAACTGGGTAGGGAGGATGGGGAGTAACTACTTAATAGATACAAGACTTTATTTGGAAAGATGAAAATGTATAGGAACTACGTAGAGGTGGTAACTGAATAACACCATGAACGTACTAAATGCCGGTGAATTCTTCATTTAAAATGGTTAACTTTATGTTATTTGAATTTCACCTCAATAAAAAATAAAAAATCCCTGTCAAAACTCCAGCTGCCCATTTTTCGGGGGTGGGGGAGTTGATTTTCAAGATGCATATAGAAATGCATATGGGCCCAAACAGCCAAAATAACTTTGAAGAAGACAAATTTGGAGGACTCACACTTCCTGATTTCAAGACTTACTCAAAGCTATACTAATCAAGACTGTGTGACACTGACATAAGAACAGACATACAGAACCATGGAACAGAATGGAGTCCAGAAGTGAACCTACACATATATAGACAACTGATCTGACAAGCAGGTCAAGTCCATTCAATGGAGGAAAAATAGTCTCTTCAACAAACAGTCCTGAGACAACTAGATATTCACGTGCAAATGCATGAAGTGGAAGCCTACTTCATATTCTATATGAAGATTAAGTGAAAAGATCCATATGTAAGAGCTAAGACAATGAAACTCTATGAAAAAAATATAAGGACCTTGGATTAGGCCATTAGACATGACATTAAAGCACAAGCAACAAATGAAAAACTAAGGTGAACTTCATCAAAATTAACTTTCCTGCTTCAGTTTAGTAGTTCCTCAAAAAGTTAAACATAGAATCAATATATGACCTAGCAATTCCATTCCTAGGTAGATACACCTGAGAGAATTAAAAATGTAGGGTTCACACTAAAACTTGTACATGAATATTCATAGTTTGTTGATCATAAGAGCAAAAGGTGGAATCAATGCAAATGTCCATCTGCTGAAGAATGGATAAACAAATGTAGTGTATCCATACAGTGGAATATTATTCAGTGGGGGGAGAGGGCAGGAGGGAAGAAGAATGAGGTTTTGATTAAAGCAATAACATGAGTGAATCCTGAAAACATTATGCTAACTGAAAGAAGCCCGACACTATTAAAAATTGTCTGGAATTAGATAATGCTAATGATTGCACAATGTTGTGATAAGCTAAAAGCCAGTGAATTTATACACTTTGCTATCTATATAGATTCAATGCAATCCCTATCAAAATTCCAATGGGAATTTTCACCCAACTAGAAAAAACAATCTGAAAATTTGTATCCAACCACAAAAGACGCTCAATAGCCAAAGCAATCCTGAGAAAAAAAGAACAAAGCAGGAAGTATCACATATCCTGATTTTAATGTTTACTACAAAGCTCCAGTAATCAAACCAGTATGCCACTGGCATAAAGACAAACACACAAACCAATGGGACAGAGAGCCCAAAATAAACACCTGTGTGTACATGTCAACTAATATTTGACAAGGGAACCAAGAATACTCAATAGGGAAAAGATAGTGTCTTCAGTAAATGGTGCCTGGAAAACTGTAAAACATACAAAGCAATGACTTGAAATGGATTAAAGATTTAAACATATGACCTGAAACTGTAAAACTCCTAGAAGAAAACACAGGGAAAAAGCTCTCTGACACTAATCTTAGCAATAACTTTTTGGATATGGCACCAAAAGCACGAGCAACAAAAGCCACAATAGACAAATGGCACTACCATCAAAACAAAAAGCTTCTGCACAGCAAAAGAAACCATCAACAAAATGAAAAGACAACCTATGGAATGGGAGAAAATATTTACAAATCATCTTCTGATAAAGGGTTAATAGCTAAAAGAACTCCTACAACTCAATAACAAAAAACCAAACAATCTGATTTAAAAACGGGCAGAGTAACTGAAGAGACACTTTTCCAAAGAAGACATCCAAATGGTCGACAAGGACGTGAAAAGATGCTCAACATCACTAATCATCGGGGAAATGTAAATCAAAACCACAATGATCTCAGTGATCAGCTCACACGTGTTGAATAGCCATCCTTAAGACGGCAAGAGAAGACAAGTGTTGAAAAGGATGTGGAAAACTGGGAACCCTTTTTGGGTTTTGGATTCAGGGAACCATTAGTGGTAGTGTAAATTGGTAAAGTCACTATGAACAGTATGAAGTATTCTCAAAAAATAAAAAAACAGAAGTAGTACATGATCCAGCAACCCCACCTCTGGGTATATATCCAAAGGAAATAAAACAGGATATTCAAAATAGCCAAGATATGGAAACAAACCAAGTGTCTATCAACAGATGAATAGTTAAAGAACATGTGGTGTATACATATACATCAGCCAAGAGAAAGAAGAAAATACCCCCATTTGTGACAACATGGATAAACATGGACATCAAAGGCATTATAATAAGTGAGGTAAATCAGACAGAGAAAGACAAATACAACTGACCCTTAGACAACATAGGTTTGAACTGTGTGGGCCTACTTATACATGGATTTTCAGTAAATATATACGTACAGTACCATAAATATATTTTCTCTTCCTTGATTTTCTTAATAATGTTTTATTTAGCTTACTTCATTGTAAGAATATAGTATAATATGTAGAACATACTAAATGTCTTGGGAGAGTCAAAAGTTAATATGAAGATTTCCCACTGCACAGGGGGTCAGTGCCCCGACCCGCTATGATGTTTAACGGTCAACTGTACAATACCACTTAGGTGTGGAATTTACAAAAGGGGAACTCATGGAAACAGTCCCCTGAAGGGTGGGGGAACTGGAGAGATATTGGTCAAAGGGTACACATTTGTAGTTACAAGATGAATAAAGTTCTGGAGATCTAATGTACAGCAAAGCATTGTGATTTAGTTAACATTGTGGTTTCATTAGTTAACAATTTAGTTAACAAAGATGCTAAGAGACTAGATCTTAAATGTTCTCACCATTAAAAAATAATGATAATTATTGGATGTGATGAAGTGTTAACTAATACTACCATGGTAATCATATTGCATTATATACATGTATCAAATGAACACACCTTCAACTTATAAAATGTCACATGTCAATTATCAATTACATCTCAACAAAAAACCAGAAATGAGCAACAAGTATAGATATTTGATTTATTACAAAATTGGCACTATCGAATAAGGTAGAAAAGGATGGTATTTTAAATTAACCGTGCTGGGTCCGATGGGTGCTCATATGTGGAGGGGGATAAAAGCATTCACACTTAGAAAATGTTTTAATGGATTATAGACTTAAATGTGAAAGAAAAACAACAAAATATCTAGAAAATAAGAATCTCTTCATGACTTTATTAAACAGTTTAAAATGCACTCTACAGAAAAGAAAGCGTGTTTAGCTGGACTACATTAAAATTAGCAACTTCTCCTTATTAAAAGATATTATAAGAAAGAGACAAGCTACAGAGTGAAAAAAGACATTTACTCATTATCTACAATATATAAAGAACTCCTGAAAACCAATTAGAAAAAGATAATGCAAAATAAAAATTGACAAAGCCATGAATGTTCTTGTATGGCCTTGAATAAGAGGGGTTTTTACGGTTTAATAACAGAGGACAGTAACTTTTAAGAATATATCCTTCTCGTAAGAGGGGATTCAAATGACCAATAAACAGATATGCAAAAAAATTTTTTTGGGGGGGAGAAGGGCAGAGAGAGAGAGGGAGACACAGAAACTGAAGTAGGCTCCAGGCTCCAGGCTCCAAGCCCGAGGTGGGGTTTGAACTCACGAGCCATGAGATCATGACCTGAACTGAAGTCAGAGGCTTAACCAACTGAGCCACCCAGGTGCCCCAACAGAAATGCAAATTAAATCCACAAGAAAATATTATTTCAAAGAAAGACAAAACCAGTTGGTAGCAAGGATGCATATTCACATAATGAAATATAGCAATGAAACAGACTACAGCTGTACACAACATCATGGATAAATCTAACAAACATGTAAAGCAAAATACAGTCGACTCTTGAACAACATGCGTTTGAACTGCACAGATCCACTTAAACGTGAATTTTTTAGGGTACAGTACTGTAAATGTGCTTTTCCTTGTGATTTTCTCAATATCTGCCTTTCTCTAGCTTACTTTATTGTAAGAATACAGTATAATACATATAACATACAAAGTATGTGTTCATCAACTGTTTATGTTATTGGTAAGGCTTCTAGGCAACAGCAGGCTAGTAGCTGGTTTGGGGAGGTGAAAGTTATACCTGGATTTTCAACTGCGCAAGGGGTCAGCACCCCAACCCCAGCGTTATTCAAGGGTCAATTCTATACTGTATGATTCCATTTCTATAAAGTTCAAGGACAGGGAAAACTACCTTACAGTGTTAGAAGACAAAACAGTGATTATTTTTAGAAAGAAGAGGGGCTGATGACCAGGAAGGAAGATGAATGGTGCAAAAGGGTGACTCTGAAGGTGTTCTTCATATTATATACATACTCATACTGTATTCTTAAGTTTGTTGCTGAAAACAGAGGTGTGTTCATTCTGTAATAATTCACCAAGCTGTCCATTTAAGCTCTATGCACTTTTCTGTACCTATGATATACTATAGTAATAAATCCTATTGGAGACAAAATATATGCAAAGTTCTGGGAAGAGGCATTCTATACATAAGTATTCATGGGTAAAGTGATGTATTTATTTGACTTGAAATATTCCAATGCCTCCTCCACTCCAAAAACAGAGGGGAGACAGGTGAAATAAGAAATGTAGAGTGCCAGTAGTTGCCAAAGTAAAGACTGTGGTTACACAGGAATTCATTCTAGTGTTTTCTTTTCTCTTGGGTGTTTTAAAAATCTATAATAAAAAGTTTAAAAAATATATATGTGTGTGTTTAAAATATATATATGTGTGTATATGTATATACACATATATATAGATGTGTATTGGACATATATATATATATATATATATATATATATATATATATATCTGTGAATTGGACAGAATTCTGTTGTTTCTAATTAGGCAGCTTTCAGTGCTACATATTCTGGATGAGGTTATTATATCCCAGGACTACAGCTCTTAATTTCAACGATTTATCTTGACAGTTGCAATTCAAGACAATCTCGAGTTGAAGCTGTGTCAAAACAAGATAAAATGGTCTCCTAAAATATGGTACTGAGTTACTAGTAATCAAAGAAATGCAAATTGAAGCAGTAATGAGGTACCATTTTGGGTTATCATATCGGCAAAGATTTTTCAAAATAGCAATATTCAATGCTGCCTAGAGTTTAGCCAAGACAGGCACACTCATTCACTGACAGTGAAAGCAAAATCCAGCAAAAACATTTTGGAAAGTAACACAGCAACATGATTAAAGAATCTGAAAAATACTTAAATCTGTTGACCCAATAATTGCATTTCTAAAAATTTCACGTTTGGAAGTGATAAAAAATTGTGGACACATACTGATATATAAGAATGTTCATTCCAGCTTTGTTCATAATAATGAGATATTATTCTCAAGAGCTTCAATCCCAAGAAAGGGCAAGATGATTTAGGACATAGCTATTTAACACTAAAGATGATATTTCAGAACAGTGGTTATGAATCCTAACAGAGCAGAGAAACACATTCCTAACAAAAGAAGAGCTCAATGGAGGTGTGATTTTCAGAAAGGGGTAGGAAATGAGGAGGGGGCTTGTTTTTTTGTATTTGTTCCTACTGAGAATAACTGGTGTTAGAAGAATGTTTAATGATGAGGGATAATTTTTATGCAATAGTGCTGAATTTTTAAATAGCTAAAAAGAAAACTGTACATATATGATAGTATTAATGACATAAATAAGGCTTAAAGGAAATATAATGAAAGCTGTGGGATCAGAAAACATGTACACACATACACACACACACACATTTTTAAATAGTACTGACTCTTGAGAGGAGACTGAATCAGCTTAACAGTCTCTTGATGTTCCTGATCTCAACTATCCATTATAGCAGATGGCTTAAACAAAATTCTGCTGCTCAAAAACCAGAAATTCAGTAAAGGATATAGAAAAAGATTTGCCTTAGGTTCAGCAAAGCCTCAGAAGACCACGCGTATCAGCCGGAATACTAGACAGAGTGTGCCCAGAGTTTGAAGGGTCATGTGCCTCCACAAGTTACTTAATAGCAAAAAAGAAAAAAGAAAAAAGAAAGAAAGAAGGACTTGACATCTTCCTGGCAACGTCTTCCTGGCAATGTGGCTAATACGCAGGAAGATGTTGCCTGTGTGAAGGAGTAGAAGGAGGGTGAAACCGTATATGTGATATATGTATAGACACAGAATAGTCCACACATACAACAAGATATTATAATGCATATAATAGACATACAGGCAAAAGGGATTCATCTCCTGAGAAACCACAAGAAGAGAAAGCTCAGAAGTGCAAAATGCAAAAGACAAAGGGGGCTGAGAGCACTGGCAATTGGATGAGACATGGAGAGATTGTAAATAAATATTCAATAGCAAGGAAAAAATTCCCATTAGAGGATTTTTTAAAAAGCAGAATATTTACACTTCAGAAAAGCTTAAGAATAGTACAGAGCAGTGTTTCTCCATCCTCTGGAGGTTGGGAGAAAGTGGAAGAGGTGGCTCCACTGGCATCTTAACGGGACAGTTTCCACTGTGTGAACATGACCTGTATCCTGAGAACCACTAACACAGAAGCTTACAACGTGGGAATGCAAGGAAAAGGAACGAGACTAATAATTTTTGAAAAAGATGAACAAGGGAGAGAGAATGTAAAGAATAAGGACAAAAGGAAAAATAAATGAAGAAGAATAAATAAATGGGAAGGTTTCTACCGGAAGCACGAGCTGAGCACAAAATCCGAGGGCCACTCTCTACTTTCCACGTGAGAGAACATCTGTACTGAGAAGTCTAAAGCCACCACCACAAGGTGAGTGACAGCCTATGTACAGAAGAGTAAATACAGGTCAGATAAACAATGTCATAAAAATCAATAAGCAGAAGATCATGTTATTGCCTACAACCAGGGTGCGTACACAGACTCCAGTCACTGAAGCAACACATCGACTTGGATGTCTCCAGATACTGACAAAAGAGCACAATCTCTGGCAATGTTCCCACAGGCAGTCTATCTATCCATCATCCTGCAGCAGACACAAACAGATAGAAACACCTGAATCCAAAGTGTAAAGATGGAATGAGAAGGTTATCTCAATATAGCCAAGCCACATTTCACAAAACTATTGCGATAAAGTAAATCCAGAAGGAATATAGAACAGCCAGAAACCATACATCCCCAAAATCAATAAATCCTATAGATCTGTTTCTCCAGAAATATTACTTGTAACAATTCATGAGTTTAAGTACCAAATGTTAGATACTAAAAGCTCCCTTCCTGGGAATTAACTGTCCAAATGCAAACACTCTGTAGTTAAGAAATGTTCAGATTGTTTTAACCCACCAATTAACCTCCCTGTGCCTAAACTTGGCTCCAGAATTAAAAAAAAAAAAAAAAAAGTGACTCATTAGAAGGTGACTAAACCCTTGAAGTAAGCCTATAAAATTTCCTCCCTGGAAAGCTTAACAGTGACAAGATGTGCCTGTGTATACAGTACTCTACCTCATGTCTGACTCATAAGAAAGTGAATCTGGAATGACAGCAAGATGAGCCTGAAGAAGGGCGGATGGCACTTGCTCTACAAATACTAAAATGCCAAAATTAAGCCTTTCATCTAAAACCCTTACTTATCTAATTTGCATTATTTACCAAATAGTGCATACAAGGGACATATAGTCAAAAGGATACTTCAAGTTCATCTCTTCAACCATCCCCATGGCAATATAGATGAAATGAAAAATGAAAAGTAAATTAGATAAAACTGGCTAAAAAAAATATATTAAACAGCCTTGTGATCAGGAATTGGACCTAGCAGCCTCTTAGGGGAACATATAGGAACAAAAATAACCTCCTACTCAAGAAGAGCCTGCAAACAATTCCAAAAGATGTGTGGAAATCTAACATTCCCCAAGACAGCCAACATAATCTACAATCAGAAGAGAAATGTTAGTGAAAGAAAATTAAAGTGATAGAGCAGGCAATTTAAAAATAAGCGATAAACTGAAGACATGACTTCATAAAAATGGCAACTTGCCCAAATTACATGCAATTCCAATCAATATCCCCAAGTTCTGTGTGTATATGAGAATTGACAAATTGGTTCTAAAGTAAATATGAAAATGTAGCAAGGTGGTAAGAATAAGCAAGACAATTTTGAAGAAAAATAATTTTAAAGAAGGAAGAGGGGTCTTTGGTGCTAAATATCAAGTCTTATAAAGCGATAGTAACCATGGGGCAATGAGACAAGAAAGAATAATCAACATAACACAGTAGAAAGTTTAGAAACATCCATGAATATATGAAAACTTGATTACAATAGGCAGCCATTATAAATCATTGGGTAGAGAACAAATTATTCAACAACGAATGTTGCTGCAATCGATTATTAACATGGGGGGAAAAGAACCCCTGCTTCATAACATCCTTAAAAAAATAAACAGATAGGGGCCCCCGCATCGGGCTCTGTGCTGACAGCTCAGAGCCTGGAGCCTGCTTCGGATCCTGTGTCTCCCTCTGTCTCTGACCCTCCCCCACTCACATTCTATCTCTCTCCTTCAAGAGTAAATAAACATTAAAAAAAATTTTTTAAATAAATAAACAGATAGATATGCACACATATACATGTGTATGTGTGTGTACATATGCTCATAGAGATATTTGGTCCTTAATAAAAAGCATTTGCAAGTTAATGAAAATCATACACATCTCAAAAGAAAATAATGGTTAAAAACCAAAACAGTATTTCACAAAAGAATACATACAAAGGGTCAACTAAAATATAGCAAATTATTTTAATATCACAAATAATTAAATGCACATTAAGACAATGGGCACTGGTAAAAAAAAAAAAAAAGTTCAAAGTAGCAATGTTCATAATAGACACAAGCTGGAAACATCCTTGATGCTCATCAAAAGTTCAATGAATTACATTTTTTTTAACGTTTATTTATTTTTGAGACAGAGAGAGACAGAGTATGAACAGGGGAGGGTCAGAGAGAGAGGGAGACACAGAATCGGAAACAGGCTCCAGGCTCTGAGCTGTCAGCACAGAGCCTGATACAGGGCTCGAGCTCATGGACCGCGAGATCATGACCTGAGCCGAAGTCAGACACTTAACCAACTGAGCCACCCAGGCGCCCCAAAAGTTCAATGAATTAAAAAATGTGTGACACATTTACAATGGGATTCTATAGATCAGTGAAAAAAATTAATCATTGCTACATACAATAACATGGATAAATTTAATGGATCTAATGCTACTAAAGAAGCTAGACCAAATAAAACAGTACATGTTTAATGATTCAGAATAGTGGATAATTTGGGAGATGAAGGATAGTGTGGAAGGGACATGAAAGAGACCTTGAGGGTGTTAATTATACAGGTGGATTGACTTTATTTAAAAATTCATCAGGGGCGCCTGGGTGGCTCAGTTGGTTGGGCGACCGACTTCGGCTCAGGTCATGATCTCACAGTTCACGGGTTCGAGGCCCTGTGCTGACAGCTCAGAGCCTGGAGCCTGCTTCAGATTCTGTGTCTCCCTCTCTCTGTGTCCCTTCCCTGCTCATGTTCTGTGTTTCTCTGTCTCTCAATGATAAATAAACGTTAAAAAATAAAATAAAAAAAAAAATTCATCAAGCTGTACACTTAGGATTTCTATGCTTTAGTGATAAATGTTACACTTCAACAAAAAGAAAATTAACAATAAAAATAAGACTTATAAGACCACACATAAAATAAGACAACTTTATTGTTTTATAAAGCTGAGTAATGATAGAATATCAACATGTGAAGTTGGTAAGAATGTGCAGAAATGACAAGTCCATGTGATACAAGCTTATTACTACATGCCCAATTTGGCAATTTCTACTTAAAACCTTTATAACTGTAATCTCTTACCCCAGGAGTTCATCTTCTAGAATTTATTCTAAGGAATCAGAAATATGAGCAAAGATGTACATAGGTTTCACGGTATTTATTAGTAGATGGGTTAAAAAAAGACAATAGCAAACCCACCTGATGAACGACTATGTGGCAATTAAACTCAGTGTAATAGAATACTTTCACAAAGGATCACGACATAGTCCTAAGTGAAAAAAATCAATAACCTAAGCCTTCACTTTAGGAAAGTAGAAAATGATGAGCAATTTAAGCCTAAACCATAATAATAAAAGAAAAGAAATAATAAAAATTAGAGCAGAAATCAATGACAGTGTAAAAAAGAAAACCAATAGCGAAAAATCAACAAACCAAAACACAGTTCTCTGAAGAAAGAAAAATCACTTACCATCGATAAGCCTTCACCTACACTAACCAAGAAAAAAAGATAGAAGACATAATTTACTGAGATCAAAAATAAGAGGGATCATCACTACTGATCCCATGGACAATAAAATAATACTAAAGTAATACTCAACACTATGCCCACAAATTTGATAACTTGGATGAAATGGACAAATTTTGTGAAGACACAAGAAGAAATCATACGATTAGGGCTATGTATATTAAGGAAGTTGAATAATTAATAACCTTCTAAGCCCAAATGAGTTCTACCAAACACCTATGCCAGAAATGACATCAATTCACCACAATCTCTTCCAGAAAAACAGAAGCGAGGTACACTTCTCACAGAATGCTGAGGCCAGCATTACCCTAATATCAAAACCAGATAAAGCCATTTAAAAAAGGAAAATTGAGGGCAATATCTCTCATGAGCATAGATTTGAAAAGAAAGCATTAGTAGTCAAACCATGTTTAAAAATTATTATACACATGATGACCAGTTGGGATTTATTTCAGGTATTCAAGGCTGGTTCAGTATTCAAAAAATTCAACATCACACATCAATAGGCTAGTGTAGAAAAATCATGCTATCTATAAATTAATGCAGTAAAGTATTTGACAGAAGTTAACATTTATTCATGATAAAATCCTCAGCAAACTAGGAATAAAGGGGAATTTCCTCAAAACAATAAAGAATATCTACAAAGAACCTACAGCTAATATGATACTTAATTGTGAGAAACGGGACATTTCCCCCTTGCCCGAGACTGGGAATAACACAAGCATGCTTCCTCTTGCCACTCTTATTCAACAAAGTAGCAGAAGACCCAACTACTACAAAAAGACAAGAAAAAGAAATAAAAGGTATATAAATTGGAAAGGAATAAAACTGTTTTTATTTGCAAAAACTGAAAAAAAATCTCCTCCTAGAACTACTAAGTGAGAATAGTAAGATCAGAGGATTCAGATTTACAAACAAGCCAACTGCTTTCCTATATACCAGAGATGAACAATTGGAATTGGAAATTTTTTAAAAATTACAACAGCACCACAAAAATAAAATATGGGTACATAAATCTAATAAGATATACACAATAATAAGATATAAGATATACACAAGATCTATGTGCAGAAAACTATAAAAGTCTGATTAAAGAAATCAAAAAAAATCTTTAAAAAAAAAGGAGAAATATTCTATGTTCATGAATTGGAGGACCCAATATTGTTAAGATGTCACTTCTTCCGAACTTGATCTACAGATTCAACATAATTTCAAACAAAATGTCAGCAAGCTATTTTATAGATACTGACAAACTGACTGTAGGGTTTATACAGAACATTAAAGACTTACAACAACCTACACAATTCTAAAGGAAAACAAAGTTGGAGAACTCACATGATACATTTTCAAGATTTACTATAAACCTATAGTAAGTAAGACAGTACAGTATTGGCAAAAGAAGACATACAGATCATCAGGATAGCTAAAAAATGGATCCAGACAAATAGAATTAACTGATCTTTAGCAAAGGAACAAAGGCAATTCAATTGAGAAAAGACAGTCTTTTCAACAAAACGGTGCCAGAATATTTGGACGTCCATAGTAATTAATTAATTAAACACACAAACAGATGGATTTAGATGCAAACCTTATACCTTTTACACACACACAAAAAAAACTTAAATATAAAATGCAAACCTATAAAACTTCTAGAAGAAAACACAAAAGAAAACCTTTGTGACTTTGGGTTTGATAAAGAGTTTATAGATTCAAACCAAAAGCATAATCCAGGAAAGAAAGCATTGGTAAGTGACTTTATTAATATTAAAAATTTCTGTCCTGAGAGAGATGCTGTGAAGAGAATGAAAGACAAATCAGACTAAAAGAAATATGCAAAGATATATGCAAAGCATATATCTGATAAAAATTTCATATCCAAAATATATAAGGAACTCTTGAAACTCAGTTCAAAAAACAATTAAGAAACGGGCAAAAGATCTGAACAAACAACTCAAAAAAAAAGATGTACAGATCTCAAACAGGCATACTGAAAGATGCTCAACCCCATGTACCATTAGAGAATCACAAAACGACGACGAGATACAACGATATGGCTGCTAGAAGGTCTAAAACTAAACAACCAACAATAACAGATGCTGATGAGAATGCACTGCAACAGGAACTCTCCATTGCTAGGGGAGACGCAAAATGTTACAGCCACTTTGGAAGACAGCTCAAGCAGTTCACTGGAACATGAAACATAGACTTACCATCAATCCAGCAATGGAGTTCCTAGAGATTTACTCAACTCAGTTGTGTTTACCCAAAAACCTGCATGCAAATGTTTATAGCATTTGGTGATTATAAATAGTCACCAAAAACTGGAAGCAACCAAGATGTCCTTCAACAGAGGAACAGATAATCTGTGCCGTGTCCATATAATGAAGTATTGGTGAGAAAAAGAAATGAATTTTCAAGCCATGAAAAGACATGGAGGAACCTTCAGTGAATATATACATAAGTGAAAAAAGTCGGAAAGGGCCACACACTGTATGATTCCAATTATATGACATACCGAAGACACAAAACTGTAAGAGAGAGTTAAAAGAACAGTGGTTGCCAGGGATTTGGGGGCAGGTGGGGGATTTTGAATAGGCGAAGCACAGGGGATTTCTTAGAGCAGTGAAATTGTTTTATATGATAGTGTAATGGTGGATACATGACACTGTGCATTAGTCAAAACCACAGAACTTTACAGCTCAAAGAGAGAATCTTAATGTATACAAATTTTGGCTCTGTGATCTTCTCCCCAAAAACATGTAACAACTGCAGTCAAATCACAAGAAAAACATCAGACAAATCCCAATCAAGGGGCATTCTAAAAAATACCTGACCAGTATTCCTAAAAACCGTCAACGCAATGAAAACAAGGAAAGTCCGAAAAAAGAACCAGTCACGAGAAGCCTATGGAGACAAAACTACTAAATGTAATGTGGGATCCTGGAACAGAAAAGGGAAATTGGAATAAAATATTAACTTAATGTATCAATATTAGTTCATGAACTATGACAAACATACCATACAAATGTAACATGTTAATAATACAGAAATAATAGTAAGGGTTCGTGGGAACTCTGTACTGTCTTTTCAATTTTTCTGTAGCTCTAAAACTGTTCTAAAATACAAGTTCATTAAAAAATTAAAAACAGGGGCGCCTGGGTGGCTTGGTCGGTTAAGCGTCCAACTTCGGCTCAGGTCATGATCTCACGGTCCGTGAGTTCAAGCCCCACGTCGGGCTCTGTGCTGACAGCTCAGAGCCTGGAGCCTGTTTCAGATTCTGTGTCTCCCTCTCTCTCTGCCCCTCCCCTGTTCATGCTCTGTCTCTCTCTGTCTCAAAAATAAATAAATGTTAAAAAAAAAAAAATTAAAAAAAAAATTAAAAACATACCCAATTCTTTATAATAATAAACAAATAGAAATAACCATCAATCAGAAAGTGTGGTTAAGCAACAGAGCCATATGGGTGCAGCTATGTAAAAGAATGAGGTAAAATTATTTGCAGTCAAACACAAAGAGGTACAATATATATTGATAAACAAAAAAAAAAGCAACCTATAGGCACTATGTAAAGCGAGATCCTATTTGTATTTTTAACCTTCAAGTAGAGTTTGGGTGCCTGGGTGGCTCAGTCGGTTAAGCATCCGACTTCGGCTCAGGTCACGATCTCACAGTCAGTGAGTTCAAGCCCCGTGTCAGGCTCTGTGCTGACAGCCCAGAGCCTGGAGCCTGCTTTGGATTCTATGTCTCCTTCTATCTCTGCCCCTCCCCCACTTGTGCTCTGTCTCTGTCTCTCAAAAATAAATGAATGTAAAAAAAAAAATTTTTTTAAAACCATTCAAGTATAGTTTATATGCACTACATATGTCAATGAAGATACTTCTAAAGTAAACAGAAATCCCTTTGGGAAATAAATAAGGTGAGAAGGGAGTGGGGGATCAAACAGGGAGGTTTTCAGTTTTTATACTTCTGCATCTTTTATGAGAGTAAACTTGACAAAGTAATTTTTTATCTTAAAAACACAAACTATAAAACAATACATACAGTAAGATACCTAAAAAAATACTGGCACATATGTGTATACATAAACATAAGATTAAAAGGACTTACACTCCTCATGTATTGCTTTGATAGGGGGAAAGCCCAAGAAACATAAGATGCTAATCTCAACTACGGTAAGTGTGAATTAAGTGTAAAAATGACTTCTTTCTGGTGAAGAGTGACTGCAGAACAGCTGTGCTAATAAGAAGGGAGATGAGGGGAAAGTAGGCTTGAGAACACAGACGAGGTTGGTTTTGCCCAGGAGTCAACAGAGCAACAGGTGAGTATGTCTGGAGGCACAGTTAGTTGGGAAACAGGAAACAGAACTCAGGAGCAGGAATGGGGGTGGGGGGGAGCACAGAAGGATGTGCTCCAGCAAGATCACGAGGACAAAAGAAGCCTGAGGACTGAAGCGTGGGAAACACCTCCGGTAAGAGGGTGCAGGGAGGGGCCTAAAGGTGGAGAAGGTGGTAAGGAACAAGAAAGAAAATGAGGAGAATGAGATGTTCTAAGAAACCAGGGGAAGAGAGAGTTTCAGGAAGCAAGCGGTGGCAAGGCGAGCAGTGCCAAGTTCAGGAGGACCAACGGGGAAGCAGCTGTGGACCAGGCAACTAGCCAGCAAGGCCCCAGCACGGTGTCGGTGAGTCCCGGGGGGTGCCCAGGGGGCACAAGCCTGTTCTGTTTTAGGCTTTGGGAACTAAATGGTCTCTGTGGCAGCTACTCGACTCTGCCAGAGGAGCAGGAAAGCGGCCACAGCCAGTGTGCCAACAAGCAGCATGGCTGTGTTCCAGTGAAACTTTATTACAAAAGCAGGGCAGGGGTGCCTGGGTGGCTTGGGCGGTTAAGTGTCTGACTTTTTTTTTAATGTTTATTTATTTTGTGAGTAAGTGAGTGAGTGAGTGAGTGAGAGAAAGAGAGGGAGGGAGGGGGAGAGAGAGAGAGAGAGAGAGAGAGAGAGAGACAGACAGACAGAGACAGAGACAGAGACAGAGACAGAGAATCCCAAGCAGGGTCTGAGCTATCAGCACAGAGCCCTACTCGGGGCTCAAACTCATGAGCCCTGAGATCATGACCTGAGCTGAAATCAAGAGCCGGACGCTTAACCGACTGAGCCACCCAGGCACCCCAAGCATCCAACTCTTGATCTCGGCTCAGGTCATGATATCAGGGTTCTAAGACTGAGCCCTGTGTTGGGATCTGCACTGACAGTGCAGAGCCTGCTTGGGATTCTCTGGCTCCTTTGTTCTCTGCCCCTCCCCCACTCTATTTCAAAATAAAATAAATATAAAGACACATTCGAAACAAAGGGCAGGGGCAAGTCAGGTTTGGGCCAAGGGCTGTAGGTCCCCACCCCCACACCAGTCTCCATGATGCCTGCTGGAAAATAACTGCTTTCAGATAGATGCTGCCTCTAGAGACAGTAAGACCTCCTCCATCACCAGTTCCTTATTTATAAAATTCCACCACTTGCACATTTACTCCTGTATACATTTCCCTTAACTGTGAACATTTACATAAGAATGTACAGGGGCTTTTGGATCACTTTTAAGGGAAATGTTACAAAAAAGAGAGACCTAGGTATTAGTAAGAGAAAAAGAAGACAGAAAATAAAAGGCAAGCAGTGGAGGTTTTTGGATCATACTCATGAGTACGAGTTAAAGGGACAAAACAAATCCAGGCCTTCAACTGCACCTTAGAACCTATTAGGAGGCTGGAATTCTAATTTCAGGAAATCCTAGTGAGATCTGGTATAAAGTTACCTTAGGTGGCACTGCAGGTAGCGAACTCTATGTGTTAAGGAGAACATTTTAAAATATGGTAAATTAAATGAATTAAATAAAATTTACCCCCAGGATTTTAATTTCAGACTCTGGGTTTTAAACCCCAGGCTCTGGGTTTGTTGAACCACAATGGAACTCCAAAGTCAACAATTTAGTCATGGGTCAAACCAAAAGAAAAAGCAAAGGCTTTATTTACTATGCATAAACACAGAACGAAACAAATTTGCAATTATGTGGTGACTGTGGGGGAGTCGAAAAATATCACCGCAAGCAAGGAACGGAGAAATAGAAAGTAACTGAATAGTACCCATTGCTAATTAAAGATTTATAAAATGTTATTAATATTCTCTATGAACACAGTATTTGTAAGAGCTTTCATGATTCTCTAATTCCAAATTTCAATCTGAATTTTGCTCTAAGTGCTAAATTCTTCCAATGTGACTTTTCCTACCACATGGATTTTTTTAGGATATGATCTTTACTTTCGGTAAAGAAACCAGTGTGTTCAAAATGCAACTCTACTAAGTGGCACCATCTAAAAAGATGGGCAGGAAGTGATCTGTGCACTTCTCTACTCCATCCTTGTCCTCGGCCCTACATCCCAGCGCACCCAGAAACTGCAAACCAAGAATCTCCAAATAATTACTGCCTTTCTCCCAGGGAAAGACAGAGAAGATGGACTTGGATTGTAATGGGTCATAAATACAAAAACGGACCTAAAACTGAGGGATCCTCCAGTGTCTTCAATGTCTACCAGATATTTTCAAAGTACATAAAATCGAAAGACGATAATTTTCCATCCTGAGCTAGGAATAGGAAGAAATAAAAATGCTCTTCACGGTAACGTAAAAGACAGGTTTCGTTCAGTCACTGCACCTGGTCGAAGTCTCCCGACATCTAGAGACACGACTCCAAGCTCCAAAGCTATAGAAGCCGTCTCATCAGAAAGGCTCTTAAGACTGCTGGAGATGAAGCTAATAAACTGTAAGGGTTGCTCAAATTCTATTTTTGTGGTTTTTAACATTTCTAACTTGTTACAGGCAAAACACATTTTTTTTCTCCACTGTGTGGCTGGAGGAAGTGAAGGTGCAAATGACTGAATATAAATGGTATTTATTTCAATCCAGTATCTCAGACTAGAAAGGAACTAACGGCATAATTTTTTTTTTTTTTTAATTCCTATGAAGGTGGCAAATGAGTTTCTGCCACATACACTGGCTTCTTACGGCCACATCCGAGGAGCGACCAGCTTCCTATTGCCATAAATCAAACCAAACTCAGAGTCTCCGCTATCTTCATTTCCCAAATGCACTAATAAAGGTCTTCAAATGTCAATTTGAGAAAGTGCTTCCTTCTTTCTGGTTTCAATAAGCAGAAGAAATTAGCTTCTGACCGTTCTTTTAATTTCCCTTTCCTCCAAACTCTTTACATAAATCAAACACAATGATTCTCATAAAAAGGTTCAACTCGAATCTCCAAAATGACAACACCTAAGCTAATTTTTTTTAAATGAGCCTTGAGATGAACGACTGTGAATTATTCCATTCAAAGGAAATTGGAGAGGATGAAGTCTACAAAGTGGCGGGAAAGAACGCCCACAGGTCCCTTAGTGATGGAGGGCTGATGACTTCCGGGATACCCATTTGTGGTAGATCTCAACCACTTCTAACGCCAAACCACTTCTGGTTAACAAGCAAATGTTCCCTTAATACTATGTGAAAATTCAAAGTAAATATCAGTTAAAAAACAATTGAAAATGATGGTCATTTTTCCAAATGTCTGTTCAAACCACCTGGGTCCCCTTGCTTTTTTCCTCCCCATTCCTTTGGCAGGTAAAAATCCATGATCGATTACGTACACTAGAACAAATAATTCGACCTCTCAAATAAGCCCCATTAAGTGACATCAGTTCCAACATGGTGTCTAGGACTATCACGAACTTTTTAAAAAAATCTTACTAAAAACACTGTTGGGGCGCCCGGGTGGCTCAGCCAGTTGAGCATCCGACTTCAGCTCAGGTCATGATCTCATGGTTTGTGAGTTCAAGCCCCGTGTCAGGCTCTGCGCTGACGGCTCAGAGCCTGGAGCCTGCTTCAGTCTCCCTCTCTCTCTGCCCCTCCCTACTCGTGCTGTCGTCTCTCTGTCTCTCAAAAATAAAAAACATTAAAAAAAATTTTTTTAATAAATAAAAAAACACACTGTGCTGAATGAGTATAAAGAATACTATTTATTTTAATAACACATACACATACATCACAATAACGTAAGAATCCTAAGGCACCAATGAAACCATTAGTCTAGGTATTAGAAATAAAACCCACCTCTATTTAAGATAGATAAAGATCATCTTCCCCTCTATCTACATGTTCATATTCAGGCCTCCTCCACTTCAAACCAGGCAACAAATAACACCCCCCACACCAAACAAAGCCCAAAGCTTTCTGTCTCCCTTCTCCTCCCAAGATGCCATGCGTTCTCTGTCCTTCTCACAAACGTTATGCAATCTGCCTTCCGTCTCCACTAAACCATTGAGATTGCTTCGGTAATGGGCATCGATAACCTTCTGTATGTAAATACTTGGGGGCCTTTCCCTGAAATTAACTGACTTCTTTTATCTTGCTGATTTTCTTCTTCTTAGGTTTATTTTGCTGTCACTTGGAATACTTCGTTCACTGGTGTAGATTACTAGACACCTGCTAATACCCATTCTCCACTTCCTCCGTATCCAGCACAATGCCTGAACTACTTAGGGACAACGGTGCACTCAGCTGTTGTCAGATTCTACTTTCCAGCCTCCCTCAGCAGGATGTGCCAAGGGTCCAAGTTTTGGCCAACAGGATGTAAAGGGAAGAGTTAGGCAAATCATCTTAAAAAGATGTGGGGCGCCTGAGTGGCTCATCGGTTAGGTGTCCGACTTCAGCTCAGGTCATGACCACATGGTTCATTCGTGGATTTGAGCTCCGCACAGGCTCTGTGCTGACAATGAGGGGCCTGCTTGGGATTCTCTCACTCTCTCCCTTTCTCAGTGCCCCACCCTTACTTGCACTTTCTCTCTCCCTCTCTCCCTCTCTCTCAAAATAAATAAATAAGCTTAAAGAAATAAAAAGAAATAAATAAAAGATGTGCCCTCCTTGCATCCATCCTCATGGTGCCTCCTCAAAATGAAGGCTGGAATGCCATCACGATGACCAGAGCTCTAGCAAGCATTCTGGACCACGGAAGTAAACTTCAGAATCAAAGTCCTACACTGAATGTCAGAGGATAAAGATAGGAACTTGGGTCTCTGATGATACTGTGAAGTCCCTGAGTAAAACTCACTCTTTCCTGTGTTTCTCCTTTACTATCACACTACTACCACATTCATAACATTCCAACCCCAGATGTGGGGGAATTTTTCCCACACTAAGCTATTAATGTGACACCAGCTGGGTATCCTACAATTCACCTCAATTCTAACACTACCTACCTGGAGACAGAGCCAGATCCCACAGGTTAAGGGCTCGGTCCCACAAAACTGTCCCATTTCATATGCCAACTACAAGTCGAGGTGCTCCCGACTGATCAGCTATGAATCGGCAATTCCCATGACTTCCTTGGGTTTAATTTGCTACAGCAGCTCACAGAACTCAGAAAAATAGTTTACTTACTATATACCAGTTTATTATAAAAGGATATGATAAAGGATACAGACGAACATCCAGATGGAAGACAGGTGTAGCACAAGGCATGTGAGAAGGGCCAAGGAGCTCCCGTGCCCTCTCCGGGCATGTACTCTCCTAGCCCCTCCATGTGTTCAGAACCCAGAAGCTCCCTGAACACACAGCCGTACCTCTGGGATTTTATGAAGGCTTCTTCACATAGGCATGATAGATCATTAACTCCATTTTCAGTCCTCCCTTCTCAAGAGAATGAGATATGGGGCTGAAAATTCCAAGCTTCTAATCATGGCTTGGTCTTTCTGGTGAATAGCCCCCCTATTGAGGAGCTCACTGAGAGTGACCTCATTAGAACAAAAGACACTGCTATCACCTAGGAAATTCCAAGGGATTTTGCAGCTGTGTCAGGAAATGGGGTCAAAGACCAAATATCAGAACAAAAGATGCTCTCAGTCTCAGTGCTTTCACCATTTTAAAAAATGACAAGGGTTTTAGGAGCTCTGTGCCTGGAAGCAGGGACAGAGACCAACGTACATATTTTCTCTTATTTCAGAGACACCGTATCAGCCCTTGGTTCAACTATATTTGGGCTTCTGTTGACAACAGAAGAAAAGGCATTTCTAATTTGATTATCCTACTCACTATTTGGGGACCTGTTACATGTAGTTAATTTGAATCCCAAGTGATACAATTCACCTTTGGTTCCTAGATATCGATCCAGTATTCTGATTTACAATATTTTATTTTTTTATTTGTTATTTTTAAAGTTTATTTATTTTGAGAGAGACAGAGAGAGAGACAGAGACAGAGAGAGAGAGAGAGAGAGAGAGAGAGAGAGAGAGAATCCAAGCAGGCTCCGTGCTCTCAGTGCAGAGCCTGATGCAGCGCTTGATCTCACCAAGTGTGAAATCCTGACCTGAGCCAAAATCAAAAGTCAGATGCTTAACTGACTGAGCCACCCAGGCGTCCCTGATTTACACTACTTTACAAACATCTGTAATTGTACTTTTGATTTTCTTTTACCTAATAAAAACTGAAAAGTTCCTCTTCTATATTACCAAGTGGTTGGGCTTTGTTTCTTTAAATTTTTGTTGGTCTTGCCACGTTGTGTTCAGTGTTCTATAAATGGCATATCTTTATTTTCTGTCTCCACTGCCAAAGAAGAGAGATCTCATGTGCCTTATTCACTGATTCTCAGTGGCTAGAAAAATTGTGACCAAATATTAAGCACTCAATAAATATTTGTTGAACGAATGAATAAATGCAGTTTGTGCAGTTTAGATTTTTTAAACATTTGTTTACAGGCTAGTATATTACATTTTATGCACACATAAAAGGGGATCATGATAAAAATACAAAGAAAAATTGATAAATGTTAGAGTACTAGCAAATAATAAAGCAACATTGCATCATAGAACTGAAAGACATTTATGTTGCAAAGGAGATAAACTTATACATGCAGTATGATTACAACTATTTATCCAAAACCCAAATTTATGCCTAAGAACTATAAAGATAATAAAAGAGAATACAAGGGCACCTAGGTGGCTCAGTCGGCTAAGCGCCCGACTTAAGCTCAGGTCACGATCTCTTGATTTTTGGGTTTGAGCCCCAAGTCAGGCTCTGTGCTGACAGCTCAGAGCCTGGAGTCTGCTTCAGATTCTGTGTCTCCCTCTCTCTCTGCCCCTCCCCTGCTCACACTCTGTCTCTTTCTCTCAAAAATAAACATTTTTTAAAAATTTAAAGAGAATATAAGTAGCATTTCCCTAAACACTATGAATTTCAAAAATGCAATTTAAAATACAGTGGGCAGCAGAAAGACATCCAGAAAAAGTAGCCATAGGACAAACCAAGAAACAGGCTCTTAACTACAGAGAACACAGTGGTGGTTACCCCTCAGAGGGGTAGGGGATGAGGGGAAACAGGTGATAGGGATTAAGGCACCCACTTGTCAAGGTGAGCACCGGGTGTTGTATGTAAGCGTTAAATCACTATCTTGTGCACTTAAAACTAATACTGTATGCTAACTGGAATTTAAATATAAATTAAAAAAAGAAAAAATCTTTGATACACACACACACACACACACACACACACACAATGGAATGTTATTCAGCCATAAAAAGAATGAAATCTTGCCATTTGCATGACATGGATGGAGCTAGAAAGTATTATGCTAAGCGAAGTAAGTCAGAGACAGACAAACAACCATATGATTTCACTCATATGTGGAATTTAAGAAACAAAGCAAACAAGCAAATGAAAAAAAAAAAGAGAGAGGCAAAACAAGAAATGGGCTTTTAACTATAGAGAACAAACTGATAGTTATGGGGGGGGGGGGGACATTTGGGGTGGGGGGAGGGAAGGGGATAGAGATAACAGGTGATTGGGATTAAGGAAGGCACCTGCCCTGACGAGCACCTGGTGTTGCATGGAAGCACTGCATCATTAAATTGTTCACCTGAAACTAACATTACACTGTATGTTACCTAGAATTTAAGTAAAAACTTAAAAAAAAAAAAAAAGTGGCCACAGGAAACACACACCCAATACATTTCAAGATCCATCACAGTAGGAACACAGGCACCTCCCAGCTAACAGCAGTAATCTGTTCCTGAAACCTAACATCATACACAAAAAATAAAGCATATTTCCCATTATTTTAAGTGAGAGAAATTAAAATGCTACACATCAACTCAAAACTGCCAAAGACTTTCTTAAAATGAAACTAAAACAAGGTAAAATGCCCATAAATATAATAACCACTGTACCAGTCTATAATATGTGTTCAACACTACTTCCGGATTTAACAAGTGAAAACAAACATGGTTAACAGCAACTGCGCAGTGAAGCACAGTGGCCTCTCGCGCTGCCGGCACAATCCCCCTCGGCCGCAACCTGGTGAGCTTTTCAAATCATATACATTGGACTCTGATGATCTACCCACTGTATCTGGAATGTCATTCAGGACTTTCCTTGCATCATCATTTTGTTTTAAATGCTATGTTATGTTTTGAAAAAATATATAGATTTTGCCCTCATAAATATACCAATTAAAAACACTGTAGTGAAAGACTCATATGTCCTATGAAATCTGGAAATTAAAGAAAGGTATTGTACTGGGAAACCAGCATCCTACAGGGAAATGGTCTGTAGTTATGCCTATTTTTGGAAGAGGTGTCTCTTCCTATATCCTTCAGATAATCTGATGATATATGAGTCGAAGGTCAAAGGGTAGGTAAAATTCTATTAGCTTGTGGATAGCTAGATCTTTAAAACCCATTTATCATTTTTTGAGCTATAGTGTGTCACTACTATTCACGATCATTCAAGCCACAATCTACGCAGGTCTGACCTTAATATACATCAGGCTTCATATAAAAGACACTTGCTCAAATGTAAAAAGGCTAGCCCTGAAAGCCATCTGTCCAAAATGGATATTACTCTATATATTTGGTTATTTAGACCATCAAGTTCTAGAAATTTCTATGGGATAAATTACCCACTGCCACACTAATGACCTACATAAAATAAAATATACAGGGGCGCCTGGGTGGCTCAGTTGGTTGAGTGTCCGACTTCGGCTCAGGTCATGATCTCACAGTTTGTGAGTTCAAGCCCCGCGTCGGGCTCTGTGCTGACAGCTCAGAGCCTGGAGCCTGTTTCAGATTCTGTGTCTCCCTCTCTCTGACCCTCCCCCGTTCATGCTCTGTCTCTCTCTGTCTCAAAAATAAATAAACGTTAACAACAACAAAAAAAAATTAAAACAAAAATAAATAAAATAAAATATATATTTTTCTTCTCTAATGTTATCATAGATTTTATTTTTGGTGAAAAGTGGAAAACTTGTTAAAATATCACTCATGACCCCATGGTTATACAGCTATTATGAATGTTTTTGTTCAACATAATTTTTAAGTGAAAAAAGTATCTAATTGGAATATACATTAAAAAAAATGCCTTTTCACCTTCAAATGACTATTTGAGAATGTTTTTAGAACCACAGATTTGAACAAATTTTTTTAAACTGTTGGTGTGCTAGGCACTAGCAAAAGCTCTAAGACCATTTTGCATTTTTTTTTTTTCAACGTTTTTTATTTATTTTTGGGACAGAGAGAGACAGAGCATGAACGGGGGAGGGGCAGAGAGAGAGGGAGACACAGAATCGGAAACAGGCTCCAGGCTCCGAGCCATCAGCCCAGAGCCTGACGCGGGGCTCAAACTCACGGACCGCGAGATCGTGACCTGGCTGAAGTCGGACGCTTAACCGACTGCGCCACCCAGGCGCCCCCATTTTGCATTTTTTGATTGGCAGAGATCAGGGTTGTTTTTTGGTTTTTGTTTATGTTTTTTTTTTTAATTTATTTTTGTAATGTCTATTTTTGAGACAGAGAGAGACAGAGCATGAGCGGGGGAGGGGCAGAGAGAGAGGGAGACACAGAACATGAAGCAGGCTCCAGGCTCCGAGCTGTCAGCACAGGGCCCAACGTGGGGCTCGAACTCACAGACAGCGAGATCATGAGCTGAGCCGAAGTGGGACACTCAACCGACTGAGCCACCCAGGCGCCCCTGTTTTGTTTTGTTTTGTTTTGTTTTGTTTTGTTTTGTTTTTTACCACAGTTGAGGAACCTCCTTCCCAACACTGGTTTCCTCTCTTGTCATTCCACTCCTCACCCTACCGACCCCCTTGCTCTTGGATTCCCGCAGAACTGAACCTGCTAACAAGCCACAAAGGCTTTCCGTATCTTCAAGCTCGGCTCTTCCTTCCCACTGGGAATGCATCTTAGTAGTCAGTGGTGGCTCTGGGCTACTGGGAGACCAGGGTTGGAGGGAAGCTTACTTTTAAGTCCGTATCAATCTGTGACCCTTACAGATTATTCCCTAATAGTAACTGATGGTTAACGCTCTGGCTCAGCTCCCATCACCTCCCGCAGGAAGCTTCTGATCCCAGTGTCTCCCCGTGTTCTTGTAGCCCTTGTGCGACCTCCTACCCCAGCACTGGTCACCTCCTGCTGAAACTGTCTATTTGTCCCCAGAAGACTACAGTTCCTCAAGGGCACCAGGCCATATCCAATTGTATTCCTGGGCCTAGCACAGGACTTGAAACATAATAAACTCAAAGCAAGAGGTGGCTGACATAAATACAGTAAAACCAGAGTCTCTAAAATGTTGACAATCATTTGTAACCAAAATTCATTCTAAGAGGCAGATGACCACTATTTAAGTCTGAACTAATTTCATTAATAAGAGCATTAACACTAGTGAGTTCACGTGCCAACCAATGAATGTACTAGGCATTTTACACGTGTAACGTCATTTAATCCCCGAACGCCGTCTGGCATGTAAGGAACCCCTCTTAACCCCATTTAACTGATGAGGAAGCAAGGTCTTTATGGACATTTAGCAGGAGTTTAGCCAAGGTTACAAAGCTGATATGGTGCTGCCGTGGAATCAAGTACCTCCACTATGCTCACTTTCTGAGGACTGGAAAGACAGCCCTGAGGTTCCAGTCAACCACTTTGACTAAGCACTGACTGCAAACACAATCACTGCCCAAAAGCCTCCAAAGGGTAAAACACTAAAAAGCAACAACAAGAAAATAAACTGGAGATAGCACGTGAAAGAAAAGCCAATGTTTTTCAGTGAACACTGTAAGAAATGGTAAAATAACAAGTTTATGATGACCAATCACTAGTGTTGGCTAGAATATTTAGGACAAACAAATATACGTAATGTTGAAAAAGCGCTTAAGATGAGAATGTTTCTACATGAGACAATTAACATGTCCTACTTTCTATAACCCACTATGTCCTGATTTACAATCCTATTTTAGCTTCTACAACACCTTCCCTGCTTTGGTCAAGCAGTAATGACTGTTAATACTAGAAAGAAGAGGAATTTGACACAGTATTTACAATTCTTCTGCCTAGAAAAATTATCTCCCTGAGGCAGCTTCTGATGGTTATCCTTTTTAAAAGTAAGAACACTCTTGGGAATGCAAGCTGGTGCAGCCATGCTGGAGAACAGTATGGAGGTTCCTCAAAAAACTAAAAATAGAACTACCCTACGACACAGCAACTGCACTACTAGGCATTTATCCACAGGATACAGGTGTGCTGTTTCAAAGGGACACATGCACCCCCATGTTTATAGCAGCACTATCGACAATAGCCAAAGTATGGAAAGGGCCCACATGTCCATGGATGGATGAATGGATAAAGAAGATGTGGTATATATACACAATGGAGTATTACTGGGCAATCGAAAAGAATGAAATCTTACCATTTGCAACTACGTGGATGGAACCGGAGGGTATTATGCTAAGTGAAATTAGTCAGAGAAAGACAAAAATCATACGACTTCACTCATATGAGGACTTTAAGAGACAAAACAGATGAACATGAGGGAAGGGAAACAAAAATAATCTAAAAACAGGGAGGGGGACAAAACAGAAGAGACTCATAAATATGGAGAACAAACAGGGTTACTGGAGAGGGTGTGGGAGGGGGGATGGGCTAAATGGGTAAGGGGCATTAAAAAATCTACTCCTGAAATCACTGTTGCACTATATGCTAATTTGGATGTAAATTTAAAAAAAATTTAAAATTAAATTTAAAACAAAAAAAGAAAAAAAAAAAAAAGCAAGAACACTCTGAAAACAGACGAAGAGGAAAATGGCCAAAGATCTCCCTCCGCTTTCAGACACTCGGGTCAAAAAGAATTGAATTGTATGGCTGTACCATAATTTATTTAACTGATGGATATTTAGTTTGCTTCCAATCTTTTGCTATTATAAATAATGTCACAATGAATAATCTTGCATATATGTTACTTCACGTGGATGTTAACTAGGTCTCAGGGTAAATCACGAGATATGAACCACTCACTCAAAGGGCACATGCATTTTTTATTTTAATAGATACCATAAAAGTGTCCTTCAAAGATGAGATTGGACCAATTTATATTCTCACCAGAGATGTGTGGGAGTACTTGTTTCCTCACTGATACTTTTATCTATATTTATGGGCCATTTGCATTTCATTTTCCATTAAGCATTTGTATCTTCGTCTTATTTCTCTACTGGGTTTATTATTCTTTTGCTTAATGATTGGTAGTAGCATTTTCATCAAGTTTAAAATCGGCTGGTACTTTTTAAACTTTACTAACTCTGTTCACTTTATTAACTTTATTTTAAACTTTGATTTAGAAATCTTTTTTCCAAAACTATCCCCATCCCAAAACACACCATCATATAACTGAGAAAAATTCAAGGAAAGAAACGAGAGGCCTGACTAGTATTTCGTAAGTTCTGAAGGCAAAAAACAAGGGCTCTTTCCCTCTTATGGTAACAGGTCACAAAGGAGTGTAATGATTCACAAAGAATCCTAAGAGACAGAAACAGAGCTTTCTTTTCATGTATTGAGCATTACAGTTTCTCGTGTTTTGCGACTTAAAGTTGTTATTTGGAGATACTGCAGAATACATACGTACGTACATATGTATTTCATATACACATAAACACACAGATACCACAAAATCATATATGCACATACGTGTGTCTAAATATATATGTATATGTGTCTAAGTATACTTGCTGTAAGTATTACAAATATTTGTCCCATTTTAAAAATGAAGATAAAAAAGGATCCACGGATTATACACATGAAGTAAAGCAATAGGTTAGATTATGTGCTGCAGATGTTTGTATCAAAACTCTTTTTATTTATTTAAAAAAAAATTTTTTTGGGGGCGCCTGGGTGGCTCAGTCGGTTAAGCGTCCGACTTCGGCTCAGGTCATGATCTCACGGTCCGTGAGTTCGAGCCCCGCGTCGGGCTCTGTGCTGCCAGCTCAGAGCCTGGAGCCTGTTTCAGATTCTGTGTCTCCCTCTCTCTGACCCTCCCCCATTCATGCTCTGTCTCTCTCTGTCTCAAAAAAAAAAAATAAACGTTAAAAAAAAATTTTTTTTTAAATAAAAAAAATAAATAAAAATAATAAAAAAAAGTTTTTTTTAACGTTTTATTTTTTGAGAGACAGAGAGAGACAGAGCGCGAGCAGGAGGGGCCAGAGAGAGGAAACACAGAATCCAAAGCAGGCTCTAGGCTCCAAGCTGTCAGCACAGAGCCCAATGCGGGGCTCAAACTCACGAATGCAAGATCATGACCTGAGCTAAAGTCGATGCTTAACCAATGGAGCCACCCAGGTGTCCCTCAAAACTCTTTTTAGAACCTCTCTCCTGTACTGAATTTCTCCTGCCTCTAAAGAGTTAGAGTTAAAAAAAAAAATAAAAAAAAAAAAAAGTTATTCTGGTCTAAACAGTCAAAACAGGTAAACTTGGAATGCTTCAAAATGCACATATCCAAAATATATATAAATTTAAGTCTGCGTTTTCATTGAGTAATTTTTACTTAAAATAACATATTTTAAAATTTCAGAACATGTATAATCCTCAACTTGAAATGTAGATTACACATTTCCATTCACCCTTTTTGGAGAGTTGTAAGTATGTTAGCATTTATTAAGTCTTACTCTGCTTTCTAGGCCTTTCCGGTAACACTTTCTGTAACAACTCATCTAATCCTCACAATAACCCAGTCAGGCGGGTGCCCTATTATCCTCATTTTACAGATAAAAGAATTGAAGCACGGACGTGCTGCCTAAGGTCCCAAAGCTCTCCAAGGTGGAGCCAGCATTCAAAGACAGACAGTGTGGCTCTGGAGCACAAGCTCTGTCAAAAGCCTGCAGCAGGCAGCGCCAGGATCTACCCCATCGTCTTGCTGCTCTACCAATGTTGAGAATCAAGGTTGATCTTAATAGCAAAGAAGTTCACGCTAACAAAAGCATCCAAACTGTCCAACTTATAACCTCTTCCACCTTGAACATGTGCTGCAGCCCTGGACCACGTGAAGAACACTCTGCCAGGTGCAAGATGGCCAGGGTCCCCATTTACCTACTCTCATGGCTTTGGATTACGGCTAAGGACAACTGTATGCAAGCATCTGACCCTATCCTTACCAGATTTTCTTGATCACTTTCCACTGATATTCTGTGGCTAGAGATGAGACCTTTGTTTAGAAGGTCTACCAAAGTGTTCCGTTGGATGAATACAGGATGATCTGCCAGCAGTACCCACAGATTCTCAGAAATCAGTGGATGTCCTTAATTGGCCAGGAGGGCTACCCAGCTTAGTACCCCACATTCCCTGTTTGGCATCATACAGATGCCTTGGCTAAACACTACACTTCCTAGCGTTCATACAAAGCACAAAGAGCCACAGCTGGTCTAAGGCAGCCCAACCTAGGAGGCCCGCAGAATCCAGGATAAGTTGATACAGAAGGGTACTGACAAGTAATAGTGATATCCTGGCCTAGAGGGTCACAAAGGATTTTGTCACCCTCCGGGGTTTAGAAGTGGCTACACATGCTCTAGAAATCAAGGCTCAAGAAAGCCAAGGCTCCACAGAACAGGGTATCAGTACAGAGGCCATCCCAGCTGGGAAGGAACTCTACTCCTGTCTGTGCAGTGCCGTGTCCGCAAAGCAGGCCCTCGGCCACAGTGGGGTAGCCGCCCAGAGGCTTTCTCAAAAGCCACTTCATCTATTTAACAAGAACACAAGGCCGATTCCAGATCAGCGGCCATCTCCCAAGTTTCTCAGTCTAAAAGTATTTCTCAGTGCTCTGAGATGAAGAAGAGGGGCAGGGGGCAAGAGCATGGGACTTTCTGTGCTGCTGAGATAAGGTCGTTTTCAACAGTGGCTGTGAGTACTTACTAAGCACCAGAGTGATGAAGATACAGACCCTCCTGGCAGGATGCCTGATGCAGGGGGCTCTTCACGGATTCCTCCTACAGGCCACTTCACAGGTTTCTTCTTTCAAGGCTAGGTCTGAATGCCCACCTCTAGACACACAAATCTATCCAATGGGGAAGTCCCAACGTTCAGCTCTGCAGACGAAGTCACCCAGCAATGCTTCCCTGAGGCTTTGTTTAAACGGGCAACACGGTGTTGAATTATTCCACCCCTGGAGTCCCTTTTACGAGGGTTTAGGAGCATTTCACCCAGTAGAAACAGCAAAGGGCACTTTACCATGTTCTGCTAGGTAGGGCTACCAAATATATGGTTTAAAATTCAGTTTGGAACATTCTGTAATTCTCCCCTTAGAAAAGGATGAAGAAAAGGACTTAGTCTTAGAAGCGAATAACAATAAAGAAGGGGTAAACTGCAAGACAGTAGGAATTCTTTTTTTGTTTGAGAGTAGGAATTCGGAAGGCTTGATTAGAATAATCTTTAGTCCCAGCCCCTCTCTTTCTAAAAGTGGTGGAGGAAGGAGGTTATTGGAACCAATCAATTCTCAGCCAAAAACACCTCTAAGAAAACAGGAAAACGTGCAATTTTCTTCCACTCACTAAAATATGTTAGTTTCTAACAGTCAATCATGTTTACATTTTCATCATGATCTCACTATAATATATTGATACACAAGACACGGACCTACATATGGACCTACATTTCATCAAATTACGAAGACTACTGTCAGTCTTCACAGCTCATCAGGTAGCACTCTGAATCACACATTATTATGAGGATTAAATCCAAAAATACTTCCTTCCCATGTGAAACAAGGAGCAAATTATGAGTAAGATGTTATTCAGATCAGATGAAATCTTCCCTCGGTGCTAGAATATCTTGGCAATAGATCATTACAGAGCTACAGAACTGTAATGTTTTCATAAACTTTTGCTGACCCATGAAAATCTCCACCTCTTCACATCATCTAGAAATAAATACGTCTTACTGTCCCGGTTCAAAGAATAAATAAAAGAAGGGAAAATGGTAATTTTAGGCAACAGGACTAACTTCGATCTTCTGGATATAGAGAGTACTGACGGACAAAATGGAGCACTTTGGAACCAAACCCGAGTTCAAATACCAGTTTTCAGGTTATGATACTCAGTAGCTGTATCCAGATTCTCAGAAACGGTGACCTCCACCGTGGCTACAGAGGATAAGCAAACGCGAACAGGTAACAGGCCAAACAACTTCATAAGCCTCAGTTTTCTCATCTGTCAAATGAGGGTGATTTCAATATCTCCCTCAGAAGAAGTGTGCAAAGATAAAGCGATATGATGCACATAAACGATTAGCAGGACTAGAACTTGGCAATCATTTAACAGATGTTAGCTGTCGGCGCTTTATTATTAAACACAGAAACTTGCAGTAATAACGCTCTCTGCAAGATCAAAGGTCTGCCTTATATTTATTTCAATTCTGAACCTAGCTTCCAGTGTCACCAGCAAGGCTGGAGTGGCGCGGGCCTGGCTCCCAGGGGCGAACACCCAGGGAGCTGCTGGTCGGCGGGGGCCGCACTCGCGAGCCTGTGCGAGTTTGCTGGGTAGACCCTGGAGGCAGCACACACTTTCCAGAAAAACACAGGTATTTGGAGACCTAAGCACGAAACACAAAGGCGTTTTTAAATAAGTGTTTTAACATTATAAGTAAAAAGGAAATTTGGCTGGGGTGACGAAAATGTTCCAAAACGAAATGGTAGTGACGGCTGCACAGCCTCGTGAATGTACTAAAAATCACTGAATTGCACGCCCTGGAGGGGAGAATCTGATGGTATGTAAATATATACGTCAAGTACAAAGAGAGACACAGACACAGAACATTTTCTCTCTCCATTTCACTGGTTCTGAGGAGTTTTTATCCAGTTGTTGCCAGGAGGGGTGGGGGGCAGGTACTGAGGGGAGCCGGGCAGAACCAGGAGTGGTTACCTGTATCTTCATCAACTTTAGTGTCTCTGGCCCAGCAGAAATCTGCAGCGCTCTTCTCTAGGTTCTCTGACGAACCGGATGTATCGACCCTGTGGAGGCTCACAAAGTTGGAGGAATGGTGTCTTTTTATTACCTTCTAGCATTTGTTTACATAGCCCATGGTGGGGGGTAATCATTTCTGGAAACCTGAATACCAGCATACGTGTGTTCTTATATTCATTCTCTTTATTTATTAAATGTGCGCTACAGGCAAAGCACGATGGGAGGCGCTAAGGATACAGCAGAGAACGAGACAATGTCCCTGCCCTTGTGAGCGTATGTGCGTATGTTCGAACTGGGGAAGAGACCCACGATAAACACACGAGTCAGGTAGTGACCTGTGCTGTGTGACAAACAGGCAGGGGAGAGGGACAGGAATACTACCAAGGAGGGGGACTCCTTTACGCAGGATGGTCAGTGAATAACTCTCTGATGACAGAATATCTGAATGGAGTCTTGAAGGAAGTGAGAAAACAAACCGTGCCAACGTTAGGGAAAGACCATTACTGAAAGAAAGAATCAGAAAATGTATATAAAAAACCAATGGAAAAATAAGCAAGGTATGTAAAAGTGATCAAGGAAATGACCCAGAACATGAAAAGATGCTCACCTCACTAATTAGAGGAATGCAAAATAAAACCACAAACAGACGCCAAGTCACATCCATCAGCTTAACAAAATTTTAAAAGCCAACAATACTACTGGCTTGTGAGGATAGAAAATGGAAACTCTCATACGCTTGCCTCTGAAGTACAGCCGCTCTCCTGAGTACTATGAAAAACAACAAAAACGGAAAATCCAGTTGAAGATGTGTATACCCTACAATCCAGCAACGTTCACGCCTGGGTGCAGACCCTAAAGAAACTACTACGGCACAGGTACCAAGCCTCACTTTCACTAACATTCACTGCAGAGCTGAAAACTACAGAAAAACCTAAATGCCCATCCACAGGAGAATGATTAGTACCTTGTGGGATATTTATAGGACGGATTGCTATGTAGCAGTTTCAGTGTCTCAAAAGCAAAACGTAGCAACGCGGGTACATCTCACAAATATAATATTGAACCAACAAGCAAAAACTGCAAGGAGGGGAGGACTGGGGTGATTGGTCAATGGGCATATGGTTTCAGTTTGGGAAGATAAAAATGTTCTGGAAATGGATGCTGGTGATGGTTACACAATATGACTGTATTGAATACCACTGCACTGTATATGTAAAAATATTTAAAATGGTAAATTTTATTTTTTAAATGGTCAAAAAAAGGAAAAGTTGCAGAATGATATTTATAGAATGATACTACTATGTAAATAGTTTTAAAATATGGAAAACAGCTGTTTATGGAGGTGTAAATAGAGTGAAGGATAAAAATAGCATGGAAAAATAAACACAAAATACATATTGATTACCTCTGCAAGAGAGGGAAGGAAAGGAAATATAATAGAAAAGGGGTTCACAGGGACTGCAACTGAGTTTATAATCTTTTATTTCTTAGGCTAGATGGTAGTTACATTAGTATTTACCACCTTATGTACTGTACTTTTTAAGATGTCCAAAATCAATTATATACACAAGATTGGTGATAGAGGGCGTTATATTTTAAAATTTAAACACAAGCACTCTATGATATTTTTAGGTGTTTCTATCTAGACCTTATGAGGAAGACACTGTTATCAACCCCATTTTACAGAAGAGAAAACTGAATCCCACGACCAATATTACACAGCCAAGAAGTGGTAGGAAATAGGATTCAAACCTGGGTGGTCTTGTTTCAGAATCCCAAGCTCATAACTACTACACACAACAAATCGATGGGAAACAACTGAATACACATCACGACGGGAGTGGATCAATCGCATTCTGGTTATCTGGCAACTGTGTGTTGACCTGTGATTAAGAGCTGGGAATACCATGGTGGGCACAAAGACCTCACATACACTCTGCCTTCTCTCAGGGATCTTTCAAGTTCATAAGTGCTGGGTATGGGCAGTGTGGGATATAAACCAGGGAGGGGGAAGGAGGGAGTCAGGGAAGGCCGCCAAAGGCAAAATTAAATTGTTATATCCAGAAAATAGGCAAAATTAATCTATGCTGACAGAAGTTGATATTTTAAGTAAATATTTTAAATATGGTATTATAAATAAGAAGTACAGTTGTAAAAATATGTATGGCATGATTTCATTTTGTAAGTAAAATACACATACATATACATACACACAAGAGTTAAAACTCCAGAAGCTACGCATTATAGCGATAGTGTTTTTTCACCTTTGACTTCTGGTGGCATAGGAGTCATCTTATATTCTTCATTACAGTAATATTTATTTTCAAATTAGCACATATGCTTAGATAAATTTTTATCTGATAAAAGGAAATACCTTTCATTTCTTCATTAATATTGTTGCTCTTGGTTCAAAAAGTTAGTATTTATTACATTAATATCTATTGTCCCCATTCAACCCACTACACGATGGCTTCTACACAAAACACTGTACTTCTTTTTGCCATAGTCATTAGAGACTAACTGATAGACCAAGTTTCTTTTTCATCATACTTAACGTTCCCCTTCTCTTTCTGGAACCAAACTGTTTCCTTGAATTGTACGTTAACATACCACACTTGCATGAAACTGCACCAACACCTTTATCAAATTCTTCCCAGACTCACTCCCCATATGCTCCTCATTTTGAAAGCTTCAAAATTTGTTTTCCCTACAGCTCCTTCTTTGGCCTTCTCTAGACCCTTCTTGGACAATTCCGTCCACCTGTTTGCCTTCAACAAACTGCTACAGAGATGACTTTCACACCTACATGTTCCTACTGTGACGTTCCTGAGTCCCCAAGATTGAAGCAATTATCTGCCTGACCCAATCACCCAGTGCCTCAACAGGAACCCAACATGCAACATGTTCATCTTTCCCTAGAATGAGCTTAGGCAGAAGTCACGTCTGGAGAAAAATGTACTTATGACAGAACTTCCTGGCACTGGAGGGAACCAGTCAGTTTGTAGACACTGGCTTTGGATGACACCGCTGGAGAGATCCAAGCACGGCAGTCTTGGTCTGATTTCAAAAGTGGCTAAAACCAGGACATGGTTTTTAGTCAAGCAGAGGAGGGTATGGTGGCATTAAACCCAGGCTGGACAGGAGGTGCCTGGGTGGTTCAGTCGGTTGAGGTCATGATCTCGCGGTTTGTGAGTTCGAGCCCCGGGTCGGGATCTGTGCTGACAGCTCAGAGCCTGGAGCCTGCTTTGGGTTCTGTGTCTCCCTCTCTCTCTGCTCCTCCCCCACTCATGCTCGGTCTCTCTCTGTCTCAGAAATAAACATTAAAAAAAAAAAAAAATTAAAAAAAAAAAAAAAACCAAAAAAAACCCAGGCTGGACAGAATCCACAGCCTGGGAGGCCCGTCCCATGGAGCAGGCTCATGGGTAACAGATGAAGGTAAAGGGCAAGATAAAGCCTAAAAAAAGATGACAATAAAAAAACATATGCAGACCACAGCCAGATGGACAAAGACTGAAGAGCAGACTTTGGCATCAATGCTGGGAGGCAGAAATAAAGAAAATGGGTCAATAAGCAGCAGGACTAGTCAGAACGATGGAGGGGAGACTTGCTTATCCCAAAAAGGAGGTAAGGGAGAAGATATGCTCTTTCATTTCATCTAAGATACTCTAGATTGTAAGACACACAATAATGAAAATAGCAATGCTACCGACTAGGACATGCCATCTCTGGCTGCACGTGACTTCAGAAACGGTTTTAAATGACAACGTGTGGGGGCGCCTGGGTGGCGCAGTCGGTTAAGCGTCCGACTTCAGCCAGGTCACGATCTCGCGGTCCGTGAGTTCGAGCCCCGCGTCAGGCTCTGGGCTGATGGCTCGGAGCCTGGAGCCTGCTTCCAATTCTGTGTCTCCCTCTCTCTCTGCCCCTCCCCCGTTCATGCTCTGTCTCTCTCTGTCCCAAAAATAAATAAAAAACGTTGAAAAAAAAAAAAAAATTAAATGACAACGTGTGTATGTCGCAACTCACGAGCAGCACAGGCATCAAGGCTCCCTCTCGAGTGTGATAAAGACAGGAATTTGACTTTACTGCCAGACACGCACAATTGAAGAAGTGTGCCAGAACATGACACACTCTCACTAGACCCCCCCCCCCCCCCTACTGGCCAACAAGCAGGAAACCGAGTGAGTAGGGAACAACCAGTGTTCTCTCCTATGTGTCTCCCTTTCCACTAAGCCAGAACACGTCCGGCCATCGAACATGTGGGCGGTTTTCCCCCACAAGCAAGTCTCTGTGACACCAACTGGGTGTTCTACAACTTAACTCATTTCTGACACTGCAGCACACTTTAGACAATGTCAAGTCTAGGTTATCACGTGTGCTTCTGACCTTCCTCCCTCAGGTTCGATTAATTGGCTAGAGCAGATTAGAGACCTCGGGGAAACACTTACTTACATCTACCAGTTTATGAAAGGATACAGATGAACAACCAGATGAGGAGGTACACAGGGTGAGGTCTGGGAGGCTCCCGAGCCCAGGAGCTTCCGTCCCCATGGAGTTGGGGCGTGTTACCCCTCTGGTGTGACTGTGTTCACCAACCTTGAAGTTTCCCAAACTCCCTACTGGGATTTATGGAGGCTTCCTCATGTAGGTATGATCAGTTATTTACTCCATTTCTAGGCCCTCTCCCCTCTCTAGAGAAATGGGGAAGCACAGTGGGGTGGGGGGCGGGGAACCCACAGAAAATTCCAGCCTTCTGATTAGCTTCATCTTTTTGGTGACGAGACCCAATCTACGAGCCACTTAGGAGTCCCCCCAGAGTCACCTCATTAGAACAAGAGATGATCTTCTCTTATCACTTAGGAATTTACAAGGGTTTTGGGAGCCCTATGTTAAGTATGGGGTCAAAGGTGAAACACTAAAACAAGACAGCCTTACCACTTAGAACACTACAAGGGTTCTAGGAGCTCCGTGCCAGAAACCGGGTGCAGAAACCAATATATGTATTTTCTGTGATCTCACGCTGAGGTGAAAAACTAAGCTGTCTTTAACACGAAGGTCATACAGAAAAATTAATAGCATGAAAAAATGCTATGACCTCATGTTAACAACAAAAAGCAACATACAAAATTGAGTTACCTATGTAAAAACGCAGCCTCCCGCCCTCCCCCACCCATCACCAAAGGATTAAATAGAAGTACTTTAAATGTTAGCAGTCGGTGTCTCAAGGTCCTGGATTCAGAAGTAACCTCTTTCCTTGCTTCTTTATACTTCTCTTTACGTCCCCTGAGTTTCCATAATGAACACATAATGTTTTTATAATCAGAGATAAGGAAGTCAAATATTAAATGTTTGTTTTTTAAGCTGCAAATTGTGGGCCACATGGATACACTGGTTTACCTCTTATTAGATACAAATCTACCTCATTAATGTACAATAAGCCCTTCTTAACAATGAAACTATATTAACTCTAATAACATCAGGTCAGAGCATGCTCACATTTGCGGAAAAGAGTGCTAACGTTCACTCTTGAGATCTAAGAATGTGTAATGCAGACAACTATTTTTGCCTTTCTTTTCAAATATAACGTTTCAAGGATATCAATACCACCGCTTATCCTGCTGGATCTTCAACCTGGCATAACAATGTGCAGCAGAAACACATCTGGTCACACAGCTGATAAAAGTCTCCTGCCAAAGGCAGTCAGTGTTGTCATTTACAAGATGGATTTTTCTTTTAAAAAAAAAAAAAAAAAACAAAACTGTGTGACAAGTAGCTATCGTGGACGGAAATTGAAGCTAACACATTTTTTGCTGTGTTACCTTGATGGAATTGCTTTTTAGCCCCATATACTCAAGTACCAATATATCTCTCTCCTCATATTTGAAGCAGAACAATTTGACAAAGGATAAAGATCCAGAAATGAAAATACTATACTAGCCATGAGTAAAAAAAAACAAAAAACAAAAAACAAAAAAACCCCCAAATATCCTACCTCTTTCTGCTTTGGGTTACACTAGCTCATAAACAGGCTGAAAATCTTGGGACAAATCAAATTTTTCTGTTTATAAAGTTCAAGAAATTCTTTCAATTCTAATGCCTTTCCTTGCTAAGCCTAAAACAAATAACAAAAAGTACTAACGTACTAAAAGCCTAAACAGGCAATAAAGATAATAATATAAATGCATAGATGTTCTAATTAAAGTATCTAAAGTCACTTTCATTTAAAATGTTTTATTTAAAAACTCAAATGATGCCAGATTACAGTAATAACATGTTGGAGCCTAGCTAATAAGTATAGTTGCAACATAAGTGTTATTTTTGAGTATTAAACAGCAGTAAAGCAGAACTTTCTTGATAGTATCTACTGTACCAGTAATATTAGATATTCAGAAGGAAGTAACATAGCTAGATGTAGTTAATTTAAGAGCAGTTCCCTGTCACAGATCTTTCTTAAATGGCAACATGAACGACACAATAAGAAACATGCACTCTAATTGCTACAAAATGCTTAGAAAGCACTTGCCCTAATCTGCCAGGATAGTCTAACAGCCCAAGGAAAATCTTCCAACCAGAGTTACACGGACACAATTTATGACGTTACACGTAAGAAGCTCACAGGTTAGAAAATACTGCACAACTTTAAATTATTTCATTACTCTCAATGAGTCAACCCAGAGTACTTACAACTGAATAGGACATCTAAGGGCTTATAACTCCAAGAATACATTTTGTGGAAAATTTTGGCAAAAGAAAAAAGAAGCTATTAAGCCATTCTACTAATGCCTGCTTCTCATCGTCCACATCTGACTCAGAATACAGCCTAGGTAACAATCTCAGATGGGTCCGATAATGCCAGCTCCTGCTGTCTGGCTTCTATCTAAGTGCATTCTGACTTGTACGCCATGTATCTCCTGTCTCGGCAATGAGTAGAGGGGATAGAGCTGAGGGTGAAGTCCAGAGACGAAGAGACTTTAGGAGCCCAAGAAGCACCTGGCTTGCCAGCTTTCTAAATAATCCAAGACCGGTCAGATGAGAAACCAAATGCCTACTTCGCATCACCTAAATACTGTCAGTGCTAATTGCCCAAAAAGGCACTGATTTAACCTCTCAAGCATAAAATGGGGGAAGGGGGAGTTTTAATCATCTGAATGGCCCAGAAAATGTATGTATACATCTTACCACAACAGAGCTCTGTTGAGTTTCCACCCATTTATTCTTTCAAGAAACCCTTTTCAAGTACCATAAGATGTGCTGTGCTAGACTTCGTGTGGAATTAAGACATGAGTAAGGAATTCAGTTGAGAAGAGAGAAGTTGAGATAAAACAGCAGAAATAACGTGTGTTTATAGATATAAAACTTAAGGGAGACAGGGGCAGCTGTTTGCAACTGGAAAAGGCTTCAAAATTGAGGTAATAATGAAGTTGAGCATGGAAGGTCACACACAATTTCTACAAGTCAAAGAAATGGAAAGAAAGGACAATCTCGGCTCTGGGGAGGTAACCAAAGACTTGGAAAATGTAGTGGGCGCATCTGCAGAGACACCAACCTAAGCAGGGAAGGACGGCCTTCCTGGGGCCAGACAGGGTGGGTCAGGAATGGCAAAGTGAGTAAGGGCTGGGCAAAGGAGAGAGAGGGAGGTTTTCTGGGACAGTGAGTCCCAGATGGGGCCGGCATATCAAAAGCCACTTGCGATGTTTAAAATGCAGATTCTCAAATGCCACTAGGAATAGGAAATTGTAATTTTTGAAGCTTCTGTGGTGACTCTCATTATCTGTCATGTTGGAGTAAAGTGTGAAGGACTGCAAGGCAAAAGCAAAGAGAACAGGACAAGGGAATGGCTATGAGAGAAGAGAGGCAGAACTAACAGAAAATACCAACTGTTACAATGTGGGGTTAACGGAAAAGAAGAATCAGAAGGTTACTTTAGGTCGAAAAGAATAGGAAAGTAGGGGTGCCTGGGTGGCTCAGTCGGTTAAGCGTCAGACTCTTGGTTTTGGCTTAGGTCATGATCTCACAGATGAGATCATACAAGCGAGCCCCGCGTTGGGAGCCTGCTTGGGATTCTCTCTCTCCCCCTTTTTCTTCTACCCTTCCCCTGCCCGTTCTCTCTCCTTCCTCCTCTCTCTCTGCCCTCAGCCCGCTCACATGTGCTCACTCTCTCAAAATAAATAAACTTTAAAAAAATAAAAGACTAGGAAAGTAAATATGACCTAAGAGAAGACATAAAAGAGGGCAAATGCTGGAAGAAAAAGGCATTACATTTGGAAATTCTGAGGCTGAGTCCCTTACAGGTAGGAAATTTGGTCTTAGAAATTCAAGAAAATTAATCTCGTATTTAAACATATACTATTTGGGGCGCCTGGGTGGCCCAGTCGGTTGAGCGTCCGACTTCAGCTCAGGTCGCGATCTCACGGTTCGTGAGTTCGAGCCCCGCGTCAGGCTCTGGGCTGATGGCTCAGAGCCTGGAGCCTGCTTCCGATTCTGTGTCTCCCTCTCTCTCTGCCCCTCCCCCATTCATGCTCTGTCTCTCTCTGTCTCAAAAATAAATAAACATTTAAAAAAATAATAAAAAATAAAAAAAATAAACATATACTATTTGCTGGTATCTCTTCTAGGGTAGCTATGAACTGCTACTTTACCATGTTTTATTAATTAACTTTGGGAGCATGTATCTCTCTCCCTAAATACATGAAGGACAAATTATACATAAAAGGCAGAGTGCTACAAACTTAAGAGGAACTCAATAAATATTTATTGAATAATCAAAGTGGGTGGAAGTCTAAAACAAGGTTGAAGGTTTTTTTTTTAAAAACCACCTCTCTCCACTTCTTCTCCCCCCCCCCCCCCTTCTTTTAAAGATGTCATAATTCTTACCTTTGCTGCCAAGGCTTTTAAGCTGTTGAGGAATCTCTGCCAGAAATCCTTGAAGAGTGGGCGGTCAATTTTCTTCAGGCTATCTTTGGTGCTAGCATCCACACTGACATACAGCTGTGTGACTGGTTTGAGGTTCCTTCATAATTTGAAAAACAAAACAAAAAACAATAGGGAAAAAATTATGCCCATGTCAGGCTTGTCATGCTGTAAAATTTACAATCGATAATAGATGGGGTAATTCAACACGTCAAGGGGTCTAGCAATGATTTGAATGATGTGGTACAATAGGCTGTCAGTTGATTATTTCTAAAATGGACTGGACACCATCCTTAATAACCTGAAAACATTCAATTACTTAAAACTGGTCCCTCTTCAAACAGTTTTTAGTGGAAAATAAACAAAATGAGCTCTAGCTTCAGGTCAGGTACCATCAGCCCAGGGCAATTAGAAGGGGTCTCAGACTTAAGTTTCCCCATGAACTCTGCCGTTCAAGAATTATACCGCTGAAATGTCGCCGCCACATGGGGTCGGTGCCGACAGGCCACCTCCCGTCGTCACTTCCCTGATGGAAGTTTCCTAAGGAACAAGAAACAGCCCCAAAAAGCTCAAGCCTTCCTAGAAAGGCACAAAGCCACACCAGTAGCTCACCTACGCCTCCAAGAGCCAGAGTGAGTTTAAAGTCCAGCCTTGCATGGGCAAAGCTCCCTAGCCAGGGAGCCTTAAGCAATGCAGAGCTACAACAACAACCAAGCCCTTACAAAGGAGCACAACCCCCAAGAAAACTGTACGTTGCAGATTCTTTTTCTTCGCCTTCTTGATCAGTTTCCATGAATACCACTCATTCTCCACTTCTCTCAAATTCACGGACTCATTTCATTAAGTCGTTCTGATCTACTATCCTATTTGCCAGTTATGCATCGAGCCCAGATGGTGCTCTTTCCAAAACCTCTCTCCTCTCCCTTCAAGTGGGTCTCATAATTCATTCCCTTCAATAAACTTGCAACAAGAAAGAAACTTCCCTTTACTAATCCTTTGACCAAATTTTCCCACTATTAACTTTCTATAACTATTCCAGGATTTGTATTCACCCCTGGAATGTTATTTACACGTTTTTTGTTTCAAAGTCTATGCACTTTCAAAAACTGAAATATAATTCACATGCCATGAAATTCGCCATCAAAGGGGTTTATATGCTTTTTGTATCTATCAGTATCGGTCTTATCTGTCGTTGAGTGTAAGACCTTCAAGGGCAGGAACCATAGCTTTCTTTGTACCCAGCCTTACAGGCAGATACTTAAAGCTACTTTTTACTTGATATTGTTGACTTCAGCTAACAAAGCTTCTGAGGGCATGCAGGCCACACAAACGCTTACCATGATCTGGCTTAGTGACATATGGAAAAATCACAGGGGTCTGAACCCGAAGTTATTAAAAGTAGAGAAGGTCTGACCAAAGTTAAGAAAGAAGTGATTACATATTGGCAGACTCATTGCTTTAATCCCTCTCCAATGCTGGCTACAAAGGGAATCCTTAAAAGTTCAATACTGTGTCACTACTGAGCAAAGGACATCAATTACTGAAAATGAAAAACAGGAGCATACTTCTGTCTCCTCATTCCTTTTCCTGGGAGCCTCTTTAATAACAGACAGGGCATGCTACCTTAAATGGACTCATGTTTTACAAAAAATAAAAATAAAAGAGGTTGTCTTAATGGATACTGTTGGCTATCATTATCTGATACTTACAGGACTTTGTCATAAAGCTGCCTAATGCAAAAATGGGAACTGACCTGACCTTTTCACTATGCCTCCAAAACTACTTAAGATTATGAACAGTAAATTCCAAAGGCCCTAGTTATTTTACAAACCTCCATCAGTTGCAAAATGGGAAGCCCTGAACACTGACAGTACCAATAAGAAATTTTAGTCAATACTAAATATCTGAGATGCTATAATCAAGGAAGTTTATTGCTTGCTCTTACCAAGGAGCAGGCAAAGAATGGAAAAGAGGAAAAATTCCTAGGAATTACAGAACTTATTCCTAAGGGACTCAAAATATTAAAAGTACTTGGAGAAATTTTCTGAGCCTCAGGGATCCTATATGTGCCTGGTACTGGCCTCTATTCCCCAGGGCAAGCAATGTGGTTCTCAGCATGGTCATCTACCTGTCTCCATTCTATACAATGATAGCTATCATTTTAGTTCCCCCAAAAGCAAGAGAATGTTATAACTTTAAAATCGTGATAATAATTTGTGTTTGAGAATCTAACATTGCTACTGAAAACAATTAAAAACAACCATATAATAAAAGGGAAATACAACTGAAAGCCTAAACCCCACTGAAAATGCCCAATGCACCTTCATATGATTATTGTGGTGATCCTTCATCCTGCTCATTTTTTTTTTTTTTAACATTTATTTTTGAGACAGAGAGAGACAAAGCATGAACGGGGGAGGGGCAGAGAGAGAGGGAGAATCGGAAGCAGGCTCCAGGCTCTGAGCCATCAGCCCAGAGCCCGACGCGGGGCTCGAACTCACGGACCGCAAGACCGTGACCTGAGCCGAAGTCGGACGCTCAACCGACTGAGCCACCCAGGCGCCCCCATCCTGCTCATTTTTTAAAAAAAATTTTAATGTTTATTTATTTATGAGAGGCAGAGAGAAACAGAGTGTGAGTGGGAAAGGGGCAGAGAGAGAGGGAGGCACAGAATCTGAAGCAGGCTCCAGACTCCTAGGTGCAAGGTGTCAGCACAGAGCCTGACGCGGAGCTCGAGTTCACTAACCATGAGACCATGACCTGGGCCGAATTCAGATGCTTCATTGATTGAGCCACCCAGGCGCCCCTCATCCTGCTCATTTTATATCTCTACGTTAAGAATGATCAAATATATAGGGGTGTCTGGGTAGCTCAGTCGGTTAAGTGTTGCAGCTCTTGATCTCAGCTCAGGTCATGATTTCATGGTTTGTGAGATCAAGCCCTGCATCAGGCTCGAAGCTGACAGCACAGAGCCTGCTTGTGCTCTCTCCCTCTCCCTCTCTCTTTGCCGCTCCCCCACTCGTGCAAGCGCGCGCTCTCTCTCTCAAAATAAATAAATAAACATGTTTAAAAATGATCATATATAGAAATGCACTGACAACTGAACGTAAAAATGCTTCCTTTTTTCCTTTCTGTATGGAAAGGCCTCAGGCCTCCTAATCTGTACAGAAAGGAAAAAAGGAAGAGAGATTTATGTTTGCAAGAAATCAAGTGGCTTAGAGAAGAAGTTTGATGCTCCTATTGGACAAAAATAAACAAACAAACAAACAAACAAACAAACAAATAACCAACCAAAACGGCCCAAAGATCCAATACTATTAAAACCAGAATCTCTAAGATAATCTGGGGCTCTTAGTCCTGGTCAAATAATTTAGGCGTTAAAGAGCAGGAGGATAAAGAGGAAGGAGAAAAGTACCATCTACTGAGTATTCATCATGTGCTGGGTGCACTGTGCTAAGTGCCTTACCCTTCTCATCCAGTTCATTGAACACTCATGGTAAACTAACAAGGTGGTTGCCAGTTTTGCCCATTTTAAAGATGATGAAACTGCGACTCAAAGGGTTAAGCAGCTAAGTAGCTTGTTCAAGAATCCACAAGTGTCAACGATGAGATTCGAGCCGAGAGATTCGGAGCGTGTTCACCTAGCCCTGCACCACAATGTCTCCATCCGAACGGCCTTTCACAGGCAGCGCTGGCCAGGCCTCTTGTCACAGAAAGCCAAGAGCAGTATTTCAAGTCTCACAGAAGAATGTCTCCAACTGTGGTCAGGACTACATGCATCAGAAGGACCTGCAAACTCAGGTTCTTGGGCCTCTCCTGAAACGGAATCACTCTCCAGGAACGGAGCCTTAGAAAGCGTGTTGTTATATTCGTCTAAGAACTTCTCAAAGGTGATCAAAGAAATTGAAGACCCAAATAAAGGGGAATAATAAGTAATATTAATTAATTATACAATTAACAATGGTTATATATAAATATGTAATTAACAATTAATTAAAAATAGAACTGTATGATGTGGCAATCCCACTTCTGGGCATTTATCCAAAGGAAATGAAATCAGTATCTTGCAAAGATACCTGCACCCCCATGTTTACTGCAGCGTTAGAATAGCCAAGACATGGAAACAACATTTCTATCAACAGATGAATGGATAAAGAAAATGTGGACACATGGATAAAGAAAAAATATAGACAGACACAGGCCATATTATTCAGGCCATGAGAAAAAAGGAAATGCTGTCATTTACAACACGGATGAACCTGGAGGACATTATGCTAAGTGAGATAAGCCAAACACAGAAAGACAAATACTGTGTGAACTCACTTACGTGTGGAATCTAAAAAAGACCGTTTCCATTAGTTGTTTTCTTCTCTGTGTATGGGCCATACTCTCATTTGTCCGTTTCGTGACTTTTTAAAATAAACATTTAACGTTTTAAATAATATTATGTGGCAACTCTGTGTATCGGATACCTCCCAAACCAAGCACTGTCGCTTTGTTTGTTTATTGCTGCTTTTGTTGTTACTGAACTACTTTGGTAAATTCTGTATTCTTTCTTGTGTTTAGCCTGTTGGGTTAGCTTAGTGGGCTGCTAATGACTGGCCAGAGATAACTTAAATGCCTTCAACTAGTAAGGCTCCCAGACTTTGCTAAGGGTTGTGTGTGTGTGTGTGTGTGTGTGTGTGTGTGTGTGTATTGGGGCATGCCTTCAATGCCCAGGCAGGCAGTTGACAGCTCTGCCTTAGTCTTCACTGTCTGCTTGTTCAAGACGTCAACACTGGGGAAGAGGCGAGAACACAGAGCCTTGTCAAATCTTCCCTGGCAAGCCCACAGCCCTGCCCGCGTGTGTGCGCTTCCGGCTTCCCAGGAACAGATGGGGCTTTTCAAAGTTTCCTCTGAACATCTCACTGCCCAGCTTTCCCCTTTAAGTTCTTTGGTCAGTTTCTCGTTTGCCCCAACCGTTACTGCTGCTTCAGGCAGCCGTGAAGTTAAACAGCTGCCGATGACTGTTGATGAGAAACACCCCAGAGAAAGGCTTTTTCACTAGACAAAATATGAGTCACCTCAAATAAAGACAACCCCTGTGCCTGAGGGGTTCCAGGGAACTGCCACACAACCCACATGATGACAATTCTCTGGAAATGGGACTTTGAAGGAGTTCCAACTCTGTTTGGCCTCCTCCCCTGGCTGCCAGGCTGCTGGTTTTTACTAGGACTATAAGCTATTAGCTTTTACGGCTACTGCAGAGCTGGGAAGTTAGAATGGAATAGAACATATTAAGACATCAGGAAACTCAGGACATAAAATAGGACATATCGACATATCACAAAGCTTACTGTTCTTATTGAGATCCAGCCATTTTTCTAGAATAAATGCTCCTCAGATTGTTGTGGACCTTTGGTTAAGACTGACAATTTTTGCCAGTGTTCTCGCTGTTTTTATAGAGAAGCAGGTTTTGAAGGTCTGTACTGTTATTCCTGCTGACATTCATCACGTACATTTTGTTTTTATTTCTACCATTATTCATCACATTTTCTATGTCCACTGTGATTTCTTCTTTAACCCATACGTGAATGAGAAGCGCACTGCTTGCATTACAAACATACTGGAATACTCTAGTAATCTTTCTGTATTGATTTATAGTTTAACTCCAGTATGTTCAGATCCCATGCTCTGTATGATTTCAATACTTTGTCGAAACTTGCTATAATGCCCAGCATATGGCCATTTGGTAATTGTTCTGCAAAGCAAGTTGCAGAACTTGCTCTTGAAAAGAAATTATATTCCAAAGTTTTCTTGTTCCAATGCTCTCTTTCTGTAATACAGGCTAAATGTGTTGATTTAGTTGTTTGAACCTTCACTGCTGCTATTGATTTTAATTCGCTTGTTTTATCAGTTTGAGAGACATGTGTGAAAAACCTACCATTTTTCCTTATAGTTCTTTCAATTTTGAGATTACATTATTGAGTGTTTGCAAGTTTTAAGTTGTTAAACTGTTTTATATTCCTGGTGGGTTTAATATTTTATTAAGAAATGTCCATCTTATCTCAAGTAACGGTTCTTGTCTTGAAGTGTACTTTGATTATTATTTCGCCTACCTTTCCAAAAGTGAAACTTCTAAGTGCTCCCATGCATTATCTCATATACTCACGATGCCACATTAATACCAAATCGGCTCACAGGTTAGGAAACTAGGCCCCCAAGCAGTCATCTTCCCAGTGTCACTAAGACAGCAAGAGCCCCAGTCAAGATTCAAAGCTTCTTTTAGACCAGAGCCCAGCTCTTACCACCTCACCGTACTTCTTCTCTCTCTTTCTCTTTTTTTTTTAGCTTATCTAGACATGCATATTTCTCAAAAGTGTTCTATCAATGCACAGACACGAGAGAAGACTGTATTTTAAATTTAACATGTTTGCTACAAACAAAATGGGCTGGAGGAGGGAAAAAAGCTTCTACTGAAAGGATCAGGTGGTATTTATAATTCTTGTTTCATTGTAAGTGGTTTCCTGTAACCACTTAGAGCTAACAAATACAAGAAAACTTTATTAAAACTCATACATTTCTTTAAATATTCAATAAGCATCTAATATATGAAGAGCAATACAATAACGGTTCTCTAACATATGTATGGTGAATGTCTTAGCAAAAACTAAGGAAGTTAGTTGAGTGTCTGACTTGATTTTGGCTCAGGTCATGATCCCGGGATCATGTGATCAAGCCCTGCAGTGATCCTGCAACCACATGGTTAGCATGGAGCCTGCTTAGGATTCTCTCTCTCCTTTTGCCCTTCCGCCGCTTGCTGCCTCTCTCTCTCAAAAACAAACAAACAAACAAAAAAACAAACCAAAGGAAAAAAACACAGCAAACAAAGTAACAGAAACACCACTGGAAGAAGCAACACAGAATGAAGTTCACACCTGGTTTTAGAAGAAGGTGCTCAAAGGTAAATGGACATTAGCACAAATTTGGTGGTGGTGAGGAGGTCTGAGAAGCAAAGTGTTAACTGTGCCAGAGTTAAATATGGAACATAGTTCTACAGTCTTATGATCAGCAACTAACACACAGAAAGCTCTGCATCAACAATATTTTACCAAAAAAGAAAAAAATAAGATTTTAAATGTAAATTTAAAAACAACATAAAACAAACAGATAAGAAAATAATGATAAAATAAAAGTAAAGCGGGGGGGACTCAGGACGAAGCTAAGAATGTGCCGGTCTACAAAGAGCTACACAAAGTCTACAAAGGGCCTCTCACCCCAACACATTTATAAAGACGGGGACACAGTCATAAGTTTCAAATGAACACAAAAGAAGAACAAACCAGTTAGTTTCTGCGAGTCCTCAGAGAGAAGAGACTGTTCGGCGTTTAGAACATCACTCTCAACAACTTCATCACCTTACAGCACGATGACCTTCAGAGGTCTGCCTTTAACAAGGTGTCTTTCTGTAGGTCATTGGCATCACAGCGCAGAGCAATTTATAAGAAGGAATGACATGGTGTGCTCTGGTAGACGAATGGTGTGACGGACCTTTCTGATTGCAGGGTTGAATGCAAGCACAGACTGTACAGAATTAGAATAAGGGTCCTAAATTCCCGTGTCTGTAGGGGCGGAGGATAGTGTGAATCAAGCAAGCCACTTTTAAAGGAAAAAGTTCTTTGGACACCAAAACACAGACTGCATGTGAAACACAGAGTCTACCCTTTGTTGTTCCACATTTGCTAGAAATGGTGACAAATTTCTCTGCTATAAGAGAATGCATGGTGCAACCCCTCTGACAAGTGGCAGGTGATACTTAGCCTTATGGTGGAGGAGATGACAAAATGGACAACGGTTACACAGGCTGAAAACCACAGGCTTCATCATAAAGATAAACATTACACGGTGCGATGCTGTATAATAAGATATATATATTTGATCTTTGTCCCTGGGTCCTGGCATGAAGCTCCTAGAACCCTGGGAATTTCCTGAGCTACAGAGGTGAGGGAAGCATCTTTCATTATCCGTAATAGACCTCTACAACCACAAAGAATTACTTTACTAATGAGGTGACTCCTGATGGGTCCCTAGACAGCTTCAGGATAGGGACTGGTTGCCAGAAGAATCAACCACGTGATTACAGGGTTGGAACTTGCAGCCCCACCCCACCCCGAGCCTCTAGGGAGGGGAGACAGGCTAGAGGTTGAGCTAATCGCCAACTGGCTATGATTGAATCAATCATGCCTATGTGATGGAACCTCCGTAAAACCCCCAAAATGATGGGGTTCAGAAAGCTTCCAGGCTGGTGAACACACGGAGGCCCTGGGAGGGTAGTGTTCCGGGAGATGGTGTGGAAGTGTAGCGACCCTTCCCCCAGGCCTTGTCCCATGCACCTCTCCCATTTGGCTATTCCTGAGTCGTATCCTTTATAATAAGCCAATAATCATAAGTAAACGGTTTTCCCTGATTTCTGTGAGCCGTTCTAGCAAATTACTGAACCGGAAGAGCGAGTCACGGGAAGCCCCAATCTATAGCTGGCTGGTCAGAAGTACGGGTACAATCTGGGACTGCGGCTGGTGTCTGAAGTGGGGCAGTCTTGTGAGACTGAGTCTTGAACCTGTGTGGTCTGCATTAACTCCAGATGGTGTCATAACTGAATTGTAGGACACCCAGTTGGTGTCCGCAGAGAACTGGAGAATCGCTTCATGTGGAAAAAATCCACACAGCTGGTGTCAGAAGTGCAGCAAGTAATAAAACCAGGTAAGAGTGAAGTGTCATAGTGTGGTAACAACGGCACTTTTTACTCGGCCTTTGACAATTTTTGCCACACTGTCTTTCCCAAAAGTCAGAAATTCAGATTTTATACAACATCTCTGGATGTTAAATGTTGGCTCAGAAAACAAACAAACAAAAAAGCTTTTGAACATGGTGCAGGACAAATAAAACCTACTTCTGGTAAACTGCCAACCTGAAATCTCTGGTGGTAATGACACTCTAACCATCCCACATAACTATATATTCTTTTTCAACTGAGTGCCTAAGAAATACAGGGTCCCGGTGGCTCAAGTTTATCCTCCTTGACAACTACAGCCCGTTGTGCCATGGAGTGGACTGCAGACACGGGCAAATTCCTCCTCTCCCTACATCCACGTCCCCTTGCCCTGCAGCTGTGAGTGCCCTCTCGCTGCCTCTAAGCTCAGCTGTGACTTGCTCTGGCCAACGGAAGTGAGCAAGTGTGACACAAGCAGGGGCTGAAAAGATGCTTGTGCACTGAAGCCTGCCCTCTCCTGCTGCTCTTTGAGGCCCTGCCACCACGTGATGAAGTTGAGACTAACTTGCTGGAAAATAAGCTACATGAGTAGAAGCCCCAGTTGTCCCAGCCATGGCCATCATGAACCGGCCAGCCCAGCAGATCTGCCAACTGACACGTGAACAGCACTGAGGCCAGCAAAGCCAGATGAGATCAAAAGCCCTCCCAGCTGACCCAGAATTATGAGCTAAATAAATTGACTGTCAGTTTGAGGGACTCAGTTTTAAGATGAGTGATTGTAAGAAAAGATAACTGATAAGAGACTATGATATATCGGTTATATGCCTATTAAAAACACCACTATATGGGGCGCCTGGGTGCTCGGTCGGTTAAGCATCCGACTTCGGCTCAGGTCATGATCTCACGGCCCGTGAGTTCGAGCCCCGTGTCGGGCTCTGTGCTGACCGCTCAGAGCCCGCAGCCTGTTTCAGATTCTGTGTCTCCCTCTCTCTCTGCCCCTCCCCTGTTCATGCTCTGTCTCTCTCTGTCTCAAAAATAAATAAATGTTGAAAAAAAAAATTTTTAAATACCACTATAAAACCACTTGTTTTGGTGAAATGAAGAGGGCTTTTCCTCAAGAGAAAGGGTTTTTATAGTCCAATCACTACCGGTCCTATTATTAATACTATGTGTCTTACATATTTTCGTCACTTTTATTAGCCCTTGTGTTGACAAAATCATAAAGCTGCACAGAGTCTAACAGCTTTCTCATTTGCCTAAGGTGTTCGCTTCTATCGTCCATAATTCTTGAGGACCACTCACTGTAAAAACTCCCCTCAGTGGAAGAACTGTCAGCAAAGAGCCACATACTTTGGAGTTGGAGGGGAAACTGAAATTCTCTTAAGGAGAAGTTGAGTATCCTGGAAAGGCAAGTAGCCTGAAAGTAACACTTGCATGTGAGTCAAGGGAAGGCCAACTGACAAAGCCAAGAATCTCCTTAGAAGGTCTCTGAGTATGGGCGATACTACAGTAATCTAGAAAAAAAATTTTTTTAATTAAAAAAAAAACAACTTAATAAACCCCCCGGTCACTCAGACAGCTTCATCACTTCCTAGTGCATGCTCGATGCTAAAATGGTCGCAAGATGTCCACTTGAAAGCTCAACTAAAGGAGCTGAACTTTTTTTTTTTTAATGTTTCTTTATTTTTGGAGGGGAGAGTGAGAGAAACAGAGAGTGAGTGGGGAGGGGCAGAAAGAGGGAAACACAGAATCCAAAGAGGGCTCCAGGCTCTGAGCTGTCACAGAGCCCAATACCAGGCTTGAACTCACAAACCATCAGATTATGACCTCAGCCAAAGTTAGACACTTAACCGACTGAGCCACTCAGGTACCCCTGAAGGAGCTGAACGTCTATACAGAATTAGCACTATAAACATTAGGGAGGACTTCCAAAATTCAAGACCTCTATGCTCTGTTCATAAATCTACTGCCTTGTTTTTCTGAAAGACACTAAGACACCAGAGAAACTGGTATTTGGATTCCTCCAAATATCATCTGTACTTGGAGAAGCATTTCTCTTTCCATTTTCTCTTGGGCCACAGGGGTAAAAGTGAGAGAGCACTTGGCTCAATTCAAAGAGGCCTCAAGTCAGGAAAGTACTAGTTTAAAAGTAGGAGCATCTCAGGACTATTGTTTCACTACTCTACAGTCCAGAGTAATTGAAACTTGTCGTTTTATAACACATTGTACTATTTGGTATGTCAAATCTCAGTGTTCTTCTTTTAAATTGTTTCCGAACTATTCACATCTTTCTTTGGAGAAATGAGGGGTAGGAAAGTCACCTTATATTTAGGACCCCTAACATATTACTCCCACACCAGTAGGATTGCTCTGTTTTAGAGAAAGTACACCTAAACATTAAGCTCGTTAATCCATCTCTATTAGGCTAACAATTATCAGAAATTCTTCTCGATTCACGCATTAATAATCAGTGTATCTCGGCTTTGGGTTTTTTCCTCTGTCTAGGTAGATATTTCAATAAATAACCAAATATGCCAACTCTTGGAAGTCCAAACCTAAAATGGTTGCTTCCCATACATTCTCTCCTTTGCCCAGGTAAGGACATAACTCAAGAAAGGACACACTCCCTTGAACCATGGCACCCTTAATATAGGAGCTTAAAGAATGCTTTAGAAATCCAACACAGGAACTTCCCTTTTCCAAGAACTCTTTCTTTCTTGAGTATTCTGCATGGGGTGTACCCGTCCAGTTACTAAACTCTTGTGTTCAGGGGCACCTGGGTGGCTCAGTCGGTTAAGCATCCGACTTCGGCTCAGGTCATGCTCTCACAGCTCGTGAGTTCGAGCCCTGCATCAGGCTCTGTGCTGACAGCTCAGAGCCTGGAGCCTGCTTTGGATTCTGTGTCTCCCTCTCTCTGCCCCTTCCCTGCTCACACTCTTGTCTCTCAAAAATAAATAAACATTAAAAAAAAAAAAAAAACACCTCTTGTGTTCAACATCAGAGAAATTTGCTAATTTCCCATTCCCCCACCCCGGCCACTTCACCGCTTCCTCTCTGCCTCCCTCCCAATTTACCAGTGCCCATTCTAGAGGACTGGGTAACCAATGCCTTTGTACCCATTTGTTCACTGATGGCAGTCAAGACCGTACCAGCGTCGTGTCGTATCATGATCCTCCTGCTGACAAGAGGAGGCTCACCAGCCAGAGTGGGGAAGAGAGACCCAGTAACACTTCCTGAACGTTCACTATGTGTCAGGCATTTTGCTGGACGCTTTTGAGTACACAGCTTATTTACTTCTCTGTAATTCTCCTCGGTCCATAATGGCATTCACAAAGAATACTGTGCCTGAAAAAACAATGAATTATCTTCCTTGGTTATTATTTTGCAGGGAATCACCTACATCCTACTTCTGGCAGATTTAATTCTTTTTACACATGTATAACATGCCTTAAATTAGGGACAGACTCCCTTTTTGTATATGCTATGTGTGTGTGTATATCGTTAACACCTCTCTATCCCAACTTCTCCCTCATGAGCCCTCTGAAAACCCAAGGGTTTTAAACCTAACAAAAGTTGTTTAAAAAAGAATGGTAACCCCATGCAAAATTGATACACTGACATTTTAAAAACATTTCCCTTTTAACTCTACCTTTTTATACAACTTCAAAAAGTAACATTTTAGCTATTGTTGTAACAACTTTGTTGCTTTTCATATTACTGCCCGGTGGCCAATAATTTTAACCAACTCTCTGATTTCCTATGATGTTAACTTTTAAACTTTGCGCATGCCTGTGTGTATGATCATTTTTTTCACAAACAATAGTGTCTTTTTTATTTACTAAATCGGACATGTGATCCTGTGTAAGTTTGAGGTATACCGCATGTTACATTTATATATTGTAATAAGATTGCCAATATGCTGTTATGTTACATAATTATAGTAATTATTATGTATATTCATTATACTGTGCATTAGGTCTCTATGGCTTATTGACTACTTGTTACAAGTCTGTACCCTTAAACACCACAATCTTACACCCCACCTTGTTCCCTAGTCACCACCATTTTACTTTATTTTTTTAACAGATTTAACTTTTTTAGATGCCACATATAAGTCCTTGTCTTTGTCGGACTTGCATAGCATAATGTGTTTGAAATCCATCCAACTTGCTGCAAATGGCAACATAACCTGCTTTCTCGTGGATGAGTAGATTTCACTGTGTATTGTACCACACTTTTTTTCATCCATTCATCTGTGTATGGGCATTTGGGTCGTCTCCATATCTTGGCTATTGTGAATAATGCTACAATAAACATGGGAGTACATATCTCGTCAAAATCCTGTTTTCATTTTCTTTGGGTATATATCCAGAAGTGGAATTGCTGGATCATATGGCAGACCTATTTTTAATTTTTTGACAAACCTCCATATTCTTTTCTTGGTGGTTGGACACATTTACTTTCCCACCAATAATGTATAAATTCCCTTTTTACCACATCCTCACCAGCATCTGTTGTCCCTCGTTTTCTTCATGGTAGCCATTTTAACAAGTATTAGGTGGGATCTCATTGTGGTTTTGATTTGCATCTCCCTGATTAGTGATGTTGAGCATCTTTTCATGCACCTGTTGGCCACTTTGATGTCCTCTTTGCAAAACTGCCTATTTAGTTCTTCTGCCCATTTTCTAATCAGATTGTTTTGTTACTAAGTTGACTGACTTCTTTATTTATCTTGGAATGTTCTGTGTATGTCTGTTAAGTCCATTTGCTCTAAAGTGTGGTTCAATTCCAAGTTTCCTTCTTGACTTCCTTTCTCAATGATCTATCCATTGATGACAGTGGGGTATTTAGGTCCCATACTGTTACTGAATTATCTATTTATGCCTCAAGATCTCTTAGTATTTGCTTAATCTATTTCAGTGCTTGGATATTAGGACTGTATATATTTGCAAGTGTTCTATCTTCTTGATGTACTAATGATTTATTTATCGTTATATAATGACCTTCCTGTCTCTTATTACCTTTTTTGGCTTGAAGTCTATTTTGTCTGATATCAGTACTGCTCCACCTCCTTTGGTTTCCATCTTGGAATATCATCTTTCACCCTTTCACTTTGAGTCTGTGTGAGTCTTTAGAGATGAAATAAATCTCCTGTAGGCAGCACATAGTTGAGTCTTGTGGTCTTTTAAATCCATTCAGCCCCTCTGAGCCTTGTGATTGGTGGTTTCAGTCCGTTTACATTTTGGGTGACTTATTGACATGTAAGGATTTACTAGTGTCGTCTTATCTCTTGCCTTCCCATTGTTTCTTTTTCCTTCTGTTCCTACCTTTATAAGCTGGTGGTCTTCCATGATGATTTGCTCTGTCTTCCTTTTCTTTATGTTTCATGTCTATGCTCTACATTTTTGCTTAGTGGTTACCACGAGGGTTACAAAACACATCTCATAGACAAAATACTCATTTTCTACTGATAGCAATTAATCTTGACTTGCCTATAAAGATTCCATCCTTTTATTTCCTTTTTTTTTTTTTTTTTTTTTTTTTTAAGTAGGCTCCATGGCCAGCACAGGGCACAATATGGGGCTTGAACTCACAACCCTGAGATCAAGACCTGAGCTGAGATCAAGAGTCGGACCTGAGCCAACCAGGTGCCCCATATTATTCAGTATTTTTGATGTCACAAATCATCTTTTCATGCTGTGATTTTGTTACCAAGTTGTAGTAGCTATAACTATTTTTAATGTTTTTCCTTTAACCTTTACACTACAATTAAGAGTATAATATGCTATTCTAAAAGTCAGTTATAGTTTTCTAATTCTGATTGTCTATTTACCACCTTAATCAGAGTTTTGTGTGTACTTTCATCTTCTCATTTCAGCTTGGAGAGCTCCCTGCAACTTATCTTGTAAGGTCTAGTGGTGGTGAACTCCCCTCAGTTTTGGTTTGTCTGGGAAAGCTTTTATCTTTCTTTCATGTTTGAATGATACCTTGCCAGGTATTCTTGGCTGGCAGTTTTTATCTTTCAATATTCTGAAAAGTTATTCCTCTCTCTGAGGCTATAGAGTTTCTGCTGAGAAATCTGCTGATAGTCTAATGCAGGTTCCTTTTTAAGTTACTGTCTTTTTTTCCCCCAGCTACCTTTAAAATTCTTTATCATTGACTTTTGACAGTTTCAATACAATATGTCTTGAAGGTCTTTTCATACTGAGACAAGTGTTATATTAGCTTCATGGACTTATATGTCCAGTTCCTTCCCCAGGTTTGGGAAGTTCTCAGCATTAATTTCTTTAAATACACTCTCTGCTCCCTTCTCCCCCTCTTCTCCCTCTGGTATACCAATTCATCTAATGGAGTCTGATAGTTCTCACAGAGTTTCTTAAAAAAAATTTTAATGCTTATTTATTTTTTTGAGAGAGAGAGAAAGAGTGCCAGCACAGGAGGGGGAGAGAGAGACTGAGCCACCCATGCACCCTCACAGAGTTTCTCTTTCCTAAATCTTAAAATCTTACTTCTCACCATGGGGGAAGGGAAGGAGAAAAAAACAGTTTCAAACACAGAGGGAGGCAAACCACAAGAGACTCTTAAATACAGAGAAACTGAGGGTTGATGGGGGGACGAGGGAGAGGGAAAAATGGGTGATAGGCACTGAGGAGGGCACTTGCTGGAATGAGCACTGGGTGTTGTATGTAAGAAATCAATCATGGGAATCTACTCTCAAAGCCAAGAGCACAGTGAATACACTGTATGTTTGTTAACTTGATAACAAATTATATAAAAAGAAAAAAAGATTAATGTCAATGTTATTTTGATAAGAAAATAAGTGACTGTAAATATAAAAATAATCATTTCCAGATTCCTTTCTTCCAGCTCACTGATTCGCTCTTCCATTTGATCTGCTCTGTTGCTGGTGCTTTCTAAATGCATTCTTCATGCCATTCATTGCGTTCTTCGGCTCTAGAGTTTGTTTGGTTCTTCCTTAGGATTTCAACATCATTGGTAAAGTACTCGTTTTTTTTTTTAAGTAGGCTTCACATCCAGTGCAGAGCCCAAAGCAGGGCTTGAACTCACAACCCTGAGATCAAATCTGAGCTAAGATCAAGAGTTGTACGCTTAACCGACTGAGCCACCCAGGTATCCCAGTAAAGTACTCCTTCTATTCATGCCTTTCTAAGTTTTCTTGTAGCTTGTTGAATTTTGTCATAATAGCTAGTGTAAATTATGTCATCAGTTAGATTGGAATAGTCTGTGTTTTGGGGCCCAGTTTCTGGAAAACTGTCATTTTCCTTTTGTGATACCATATCACCATGATTTTTCATAGTGATTCATGATAAGTGCCTCTGCCACTGAATCTGAAGTAGGAAACACCTTTCTTACTTAGGTCAAGCCTTTACTTTGAGTCTAATAATTTAGACAGGTTGGTAATTGGGAGTCTTCCTTTTCTCTTCCAGAAGGTGGTGCTAAAGCACAAGTTTTTGGTTTCTCCTACAAGAGAGGACTCCCCCACTAAGGTGGGGAGAGCAGTGCATTTAAAGAGGGTGGGGTGGGGCGGGGGCAGCAAAATGGAAGGAGGTGTGTGCTTAGCACCTGGGGCTGTGGGTGTGCCCGTGACCAGGTAAAAGGATCCTAAAGTGGGGAGTTCCCAGAGCTGCAGGGCAGTCCTTTAGCCTAAATCCCCAGGGGCAGACAGCAGGAAACTCTCCAGTTCTGTGTCTGCCTTCTTCCTTTCCCTTTCCTTTCCCCCAGTCACCAAGGTCTCTCAGAGACAGCAGTGGTTCCCCAGCTGTGTAGCAAATGCTTTCAGCCTCCACATCCTCTGCCAGTAGGGTGGTCCCCACCCCCTATCAGACCTGTCCCTGCAGCCTCTGCTGCCACTCCCCTCACTCCACAGCCTCCTCCAACACCCAATCTACCCACTTTTGGGTACACACGTGAATGAATCTCTTGGGTGTCCTGGTGTGCTACACAGAGGTGTGTTTTTGTTTGGTTACGGATATCTCATTACTTGTAAATGGAAGGCAAGGGAAAAAAGGAAGAAGGCAGGCTGCCATGACTCTGACATCTCTCCAATAGTATCTTTTTATATTTGACGATTATTTTCTTTTTTTTCATGTGGTACTTTAGAGGTCAGCATTTACAAAACAACTTTGAATTTTGAAAGTTCATTGTCTTCTATTCCTATGTGGGAATTTCACCAATATTTCACCAGCCATCTACTGAGAACTTACAGGCATTATACTGGTGACATGAAGATAAATAAGCACGGGGCACCAGTCTCAAGCAACTCAGTCTAATGGGGGAGACACAGGTAAATAAATAAAATGTAATGTTTTCCATATTATAATATATGCATAGTTCAAGCGGAATACAAAAACAGGTCATTTCCAGGCCCCAGAAGATGATCATCTGGAAAGCGCTCCCTCTAAGTCATCCAAACCAACTCATCATCTTACCTACAAAACCTGTTCCTTCCTTATGTGATCGTCTGCTGCTCTGGGGCCCCCTAATCCTAGCAATCAGCATAGCTAGAACCTTCCCAGTCGTTACTTGGTCCTCTTCTACGCTGGGCTCTCAGAGCCATGCAGTTTGCCAAGTTGATCTATTATGTCTCAATAATATCTTTTTTAGGACTCCTCATTCTCACTGTCCTACTTTCATCTTTATGACTCTTACCTAAAAGAACACTCTATCTAGTTGCCTGCTTTTTTTTGGCTCTCCCATTCTATACCATGCTGGCAGACTGCTCTGCAGGAAGCAAGATCTTTCCAAAGAACAGCACTTAAAAGCCTCTACAATCTACCCCCAACCTTTTCAACTTGGTTTCCAGCTGCCAGTCTCCTTCACACACTCTGTGGTCCAGAACTATATTTACATAATGGTGTCACAAATACCCTAACTTCCTATTTTTCTCGGGAGATTCTTATTAAAAATTACAGCTTCCTACCTTCAAGATCCCAATTAAATGATAGCTTCCCTGAGAAGTTTTACTGTTTCTCCCATCTGGAAAAAAAAAAAAAAAAATGCATTCTCTTTTGAACTTCCCCAGCAATTGATTTGTGCCTCTACTCTTTTTACTAACGTTATCTTCCCTAATAGAATGAATTTTTAAGAGTAGGACCATCTCTGTTCCCAAAATGCCAACATTTGTTATGTAGCTAGTAATCGATAAGTCCCTTTTGAATACATTACTGCCTATTTCATTTCACAGTCAAACACAGATCCAAGAATATCTTAATAAGCTGGATGTCTCACCTGATTTCCACAGGGAATTGTGCATTTGTGACCAGGAAACTGGAGATTTTACACTCATGGAGTAATTTCAAAAACCTGTTGATTTCTGGGTACATGATGGGTTCTCCCACAAGGGACAAGGCACAGTGCTTCACCATCATCCCTTCTTCAAAACGATCTTCTCTGACACCTGGGACTCCTGGAGAACACAGTGAAAAGGAACAAGCTCAGTAAGGCATAGAGACAGGCTATCACTTTTGTTTTTCTTAATTACAGATTTTTAATTTTTCTAAATGGCTCTTTGGTTAGAGAAGGAAAATTCATTTGCGATACTATTCAAATAATACAAAACAAGGGCTGGGAGGGAGAAACACCAGAATTAGTAAATCAGAGAAAGCAGCAATCCCATCCTCCGTCTTAATACTAATTAAACTACATCAATACAAGCAGGTGAAATGAACTTTGATAGCTAATTATCTGAAATGCAGAACGTATTACTTTCCATAATTTGCTTAGCTCTGTATTCTTTCATGTTGGTTTAAGGAAATGAGCTCAAATGTTTATCAACAGATAAGTGGATAAACAAAATTTAGTATAAACATGCAATGGAAAGTTATTCAGCCTTGCAAAGAATTGCAATGCTGACAGGTGACAACATGGATGAATCTATGCTAAGTGAAATAAGCCCAACACATAGGGGCAAATATTGTATGTTTCCACTTATCTGAAGCACCCAGAATAAGCTAATTCAGAGAGACGGAAAGTAGAAGGTTATCAGAGGCTGGGAAGAGGGAGAAACGAGGAGTTATTTTTTCTTGGGTACAGAACTTCTGTTAGGGATGATGACAAAGTTCTGAAAATGGATACTGCTGACGGCTGCCCAATATTGACAATGTACCTAATGACACTGAGGCATACACTTTAAAAATGGCTGCAATGAGGGGCACCTGGGTGGCCCAGTCGGGTAAGCGTCCGACTTCGGCTCAGGTCACCATCTCACGGCCAAGGTCACGATCTCACAGCTCCGTGTGTTCGAGCCCTGCATCAGGCTCTGTGCTGACAGCTCAGAACCTGGAGCCTACTTCGGATTCTGTCTCCATCTCTTTCTGCCCCTCCCCCATTCACGTTCTGTCTGTCTCTCTCTCAAATATAAATAAATATTTAAAAAATTATTTTAAAAAATGGCAGCAATGGTAAATTTTGTGTTATGTATATTTTACCACAAAAATATGGGGGGTGAAGGGAATGAACTCAGTATAAGGAAAAGCCTCTTCTAAACCAGTCATTTCCCCCTTCGTTCCTCAAGTATTCTGCATTGTGAAACTAAATGGAGTTGGTCCAAAAGTATATAGGAGAGAAAAATAAACCTGAAGCTCTTACCTTTGGCTACATGTTAGAATCACCGGGAATGTCAAAAACTAGGTCCACCACCAAAGATTCTATTTAATTGGGATGGGTATAAGCCAGGATAACAGGAGATTTAAACTTCCTCAAGTGATCCTCATGTGCAGCCAAGGTCGAACATCACTGCATAAACCAGAGCTCCCCAAATGTGTTTGCACATTGGAATCACCTGGGAAACCTTAACACTTCCAAACCCCAGGCCCCAGCACAGACCAACTAAATCACAGTCCCTGGGGGAGAAGCACGGGCATCAGCAGCTTCTGAGGCTCCCCGGGTGATTCCAATGTCCAAACAAAAGTTTGGGGACAGTTTTCAACCCTCACTGGACATTGGAACTACCCAGAGTACTTTTAAAAATCTCGATGTCCAGGTAGTATCCCAAACCAATTAAATCGAAACCTCTGGGAAGGATGGGACTCCAGCATTTTTTAAACACTCCCCATTTGATTCCAGTGCACAGCATGGGTTGAGGAAAAACTGTTCTTACTTCTAATGCAGAAGGCACTCCTGACAGTCCCTCAATCTAAGAATCTGGAAGACTTGGAAAGAATATAAAAAGGGAAATGAGGGGTGCCTGGGTGGCTCAGTCGGTTAAGCATTGAACTCTTGATTTTGGCTCAGCAGGATCTCAGGATTCATGAGTTCGAGCCCCACATCAGGCTCTGCACTGACAGTGCAGAGCCTGCTTGGGACACACACACACACACACACACACACACAATCTATGTGGAAATAAGCAACTGCAACTAAATACTGAGAGATCAAACTAACGCAATACAAGCTAAAATCAGAACAATATAAATGTGGCAGGTGAGATCTTCTTTGATCACTCTCTCACTGCAATTCTGAGAATGTACTTCACATTTCACATCAGTATTTTTAAATGAATAGTTTTTTACGTGACTGAAATCGAAGATCTTAACTCAAGTGAATCAAGGTTTTAAATAAAACCTGATCCTTGGGGTGCCTGGGTGGCTTGGTCGGTTAAGCGTCCGACTTCGGCTCGGGTCATGATCTCACGGTCCGTGAGTTCGAGCCCCACGTTGGGCTCTGTGCTGGCAGCTCGGAGCCTGGAGCCTGTTTCGGATTCTGTGTCTCCCTCTCTCTCTGCCCCTCCCCTGTTCATGCTCAGTCTCTCTCTGTCTCAAAAATAAACAAACATTAAATAAATAAATAAATAAATAAATAAATAAATAAAACCTGATCCTTGACTCAATTCCACGTTGCCAAAACAACTCCGCATTAAGCATACAATTTCCTTTTCATAAAAAATATCATTAATTTTAATCCTCTCATGACCAGAAGAGTAGAAGGGCAGATTTAACCTGAACTGCAAAACTAACCTGAAACTCAGAATAACTGAGCACTGGCTAGGCCCTAACTGCTGGATGTCACGTGAAGCAGGTCTAAATTCTGGTTCTACCAGTAAGCTGCTTTGTGTCCTTGGTCAAGCCACTCAACCTCTTTATTCCCATTCCCTGATCTACACGTGGGGATTTTGCACACACACACACACACACACACACACACACACACACAGAGCTTTTGTAAGAATTCACTGAAATACCTAGTGCAGTACCAGGCCCAGCACAGAAGCATTCAAAAAAATGTTAGCTGCAAATATTTTTATTACAATAATAATTATTTATTTTTTGAATTGCAACAGAAATTCAATCTTTCAGGTATCTTAATTAAAATGGTAATTCCACTCAATTCAACATATATTTATTGATCACCTACTATGTGCCAAATAGTGTTCGAGGCAAGTTTTCTATAGTAAATTGTTTTATAAATAATTTCTCTATTTAGAGAAAACCCTCTGCCTTTGTGAAGCTTATATTATTGGGAGAGACACAGAATAAACATTAAACATAATAAATCTGTGAATTCTATACCACTGTGGTCCAAGAAAAGGTTCTGAGATGATGGAAACGTTCTGTCTATTCAATCCAATACAGCAGCCACCAGCCACATGTCTCTTGAGCATTTAAAATGTAGTGTGGTGTCACTGATGAACTAAATTTTTTATTTTATTTAATTTTCACTAATTAAAATGTAAAGGGCCACATGTGGCTAAGGGCTACCACATAGGACATGCGTATCTTTAGTACATTAGAAGGTGATAAGCATATGGAACAGAAAAGGTACAGCCGGGTAAAGAAAACTGGGGATCCAAAGAGGTAGCCCGTCTCATACAAAGGGCGGTGAGAAGAAGCTCACTGAAAAGGTGAGATCTGACTTGAAGGAGATGAGGGAGGGGGCCCAGAGAAGAAAGAGGGAAAGGGCACTCCAGGCAGCAGACAGCAGAGCAAAGGCCCCATGGTGGGAGCATGCTGACATGTCCAGGGAATCTGAGAAACATGGGTAGTCACTGCAGGGTTTTGAGAAAAGTGGCATAACCTCAATCTCCCTCTAAACAGAACCCCCTGGGTGCTATGCTGAGAACAAAGGGGCAAAGAGACAGGCTCATCTGGCCAGAGGCTATTGTATAATCTAAGATGGTGGCTTCCAAGGCTGTGGTGACAGTGGAGGGTGTGGGAAGAGATCTTGAAGATCTAATCAATAGGACTTTCTAATGGATTGGATGCAGGATATGAGACAAAGAGAGGTGTCAATGATTTCTACAAAGCTTTTGGCCAGAGTGACAGAGCGCCACCAAAGGAGACAAACAAAAAGCCTTGGGGGTAACAGGTATTGCAGGGAGGGAATAACCTGTGTTCAATTTCAGACTGGTAAGGTTTGAAATTTATGTTACATGTGTGAATGAGTGTCCAACATTCAAGTTTGGATTTTGGACGAACTGGGTAGAAACAAACATTTTGGTAAACATATGGTATTTCCATTCCTGGCCTGAACAAGCCTGCCAGGGCAGTGAGTGTAGACAGAGAAGAGAACTGAGTGCTAGGACACTTGTGTATCTAGAGAAAGCAAGAGGGGTCGGCAGAGGACACGACCAAGGAGCAGCTGGGGAAGGAGGAAGATGTAAAAGCAAAGGAACCAGCTGTCATCTTCCCTGAGAGCCTGAACTAAAAACATCAACTTGCCCATTTACACAATGACAACAGCAAAAACTAAGACAGAAAAAAAGCCCTGTGGATAAATCTTCTAAGAGTAATGATTCCGGGATTTAAAACTTATCCTAATTTTCTCAAAAGTAAGGTATTGAGAAGAAGACATAAAATCGTGGTTCTCTCCTTCATAAAAGCACATTTCTATTTCGTGCTCACTGCCAGAGGCTATTATAGTGATCTCTCCTGAAACAAGGCCCTTAGGGACACAATTTCCCGCCTGCCTTCACTGTCCTCAAGGAACTAGGTCAGAAAAGAAGACATCCTCTAAATTTCTAATGGAAAGAAGCTTTGGAGCAGGAAAATAGTCCAGGGAACAGCAGATGCTACATTTCAGTAACACCTTCTATACAGATAACTTCCCACGGGGTCTCCTTCCCCCCACCCCCCACACACACATACACACTATTCTCTTGTTTCCCTTAACCTTAGCCCCTTCACTACTACAATGTGCTTTGTCGTTCTGATTCCTCACCCCCACCCCCACCCCCGTTAGCAAGTTTCTGACATTTCTCTTATCCTGAACAGCTTCCTGATCCCGGACCATCACTACAGCCATCAGGTTAACTACAAAGCATACCTTCTCTCACGCAAAGATGCCAAAGCAGAAACTTAAGATGCCAGAAGTGTTATCCTCATGTCATAGCAATAAAACCAAGTAACACAAAAAGAAACATGATACATTGCTCAGCACAGAGTATTTATGCCTATTTTAAAGTGTGGGTCAATCAGAAAACATTCTCTTCTTTCTTCTCGTAACAATATAGCTCCTGGCCAAGATCTTCCTAAGAAACCCCCCCAACCCCGCCCCGCTTGGAGGTCATAGATTACTTTGCTGTTGTCACTTCCACTGCGAGGTTTCTGATAAACAACCTTGAGAAAACAATTAGCAGGTGATGCTGTTCCTCACCGCCCCCACGTTTCTTCTGGATGTGTACTTTAACATACCTCATTTGTGAAAACCATCAGTTGGAGACCCTTTATTTCTTTGGCATTACTTCAGTTTTAAACTACAGATGAAAAATATCTGGGAACAAATAATGTCTTTTCCATCTTTGCACCTTCAGGACTGAGGACGTTCCTGACAAAGAGTGTGCACTCACCCAACTGCTGAACTGTTGGGAAACTGAGCTAAGAAAACCTCCACCCCACTCTCCGGGAACTATTTCTCCTGCCACGGTAGTATTTAGAGGGGGACAGGCAGCATTCTGAAAAGATGCTGAGCTGCACTGAAATTCTGACCCACTTGTAATCAATATAAACTTAATTTTGCATGTGTATAAAGGGAAAGCTAATGAAGGTCATGAAAAGAAAGATATTTTAATGATTCAATTAAAAAACTGAAAAGACAATGATTGCCCTCGGAACTGAGAACAGAAGCACAAAAGGGAAGCATTTAAAAACTCAGAATATCTTCAAAATCTGTTCAAGGCTGGCCACTCAGCTAAAGCTTGACACCCCGAGGGAATAAGCAACCACACAGCAAGTCTCATCCTCCACAAAAATAAAATCATAAAATGACTGAACCAGACCCATGGGAGAAGGCAGGTATTCACCATGGGCTAGAAAAGCACACTAAAAAACAAAGGATTCCAAGCCGGAATAAGGGAAATGATTAATGAGTTAAGAGTAAACCTTATCTAAATACAGGATGCGGTCAGGATATGCAGGATATAACCAACTAAGAATGGCTTTAATTCTTTGAAAATTGTCTTTAAATGTTCCTAAAGCATTTCTGTTTAAGCCTGAAATGTGTATTCCCACAGATACAGCATTATTAAAATGAAGATTAAGTTACCATTCAAACTCCCCAAACACCAAATTAATCTGCAATATACTTAAAACTACAGTACTAATAAATCTATTTCAATGTTACCTAATTAAATATAAAATTCTTTCCTATAGTAAAATGTAACCCAAATTCCAACTAAGGAAACCGCTAATACCCTAATTCCTTTGGTTTCTTATTTTGTTTTGCTCTTTGCAAGCCACAAGGGGGCACAGGGTAATAGCACCGGCGCTCCAACAGGGAAACTCTAATCTGGGTTTGGAAGAAAAGAAAGGGGAACTTTCCTGAAGGGCCTCGGAAAGTGAGTAATTACATCACGCGGGGTAAGCCATCTCTCCAGACCAATCCCTACTGAGGAGTGCAGATTTGGGGAAGAGAGACAACAGACTCCACCAGGGGCTAAGATGAAATCTAGAGTTATGTATCTGCATCTGTAGAGTCCAAACTCAGGGCCCACGTCACGACCGCACCCGGGTACGGGGTTCAGAAGCGGTAGTGTGACTTGTGTGAACCTCACCATCCTTTCTCTGAGGCTCACTATTCAGAAAGGAAGGGGACCGGTTTTATTTACACCCTCTCCCCTAGGGATGAATGAAAACTAGAACACAGAGATTTCACTCACTGCAGGAGGAATTCGGCTTCATAAAAAAAGAAAACTTTAGACTATAACCACTGAGTGAAGTTATAAATTAAAATCTCACTGCCTGATGAATGTCTACAATAAAATAAACAACCGTGAATTTGAATGGTTTAGATTACTTGCTGCTGAGAGCCAAGAAAAGAGAAAACATACCCAATATTCTGAAACACTAAAATTCCATTATTTTGCCCAAGTTATGTGATTTTTTTAAAAGAATACAATTAACATGTTTGTCTGTCGAGGGCTACAGACCACCAGCCGTTTTCTAGAAGAGCTCTGGATTCTCACAAAGTATGTATTTGATCCTTTAACGTTTAGGGCTTTCCCCCCACCCCCTTTTATAATACTATAGTATCAGAGCCAGGTGTACGGTAATTATTGTAGCAATAAGGGCCACCTGAGTGGCTCAGTTGGTTCGATGAACGACTCTTGCTTTCGGCTCAGGTCATGATCTGACGGTTCACGAGTTTGAGCTCCACATCGGGCTCTGCACTGACAGTGCTGAGCCTGCTTAGGATTCTCTCCCTCTCTCTCTCTCTGCCCCTACCTACCCTGTGCATGCTCTCTCTCAAAAATAAAAATAAACTTCAAAAAAAATTTTTTGCATTATTATAGCAGTAAGACAGATTTTCAGAGAAGCCAATGTCTTAGTTAAGCTTGGAATGAAATAAAAAGCATCAACAAAGAGTTACCACAATCCTAAAACTGGTGATGAAGAGAGCTCTCGCTCTTTGTGACAACATAAAATTTAACAAATGAGACCTCCTTTATGCTCATGTGTCAGCCTTTCTACACCCACCCCACCTTCAAATATAAATCCATTTTCTACTGCTACTACTACTTTAAAGAAAAACTGCTTTGGCGCTCTGAACAGTGTCAGCGTACAAACGTCAACCAGCTCCAATCTGAAAACCTTTGTAGAAAATTTATTTTTGATTATGTGAATAGCTGTTCTGCTGTCGTGGTAACATAGGTACCATCCCTTCCCCCGTAGGCATTGAAACCCCTATTCAGGACTCACTGGTCCACAGATACGGTCTATTCTCTCTCTGCAATCCATTCTCTATCTTCCCCCTACAAGATAATATACATTTTTTAAAACTCTTGTTTCTTACCCCCATGGGAACGTGAAGACAAGCCAATTTGAGATGCCTACTGATTACAGGATATGCAGGTAAGTACAAGGTAACTGATCAGATACACCGGCCTACACAGGACGAGCCCTTCCGACCAGCAAGGCAGACAATAAAGAACATGTGCTCTCTGAGTTCACCTAACATGTTATTAACATGAATAAAGTCAGCCCTATGATTTATTCATTACTTATCTCCATTTAAAGTGAATTTGCAAAAATGTTCCTGTCAGAAAAATTACTATCAAAACTCAAATTGTCATCCTGCATCAAGGACATCTCAGAATGAAAGAATGAATGCCTCGTCCTTAGGGCTGCTTCCTCCCCACACAAACTGCCTGGGACACAGCTCACTCAGGGAGATTGCCAGATGTCTGGGAAACACGTCCTCACGGTCATCGTCCCATTACTGAAAGGTACAATTGGCTCTTTAGGCACTAAAATAAAACTTACTAGAATCGAAAGATAAATTACTGGCATGTGTCAGCTTCTGATGTTATGATCTGTGATGATTAATTTTATCTGTCAACTTGGCTGAACCACAGTGCCCAGATATTTGGTCAAATATTATTCTGGATGTTTCTGTGAAGCTGTCTTTTGGATGAGATTAACATTGAAATCAGTGGACTTTGTATAAGAGCAGATTGCCCTCTAGAAGGTGGATGATCCTCATCCAGTCAGCTGAAGGCTTTAATAGAACAGAAACTGACTCTGCCCAAGCAAGAAAGGATTCTGCCAGCAGACTGCCTTTGAATTTGAACTGCAATTTTCCCTGAGTTTCCAGCCTGCTAGTTTACCCCAAACCTACACAATCAGGTGAGCCTGTTCCCCAAATCAATCTCTCATTCTCAATCACTGCACACACAACCATACACACACACAAACACACACACACACACACACACACACACACACACACAATCCTGGTGACTGTTTCTCTGGAGAACTCTAATACATGATCCAAAAGAAAACAAGACTTCACCTTGAAATTTTTTAAGAAGGCATATGGTTTGGAGATCAATAATCAATACTCATTAAATCAACGACTGTTATTGGTCCGATACCAGATGTGAAGACTTAGTTCTTCACCAGCTTCATTTAATTTTCCTAAACACTGATAAAAGACATTGCTTTATCCAAACAAGGGAAAGTAATTTGTTAAAAAAAATAAAAAGTGCTTGAGACTAAAGCCAAGATGCAAATTTAAGTATTTATGATCATCTTTGCAGATGTACAAAAATAAGTCAGTACATACACCGACACCCGCAAACACACATGGGTCCACTCTGCATAGAAAATTCATAAAAAATAAAATAAAGGCATAATCATTGACTGTTTATCCTTAATAAATTACTATTGATCTTAATCATGATTTGCATTACTTTTCTCAATTTCTCATACGAAAATAAGAACAGTAATAAGTACTGATGTATAATAAGCAATACATTTGGTCTTTGGCCCTGGTTCCTGGCAGAAAGCTCCTAAAACCCTTGGGATTTCCTGATGGAAAGTAGCGGCTCTTGTCTTTCATCAGGAGCCCCTTTGAGCACACCCGAGTTTACACTAATGAGGTGACTTAGGGCCCTTAAATAGCCTCAGGACAGGGCTGGTCACCGGAGAGCCCAAGTGATTAGAGGGCTGGAATTTTCAACCACACCACAGACCTCTTGGGAGGGGAAAGGGGGCAGGGTATGAAGCTCTAGAAAAACTCGTGAACAACAAGAGCTGATGAGCTTCCAGGTTAGTGAGTGCATCCAAGTGCCAGGGCGATGATGCGCTCCAGTTCTACTCGGACAGAAGCTCCAGCGCTTAGGAGGTTTGTGGACTTTGCCTTATGTCACCTCTTCCTCTAGCTGTCCGTCTGAATCCTCTAAAATACCCTTTACAATAAACTGGTAAATGGAAGTGAATGTTTCTGAGTTCTGTGAGCCACCCCAATAAATTAATCAAATCCAAAGAACAGGGAGTGGGAACCTCCAATTTACTGCCAGTCAGAAGCACAGGTAACAACCAGGACTTGAGATTGGGGTCTGATGTGGGGCAGTCTTACAGTCTTACAGTCTTACCCTGACCCTGAAGGGCCTGATGCGACCTCCAGACAGTGTTAGAACCAAATTAAATTTATAGGACACCCAGTCAGTGTCTACTGAGAACTGAAGAATTGCTTGGTGTGCTAAAAAAGAAAACAGCACTTATTAGAAGTACTGTAATATAATCTCAAGGAGCAGTGACCTGACACAACAAGTTTCTTCACGTAAAAGAAAAGAATCGCCTGATCTTCAAAATGCTTATTACTGGGGTTTAGAAAGACTCCCACACATGAAGCTAGCACCACAAGAGGGTCTTTATCAACACCTTGGTTAAAATTCATTTTTTATTACTGCACAGCAAAGGAAAGGACAGGACAGGAGGACTTGTAAGTGGTAGGTGGAGACGAGCACGTAGATTTAACAGGGAACCTAACAAATTTCAGTTCAGTATATGCAGCTATCACCTCACCAAGCCAACACTTTGCGAGTCCACCACCTCTGTCACAGCACTGGGCCTCGAGAAGCGGTCCCCAGCTCGACAGCACCGACACCACCTGGAAAGCTGCAGAAACGCACATGCCTGGGCCCCACCTCACATCTACTGAACAATCTCTGGAAAAGGAAACCAGGAGTTTGTGTTTTAACAAGACTTCTAGACGATTCCGATGTACACTAAAGCCTGAGAACCAGAAACCTCCAGTAAAATCATATACCTTTAAGTATGAAACAGAACTGAAGCAGGAAATTCAGAAACTGGGGGGCAGAATTTTTACATCACTATGGATCAGGTGGAGGGAATTTTTATTAATAGTATCCCTCCTTTTTTATAAGGCATTTATATAACTAATACTATATCACTGATATTATTTAAGATTTTTCCAATGACCTCGACTTTTCAATCCATTCTGAGGCTGCTTTGTGCTTACTGAGACAGAACAATATCAAAAGTGTTCAGGGTGGGTGATAATACACTCCCAGGCAAAACTTACAGGCCTCGTGCATCATATTTGCAATTGCTAAGCTCTGAATTACGTTTTTTTAGTTCTTCCATCATATGGGATGTAAGAGTTGTCAGTAAAAACGAAAAAAGCCAAAATGTATACAGTATTTCTATAAAGTTTTCACTTCCCCGTATGAAAATTTGCCAGTGGGGTCAAAGTCCTGTGAAAGAGGCAATTCGGCTGCCAATTTAATTCGCACTAATTAGCATTCCTTTGTAAAAGGTAGATAAATACCTTTAAACTGCTTAATCATGCTCTGATGGTTTTCAATGGCTTCCTTTAAGATCATTTCAGGCTGGTCCATCTTCCACCGCCATTCAGTGCCCACTGGGTTGGTGTGGTGCCTGAGAACGAGAGGCAAAAGTTCTAAAGGACTCTCTGTAATAACACCTCAGTCATCTACTATGCCATAGTCCATAAAACCACAAAATTAGAGTTGGTTTCCCCCTAGGAGCTCAGCTATTTATAGCAGTGTTTTCCAGCTTATTCTAAGTCATGACATCTAGCAGAGAGGGTGAGATGGCAGAGAAGTGCCTAGCTAAGACTGAGGATTTAATCAGAACAATACGAAATGTGCAACCTTTTCTCCCAGCCACCCACCACCAGGTTAACAGGCATCCATTAACGACTGATAGAATATTGCTGGAAGAGTTGCACAATCACAGTGACTGACCCTCCCTGAGAGGCAACACAGTGGAAACACCTACAGCTTAGGATGGATCAGACATTAAGAAAAAAACCTGTCGGGGCGCCTGGGTGGCTCAGTCGGTTGAACGTCCGACTGCAGCTCAGGTCGTGATCTCATGGTTCGTGCGTTCAAGCCCCACATCGGGCTCTGCACTGACAGCACGGAGCCTGCTTTAGATTCTGTCTCCCTCTCTCTGCCCCTCCCCCACAGGTCTTCCCTCTCTCTCCCTCTTCTCAAAAATAAACATTAAAAAATATAAAGGAAAAACACCTGTCAAACCAGCCCCCATGCTACACACAAGGATCGCCTTGAGGAATTTTAAACCTGTGGTACACTGAAGGGAAGCACAGAAACAGTGAATCTCAACTCAAGCCCAACTCCTGACTAGATTAACCTAAACTCCAAAAAGTAAAGGCCTAGCAGAAAGGAAAGGTGTACTGATTTTCAAACACACAAAAAAATGCACCTCATCTCTTAAGTACTACATAAGAAGTCCAACTTTAAACAAAAACAAAACAGAAAAAAAAAAAGAATACAAAAAACAAGAAAACAACACATTCCCCATAGACAAAGCAATTGGCTGAACCAAACTCTTGACCCAAGTGGTGAAACTATTTGACAGGGAATTTTAAAAAACTATGATTAATATGTTAAAAGCCCTAATAGAAAAGGTGGGCGATGTGCAAGATCAGATGGGTAAATTCAGCAGAGAGATGGAAATTATAACACAACCACCAAAGAGAAATGCTAAATATGAAAAACAGGCCTTCGACCAGTTCAGCAGTAACTTGTAACAGCTGAGGAGAGAGTAAAAAAACTTGGAGACCAATGCAAATAAGCCACCTAAAACACAAAGTTTTCTTTTTTAAGTGGGGGAAAAAAAAAGGGGGGGGGGGACACAGCATCTGAGAGCTGTGGGACAACACAATACCTCCAAAATACACATACTTGGAATCCCAGAAGGAAAACAGAGATAACAAAGCAGAAGAAATAGTAGAAAAATGACCACTAACAATTTTTCACAGGTAGTGAAAAACAACCACAGATCCAAGCAGCTCTCAGAACAACCAGGATGCATTTATTTTATTTATTTATTTTAAGAGAGAGAGAGAGAGCACGCACGCATGAGCAGGGGAGGGGCAGAGAGAGAGAGGGAGAGGGAGAATCCCAAACAGGCTCTGCCCTATCGTTGCAGAGCCCTCTCGCAGACCTCAAACTCATGAACCCAGAGATCATGACCTGGACCGAACCAAGGGTGGGATGCTTAACCAATTGAGCCACCCAGGCATCCCCAGGATATTTAAAAAAAAAAAAAAAAAAAAGACAGCCTAAAAAGACACATAACCTAAGAACAAAAGATTAAAAATTACATCTGACAACTCATCAGAAAACAAAAGCCAGCTGAAATTATAATGACACCTGAGAAGCATGCTTAAAAAAAAAGGAAACAAAACTCATGGACCAGAATTCTAAACTCAGAGTATCTTTCAGAAATGGAAAATAAAGGCTTTTGCACACAAAATCTGAGAGACTTCCTTGTCAGAAAACCTACATCACAAGGTATGTTAAAGGGAATTGTTTACACTAAAGAAACAAATACTAGATAGAAACCTGAAACTATACAAAGAAATAATGAGCACTGGAAAGGGGGGGAAAGGGGAAAATCATATTTACCTTTTTTACCTTTAACTGCTCTAAAAATAACTGACAGTGTAAGTAAAAAAGAATAGCAATGTACTATGCGTTTACAACTTATGTAACACTTACTATGCCAACAATAGCAAAGGGTAGTAAAGAGGAATAGGGAATATACCGTTGTCAAATCCTTACACTACATATGAAGGGGTATATTACTTGATGGTAGACTCTGATTAATTAAAGATGTACATTGTAACCCTTAGGGAAATCTCTAAAATATTTTTAAAATACATAAATAATAAGCCAAGATTAAACATAAAATCATTTGGGGCGCCTGGGTGGCTCAGTCAGTTAAGCGTCCGACTTCAGCTCAGGTCATAATCTCACAGTCTGTGGGTTCGAGCCCCGCATCGGGCTCTGTGCTGACAGCTCAGAGCCTGGAGCCTGCTTCCGATTCTGTGTCTCCCTCTCTCTCTGCCCCTCTCCTGCTCATGCTCTGTCTCTCTCTGTCACAAAAATAAATAAAAACATTAAAAAAATTTTTTCTTAACATAAAATCATTTAAAATGCTCAATTAACATGACAGCAGGTAGAAAAATAAAAAACAGAATAGATAACAGCAAGATGTAGATTTTAATCAAACCATACCAATAGTCACTTTCAATATAAATGGTTTAAAGCATCAGTGAAGAGAGATTATCAGATGAGTCTATATGAGGCCACTGCACTGATGGTGTGCACCCTGCTTAGGATTCTCTCTCTCCCTCTGCCCCTCCCCTGCTTGCTTTCTCTCTCTCTCTCTCTAAATAAACATTTTTTTAAAAAAAGGAAAAGAAAAATTATATGAAGCCAGAATTACTCTAATACAACAACAACAAAAAAACAGATGAAGACATTACAAGGAAACTACAGACCAATACCCTCCATGAACAGAGACACAGAAACCTAAAAAAACAAAACAAACAAACAAAAACCCTGAGCAAATCAAATTCAGCAACACATAAAAAGGATAATGTGTCACAAGCAAGTACCGTTTATCCCAGAAACACAGACTGGTTCAATATGCAAAAATCAATCACTTTAGTTCACCAATTTCCTTTTTTTTTTTTTTTTTTTTTTTCAGTAGGCTTCATGTCCAGCATGGAGCCCAACACAAGGCTTGAACTCACAACCCTGAGATCAAGACCTGAGCTGAGATCAAGAGTCAGACACATGGGGCACCCGGGTGGCTCAGGAGGTTAAACGTCCGTCCGACTCTTGCTTTCGGCTCAGGTCATGATCTTGCGGTTTCATGAATTCAAGCCCCATGTCAGGCTCCGTGCTGACAGTGGGGAGCTTGCTTGGGGTTCTCTCTCTCTCTCCCTCTCTCTCTGACCCTCCCACACTCGTGCTGTCTCTCTCTCTCTCTCTCTCTCTCTCAAAATAAATGCATAAATTAAAAAAAAACAAAAACAGTTGAACACTTAACCAACTGAGTCACCCAGGCACCCCTCTGATTCACCATTTTAACAAAGTGAAGAAAAAATGATTATCTGAATAAAATGCAACATCCATTAATGACAAAAACTCTCAGCAAACTAAAAATAAAAAACAGAATCTCTTTAATCTCATGAAGGGGATCCAAAAAAACCCTCATAGCTAACATCAAACTTAACAGTAAAAGAATGAATGCTTTCCTCTTAAGATCTGAAACACTGTAAAAATATCCTTTCTGACCACTCCTATATAGCATGTAAATCCTAGTAGTGAAATGAAGCCAGAATAAGGAGTAAACTCTCTCTTCACAAATGACATGTTTGTCTACATAAAACTTCAAAAGAATCTACAAAAAATATACTGGAACTAATGAGAACTAGTAAGAGAGCCTAGCAAGTGCATAAGATGCATGGTCAATATACAAAAATCAACTGTCTTTATTATATACTAGAATGTGTGGTATTGGCCAAAGAAAGACACATAGATCAAAGGGACAAATGAATCCAGAAATATACCCAACTTATATTATTGTGAACTGATCTTTTTATAAAGGTGCAAAGGCAATTTAAGGGAGAAAGGATAATCCTTTCAATAAATGTTGCTACAACAGTTGGATATCCAAAAGCCAAAACAAAAAACAAAACAAACAAACAAACAAAAAAAAACAATTTCCATGCATACCTTGAACATCATCAGTAATAAGACAAACTGATAGCATATACCTTCTGGTAGGACTGATATACTGAGAACACATTGCTTCACACAAAAATATACATAATTTCATTCTCATTATGAAAATAAACCAAATACAAATTGAGGAACCTTCTACAAAATACTTGACCAGGATTTTTCAAAAGTGTTAAAGCCATAAAAACAAGGAGAACTAAGAAACGGTCACAGACTGGAAAAGACTAAGGACACATAACAACTAAATGCAATGTGGGATGCAAGACCGGACCCTGGAATAGAAAAAGAGCAGTAATGGAAAAACTGGCAAAATCTCAACAGTCTCCAGTTTAATTAATAGTGTTACATATATTTTAATTAGCAAGAAATGTGAATTTCTTGCTTGTGATAACTGTCCCATGTCCCATGTTAAGATATTAACACTACTGGAAGGTAAATGAACGGACACCAGAACTTTCCAAACAACCTTTGCAACCTGCCACATAAGAAACAGTTTTCCTTCCTTAAAACACGAAACGTTGGAAACACAGGGAAAGAAGCATCATATTCACATGCTGAAGTATAAATTGATATGATCTGGGTCTAAAATACATAGTAAAAATCCAAAAACATTTTATACAGCAGAGTACTCATTACAACACAACCAGCCATAATAGCAAAAACAAAAACAAAAAACCTATCTTGATGAGCACCGAGTAATGTACAGAATTATTGAATCATATTGTACACGTTCAACTAATATAACACTGTATAGTATACTTCAATTTTAAAAAAGAAAAAATTATATTTGCAAAAATTAAACCCATCTTGACCACGATCTCTTGTTTTTCAATGCTGGACTCAGTGTTTTAATATATTGTTTAGGATTTTACACCCATACTAATGAATGAAACTGCACCGCAATATTTGTTTTTAATGCTGTTCTCTGGGTCGCTATCAAGGTTACGCTAGTGTTTTGTTTTGTTTTTTAATTTTCTTTAACGTTTATTTTATTTTTTGAGAGACAGAGCACTAGCGGGGGAGGGGCAGAGAGAGAGGAAGACGCCAAATCTGAAGCAGGCTCCAGGCTCTGAGCTGTCAGCACACAGCCTGACAGCAGGGCTCGAACCCATAAACCGTGAGTTCAAGACCTAAGCCAAAGTCAGACACTTAACCGACTGAGCCACCCAGGCACTCCAGTTACACTGGTTTCTTAAAATTAGTCTATGAGTGTTCCCTTTTTCTTTGCTTTCTGGAGAATTTCTTTTCCTTGAGTATTTGCTTAGAACTTACTTATAAAACCATCTAGGTCTGGTTTCTTTTTGATACGGTTTGTAACTACCGATTACATTACTCTACAGTGATTACAGAACTGCTCAGAATGACATTCTTCCTGAATTACTTTTGAAAATCTAAATTTACAAGGAATTTAGAAATTGGGAACCGGCCAGTGATTTCCAGGGACTAGGAATGTGGAGGGCAAGGGAGTAGGGGTAGCAAGAAGGAGACTTTTGGTGATGGAAAAAGTCTGTATTTTGATTGTGGTGATGGACACACAATTCAAAAATATGATAGAATTGTATAGGAATACATACATACGTACTCCCACCACACAAATGCGTGCATTTAAAACTGATGAAATCTGAATAAACTCTGTAGATTTTTTTAAATAAATAAATAAATTTACAAGGAATTTGATTATTTTTCAAATTTTCAAATATTAATACTTTACTGTCTACTGTCTTCAATCTTTGCAGCATCAATAATTATTTATCCTCTTTCATTAGTTAATAGTATTTATTCCCTCTCTCCTTTTTTGATCTCACAAATATCATTAAACTTCTACCAATTTCAATTGCATTTGATTGATAACATCCCCACACACCACACTACCTAATCAAGTCTTTAAGATTTTGTTCTTGAAATTTATTTGCTATTTATCTTCTACCAGAGCAAAAAGAGCGCATCAAAAAATTTACGGGAACAGCTCAAGTTCATTTGCCTTAAACCAAACTACAAAGCACATTCAGGCCAAAAAAAAACACAAAAAAACAAAAAACCCAAAACACAACAGAGTGAACAGATAACCTAAGAAATAGACAAAGATATTTACAAACTATATATCAGATAAGGGTCAATAACCAAAATATATATGGAATTCCATTAATTCAATAGCAAATAATAATAATAATTCAATTTTAAAGTGGACAGAGGACTTGTAACTCAATTTTTAAATGGGCAGAGGACTTGACATTTCTCCAAAGAAGACATACAAACGACCGACAGGTATATTAAAAAATTCTCAACATTACTAATCATCAGGGAAATGCAAATCAAAATCACAATAAGATATCATCTCATACCCATGACTATGGCCACTATCAGACAAAAAATAAAGTAAAATAAAATAACACATGTTGGCAAGCATATGGAGAAATCAGAACCTTATGCACTATTAGAAAAGCAAAATGGGCTCGTGAGTTCGAGCCCCGCGTCGGGCTCTGTGCTGACAGCCCAGAGCCTGGAGCCTGTTTCAGATTCTGTGTCTCCCTCTTCTCTCTGTCCCAAACCACTTGCATTCTGTCTCTGTCTCTCTCAAACATAAATAAACATTAAAAAAAAAATTTAAAAAAAAAAAAAAGAAGAAGAAAAGCAAAATGGTATAGCCACTATGGAAAGCAGTATGGAAGTTATAAAAATAATTAAGAAGAGAACTACCATTTGATAAGAATCCCACTTCTGTGTATTTTTCCAAAAGAATGAAAAACAGAATCTCAAACAGATATACCCACTCCCACGTTTACTGCAGCATTATTAGCCACGATGTGTGAATAAAGAAAATGTGGTATACACATACAATGGAATATCATTCAGCCTTAAAAAAGAAGAAAATGCTGCCATATGTGACAAAGTGGACTAACCTGGGAGACATCATGCTAAAATGAAATAGACTGTCTACAGAAGGACAAATACTGCACGATATCACTTATATAGGGTCTATATAATAGTCACACACACAGAGGCAGAGAGTAGAATGGTGTTGCCAGGGGCTAAAGGAGGGGGAAATTGGGAATTGCTATTTAACAAATATAAAGCTTCAGTTACATAAGATGATTAAGTTCTAGAGAACCTTTCATTTCGATGAACAATACTGTATTGTACTCTTAAAATTTTGTTAAGAGAGCAGATCTCAGGTATTCTTACCACAGTAGTAATAAAAGTAACAACAACAACAACAACAACATTACTTTGGAGCAAAATTAAATTACAATCCTACTAAATATGGGGAATGAGGAAATTTTGTGGAAGAGACACACCTTAGTCACTACTTTAAAGACAAAGGCCCTTTGAACATGTTTCTCTCTTGCTTTCCAAACGATGATTTAATTTAACAGATTAAAATCTGGTTCTAAATCTATATGCGCTTTGATATGAAAAGATCTCTATAAAGTAGGAACAAAAAAAGCAACATGCAGAACACTGTAAAGCAGTCTGCCACTTGTGTGTGTGTGTGTGTGTGTGTTTACAAAGACACACACACACACACACACACACACACACACACACAATATCTATTAGCACCTGTGCAGAATATCTCTGAAAACCCAACTGACTGAAAGACAAGGATGAAAAAAGGATTTTCACAGTATAACCTTTTACGCATTTTGAATTTTCACTATATGCAAGGATGACCTTTCAAAATACATTTAAAATATATTTTAAAGACTCGTGTTTACCATTCAAGCAAAACTTTCTTAAAAGCTTTATTCAAATATAATTCACCTACCATAAAATTCCATTTAAAGTGTACAACCCAATGGCATTCAGTATGTATGTTCATAGAGTTGGGCATCCATCACCACAAAGCAATGTTAGAACATTTTGGTCAACCCCCAAAAGAAACCCTGCTCCACTTCGCTATCACTCTTCAATCCACACATCCCCCCAGGCCCTAAGCAACCATTGATCTACTTTCTGTGTCTACAGGTTCCTCTATCCTGGGGCATTTCATAGAAATAAATGATACGATTATCCATATGTTTTTTTGTGATTGGCTTCTTTCACTTAGTGTTACGTTTTCAAGGTTCATCAATTTGTACTATGTATCACTATCTCATTTCTTTTTGTTTCCAAATAATATTCCATTGGTGGATATTTTGTTTACCCATGCATCAGCTGATGAGCATTTCGTTTATTTCCAATTGGGGAATATTATTACCTTTTCATGTGTTATTTGTATATCTTCTCTGAAGAAGTCTGTTCAGATCCTTTGCCCATTTTTGTAATCAGGTTATTTGTTCAAGACAGATACAACTTTTTTTAAAAAAATTTTTTAACGTATTATTTATTTATTTATTCAGAGACAGAGAAAGACAGAGCACAAGCAGGGGAGGGGCAGAGAGAGGGGGAGACATGGAATCCAAACAGGCTCTAGGCTCCGGGCTGTCAGCACAGAGCCTGACGTGGGGCTCAAACCTATGAACACGAGGATCATGACCTGAGCCAAAGTCGGATGCTCAACTGACTGAGCCACCCAGGCGCCCCAAGACAGATATAACTCTTAACTTGACATCTCAAAGTAAAAATTTTCACTTACACAGGCAGAAACGGGAGACAAACAATGGTAAGTCTGGGCTATCTACACACATAACACTCAACAACTCTTTCTGAAAATGAGCAGAGTAATATTTTATCTATCTAAAGCCATCTGCTACCCATATTATCCAAATGAAGTCAGAGAAACTCATTTAGGAAAACTCACATCTGCACATCATGTTGCAGTTTGAAGTACTTTCATATGCACCATCTCCCTCAAGCAATTAAGCCTCATAGCAACCTTGTAAGGAAGGTATTACTGTTATTTTACAGTTAAGAAAACTGAGGCTCAGAGGCTGTTTTTAAGAACCTGTAAAATGAAACAAAAATAAACAAAATGCTCACATAAGCATTTAAATCAATTTTTGTAGGCCTTTTCTAACATATGTACTGAATTATTTATAACGGAGCCAGATGGTGGATTCTAATCTTAAAAGTCAGTGTATTAGTACTTCTTTATCAGAAGCCACAGTACAGGAAACCTCTCCATTTACTTTTATCTTTCTAACATCTCACTAATGAATTTGTTAAGTATATTGTTTGCTTTTTTAAAAACTGGGTAAATGTATTGCCTCAGAAACTAAAGAACTGCATTACTGGCTATAAACAGGTAATACAAGTAAGGGGTATTACCCACAAAATCCTCTTTTGAATCTTGACCTTCAAAAACAACAACGACAGGGGCGCCTGGGTGGCTCAGTCGGTTAAGCGTCCGACTTCAGCTCAGGTCACGATCTCCCGGTCCGTGAGTTCGAGCCCCGCGTCGGGCTCTGGGCTGATGGCTCGGAGCCTGGAGCCTGCTTCCGATTCTGTGTCTCCCTCTCTCTCTGCCCCTCCCCTGTTCATGCTCTATCTCTCTCTGTCTCAAAAATAAATAAACGTTAAAAAAAAAAATTTTTTTTAAAAAAACAACGACACACACACACACACACACACACACACACACACACACACAACTACTTATGTCAAGAATTTTAGGAAGAGAGAAGAGACTATAAAATGTGTAGCAATGAGAACTAGGACACAAAGCACTTGATTCTCTCCTCTACAAGCTAAGTATTAGGTGATCCAAATATTTCAGTTCACACAATCATATGACTTTTGTTTTGCAAATATTCATCCTATAATATTTTAAGACTTGTAAGCGCATACTCTATCACTAAACAGGAGATGTAATGAGGCACCCAGGCGGCTCAGTTGGTTGAGCATCTGACTCTTGGTTTCAGCTCAGGTCATGATCCTAGGATCGTGGGATCAAGCCCCACGTTGAGCTCTGCGCTGAGCATGGAGCCTGCTTAAGATTCCCTCTCCCTCTCCCTCTGCCCCTCTCCCCTTCTTGTGTTCTCTCTCTAAAATAAAGATAGATAGATTAATTAATTAAATTAAATAAAAAGGAGGTGTGACGTATCATTTTATTGCAATGCCACCACATTTTAGCAATCTCCTTGACTGAAATAGGAGCCGCGGATCTAGACTATACACAGGACTTTTCAACCTCAGCACGACTGACATTTTGGACACGGTAATTCTTTGTTGTACAGGTTTGTCCTGTCCTGTGCAATACAGGATGTTTAGGAGCATCTCTGACCTCTGCCCAAAAGACACCAGAAGTACCTCCCTCGATAAGAATGATACAAAATGTTTCTAGACATTGTCAAATGGCCCAGGTTCTGCCCTGCCCCCCCCACACACACAAGTGAAAAGCAGCAATTTTGCTCCAGCTGAGAATCACTGATTTAACAAGATGTCCAAAGAGATACATTTCAGTTGTTGTTGTTGTTTTCCACTATATCCCTGGATAACTAGACAAGGGAATACATGTACTTCCTTCAATAGGAGATGATGAGAATTTAATGAGATGATGATATTATGGGTGTATTCTTTCTTAAAAGATATTATTTTTTGTATTAACCTTCAACTGAGAGTGCTCGCTTCGGCAGCACATATAGTAACCTTCAACTGAGATATGTACAGACAGAACAATATGATGGCTGGGATTTGCATCAAAATAGTAAGGATAAATGGATAAATAGTAAGATAAATGGAATGCGACTGGCTTTGTGTTAATAAAATGCACACAAAAAATCTTATTATACTATTTACCTATATTCAAAAAACTCTGTAATCAAAGTTTAAAAAAAAAAAAAAAAAGAACTCTGCACAGATCTCAGGAGATAAACAATCTGCTGCTGAATGCACCAAAGTAAGAAAACAACACGTGGCTGACTGCCTGTAAAGAAACGCTGGGAGACAGGATCCTGGGTGAGTCAAAGCACTGAAAAGCACTCACATACACCAGGGAATAAAAGAAGCCTGAACCACACCGAGGATACAATGCATTCTAGGAAAAGCCCTGAAAAGACACTAAACTTTCACCTACATCTGATTTTCAGGCTCAGCACATGCAGGCAGTGAAGGCAAAGACAGAGTTGTCAATAAACAGCCTGGCCAAGCTTTGAAGGAATGCCCCAACACAGAATCTATCTGCAAAGACTTGGGGGGGGGGGGGGGGGTATTCCTCTTTTTTTCTTTGACTCCATGTGCTCAAGGAAATCTCTGTCAACACATTTCCTGGCCACTAAAACAAAGGCTTCACAGACAATACACAACATAGAATAAAGTCTGTATAAAAATAGTCTAGAAACTGACTAAACAAACAACTAAAACCCAGAGCAAGCAACAAAAACCTGAAGAATGGGAAGAATCTGATTTTCGGAGTTAGCACATCATAATATCCAAAATGTCAGTTGTCAATAAAACATTACAAAGCATACAAAGAAACAAGAAAAGCATGGACCACTCACAGGAGAAATTAACAAAAACTCTCCTTAAAGAAGCACAAACATTACACTTACTAGAAGAAGACTAAGTCACCTGTCTTAAACATGCTCAAAGAGCTAAAGGAAACCATGGTCAAAGAGCTGAAGAAAACCAGGAGAAAGATCTCAACAGATGCTGACAATAAATTAAGAAATACAAATGATAAAAAGAAACCAAAAAGAAGTTCTAGAACTGAAAAGTATAACAAATAAAAAATTCAGCAGAGGGCTGCAACAGCAGATTGAACAGCCTTTGAGAAGAAAGAATCAGTGAATTTGAAGATATGTCAATTATCCAATCTGAGGAACTGGAAAAAAAAAAAGTACGAAGAAAAGTGCACGCAGCCTTACAAGACCTGTGGGACAACCATCAAGAATACCAACATACAAGGCGCCTGGGTGGCTTAGTCAGTTAGGCATCCAACTTCTGCTCAGGTCATGACCTCACTGTTTATGGGTTTGAGCCCCGCATTGGGCTCTGTGCTGACAGCTCAGAGCCTGGAGCCTCCTTTGGATTCTGTGTCTCCCTCTCTCTCTGCCCCTCCCCTGCTTATTCTCTGTCTCTGCCTCTCTCTCTCTCTCTCTCTAATAAATAATAAATATTTAAAAAAAAAAAACAAAAAACAAGAATACCAACATATGTTTAATGGAAGTCCCAGAAGGAGAGGAAAGGGAAAAAGGGGCAGAAAGAATATGTGAAAAAATAATGTAACAACTTCCCAAATTAAAGACATGAATTTACACATCCAACAAGCTCAATGAATTCAAACAGAATACATTCAAAAAATCCACACCAAGACACAGCAGTTCATCAAACTGCTGAAAAACAAAGGATTCAAGGATCTTGAAGGAAGCAAGAGAAGACATTCATCACACATAAGGGATTCTCAGTAAGATTAACAGTCAATTTCTCAGCAGAAACAATCAAGGTCAGGACGCAGTGGGATGACATATTTGAAATGCTAAAAGGAAAAAAAATGTTAGCCAGGAATTCTCTATCTGGCAAAGCTATTCTTCAAAACCGAAGGAAATATTAAGACCTGTACTACAAGAAATGCTAAAGGCAGTCCCTGAAGCAGAAATGACAGGACACTAGACAGACATGCACCAAACAAAGAAATACAGAACAACATAAAGGTTATTACATAGGCAAATACAGAAGTCTGTATTACCGCACTTTTGGATTCTAATTCCTCTTTTTTTCCTATACAATTTAAAAGACAGATGTATATAACAATAATCACAAATGTATGTTAATGAGCACACAATGCATAAAGTTGTAATTTGTGACAACAACATAAAAGAACGGGAATGAAGCTCTGTATGAACAAAGTTTTTGAATACAGTTGAACCAAGGGTGGTCATAGTTCAAAATAAAGTCAATCTTCACTATTTGCTGATTCCATATTTGCAAAATCACCTACTTGCTAAACTTTATCTGTAACCCCAAAATCGATATTTGAGGCATATTTGTGGTCATTCGTGGCCACTCAGAGAGCAGCAAAAAATTTGAGTCGCATAGTACACACACTCCCAACTGAGGTCAAACAAGGCAATGTTCTCTTTGCCTTCTTGTTTAAGCTCTTGTACCGCAAACAGTGTTCTTTTGGCAGTCAACTTAATGCCCCATTTTCTGCACTTTGTGCTGTTTGTTAGTGATGCTACTATTTAAAATAGTCTCCAAGCACACCGCTAAAGTGCCGTGTAGTGTTCTTAGGTGTGATGTGCCTTGCAGGGAAAATACGTGTGTTAGGTAAGCTTCATTGAGGCGTGAATTACAGTGCTGTTGGCCGTAAGTTCAAGGTTAATGAATCAACAGTATATATAAAATAAGGCATCTTTAAACAGAAACACACATAAAACAAAGTTATGTGCTGATAAGATGGCAAATATGTTGTGCCAAGAGGAGTGCAAGAACCTAATCCTTTATTTCTCCTAAAAGTCACAGCTTAGTATTTGCTAATGCAGGATTCGTGCCAACTTTATAGAACTACCACAAATAAAGAAAATTAAATGTAGAGTGTTATAAATTTAAGAGGTTAGTTTTAATCCCGAGAGGAATAACCAAGAAAATAACTAAAAATTGTACAGAAAGGGAAACATTGTACACAACGAATTGTGTTATGTCAAATTGTACACAACAAAAAAATCAAACACAAAAGAAGGCAGTAATAAAGTGCGCAGCCAAAAAGATTAAAAACTTATAAAAACAAAGAGCAAAAGTGAATGGATCACATTCTCTAATTAAAAGCCAGAGATTGGGGCGCCTGGGTGGCTCAGCTGGGTAAGCATCTGACTTCAGCTCAGATCATGATCTCGCAGTTCGTGAGTTTGAGCCCCACATCATGCTCTATGCCAACAGCTCAGAGCCTGGAGCCTGCTCTGTCTGGATTGTGTGTCTCCCTCTCTCTCTCTCTCTCTGCCCCTCTCCTGCTCACACTCTGTCGTCTCTCTCTTAAAAATAAATAAACATTAAAAAAAAAAAAAAAAGCCAGAGATTGGCAAAATGGATTTAAAAAAAAAAATCTAGGGGCGCCTGGGTGGCTCAGTCAGTTAAGCGTCTGACTCTTGGTTTCAGCTCAGGTCATGATCTATCAATTCGTGAGTTAGAGCCCTGCTTAGGGCTCTGCACTGATAGTGTGGAGCCTGATTGGGATTCTCTCTCTCTCTCTCTCTCTCTCTCTCTCTCTTTTTCTGCCCTCTCCCACCAACTCTCTCACAATAAATAAACTTAAAAAAAAAAATCTAACAATATGCTGCCTACAAGAGATTCACTTTAGATCCAAAGACACAAATAGAAGTGAAAGGAGGAAAAAACATTTAATACAAATAGTAACCAAAAGAGAGCTGAGGCAGCTATACTAATATAACACAAAATAGACTTTAAGTCAAAAACTGCTACAAAAGACAAAGAAGAACATTATATATTGATAAACGGGTTAATCCATCAAGAACATGTTAACAATTATAACAAAATACATACTTAATAAAAGAACACCAAAATATATGAAGCAGAAATTTATAAGCTAAGGAGAAAATACAGCTCTAAATTAATAATTCTAAAATTCAAATCCACATTTTAAATAACGGACAGAACTAGACAGAAGATCAATAAAGAAATAGTACATTTGAACAATATGATAAGCCAAAAATACCTATGACATAAACAAAACAATATACCCCAAAACATCAGAATACACATTTTTTTCAAGTGTACATAGCACATTTTCTAAGTTGTACCATATGTTAGGCCAAAAAAATAGTGTCAATGAACTTTAAAAGACTGAAATCATATGAAATATTTGCTTCAACCACAATGGCATAAAATCAGAAATGAAGAACAGAAAGGAAACTGAAATATTAATGTGTGGAAATTAAACATAACACTTTTAAACAACCAATGGATCAAAGAAGAAAACATAGGGATATTACAAAATACTTAAGAGATGAATGAAATGTAGCTAAAACAGTGCTCAGAGGGAAATGTATAGCTATAAACACCTACGTTAAAAAAAAAAAAAAATCAATTACCTAACTATATACCATAAGATACTAGAAAAAAGAAAAGCAAATGAAGTTCAAGGAAGGATATCATAAAGATCAGAATAGAAACAAAAACATTAGAAAAAAATCAGTGAGCCCAAAAACTGGTTCTTGCAAAGATCAACAAACTGACAAACCTTTACCTAGATTGAAAAAAAAAGACTCAAATTAGTAAATTCGGAAATGAAAATTAACATCTCACTACCAACCTTACAGAAACAAAGAGGATTATGAAAAGACTATAAACAACTATATGCCAACAAATTAGATAAACAAGACAAAATGAACAAATTCTTAGAAATATACAAGTTCCCAAAACTGACTCATGTAGAAATGGAAAATTTAAACCAACTTATGACAAGTAAAGTAAGTGAATCAGTAAGTAAAACCTCCCTGCAAAGAAAAGCCCCAAAACAGGTTTTACTGGTGAATTCCTCTAAGGATTCAAAGAATCAACACCAATTCTTCCCAAACTTTTCCAAAAAATAAAAGAGGAGGGAACACTTCCTAACTCATTCTATGAGATTAGCATCATCCTGATAACAAAGCCATCCTAAAATAAATTTATTTCTCCCAAAGTGTCAGTTTGCAATTCTAAAAGTCCTTCACATGCATATAACTATAATTGACATTAATATGTTGTAGTTGAAAACAGCCAGGCCAGGTTCTTACTGCCCAAGAAAAAAGTTACAAAATAAGGGTATGTCAGAATGAGCTCTGTGATGCTGATAGGAGTTGAAGGTATCAGTACAAATTCATGGTTCCGTATTTTAATATACACAGACAGATATACACACATACATGTATTTTCTACTTCTATCTGCTGAGAAGGCCTGGAAGCACTAACACCTCAATAACAGTGAACGTAGCAAGCATCCAAATTTTAGACTTTAAATATCATTCTTCAATAAGGGAAACTAAGGCTCCTTAGAGAAGTGGTTGATTCCAAGGCTGGTCAGGGAAAACACAAATTGAGCCTGAAACTTCTTCTGGAGTCATATAACACACAGTGTTTTAAATGAAAGAAAAGCCACAGAAGTCAACCCAACAGAACTCTTAATGGCCAAAGCTAGAAAGATATGAGTAGTAAATAATAATAGTATTGGATTATAACCAAAGGAATAAGTATCCTTGAGTCCAAACTAATATAATATAAATTTTAAAATGGGGGAGAAATGATGCTTCCTCACAGAAGAATTCCATTATATGTTTAAAAAAAAAAAAAAAAAAAGGAAATAAAAAATAAACATTAGAACACCAAAGCAACAATTTGATGCAGGCAAAAATCCACAAACGAATGAAATATTTAGTGGGCAAATGCTTAAAGAGAAACAGCATATTTGCATAGGCTCAAAGTATCTTATCAAAATATTTATTACTTACAAAGAAGAAATCAATTTTAAGGTGGAACATTACACTTGAAAGCCTGGCAAACGCTACCTTAATTAAATGATAAAGGTTAACAACACCAGTATTAGGACATATTGATATCATATAGCCCTTAATAAGACCTGCTGGAAAGGTCACATTCCTTCTATGGTAGTCTTCCCCAAGTCCATAATTTCACTTTAACCATGAGAAAACATTAGACAAAATATCTGACCAAAACTCTTCAAAGGTGTCGAAATCATGAAGAACAAGGAAAGAACTATGGCAGACTAGAGAAAACTAAAGAGACATAACAACTCAATGTGATGTGGGATCCCAAACTGAATCCTGAAAGACCATTAGTGGGAAAGCTGAAGAAACTCAAATAGTTTCCAGTTTCATTAATAGCATTGCATCAATATTAATTTCTTGGTTTTGATCATTGTTCCAGAGTTAAGTAAGGTCTTTCTTAACATTAGGGAACATTAGGTGAAAGATATACAGAAACCCTACGATCTTTGTAACTCTTCTGCAAATCTGTAATTAATTTTTTTAATGTTTATTTTTCAGAGAGCATGAGTGGAGAGGGGCAGAGAGAGACAGAGCACAGAGTCAGAAGCAGATTCCAGGCTCTGAGCTCAGCACAGAGCCCGACTCAGGGCTTGAACCCACGAACCACAAGATCATGACCTGAACTGAATTTGGATGCTTAACCAACTGAGCCACCCAGGCACATCACACCGAGAATTATTTTTTAAAAAATTGTAATGTTTATTCATTTTTGAGGGAGAGAGAGACAGAGCACGAGTGGGTTAGGGGTAGAGAGAAAGGGAGACACAGAATCCAAAGCAGGCTCTAGGCTCTGAGCTATGAGCACAGAGTCTGATGTGGGGCTCAAACTCATGAATCTGAGCCGAAGTTGGATGCTTAACTAGCTAAAGCCACCCAAGTACCCCTAGAATTATTTTAAAACAAAAAGTTTATGCCTATAAGATTTTAATGATAGAACAAGAGTCATATTTTAAAGACTAAAAAAGGATGTAAAACAAATTAGAGAATGATTTCAACCACATTTTTAAAAAAGTGAGAAGACCCAGGAAAAAAAGAATGAAAGCAAATACTGGGAAGTGTTAACTATGATTTGTCTGGATTCTGGAATTGTAGATAGTTGTTTCTCTTTATACTTTTTGGTATTTTCCAAAAGTTTCTACAATAAACATGGATTACTTTTATGACCAATGATATAAAACCTTTTCTCAAGAGAAGAATTATAGGTCTTGTACCAATAGGATAGATAAATCAAGAAATGGCATAGACTGGAAAGTATTAAATCATTCTGGTTGCTAAAGAATGAAATATTGAGACTCTAGAATTAAGTATACAAATGGATATAGTGAGTTAGAGGAAGATGAACTTTTCAGCCTAAGCCACTGGATAACTAATGGTGCCATTACCAAAATAGTATGAAGAGGTTAACAGTATAATAGATTCCACTGTGGACAAATGGGACTTAAAGTACTTGTGGATCATCTGAGAAAATATATCCAACAGGCAACTGCAAACCAAGGATGAAAACTCAGAAAGGAGACGGGCTAGAGATAAAGAATAGAAAGGTGTCAAACTCCAGGTATTTAATGAAGCCACAGAGATGGTTTACTACCCCTCCCATTATAACATAGAGGAACAAAAGAAAGCCAAGGGTAGAATCAGAAAGATTCATCAGGTCAACAATAAGCCAAAGAGCTAAAAGGGGAAATTAAAAAGTAACTGTCAAAGGGCTGGGAGAAAACACTAGAAAAGACAGGTGTGTCTGAATCCAATAGAAGTAGAGAGCCTTGTTTTCTAGCATGTTTTCCTGGAGTTCAATTTAGAGGAGAATTAAGTCACCTCTATTCGATTTGATAGTAAAGAAGTCACTAGCTATCGTAACAAAACGAACTGCAATGGAGACATCAGCCAGCAGAGAATTGAGGTGGTGAAAAGCAAACAGGTGTTAGTGAAAGAGAAAAATGGATTAGTAGCAAGCACAAAAGATTTCTGCAATTTAGACATTTTCTTTCACTTAAAATTTCCAACTTTAAAAGACTGAATTCTACATACGAGGGACTGTAGTTGGCTTAAAGACATTTGAATTCAACACCCTGAATTTCCAGCAAGATAAATAAAAGAGCTTCCTATAACAAAACACCTAACATGATACCTTAGCATTAAAGTAGTCTTAAAAAGAAAAAGACAATAAAATGTAGAAAAGCAAGGTAAACACAAATCACAAAACGAGAGAATTAAAGTAAATATTCGTTAATGTATTAATTTATCAATATTTATCAATACCAACAATCACAATAAGACCAACTGAACTCCAAACAGACTTCTAAAAATCCAGCAATTCCAGGGGCGCCTGAGTGGTTCAGTTAGGCATCGGATTTCGGCTCAGGTCACAGTCTCATGGCTCGTGGGTTCGAGCTCCATGTCGGGCTCTGTGCTGACAGCTCAGAGCCTGGAACTTACTTTGGATTCTGTGTCTCCCTCTCTCTCTGCCCCTCCCCTGCTCGTGCTGTCTCTCTCTCTTAAAAATAAATAAACATTAAAAACTTTAAAAAAAAATCCATCAATTCCATATACAAGTGAAAATATTGGTCTATAGGGGCACCTGGGTGGCTCAGTGGGTTAAGCATTCGACTTCAGCTCAGGTCATGATCTTGTGCTGACAGCTCAGGGCCTAGAGTCTGCTTCTGTGTTTCCGTCTCTCTCTGCCCCTCCTCTGATCGCACATGCGTGCACACTCGCTCTCTCTCTCAAAAAATAAATAAATATTATAAAGAAAATATTGGTCTATAAAAGACTTATACACTAATGTTCACAGCAGCTTTATAATTGAGTCAAAACCTGGAAACAAATCAAATATTCAACTACAGATGAATGGAGAAACAAACTGTGGTATAACCATACAACAGACTGTGTGCTTCAGCAATAAAAGGAAAAAAATTACTGATGTATGTAACAACATGAATGAATCCCAAAAACATGTGTGACAAAAGAAACCAGACACAAAATATTGTTAAAATGTCAATACTACCCAATGCAATCTACACATTCAATGCAATCCCAATCAAAATTGCACCAGCATTCTTCTCGAAGCTAGAACAAGCAATCCTAAATTTGTATAGAACCACAAAAGACCCCGAATTAGCCAAAGTAATAGTGAAGAAGACCAAAGCGGGAGGCATCACAATCCCAGACTTTAGCCTCTACTACAAAGCTGTCATCATCAAGACAGGATGGTATTGGCACAAAAACAGACACATAGACCAATGGAATAGAATAGAAACCCCAGAACTAGACCCACAAACGTATGGCCAACTCATCTTTGACAAAGCAGGAAAGAACATCCAATGGAAAAAAGACAGTCTCTTTAACAAATGGTGCTGGGAGAACTGGACAGCAACATGCAGAAGGTTGAAACTAGACCACTTTCCGACACCATTCACAAAAATAAACTCAAAATGGATAAAGGAATTGAATGCGAGACAGGAAATCATCAAAACACTGGAGGAGAAAGCAGGAAAAAACCTCTCTGACCTCAGCCGCAGCAGTTTCTTACTCGACACATCTCCAAAGGCAAGGGAATTAAAAGCAAAAATGAACTGTCAGGACCTCATCAAGATAAAAAGCTTCTGCACCGAAAAGGAACAATCAACAAAGCTAAAAGGCAACCGATGGAATGGGAAAAGATATTTGCAAATGACATATTAGACAAAGGGCTAGTATCAAAAATCTATAAAGAACTCACCAAACTCCACACCCAGAAAACAAATAATCCAGTGAAGATATGGGCAGAAGACATGAATAGAGACTTCTCTAAAGAAGACATCCGGATGGCCAACAGGCACATGAAAAGATGCTCAACGTCACTACTCATCAGGGAAATACAAATCAAAACCACACTCAGATATCACCTCACACCAGTCAGAGTGGCCAAAATGAACAAATCAGGAGACTATAGATTCTGGAGAGGATGTGGAGAAATGGGAACCCTCCTGCATTCCTGGTGGGAATGCAAACTGGTGCAGCCGCTCTGGAAAACAGTGTGGAGGTTCCTCACAAATTAAAAATAGATCTACCCTATGATCCAGCAATAGCACTGCTAGGAATTTACCCAAGGGATACAGGAGTGCTGATGCATAGGGGCACCTGTACCCCAATGTTTATAGCAGCACTTTCAACAATAGCCAAATTATGGAAAGAGCCTAAATGTCCATCAACTGATGAATGGATAAAGAAATTGTGGTTTATGTACACAATGGAATACTACGTGGCAATGAGAAAAAATGAAATATGGCCTTTTGTAGCAACGTGGATGGAACTGGAGAGTGTGATGCTAACTGAAATAAGTCATACAGAGAAAGAGAGATACCATATGTTTCACTCTTATGTGGATATCCTGAGAAACTTAACAGAATACCATGGGGGAGGGGAAGGGAAAAGAAAAAGTTAGAGAGGGAGACAGCCAAACCATAAGAGACTCTTAAAAACTGAGAATAAACTGAGGGTTGGTGGGGGGTTAGAGGGAGGGGAGGGTGGGTGATGAGCATTGAGGAGGGCATCTGTTAGGATGAGCACTGGGTGACAATAAATTTCACATTAAAAAAATAAATAAAGTAAATGAATGTGTAAAAAAAAAAAGAAAGAAAGAAACCAGACACAAAAATGCATACTGAATGATTCCATTTTTAAGCAACTCTATAGAAAAAAGCAAACTAACACATATTGCCAGAAAGAAAATCAATTTGCCTGGTGCTAGGATAAGACGAGAGAAATTAACTGAGAGGCAGAGCACAAGGGAACCTCCAGGACTAACGTAAATGTCCTTCATCTTTTTTTTAATATGTATTTTTAGATGTTTATCTATTTATTTTTGAGAGACAGAGAGCATGTGTGCCTGCAAATGGGAGAGGGGCAGAGAGACAGGGGGACAGAGAATCCGGAGCAGGCTCCACGCTGCCAGCACAGAGCCCAACATGGGGCTTGAACTCACGAATCATGAGATCACGACCTGGGCCAAAGCCAAAAGTCCGACACTTAACTAACTGAGCCACCCAGGCGCCCAGAAAATATCCTTCATCTTGATTGTGGTCACAGTCACACAGATGTACACATATACCAAAACTCACTGAACTATATCTTTTAAACAAATGCATTTCAGGGAGACTGGGTGGTTTAGTCGGTTAAGTGACCAACTTCGGCTCAGGTCTTGATCTCACAGTTCATGGGTCCCAGTCCCGCATCGGGCTCTGTGCTGATGGCTCAGAGCCTGGAGCCTGCTTCAGATTCTGTCTCTCCCTCTCTCTCTCTGTCCCTCCCCAATTTGCACACACTCTCTCTCTCTCTCTCTCTCAAAAATAAATAAAACATTTTTTAAAAATTTTAAACAAATGCATTTCACTGTACGTAAACAAAGCTTCAATAAAGTGGATTTTTAAAAATTTATCCAGCCAAACACTTGTTTACAAGTAGCCCACCTAAAATATAAGCATGCACAATGATTGAAGTTACATGAAGAAACAAAAAAGAAAGACTGGGCAAGAACTAGTAATCAAAAGAAATTTAGTATAGTTATATTAATATCACAAAGCATAGACTTTAAAGCAAAAAGGCATTATTATGGATAAAGAGGATGACTAAATAATGATAAGACAAATAATCAGTTATATAAAATAAATTTCATTGCTGTTTTATTACCCAACAATTAAAAATACCCTCTTTTGGGGTGCCTGGGTGGCTCAGTCAGTTGAGCATCCAACTCTTGATTTCACCTCAGGTCATGATCTCACCATTCATGAGTTTCAGCGCCCCTGTCAGGCTCTACAACTGCTTGGGATTCTCTCTCTGCCCCTCCCCCACTCACACTCGCTCACTCTGTCTCAAAATCAATGAATAAACTTAAGAAAAAAGCACCCTGTTTTCACTAGTATATGATAAATTTATAAACACTAACCATTTCTACTAGACATATAGTACTTCTCAGTAAATTTTAAATAACTTGTATTAAAAATCACATACTATAATTTGGTTGAGTTTCTTTTTAAGTTTATTTTGAGAGACAGAGAAAAAGCATGTGTGTGCATGCACACATGTCAGTAGGGAGAGGGGCAGTGAGGCAAAGAGAATCCCAAGCAGGCTCCATGCTGTCAGCACAGAGCCCAATGCAGGGCTTGAACTCACAAACCTTGAGATCATGACCTAAGCCAAAATCAAGAGTCAGATGTTTAACAAAATGAGCCACCCAGGCGCCTCCAGTTTGGTTGAAATTTAAAAACAAAAATATTATCTCCCAAATCTAACTTATGTGTAATTTTTCTAAATATGTCTTTGGAGGCCATAATATAAATTAGAAAATATTTACAACTGAATAATAAAATTAAGTAATCAAGTCACAGGATACAAAATTAATACCCAGAAATTGGTTGTTTCTACATACTAGTAACACAGTAGCAGAAAGAGAAATTAAGAAAACAATCCCATTTACAATGGTACCAAAAAGAATAAAAGACGCAGGAATAAACTTAACCAAGGAGGTGAAAGACCTGTACTCTGAAAACCATAAAACACTTATGAAAGAAATTGAAGATGACACAAACAAATGGAAAGGCATCCCATGCTCATGGATTAGAAGCACTAATATTGTCAGAATGTCCATACTATCCAAAGCTATCTATAGATTCAATATAATACCAACAGCATTTTTCACAGAACTAGAACAAATAATTATAAAATTTATATGGAACTATAAAATTTATATGGAATCTATATGGAACCACAAAAGACCCAAATACCCAAAATAATCTTGAGAGAAAAGAAAAAAGCTAGAGGTATCACAATTCCAGATTTCAAGATGTACTACAAAGCTGCAGTAATCAAAACAGTACAGACACGAAAATAGACACATAGCTCAATGGAACATGATAGAGAGTCCAGAAACAAACCCAGGCTTCAATGGTCAGTTAATCTATGACAAAGGAGGAAAGAACATACAATGAGAAAAGGACAGTGTCCTCAATAAATGGTGCTGGGAAAACTGGACAGCCACACGCAAAAGAATGAATCTGGATCACTTTCTAATTTTTTTTAAATTTTTTTAACATTTTATTTCTTTTTGAGACAGGGAGAGACAGAGCATGAACAGGGGAGGGTCAGAGAGAGGGAGACACAGAATCTGAAACAGGCTCCAGGCTCTGAGCTGGCAGCACAGAGCCCGACGCGGGGCTTGAACTCACAGACCGTGAGATCATGACCTGAGCCGAAGTTGGCCGCTTAACCGACTGAGCCACCCAGGTGCCCTGGATCACTTTCTAACACCATAAACAAAAAGAAACTCAAAATGAATTAAAAACCTAAATGTGAGACCTGAAACCATAAAAAATTCCTAGAAGACAGCATAGGCAGTAATTTCTTTGACATCAGCCATAGCAACATTTTTCTAGATATGTCTCCTCAAGTGAGGTTAACAAAAGCAAAATTAAACTACTGGGACTACAGCAAAAAAAAAAAAAAAAAGAAAAGAAAAAAAAAAAAAAAGCTTCTGCACAGCAAAGGAAACAATCAACAAAACTAAAAGGCAACTACTAAATGGGAGAAGATGTTTGTAAATATCTTCTGATAAGGGGTTAGTATCCAAAACATATAAAGAACGTGTACAACTCAACACCAAAAAGCAAATAATCTGATTTAAAATGGGCACAGGGCCTGAATAGGCAGTTTTTAAAAGAAGACATCCAGATGGCCAACAGACACACAAAAAAATGCTCAACATCACCAATCATCAAGGAAATGCAAATCAACATCACAATGAGATATCACCTCCTACCTGTCAGACTAGCTAGAGTAAAAAAGACAGGAAATAAGAAGCATTTGTGAGGGTGTGGAGAAAAAGGAACTCTGGTGCACAGTTGTTGGGAATGTAAATTGCTACAGCCACTGGGGAAAACAGTGTGGAGATTCTTTAAAAAATTATCAATAAAATTACCATATGATTCAGTAATTCCACTACTGAGTATTTGCCCAAAGGAAATGAGAAGATACATTCACCCCAGTTTATTGCAGCATTATTTACATCAGCCACAATATGGAAGCAGCCCAAGTGTCCATCAACAGACGCTTGGATAAAGAAGATGTGGTGTATACGTACAGTGGAATATTACTCAACCACCCAAAAGAATGCGGTGCTGCTATGTGCTACAACTTGGACGGACCTCCAGGGTATTATGCTACGTGAAATAAGGCAGACAGAGACAGACAAAGGCCATATATGATTTCATTTATGTGTAGCATCTAAAAACAAATGAATAAACAAAGATACAAACAAAAAGAATCAGAGCTATAAATACAGAGAACGAACTGACTCAGGTTGTCAGAGAGGAGAGGAATAAGGGATGGGCAAAACGGGTGAAGGAGAGTGATAGATACCGGCTTCCACTTACGGAATGAATAAATCTCAAAAATAAAAGGTGCAGACAAGGAAATAACATTCAAGGGCATTGTAACAATGCCGTATGGTGACGGACGAGAGTTATGCTTGTAAGCACAGCATAAGGTATAAACTTGCTGAATCACTGTATCGCACACCTGAATCTACCGTGTGTGTCAACTATATTCAAATTAAAAAAATAATTGAAAAATAATTAACTAATCAAAATCTATGGAACATAGCTGAAGAAGTACTTAGATGAATATTCCTGATTAAGGATTTATAGAAGACTGAATATTAATGAGCTAACAGTCTAATTTAAGTTAGAAAAAGAACAGGGGAGTAAAACAAAAAAAAAAAATTGACTATTGAACAAGATAACAAAGCTATGATGCAGAGGATTCACAAAGCTAAAATCTATGTCTTCACAAAGACAAAAACTTGGCAAAACCCTGACAAAACTGGTTGAGGAAAAACAAATGCGTAAATATATAATATTAGAAAAGGAAAAGGGGATTACTTCTAAAACCAGCAGAGCTTTAGGTAAATTTGAATGAAAGGCTGAACAGAAACTGATTATTACAGATGGTTACGGATTCGGTCACCACAGCCATTCATTTTTACTTACCGCCAGCAGAAGACACATTTATTTGCACATGCCAAGCTTGGGGTAGTTTCCATGCAACGATGGCTTTCGATACCATAGAATGTATGTTTGTAGCAACCTCCTCTCCCTCGGAGCATCGACTGCAAAAGTAAAAAACAAATGATAATTTGAATAAAACCCTCAAGGCAAAGAAAACACCAAGGCATCATTTTTAAGAAAAAAAGGTGCATTTCATAACCATAAATGCCCCTACGGTATCCGCATGCTGCAGAAAATTAACATTATAGTGTTTTGATGGTGCTTTAAATTTTCTAAAACCCAATGAAATAAACCTATGATCCATTAACTCTGAAAGCCCTATAGAGAAGATGGCACTGATGCTTTCATTTTCAAATCCATTCAACCGCCTCAGATAGTATTAGTACAATAATATGTAATACCAAGGGATAGATAAGACAGGCTCCTAGAGGGGAGTAGCACTCCTAAGAAAGAGTATCTCTGCTTTGAGAAAGGGAGAGTGAGTAAGGGGATGCGTCCTAGAGCATATTCTATGTCAACTGAATGGTGGAACTTGAACATACTGAAACTGCTGAGGGGACAAGTGGCATGTGTGTTAAGAGACAGATTTTCCCCCCAAAAAGGACACGATTTAATATGTGAGTGGTAAAACTGCGGTGAGTCTAGTAAGAATAAATAATTTGAAGAAATACTGTAAGATAAACTTAGAGTTGGAGTCACAAGATATTATCAAGCTTTTTCAGATGTCATCAGAAAAATCCATCTAGAAACTCTGCAAGATAGGCCTGATTTCGGTAAAAGTGAAACCTGGGAGGAGGCTACGCAAAAAAGATCATGGTGAGTTGGCTCATATTATTGGAGGAAAGGGGAAGAGTGCTAAGGAGGTACAATCAAAGGTATTCTCCGTTAGAGAGGCAAAGTCATCCAGGCAAAATGAAGTCATCCAAGATAATGGAGATGTTGCCTCATCTCAACTGTGACTGAAATATGATGGAATTAACAACAGGAAAAATGAGGAGACACAAGGAGCCCATATGTGTGCGTGTGCATGTGTGTATGTGTGCGTATACGCTATACATCAGCGTGCTCTAACGTTATAATGCTATCCACAATGAAAGAAAGTTATTAAAAAAATCTACCAGCTTGATTATTATGTTGGTTAATCACAAAGTCTTTTATTTTATTTTTTCCTGATAGAAAAGCATACTCCAGTCCATCACGTTTGGTACTTGGATTAGGAAAACTAAGGAGCAAAGGAAAAATATTGTTCAAGATAACTACGAATTCTCTTCCAAGTTGCCAATAAAATATCCAGAAGGCAAACAAAACATTCAGATCTTGCAAACAGCACTGAAAACTAAAAATAAAAGCCCACTAAATGCCAAAATCACAGCATAATTACCACTAAATATCAGGCCAATGGGAAAACAAGGTTGAAGACCTGCACATTTCATTATTTACTGAAAGGTTAATATACCTGAAGCATGCCGTGTGTTGAATGTACAATAATGAACATTCACAGAGCCCCAACCATGATCTAGTTTGAGGCGGAAATGGCAAGTAAACAGGCAAAACGTGCAATACTATTATGCTAGGGTGGTTGAATCAATCAAGATTCTTTTGCAAGCAACAGAAACGGACTCTGGCTAAAGAAAAGGGATTTGTTAAAAGGACCCCACAGATCACAGAATCTTTAGAAAGGCGGGAACGAAGGACGGCTGGCCACAGGACCACCCCTCGATCCCTCAGAAGCCATCTACTGTAGACGCCACCGCTCTGTGGCTACCATCACCACGACCACCCCTGAAATGGAGATGCCTCTGCCACGAGCTCAAGAATGAACCCTCCGTGTCCCAGCCCTTCTGTCTCTCACTCCACACTCAAAGTCTTGGGCAAAGAGAATGACCGGCCTTGATGATACTGTTATACCCACGCTGCCAGCACATGGTACCAGCAAACAGTATCTCTCCTCCTTAACTTCTGAAGCAGGCAATGGGCCCCTGCCCTAAACAAAGCTAATTCAAAAGGGAATTCCCCAAACATGAAAAGACCCAGATGCCGGGCAGGGCAAGCAGAGAAAAGACAAATGTCCAGTAAGGTATTACGAGAGCCTGAGAGACGGATGACTGACCCAGCCAGCCTCACCGGACAAGTGACAACTTCCCAGAGGTGTGATGTCCAAACAGCACTGAAGTACTGATGAAAGGATAAAAGGATAAGAGAGACAGAGTCATGTGAGAAGAGGGATGACACGTTTCTCTTTTAAAAACGCTTTTTTTCTGGGGCACCTGGGTGGCTCAGTTAGTTGAGCATCCGACTCGGGGTTTGGGCTCAGGTCATGATCTCCCAACTGAGTTCAAGCCCCGCATTGATTCTCTATCTCCCTCTCTCTCTCTGCCCTCCACCACTCACGCTGTCTCTCTGAAAATAAATAAACTTAAAATTTTAAAACTGTTTTTTTTTTCTAAAAGTTGTATAGTTTTACTTTATTTACTGTAGTTCATGACCCACGTTCAGTTAATTTTTATGTAAGATGTGAAGTTTAAAAGCAACGTGTGTATGTGTGCAGGTACTTCGGGTGTGTGCATTTTGGTGGTGGTTTTCTGCCTGTGGATGCCTAATTATCCCAACATTTGTTGAAAAGGTTATCCTTCCTCCAAGGAATTGCTTTTGCACCTTTGTAAAAAGTCATTTAGGCATGTTTGTGGGTTTCTTTCTGGGATCTCTAACCTGTTCTGTCGATCTGTGGGTCTGATACGATAAGCTATAATATCAGGATGTAGGATTCCTCCCATTTTCTTCTTCTTCCTCAACACTGTTTAGGCTCTTCTGTTTCTACAAAAACCTTACTGGGATTTTAATAGGAATTACATTAAACCTATAGATCAATTTGGGGAAAACTGACATTTTGCTGTACTGAGTCCTCTAATGAAACAACATTTATTTAGATTTACATTTAGATTTTTATTTACATTTACACTTAGATTTTCATTGATTTCTGATTTGATATCTTGCCTCATTTCTTTTTTTAATTTTTTTTTTTTTTTTCAACGTTTTTTATTTATTTTTGGGACAGAGAGAGACAGAGCATGAACGGGGGAGGGGCAGAGAGAGAGGGAGACACAGAATCGGAAACAGGCTCCAGGCTCCGAGCCATCAGCCCAGAGCCTGACGCGGGGCTCGAACTCACGGACCGCGAGATCGTGACCTGGCTGAAGTCGGACGCTTAACCGACTGCGCCACCCAGGCGCCCCTCTTGCCTCATTTCTAATGTAAGCATTTACTGCTGTAAATTTCCCTATGAGCACTGCTTGAGCTACAACCCACGTAGTTTGTTTTGTTTTTATTACCATTCAGCTGTATGTTTTGGGTTTTTTTTTCCTTTTCTTTTGAGACTTCTTCTTTGACCCAGGGCTTATTTAGAAATGTATTGCTTAAACTCAAAAAACAACAGAGGTTAGAGAGGATGCAGAGAAAGGGGAACACTTTTACACTGTTGGTGGGAATGCAAACTGGCACAGCCACTCTGGAAAACAGTATGAAGGTTCCCCAAAATATTAATAGGCCATCTCTATCAAAATAACACCAGCATTCTTCACAGAGCTAGAACAAACAATCCTCAAATTTGTATGGAACCAGAAAAGACTCCAAATACCAAAAGGAATCCTGAAAAAGAAAACCAAAGCTGGACGCATCACAATCCCAGACTTCAAGCTGTATTACAAAGCTGTAATCAAGAGAGTATGGTACTGGCACAAAAACAGACACTCAGATCAATGGAACAGAATAGAGAACTCAGAAATGGACCCACAAACACATGGCCAACTAATCTTTGACAAAGCGGGAAAGAATATCTAATGGGATAAAGACAGTCTCCTCAGCAAATAGTGCTGGGAAAACTGGACAGCAAAGTGCAGAAAAATGAACCTGGACCACTTTCTTACACCATACACAAAAATAAACTCAAAATAAGATGGGAAGCCATCAAAATCCTCGAGGAGAAAGCAGGCAAAAACCACTTTGACCTCAGCCACAGCAACTTCTTACTCAACACGTCTCTGGAGGCAAGGGAAACAAAAGCAAAAATGAACTATTTGGGACCTCATCAAAATAAAAACCTTCTGCACACCAAAGGAAACAATCAGCAAAACTAAAAGGCAACCAATGGAATGGGAGAAGATATTTGCAAATGACATATCAGATAAAGGTTTAGTATCCAAAATCTATAGAGAACTTATAAAACTCAACACCCAAAAATCAAATAATCCAGTGAAGAAATGGGCAAAACACATGAATAGACACTTCTCCAAAGAAGACATCCAGATGGCCAACTGACACATGAAAAAACGCTCCACATCGCTCATCATCAGGGAAATACAAATCAAAACCACAGTGAGATGCAACCTCACACCTGTCAGCATGGCTAACATTAACAACTCAGGCAACAACAGATGTTGGCAAGGATGCGGAGAAAGAGGATCTCTCTTGCATTGCTGGTGGGAATGCAAGCTGGTGCAGGCACTCTAGAAAACAGTATGGAGGTTCCTTAAAAAATTAAAAATAGAACTACGACCCAGCAATTGCACTACTGGGTATCTATTGAAGGGATACAGGTGTGCTGTTTCGAAGGGGCACATGCACCCCAATGTTTATAGCAGCGCTATCGACAATAGCCAAAGTATGGAAAGAGCCCAAACATCCATCAACGAGTGAATGGATAAAGAAGATGTGGTATATTGGGGCGCCTGGGTGGCGCAGTCGGTTAAGCGTCCGACTTCAGCCAGGTCACGATCTCGCAGTCCGTGAGTTCGAGCCCCGTGTCAGGCTCTGGCCTGATGGCTCGGAGCCTGGAGCCTGTTTCCGATTCTGTGTCTCCCTCTCTCTCTGCCCCTCCCCCGTTCATGCTCTGTCTCTCTCTGTCCCAAAAATAAATAAAAAACGTTGAAAAAAAATTAAAAAAAAAAAAAAAGAAGATGTGGTATAGATATACAATGGAGTATTACTCGGAAATCAAAAAGAATGAAATTTTGCCATTTGCAACTACTTGGATAGAACTAGAGGGTGTTAAAAAACTAGTCAGAGAAAGATAAATATCATATGACTTCACTCATATGAGGAATCTAAGATACTAAATAGATGAACATAAGGGAAAGGAACCAAAAATAATATAAAAACAGGGTGGCAGACAAAACATATGAGACTCTTAAATATAGAGATCAAACAGAGGGTTGCTGGAGGGGTTGTCGGGGGGGATGGGCTAAATGGGTAAGCAGCATTAAGGAATCTACCCCTGGAATCATTGTTGCACTATATAGGCTAACTTGGATGTAAATTTAAAAAATAAATTAATTTTAAAAAATAATAGAACTACCTACAACCCAGCAATTGCATTACTAGGTATTTACCCAAAGGATACAAAAAAGCTGATTCGAAGGGGCACATGCATCCCAATGTTTATAGCAGCATTATCAACAACCAAATTATGGAAAGAGCCCAAATGTCCACCAACTGATGAATGGATAAAGAAGATGTGGTGTATATACACAATGTAATATTACAGAAATCTTGCCATTTAGAACAACATGGATGGAACTAGAGTGTATTATCCTAAACAAAATAAGTCAGAGAAAGACAAATATTGTATGATTTCACTCATATGTCGAATTTAAGAAACAAAACAGATGAACACAGTGGAAGGGAGGAAAAATAAGATAAAAACAGAGAGGGAGACAAACCATAAGGAACTCTTAAATACAGAGAACTGAGAATTGCTGGAGAGGAGGTGGGTAGAGGGAATGGGTTAAATGGGTCATTGCTATTAAGGAGGACACTTGTTGGGATGAGCAGTGGGTATTATATGTAAATGATGAATCACTAAATTCTACTCCTGAAACCAATATTATTAGAAAGAAAGAAAGAAAGATGAGAAGGAAGGAAGGAAGGAAGGAAGGAAGGGAGTTAGTTTAATTTCTATATAGTTAGAGATTTACCTTTCGATTCTATTAACTTCTAGCTTGCCCATTATGGTCAGGGAACAACTATATGATTTCAATTGTTGTAAACTCGCTGAGATTGTTCAATGGCCTAGAACATGGTCTGTCCCGGTCAATGTTCCAAAGGCACTTGAAAAAACATGTATTCTGCTGTTGCTGCATGGTATATTCTTTATCTGTCAATTAGATCCTATTAATCAACTATGTTGCTCAGATTTTCTAGAACCTTGTGATTTTTAGTCAAGTAGTTCCAGCAGAGGTTGAGAGGGGGTTTCAGAGCCCCCAACAAGAACTGTGAAGTTGTATTTTTATAAATTTCTCCATTCAACTAGGTCAGTTTTGAGCCTCCAAATGTTTGGTATATACTCACTTAGTATGGATTATCATTTAATCATTATGAAATGTCATTCTCTGTCTCTAGAGAAAGTGTCTTTGCTCTGAGATCAACTTAATCTGATATTTACACAGGCAAACCTGCTTTTTGGATTACTGTCAGCATGGTATATGGCTTTCTATCATTTTACTCAACCCACCCATGTCACTAAATTTGAAGGGAGCTTCTCACAGACATCATATCTTGGAGTCCTGTTTTTTTTTACAGGACTATTTTGCCAATAGCTATCACTTGATTGGTACACTTAGAATTGTATTTGAAGCAATTACTGATACACTAGCCCTTAAGTTTGCTATTTTATTATGCTTCCTGCTTGTTTCCTCTCATTCTCATACCTGTTACTCTTTCTTGATTTCCTGCAGGATACTTAAACGTGTTTTGGGATTACATCTTAATTTATCTTGTTTTTTGGTGTATCCTTTTGTAAATATTTGTAGTTGTTTGTAGCTCTTTGTATAGTGTTTGCAGTGGTTATTCTGAGTGTTACATACATATACGTGACACGTATATACTGTATGTGTGGTATATTTACACATATACATGACTTATTATAGTCTGCTGGTATTAACATTTTATACCTCAAGTGAAGTAAGGAAGGAAACATCACTTCCATTCAAGTCCCTTTAACTTTCCCTTTTTTATTTTTTTTAATTTTCTTAATGTTTATTTATTTTTGAGAGAGAGAGACAGAGTGCGAGCAGGGGTGGGTCAGAGAGAGAAGGAGACACAGAATCCGAAGCAGGCTCCGGGCTCTGAGCTGTCAGCAGAGCTGACATGAACTGAGAATCATGACTTGAGCTGAAGTCAGAGGCTTAACTGACTGAGCCACCCAGGCACCCCTAACTTTCCCTCTTTTAAATTAAATGTTTTTGCCCTGAGTATTACATGGTATCTTAATTTTTGTTTCAATCATCAAATACAATTTATAAGAATCATGAGAAAAATTATCATCTGCTGCATGGACCCATATTTCTGATCTTCCCATCATTCTTTCTGACTTCCTGCTGCTCTAATAATCTTTCTTCTATCATTTCAGTAGATTAGAAGAACTTCGTTTAGTCAGTTTTTAAGGGCAGATCAGCCAACAACAAATTCTTTGTTCTCTTGCATGCATGTCTGTACTTAATCTTCATTCTGGAAGGACAGCGTGGCCAGATACAGAATTAATGGTCGCCAGCTCTTTTCTTACAACATTTGAAAACCGTACCGCCTCCCTCTGGCCTCCATGAATTCAGATGAGAAATCTGGTGTCAAATTAACATTACTACATCATTTATCTCTAGCATCTGTCACGATTTTTTCTTTTTTACTTTTCAGATCCATTAATTCTAAGAGGTCTTGGTGTGGATTCCTTTCGTTTTATCCCACTTGGGGTTTGCGCTCTTTGTTGTTCAGAGGGGGTAAATTCTATTGACCTATCTGTTTACAGATCATTCTGTTGATCTGGTGAGGCCACTGATGCCATCTATCCTCTGTCATCTCCACTCTACTACTGAGCCCATTTGGTTTTTTATTTGTTACTGTGTTTTTCAATTTTAAAATTCCCCCTTGGTTCTTTTTATAATTTCCATTTCTTTGCTGGGATTTTTTATTTTTCATTTGTTTCCAGAGAATTTGTAACTGACTGCTGAAGCATCTGTATGACAGCTGCTTTAAAATCCTTGTCAGATTATTCCATCATCTGATTCATCTGGTGTTGGTATCAGCTCATTATCTTTTCTCGTTCAAGTTGTGATTTCCTTGGTTCTTGGTATGACAGGTGATTTTTATTGCATTCTAGACATTCTGTCTACTATGTCAGGGGACCCTAGATCCTATTTAATTACTTTATTTCAGGAGGCAGTCACTTGAGCATACAGGTCTTTTGTGTGCTGTGGTTCCAATGTCAAAGTTTAATTTTCCAAACCTTTGCCGTGTAACTTTGCTTGGGATCCCACTCACTGATCTCTGCTGTTACCATCTGCAGAGGTAGAAGGGGTTCCTCTAGGATGGCTCGCTGAGAGGTCTCGAAGGAGTGAGGAGGCCAGGTGTCGTGTCAGCTGGCTTCCCAGGGTAGGCTACTCATGCAGCAAAGTTCCTCCGTGATTGCCCCTGACAACCCCAGTAATTGAGTGGGAGAGGGAATCTTAGGCTCACAGGGACAAAGAGGCTTCCCCAGCTAGACCACTTCCCCACTGATGCCACTTGCCAGGGCCACCCAGCCACCATGTTCTCTCTCCATTGGGAAAGGAAGCCTCAGGCCCTGCAGGGATGGAAAGCATTTCACAAGTCAGGTCACTTGTTGGAAAAGTAGGTGGTGGGAAGGGATCTCTCTCTTTCCACTTTCACTTGGCCACCCTCGTATCTCTTAACAGGAAAGCAGAATTTCAGGTCCAACAGGAATGGAGACCACTTGTGCTAGCCACTTCCTGTTAGTGGGGCTCCCAGCTGATCTCCTTGGCAGTGGTACTGGGCCTGCCCAATCCTGTTGGAGGGACTCTTGTTCCATACTGGGAATAAATGAGCCTCCTTAGGTGGTTTTCTGTTGCAAGATTAAGGATTAGGAAACATGGGGTTTGAGTTGCGCTCAGAGATGGGAGATGTAAAACATCCTGCTGCTGTACTGCTCCTCCACTCCTGGGATCTCGAACCAGGCAGCCTTCCTCTTACCACCTTTCAAAGTTCTCATCTGGTTGCCTTTGTGTTTCCCAGGGTTCCAGGGTTGCGCACAGCAGGAAGGAACAGGGAGAAAGGGTTTCTGCCCTCTTGTCCAGACCACAAATCCTCAGACATTACATTTTGAAAGGAAGTACTCTCACATCCGAAAACTAGTAAATAAGCAGGCTGGAAAGGGAACAAGATCTGAGAGTAACACATACTTAGAATTAAATCTACGTGATGGATCTGGGTGGAAATTATAGATAGCCTCAGATTCATTAATCCATGAATTCTTGGCGTCAAACGGCAAATGAGAGCCTGAGAAAATACAACGGCACCCAGCAGCCACACTGAATGAATGCAGGACACTATCAGCAGGCAGGCTCTGTGCACGTCAATTTGGAGATGGGGGTGCAGGGAGAAGAATGGAGGTGGGATGCTGAGAGACAGATCTTCATGGGTCTCTCTCCCTCTGAATATCTTGCAAGCAGCACTAATTGCCTTCTAGACTATCTTTTCAAAAAGGTTTGTATAGTGAAGAGCCTTAGAAGATCTACTGTCTCTCTAGAGCAAACCACATATCTGTTTATTGTCCAGGATAATAAAGATGTGTCCCTCTATGGCAAAGGTCAGGCAGGAATATCATCAACTATAAAAGTTTCATTTTCCTTAAACTTGGGGTTCCTCTCCTATAACATACATAACACATGTTACCTGGCCCTTCTACAGCTGCTTCCCAGGAACTGGGGGCTCAGGAACCAGAGCAAATAATGATATTCTGGCTACAGCTATTATTATAATGTACCATCCATGCTTTCTGCCAGCATCCATGACACTCTAGCCGGCTAACCTGTTAGCTTGCAAGAAGGGTAAAATTTCAGACTCTAATTTGTGACAGAGAATGGAGAACTCAATGCAGACGTCAATAAACTACAGTCCACGGGACAAAAACATCCGTTTCTGTAAATAAAGTCTTGTCGGAACACTGTCACCCAAACTTGTATACTTACTGTCTATGGCTGCTTTTCTGCTACAATGGCAGAACCAAGAAGTCACAACACAGATCAGATGACCCACAAATGTTAAAAAGTCAGTACCTGGCCCTTCAAGGAAAACTCTGCTGGCCCCTGACTTAGATATTTCTTTCATTTTCTAGAACAAAATAAACTCCAAACGGATTAAACTGTTAAAAAAGTACTAATGGGAGAAGAATTGGGGGAAAGGTGGAGGGGCAGAGCTGGAATCAGTCCCCCGACCTGGACAACATCTGCACTGGCAGAATCTATCTGATGGAACTATTTCGGAACTCACTGCTGAAGGCTTGCAACTTCCAGGTAAAGGCTGGAACAGTTCATTTCAGCTCTTAGCACAGTAGGAGCTCCCCGGCCCCCACCCCCAGCCATTTGGCAGACAGCTGTGCATGTGTTCCTGGGGCAGCTTGCACATAGCTAGGACAGGCAAAAAGGACCCTGTCCTGCAAAATACTGGGGACCTGTGTTCTGACTACTAATTGCAGCTTCTGATCATGGAAGTACAGAGAGGTGTGCGGCCATCGTTGCTCCTCTCCCCATTTTTGCAGGGCCCTACCCCTCCAGCTCAAGTGACTGCCAGGAGATTGGAAGGACTGCTACCTATTTTGATCCCCCTTGACTTTTCGCTGTCACCCTTTCAGGAGCCAGATGTTAAAAAGTAGGATATTCAAAACAACTGAATATCACCTTCAGGGACAAATAGAAAGTTACTGTGCGTGCCCAAGGAAAGGCTCAGGAAACACACAGTTAACACATTAAGTTTACCCCTCAGCCTCATCCTTACAGAGACAGCATACAAAACTCAATAAAACAAAAACAACAACAAAAAACAGCAAACCCTGTACAAGGGGGAGAATCTGATTTCCAGAGTTACCACACGATGAGCTTCAAATGTCCACAACAAAGACACAGGAAGTATGTCCCATTCAAAGGGAAAAAAATAATTCAACAGAACCTATTCCTGAAAAATACTTTATGGCAGATACATTAGACAGACTTTAAAAACACTGTCCTAAAGATGCTCCAAGAACTACAGGAAGACGTGGAAAAAATCAACCAAACAACATATGAACAAAATGGAAATATCAGTAAAGAGCTAAGAAGCCTAAAAAGAAACCAAAAAGAAATTCTGAAAAGTATAATAATTGAAATGAAAAATTCACTAGAGAGACTCAAGGCAGATTTGAGCAGGCAGAAGAATCAGTGAACTTGGAGGTAAGAAGATGGAAATTACCAAGGCTGAGGAGCACAAAGAAAAGCGAAGAGAGCTCAAGGGATCTGTGGGACACATCAGGCAGAACAACACGCACTTCGCAAGTGCCCCAGGAGAAAAGAGCCGGAGGCAGTGAGAATATATGAAGAAATAGTAGCTGGAAACTTCCCAAATTTGATGACAGTCATAAATATAAACATCTGAGAAACTCAACAAACTCCAAGTAAGATGAACTCAAAGAGACCTACACCAAGACACATTATACTCAAAGTTTCCAAAGGGAAAGACAAAGAATCAACCTTGAAAGTGGCAAGAGAAAAGTGAATCATCACATACAAGGGAGCATTCATAAGATTATGGGCAGATTTCTCATCTGAAACTCGGGGGATCAGAAGGCAATGGACCAATACACTCAAAGTGCTAAAAGGAAAAAAACACTATCAACCAAGAATCCTATATCTGGCAAAACTGTCCTTCAGAAGTGAAGGAGAAATCAAGACATTTCCAGAGGAATAAAAGTTGAGGCAGTTCATGACCACTAGACCTGCCCCGATCATTTCTTGCTCAAGGGATTCCTGCGGGTGAAATGAAAGGACAGCAGGCAGGACCCCAAAGCCAGAGACATAAAGGTCTCAATAAAGGTAAATATAGGGGAATTGTGAAAGCTGGTGTTATTGTAACAATGGTTTGTAGCTTTTTTTTCCTACTTGATTTAAGAGACTAATATGTATAAAAAAAAATTATTAGTGTAAGGCTGGTATTACTGTAACTTTGGTTTATAATTCCAAATCTTGTTCTCTACATGATTTAGATGACTGCATTTAAAGGAGTTATTAGTTTACATTTCTGGGCTCACAATGTGTAAAGATGTAATTTTGTGGCACCAATAACTGAAAAGGGCGGAGACAGAGCTATAAAGGTGCAGTTTTTGTATGTTATTGAAGTTAAGCTACAATAAATTTAAATTAAAATGTTATAACTTTAAGATGTGAAATGTTATCCCCATGGTAACCACAAAGAAAACAGCTGCAGAATATACACAAAAGGAAATTAAGAAGGAATTTAAACATTTCACTACAAAAAAAATCACTAAAAAAGACAAAAAGTTAGGAAATGAGGGACAAAAATGCAGTAGGGCACACAGGAAAAAAAAAAAAAAGAGCACAACGACAGAAGTAAGCCCCCCTTATAGTAATTACTTTAAATTTAAATGGATTAAACTCTAATCAAAAGATGAGAGATTGGCAGAATGCATAAAAATACATGATCCAGGGGCACCTGAGTGGCTTGGTCGGTTAAGACTCTGACTAGTGGCTTCGGCTGAGGTCATGATCTCATGGTTCTTGAGTTCGAGCCCCGCATTGGGATTCTCCCTCTCCCTCCCCAGCTTGCTCAAAATGAACTTAAAAAAAAAAAAAAAAAAAAAAAAAAACTACACAATCCAACTCTGCTGTATACAAGAGACTCACTGTACATCCAAAGACACACACAAGTCAGAAGTTAAAGGATGGAAAGATATTCTGTGCAAACAGTAACCAAAGGAGAGCAGGAGTGGCTACACTCTCATCAGACAAAAAAGACTTCAAATCGAAAAAAGATTACATTGGGGCATCTGACTTCGGCTCAGGTCACGATCTCACAGCTCGTGGGTTCAAGCCCCACATCAGGCTCTGTCAGCACAGAGCCTGGACCCTGCTTCAGATTCTGTGTCTCCCTATCTCTGCCCCTCCTCCGCTCGTGCTCTGTGTGTGTCTCTCTCTCTCAAAAATAAATAAATATTTTAAAAAGTTAAAAAAAAAAATTACAAGGAACCAAAGACATTATATATTATAAAAGATTCAAAACAGCAAGATATAACAATTATAGACATTTATACACCAAATGACAGATCTTCAAAATATATGAAGCAGAAATGGATAGAGTTGGAGGGAGAAAAAGACAGCTCTACAATAACTGGTGGAGACTTCAATGAAGAGAACAACCAGAGAGAAGACAAGGAAGGAAACACAGGACTTCACAAAAAAGACCAGCTAGATCTGAGAGACGTATGCAGAACACTCCACACAATTAACAACAGATACACATTCTTCTCCACTAAGCATCGGACATTTCTAAGATAGACCACTAATTAGGCCAAAAATAAAGTCTTAACAGATTTTTTTAATTTTTTTTAACACTTATTTATTATATTATTGAGAGAGAGACAGAGCATGAGTATGGGAGGGGCAGAGGAAGAGGGAAACACAGAATCTGAAGCAGGCTCTAGGCTCTGCACTGTCAGCACAGAGCCCGATGCGGGGATCTAATTCACAAACCGGGAGATCATGAACTGAGCCAAAGTCAAACACTCAACCGACTAAGCCACCCAGGCGCCCCAAGTCTTAATAGATTTTAAGAGATAGAGATCATACCAACTATCTTCTCTGACCACAATGCAATGGAGTTAGAAATCAGTAACATAAAGAAAACTGGAAGTAAAAATTATGGAAATTAAACTGCACACTTTACACTTTTAAACAACCAATGGATCAAAGAAGGAATCAAAAGAAAAATTAGAAAATACTTAAGAGATGAATGAAAATGAAAAACAAACACCAAAATTTATGGGATGCATCAAAAGCAGTGCTAAGGGAGAAATTTACAGCTATAAATGCTTATATTAGGAAGGAAGGAAAGAAGGAAGGAAGGAAGGAAGGAAGGAAGGAAGGAAGGAAGGAGTTCAAATCAACAACCTAACTTTACAACTTAAGGAATTAGAAAAAGATTGAACAGGGCGCCTGTGGCTCAGTCGGTTGAGTTTCCAACTTCAGCTCAGGTCATGATCTCACGGTCTGTGAGTTCAAGCCCCACGCCAGGCTCTGTGCTAACAGCTCAGAGCCTGGAGCCTGCTTCAGATTCTGTGTCTCCCTCTCTCTCTGACCCTCCCCCATTCATGCTCTGTCTCTCTCTGTCTCAAAAATAAAATAAAACATTAAAAAAAATTTTTTTAATAAAAAAAAAAGAATGAACAAATCCAAAACTAGCAGAAGGAATGAAATAATGATGATTATATCAATGAAACAGACAATAGAAAAACAACAGATAAAAATCAGCAAAACAAAAGTGCGTTTTTCAAAAAGACTGACAAAAATCAACAAACCTTTAGCTACATGGGACTAAAAAAAAGAAGACTCAAATTACTAAAATCAGTAATGAAAGTGGGGACATTACTACCAATTCTACAGAAATAAAAGATATGAGAGTACTATGAAACTGGATAAACTAGCTGAAATGGACAAATGTCTAGAAACACAAAACCTACCAGAAATCACAAAGAAAAAGAAAACCTGTATAAGACCTATCGCTAATAAGAAGACTGAATCAGTAATCACCAATCTCCCAGCAACCACAACAAAAGCCCAAGATCTGATTTCTTCACCGGGTGAATTCTACCAAGGACTTAAAGAACTAATACCAATCAAAAAATGGGCAAAGAATAAACATTTCCCCAAAGAAAATACACAAATGGCCAATAAGCGCGTGAAAAGATGCTCACCAACACTAACAGTCAGGGAATACAAATCAGAACTACAATGATACCTCACATCCATTAGGATGGCTATCATCCAAAACCAAAAACAAAGCAAGTGTTGGTGAGGATGTACAAAACTGGAACCCCTGGATACTGCTGATGGGAATGCAAAATGGCATAGCTCCAGTGTTAAACAGTATGGAGGTTCCTCAAACAACTAAAAAGTGAATTCCCATATAACCCAGCAATTCCACTTTTGTGGATGTAGCCAGAAGATTTGAAAACAGGATCAAAGAGATATTTGTACACCCATGTTCACAGCAGCATTATTCATAACAGCTAAAACATGGAAGCAACCCAAGTGTTTATCAACACAAAAATGGATAAAGAAAAATATGATATATGTACATACAATGGAATATTATTCAAACTTAAAAAGGAAAGAAATTCTAACACATGCCACAACATGGATGAACCCTGAGGACACTATGCTAAGTAAAATAAGCCAGTCACAAAAAGACCAACACTGTATGATTTCACTTATTTGAGATACTCAGAGTAGTCAAAATCATAGAAGCAGAAAATATGGTGGTTGCCAGGGGCTGTGGAGAGGGAAGAATGGGAAGTTAGTGTTTAATAGGTATAAAGTTTGTTTTGCAAGATTAGGAGTTATGGGGATGGATGGCAGTGACAGCTGCATAAGGTAAAGTATTTAATACCACTGAACCATATACTTAAAAGTGGCTAAGTTGGGAAACTTTAACAGAATAAAAAAAAAACTTAGTCTTAAAAAGTAGTACAAAGACAGAAGTCACTAGGGGCGCCTGAGTGGCTCGGTCAGTTAACCATCCAACTTCAGCTCAGGTCATGACCTCATGGTTCATTGGTTCGAGGCTGAGTCAGGCTCTGTGCTGACAGCTCAGAGCCTGGAGCCTGCTTCGGATTCTGTGACTCCTTCTCTCTCTGCCCCTCCCACACACACTCTTTCTCTCTCAAAAATAAATAAACATTAAAAAATTTAAAAAAAAAAAAAAAGAAGTCACCATTTTCTAAATCCCTGGGTGAGAAAGAATTCCATAAGCTTAAAAAAATAGAAAAAACCACAAAGGCAACATTAAATGAATAAAAATAAACAAAAATATAAAATTTAAGCACATCAAACAACAACCACCACCTCCAAAGGGGCAAAAAATAGACTAGGAAAAATATTTTTTTTTCAATTTTCTCTTTTTAAAGCTTATTTATTTTGAGAGAGACAGAGATAGCACAAATTAGGGAGGGGCAGAGAGAGAGAGAGAGAGAAAGAGAATCCCAAGTCCCCGATGTGGGGCTCGAACCCACAAAGCTGCAAGATCATGACCTGAGCTGAAACAAGAGTCACACGCTTAATAACCGACTGAGCCATCCAGGCACCCCTAGGAAAAATTTTTTCAATAAATGATAGATCCAGACTTTAACAGCTTTACAAACAGTTCATAGGAAATTATAAGGAAAGATAGTTAGCAAACCTTTTCCATTTGTAATATCATTTCTAGGACTCTAAATAATCTAAATGCACACAAAGCTTTATATAAAAACACATTCTTCATGTAATTGCTTATATTAGAGGGGGAAAAAAAACACACATCACCAGGTGAATGCCAAATTAAATTATGGCACTTTCATCAATAATTACATAGTCACTGTGCTTCAGAAAGATTTTTCAATAGGAAAAATGCTTGTTATAATGTTCAGTGAAAAAAATTGATACAAAATTTCACATACAACATGATTTCAAATACATAAAAACATGCATAAAGGTGAATAGTAAAAAAAGGCTGAAAGAAAATACACTTTAAGATTTATGTAAGGTAGAATGTAAGTTTTATTTTCTATATTTTTCTTATTTTTTACAAAAGGACATGTGTTATTTTAATAATAAACAAAAGCAGTTTTGCTAAGGAAAAATGATTTGAATGAGAAACTCGCATAGCATCATCCACAAGTCTGTGAATCTTTTCACTAAATATAAGGTCACAGATTTAAGCACCGTCTGATTATATTTTTTCGCCAGAACGTGATAGCTTTTCCAACTGCTATCTGCGTAATTCATCACCATGCACCCTACTTCACACTATTCTCAAGTGCTGACGATGTGCTTTTTCACCACTTACTTGTGGCTGAGCATTTCAATAAGACTTATAGACATTCCCCTCCCACAACTGATTGTGTTCTGGAAGAACTCACTGCATGGGAATAATTATACGAATAACTGGGAATTTCTCATCAGAAACCAATGAAGACCAGACAACCATGGAGCAGTATCTCTGAAGTGCTAAAAGAAAGGCTGTCAATCCACAATTCTACACGCAGCAAAAACAAAGAATGAAAGCAAAATACCGACATCCTCAGGTCAAGAAAAACCAAGAGAATTCACTGCCACCTGACCTACTCTGAGACATACTAAAGGAAGCCAAGGCAGACAGATGGGGAAAGGCTAGTATGCAACCACTAATCAAAACAAAGCTAGGATATCTGAATTAACAACAGACAATTTAACTTCTAAACAAGGACCCCTACCATAGGTAACAAGGGACATTACATAATGATAAAAGTGTAGATTCACCGTGAAGACCTAAGAATCCTAAGTGTGAATGTACCTAACATCAGAGCTTCAACGTACATGAGGCAAAAACTGATACAAAAGAAATGGGCAAATCCACAATGAGAGCTGGAGTTTTCCACACTCCTCTCTAACAGAGCGAGACTGAAAATCTGTAAGGATATAAAAACTATTACCAAGTCAACCTCTGATCTGGGTTTGGGTTTACTGGAGTTTTATCTGGGGCTGGGGAGAGGGAAACAGGAAAAGACGTACAGGAAAGACAGGAGAGGGACCCTTTTCACCAAGCTGAATTACAACATCAGTGAAGGCAGGCATCTCTCACATCCCCATTACCTTGCACTTGTCTCTGAGCACAGAGAATATATGCCGACAGACTAACCATGGGTATAGCACAGCCACATTTCCATTTCTCCTACTCCCTGTGCCATGTGACTTGTGATTTTTCTATAATACCATTGCTACTTAACAGTAATAAAGCCACAACCACAAAGGAAAGTAAAAGGGCCATATCGTACGTGATATATGCTATACATAAACGCTATGTATGACATATATGGCATATGCATTTACATATATATTTATGATAAATACATATTTCTTTTCCAGACTACAGTGGTAAAGACAGGAAAATACACTCTCAATTAAAGTGACCACCAAATAGGCAAGTCCTCTTCCATCGGTATCCTTACAAGGTCATGATTTCCTGCTGAAAGAACCTCCTACTCCCTGCAACTCCATTCAGATGACAGAAGTTTAGAAAACGAAGATGGCAAAGCCACAAAACTTGATAGAATGCTTGCCAGCCCCTTTGTCTTTCAAGCAAATACCCCTTGACACAGAACCAAGAAAAGAAAAAAAAAAAAAGAATAAACCCCACTTCCTGTCCTGTTCTCCACATTCTCATCTATATCTATGTCTATACAATGAGAGTTGCCACACACAGGTGTGTAACACCCACCAAGTCAGCAGCAAACCATGACCACTTCCTTATAAGGAGCCAATATCATCTGGTTCCAGTACCTACGCACTGGCCCGAAACTCAGTGGCTTAATACAACACCGATCTGCTATTTTCCCTGTTAATTCTGTGGGTCAGTTGGGTGGTCTCCCCACTCCCTATAGGGTCTGTGCTAAGGTTACTCATACAGCTGGAACGAGAGGCAGTCTGGCTGGGGCTACACATCCCAGAAGACCTCACTCACATGTCTGACACTGGATGCTGGCTGGGGGGGGGGGGGGGGGGGGGGGGGGGGCGGGCCTTGCTCCTTTCCCCCATTAGTTTAGACTGGCTTCTTTAGAGCACAACAGCTGGGTTCTCGGAGGAAGCCTTCCAAAAGGAGAAGCCTCGATGTCCAAGCACCTATCAGGCCTCCACTTGCACTGTGCTTGCTCACAGCCCAACAGCCCAAGCAGGTCCAATGGCCAAGCCTAGAGTCCTTGTGAGAGAGGATTGCAAGAGTGTGACTATTGGGAGTCATGGTTCACTGAGGGCTGCCCAGTTAATAGACTCCTACATCATTTATACCAATTACGTTCACTCCAAGCCTGAAGGCAAAAATTCTTCACATCATAATTTATTAGTTTTCAAAGAGCTTTCACACTCAATATAACCGCTAATAGCTCTAGATCAATTTTTGGCTTATTATAACAAAATCCTTTTAATATATGGTGATTACTGCAGCTCTCTGGGTAGACAGGCAAATATTCTGATTTTAGATATTTAAGATATGTTTACTTAATACACAATCACCATATTCTGTGCTAAGTGATTTAGAGGAAAAATGAATGATTCTGACTTCATTGTATGTATTTTTTATAAAACCCTAAAGTTCTTACCTTAGAAAACATAAAAGCTTTCTAGACTATTCAAAAACACAAATTTTTAAAATTCTTTACATTGAAATCAAATGGAAATATATTAAGAAATAACAAATCACCACCATAGTCACACAGATATACAATTTATTGCAAAGAACTTTAGAACACACATTTGGAATGTATGCTCTTAATGGGATGCATTCTATTGACAGAAGGAGCTACAATGAATCTATTTCTCCTCTTCAAAATTATGGAGGACCCTAAAGAACTTTCATTTGTGTGGTTTATATCAATCAATATTTACATAAAAGAAATTAGAACCAAGAAATGTTTAAAATATTTCTTAGTATTTCAATTACGATAATTACAAGCCCATCACGTGTTAACACAACAGCATGGTTTTATGAAAAATATATTTTCCAAGATCAAAAAAAAAAAAAGCATAAAACAGTTGGATTCTTATAGATGTTTCTATATTCCAACTGTTGTGATATGTTATTTTGGTTATGGTATATGAACAAAACCCAGCCTCAGACAGATATGCAGCTGGAAAAAAGCAGTATTTTAATAGCCTTTTCAGAAAATTGTAAACGTTCTACTCTAATACTAAACCAAAAGTCCACAAGTTTCATTAAATATTAACTGCATTATGGAATCTGAAAACATACTAATGAACTTTTCATGTTTTGTTACATTAAAATACATTTGTCTACCTTGCACTTTGAATTTTATTTTATAACATCATGTATTGAAAAACACTGGTTCACAAAGTTATGCAGATCTTCCAAATACTGACACATTTCATTGTATAATATTTTAAAAATCACACTTTTTAAAATCACAACTGATCTCATCACTAAACTCTTCAAGTATTGGGAGGCTGCCAAACTTATGGCAACTAATACAAGTTTTCCAAAATTCTACTTTGCCTTTTTAAAGCTCAACTTTGTTACTGGCAATAACTACTTTCAGTGGTTTTCCTTGAAGTGTCAGGCTGACTTTGGTTATTAAAATATATGTATATATATTGGCCACATACCTAAGCCTGAATAACCATACTTCATTGTTTTTGTACATTAAAATGGCATTCCATGAACACAGCAACTTACAACCTAACTGCAAAAATGTTTTCCTAAAGACAACTGTAGGGGCGTCTGGGTGGCTCAGTTGATTAAGCGTCCAACTTTGGTTCAGGTCAAGACCTTGTAGTTTGTGGGTTTGAACCCCACATCAGGCTCTGTGCTGACAGCTCAGAGCCTGGAGCCTGCTTTGGATTCTGTGTCCCCTTTGCTCTCTGCCCCTCCCCCGCTAGCACTCGGTCTCTCTCTCTCTTTCTCAAAAATAAACATTAAAAAAACAAAACAAAAAGACAACTGTATACTTTGGTACGCAACAAAAGTGCTTTACACATACTTGCCATTTCTTCATTTAATATTCTTCAGATATTAAATACTCTTTAGATATTCTTCAAAATATTAAAAAGACAGATAGTCACAGGTAGAGATGTTTTTAAATAATTTCTGCAACTTCATCAAGGTAATTCTTAAGTATAACTGACATTAAAAAAAAAAAAAAACAGTGAATGCACGTTGACTACTTAGTACAGTTTGGTATATTGCCTTAATTCATACTGAGGGGTCGGCCTTTTTAACCAACATTGCTTTTGCACCATTAATGCAAATGTCCACACAGCAAAAAAAACAAATGACATCACAGTTTTATTATGAAAACAGTATTGACCTCTGGGACACCCAAGGGTCTGCAGATCACAATTTAAGAACCACCATTGTAGGTTACCAGCAATAAGTAATCTTGTCAATATAAAAAAAAATCAAGGATTTTGTTGAGGGGAAAAAAGGGATACAATTACAAAATGAAAGAAATTAACTGAAAACTAATGTTGGAATGAGAGTTCAACCACTTTGGAAAACTACTCATAATGTCTACAAAAGCTAAACATGGGTTTAAGCAATTCTACTCCAAGGTGTACACCCAAGAAAAATGAGTGTTAAGTCCAAAGACTGTACATGAATGTTCATAGCACTGACTTTATATGAGCAAACACAGTAACAAAAAACTAGAAACAATCCATTGTCCATTAACAAGTAAATGAATAAATGGCAGCCTATCTACACAACGGAATATATTCAGCAAGAAATGAAGTATTGATTCACACAGAAACATGGAAGAACATCAATAACGATGCCAAATGAATGAAGCCAGATCAAAAAGAGAACATAATGCATAACTATATTAAATTCTAGAAAATATAAATTTTATATGCAGAGACAGAAAGCAAATCAGTGGTTTCCTAGAGATAGAAATAAAGAGATAGATGGATTACAAAGAAGCACAAGGAAATCTGGGGGCTGTTCATTACCTTGATTTTGATGTGTATTCTCACTAATACACCCATAGGCCAAAATTCACAAATTGTATACTTCGCATACAATTTCTCGTAGGTCAATTATACTTCAATTAATGTTAAAAATATTTTAACTAAGAAAGGGGGGGGGGGGAGGGAAGATGCAGGAGTCAACTAGAAAAGTTCCCACCAACCAAACTGTGACATTTAGGATCAATAAAATGACTACGATGGGTTGAACTGATGAAAATACATCACTACATAATGAGATTACAAAACAGAGAAGAAAATTCATTGCCATCTGAGGCAGCTAATAAAATAACATCCACTTTGAAACCTGGTAACTACAGAGAAAGAATTAAACATGTATCCTGCTCGCCAACTGGAACAGTATTTCAGAGTAACCAAATATCTGTAGTTAATAATAAAAATTTTCTTCTTTAAAGAATAATGCTAGTTAATAAACACAGAAGAAATAACAGAATTGAAAATATTTTACAAAATCTAATCACATACTGCCTCAGCCAAGTACTATCAATTGGTGTTAAAGAAAAAAAGCGAACCGCAGCTTAATAGTTGACAGGAGTCAGGATTTTTTTTACTTATTAATTTTTAATGCCACTATAATTAATATACAGTATTATATTAGTTTCAGGTGTACCATATTGTGATTCAACAGTCATTGTTCAGTTCTCATCATGGTAAGTGTACTTTTAACCCTTCTCCTATTTCACCCATTTCCCTCTGGCAACCACCAGTTCATTCTCTGTATTTAAGCATGTTTTTCGTTTGCCTCTTTTTTAATTTGTCCATTTTGCTTCTTAAACTCCACATGAGGGAAATCATCACTTAGCAGTACACCTTCTAGATCCATCTATGTGGTTGCAAATGGCAAGATTTATTCCTTTTTATGGCTGTGTAATATTCCTGTGTGCGTGTGTGTGTGTGTGTGTGTGTGTGTGTGTGTGTGTACACACACATACCACTTCTTTCTCATTCATCTGTGGATGGACGCTTAAGTTGTTTCCATAATTTGACTATTGTAAATAACACTGCAATAAACATAAGGGTGCAAACAGCTTTTCAAATTAGTGTTTTTGTATTCTTTGGGTAAATACCCAGTACTGCAATTACTGGATCATATGGTAATTCTAGTTTTACTTTTCTGAGGACCCTCCATACTGTTTTCCACAGTGGCTACGCCAGTTTGCATTCCCACCAACAGCACAAGATGGTTCCCTTTTTCTCCACATCCTCACCAACACCTATTTCTTGCGTTTTTTAGTTTAGCCATTCTGACAGGTGTGAGGTGATATCTCATTGTGGTTTTGATTTGCATTCTCCTGATAATGAGCGATGATGAGCAACTTTGCATGTGTCTGTTCCCCATCTGGATGTCTTCTTTGGAGAAATGACTGTTCATGTCTTCTGCCTAATTTTTAAATGGATTATTGGGGGTATCTTTTAGCTGTATAAGTTCTTTATATATTTGGGATACTAACCCTTTTTCAGATATGTCATTTGCAAATTTTTTCCTCCCATTCAGTATGCTTTTGGTTTTGTTGTTTCCTTTGCTGTGCAAAAACCTTCTATTTTGATGTAGGCCCAACAGTTTATTTTTGCTTTTGTTTCCCTTGTCTCCAGAGACGTGTCTAGTAAGAAGCTGCTGCGGCCGAGGTCAAAGAAGTTGCTGCCTGTCTTCTCCTGTAGGATTTTGATGGTTTTCTGTCTCAAAGTTAGGTCTTTAATCCATTTTGAGTGCACTTTTGTGTGTGGTATAAGAAAGTAGTTGAGGGGCACCCAGGTGGCTCAGTCGGTTGAGCGTCAGGCTTTGGCTCAGGTCACGATCTTGCGGTTCGTGAATTCAAGCCTCACATCAGTTCTGCTGCTGTCAGCGTACAGCCTGCCTCAGATCCTCTGTCCCCCTCTCTCTGCCCACCCCCCAATTTTTTTAAAAAAAAAAGGAAGGTAGTCAAGTTTCATTCTTTTGCATGTAGTTGTCTAGTTTTCATAGCACCATTTGTTGATGAGACTGTCTTTTTTCCATTGCAGAGTCTTGCCTCCTTTGTCAAAGATTAATTGACCATATAATCATGGGTTTATTTCTGGGCTTTCTATTCTGTTCCATTGATCCATGTGTTTATTTTTGTGCTGGTACCATATTGCTTTGATGTAGTATGTCTTAAAATCTGGAATTGTGATACCTCCAGTTCTGTTCTTCTTTTTTAAGATTGCTTTGGCTATTCAGGGTCTTTTGTGGTTCCATACAAATTCTGAGATTTTTTTCTTCAAGTTCTATTTAAAATGCTGTTGGTATTTTGATAGGGACAGCATTAAATCTGTACGTTGCTTTGGGTAGTATGGACATCTTAACATCATGTGTTTTTCCAACACATGAGCATGGAATAGCTAGCTTTCCATTTGTTTGTGTCCTCTTCAATTTCTTTCATCAATGTTTTAGTTTTCAGGCTACAGGTCTTTTACCTCCTTGGAGTTTATTCCTAGGTATTTACTCCTCTTGGTATGATTGTAAATGTTTTCTTAATTTCTCTGCTATTTCATTATTAGTGGGGAAGCTTTAGGTCTTAATAATGCCAAAGTTCTAGCAGCAAGGAGAAAAACATAACAATAAAAAGGAGAGTAGACTGTCATTATCCTGTTTCAGTGGTCAATATTAGCATCATTAATGTTAGGTCAACCAGATATCAAGTCTACTGATATGTATTAATGAATGCAATCAACGTGACTTGTAGTATATAATCAAAAGTATTAAATATCAATCAAGCCTTTCAATGCAGTTTCTCCTTTACAAGAAATATTGGGAATAAGGAAATATGCCCAAAAAGACAAAGAAACACTAGATAAATCTGGAAGGTTGGATATTGTACAAAACTGGCCTAAAGAAGTCAGTGTCCTTTAAAAAAAAAAAAAAAAAATACTAGACTTGTTTACAAAAGTGACAACAGACAAAAACAGAGGAAATGTGAAGATTAACCAGTTATAATGGTCATTTGGGGGCTAATTCAGGAAATATGAATATGTTCGGAGTATTAGATGAGACAAAGATTTACTGAAAACTAGAGATTCACTGCCAGGAAAAACCAGGTTATAAAACAGTATGATCTCATTGTATATACAGTCTGATCCCATTCAGGTTAAAATGAATATATATATACAAAGAAAGCTTATGTATTAAGGTGTTAGTGCAGAGACTATGTTGGAAATACGTTTCACTTTATTTTTATTTCTCTAAATATTTTCATTTTCTACAACACACAGTGTTTCTACAATAATAAATGATTTTTTTAAAAATAAATCAGAACATGGGCACCAGGGTGGCTCAGTCGGTTAAGTGTCCAACTTCAGCTCAGGTCACAATCTCACGGTTTGTGGGTTTGAGAGCCCCGGGTCAGGCTCTCTGCTGACAGCTCAGAGCCTGGAGCCTGCTTCTGTTTTCTGTCTGTCTGTCTGTCTGTCTCTCTCTCTCTCTCTCTCTGCACCTCCCCCACCCTCCACCCTCTCTCGCCCTCAAAAATAAACATTTAAAACAATTTTTTAAATAAAAATAAAATGAATCAGAACATACATTTCAATGGGGCAATAAGACATAAGCATAACATTTGTAATATGAAGAAGACACTGATAACTGCTTTCAGAGATGCAGAAAAACAGCTTTGGAATCAACAGTAGTCAAAGTCACTTCCCATCATGGAAAACAAGAAAGCTTCCTTAGGTAGTTATGAAAGATGAGCAAAAGGCCTGGAACTCCACTATCCAGTACAGTAGCTACTAGCCAAGTGTGGCTATTTAAGTTTAAATGAATTAAAATTAAATAACACTTATAATTCAATTCTCCCTTAGTCACATCAGCCACATTTCAAGTGTTCAAAAGCCGCATGTGTCAGTTTCATGTCAGGCAGGTACGCGGTTAGGTATGAAGTATTAGGTGTGAGGTACACAGTTAGTATGTTGCACTGTATAGTGCAGATCCAGAACATTCCCATCACTGCAGAGAAGTCCTATTGGAGAGAGCTAAAGAGGTGGATGTCTCCTCTCACTATCGCCATCAATACATCACTCACTGCATTGCTGCCTTCCATCCCTTGAACACTGACTCCAGTTTACAGGTTCTCAAGGGAAGAATGCTTCCACCAGATTCCAGGGAAGCTGTGTTAATGGACAACCCTCAATGGTGGTTCTGCACCTCTTAGATCAGCTTTAGTTCCAGGCCATGCTTTCAAAGAATGTCTGTAGAGCAAACAGCCTTGGAAGCTAGAGTATCTCCCTTCAGGATAGAAGGCAGACTTATCTGTCAGACATAAATCTGACATCCAGGGTTCCCTCGGGCCCATTTCCACATCAAACTTCTAGCACTTGGGGGACAAGGGAACCAACATGACATTCAAACTGCCTGCTATGCTTTGCCTTTGACCCAGGAACTCTGTGTCCTCTGCCAACATCTATGCAACTCTGCTAGGCTGTTAGCTTGTAAGTAAGAGAAAGCAGCACACTTTTCACAGTTGTTGGGTTTTTTTAACGTTTATTTTTGAGAGTGAGTGTGCACAAGCAGGGGAGGGACGGGGAGACAAAGGATCTGAAGCAGGCTCTGTGCAGACAGCAGAGCCCAATGCAGGGCTCGAACTCACAAACTGTAAGATCATGACCTGAACCGAAGTCAGACGCTTAACTGACTGAGCCACCCAGGCACCCCCATAGTTTTTAACCGTTAACACTATCACCTGGCTCCTTTGAGCTCCTCATGCCATAGAAACAAGAATTTTGTCAGGAACCAAGGGGATTTCTGGGGCATCTCTTCAGACTCATGGACATCAGTAAACTTAAGACAAGAGTGCCGGAGGGCCCACTACTGGCCCAAACTCTTCACTGACAGACTGGATCACCCACTTGTTAAGGAACCATCACATCGAGGCATTCATTGAGCACAAAGGACATGTGACCTGCCTAATGGAAGAAGAAAGTTATAAATACCAACAGGGAACAGGTGCAAGTGAGGATACTTGTATCTATGCATATATATCTTTCTCTTCTCCAATTACTTACAGGGATGAGTCGGTGGTAGGTAACCTTATGATTTCATCCCTAGGTACAGGGTCTCAAAAGAGCGTTCTCCCTTTTAAAGAACAGAGTGAATGAATACATACATCCTCCCTTGCATGAGTAGTGGCTGCAACAGATTAGGCAGAAGCAAATGTTTTGTTTACATTATTGTTTGAAAAAGTAACTGCGGGCAGAGGGTATATATAGATGCTGAACATCCAAAGAGGTAGACAGTACAATACTCGCTCCCACGCCTACCTGTCTAAGCAGGGGCTAGACGCCCTACGACACTTCTTCTCAGACTCCCTTGTCTGAAGGAACGCCACCAACGAGAGGCATTTATACAAGATTCAGAAGACTAAAAAGGAGAGACTGTGGTCCCTCTCTGGCAGCGGCTGGCAGACACAAGGGCATACAGCGAACATCAAGTCTGCAGCGGCTTCAGAGTGGGCTCCTGGGAAACATCCGCCTTAATGCTGCAGCAGCTCAGGTCACTCAAGGCAGCGTCCTGTGAGCCCAGCACTTTCGATTTCCTCAAAGCCAGAAGCAATTCTCTCTGACCTTCACTACCGCAGGCCTTTCAACAGCTTTGTAAACGTTTAGTTAATTTACTTTATTAAATCTGTTCTTGCTAAAATACCCAGGGTGCTTTCTGTTTTCCTGGCCGACACAGATGGGCAGGATTTGGTCAGGTGGAGATTACAGCGGGGAGAGAAGCAGCACACAACGTAGGGAGATTACAGCAGAAAAACGATGTTGAACAAGTGGATCAGAACTACACTAAGTAGGCTCTTTCTCGGTTCAGGCCTCTATCACACTAATTGTTTGATCCAACAAATGTTTACTAAGCAATTATTACATGCCAGACTCTATTCTTGGTATTGGAAAGAAAAACAAGGACTCTCAGGTTGGGGAGGGGCTGAGAGGAGAAGGGAGGAGACAGATAATAAACAAAGGTACCATCTAGTAAATGGTAATAAGAGCGACTGAGAAATTCCAAGCAGCCTAAGTCGCTCTGATAGAAACTCTCTGAGCAGAGATCTAAGAGTCAGAGGCCAGAAAGCTTGGGAGGAGTCTGGACTCGGTGCATTCAGGGACCAGCAAGAGGGCTAGCATGGCTGGACTAAAGCATGGAAGACCAGATCACATAAGGCCTTGGAGGCCGTGATAAGGACTCGGGCTTTTATTCTGAGTCAGATGGGAACCCCTGGAAGTTCTGGGCAAAAAGTGACAGGATCTGATCTATCTGGCTTCTGTGTGGGGAACAGACAAGAGTGGAACCAGAACAAGCACTCACATCTCTGAAATAGTGTAAGGAATATACGACAGAGACTTGGACGAAGGTAGTATAAGTGGGGAAAGTAATCACATTCTGGATATATTCTGAAAAGAAAATTTGCTCATGGAATAGATGTGGGAGGGGGGGAAAAAAAACAGAAGAGTAAAAATGACTCCCAGGTTTTTGGCCTGAGCAAACGATACAGTTGCCATTAATTGACAGAATGAAGACTGAGGGGAACAGATTTAGGAGAGAAAATCAATAATTCCATTTTTGACATGTTAAAGTTCAAGATGCCTATTACACATCCAAATTGACATGTTGAGTAAGAGGTAATGGAGAGCCACTATAAGCTTCTGGGAAGGGAGTAGCTAGAGGAGAAGTATACTTCAGAGGTTAACCAAGCTAATGTCAGATAAATTGGACAGGGGAGACAGAGTTGGGGATTCACTAGAAGCTGGTACTAGAAGGGGAAAAAAACTAGCTGCAATGTTCAAGAGGACAACATGAACTTGGGAAGGTGGCAATGAAAATGGATTGGGGCAGGCGTTCTCAATGGGACCGACACCACCCAATGAGGGTATGGAAATCTGACTACTAGCAATAAGCAGGCGGGGCCAAGGGTTTCACATCTCCTGCAATGCTCAGGATAAATCCCATGAGAAAAAAAAAAAAAAAAAGTCTCCACTTCCTTTCAAATGATTCACCAGACCTCCATACTTGTGAAAAATCTGATTATAATTATCTGAGCATAGATTCCAACTTCATCTTGCTAATAAAGTATTTCCTGCACAATTGTACCAGATACGAAATTTTCCAGGAATGCAGCTGTCATGTAAATTAAAGAAAACACTTTCTTTTATGCAAAACTTTCTCCAAGAAATTTCACCATTTTGAAAAACCATGAAAATAATGCTGTTTTCTAGTATTTAAGTCATGAGCAAATACCTGTATCTGTGTTGTATTTGTAGGTACCACCTCCAAATACATTACAGGGGAGATTCAAGATGCTTTTGGTAGACTTAGAACCAGATATTCAATTAACAGACATATGAAATGCAAGATTCTCACTAATCAAAGTTGTTTTAAAATTATTAGTCATTCTGGGGCACCTGGGTAACTCAGCTGGTTAAGCGTCCAACTCTTGATTTCAGCTCGAGTCATGATCCCAGTTGGGGGATCAAGGGATCATTAGATTGAGCCCCACGTCAGGCTCCGTGCTGAGCATGGAGTCTGCTTAAGATTCTCTCCCTCTCTCTCTCCCTCTGCCCCTCCCCCTACTCACGCACGCATGTGCTCTCTCTTTTCTCTCTCAAAAAGTAAAAATAAGAAAAAAAATAATAAAATTATTACAGTCGTTATATTGTTAATTTTTATAACATAAGGACAAGGTATCTATCTTGCAATAATTATTTGAAACTGAACTTGTCTTGGGGGGATTGCCTGCCATTTCAAAATCTTACTCAGAAACTGTCACCAGAGGTCTACCACACCTGTTGGCCACTCGCACTACCATTTCTGCCTCTCCAGTCCATCCTCTGGTCCTATTGTCACTTAAAGGTATGGCCTCCAAGGTTTCGTTACAAATGAAAGACAGAATGTGGATCTCAACAAGATGTGGAATTTCAAGGCAGAAGATAAGTATTTTCTGTGACAATCCATCTCCCCTCCTCCCAAGTTGCAACATAAAAGATTTTTCTGAGTCAACGGTTATAAGCGAAACACCACCCATTTGCGAGCACATCCTACTTTCTCATTTTTCCAATTTGATAATGTGTAATTGCTTGGCCTGTTGGCCTTACTTCAATTAGGGTTACTGCCCTCTTGCTGTTATTATACCTACATAAGTCTGGCTTGTTTTTACTTCTTGTACAGAATAACTTCTAATCTGTTTGTCTCTCTTAACTGCAAAGTCGTCCATCACAAGCAGGTGCGAGCAGTGCCTGTCCCACAGTGCCTTCGAATGGCGTAGTGCCTGAGCATTTTATACAGAAATACAAACCATTTTAATACAAAGTACTTCCTCTTGTCTCTCCTTACATTACAGCTAGAGCAGAACACTTTTTAAATTATGTATGTGAAACTATATTTGTAAATCCGTAAACTTAATCTAGCAGTAGTAAAAGGGATGTTGTAAAATGCTGGTTATAAGCAGAAGGCATTGAGTCTGACATCACTGAAAATCACTGGATTAGAAGAGACAAATACTGGATGTTAAAAGGGTTAAAAAAAAAAAAAAAAAAGTTGAGCACAACAGTATGTTGAGTGACTAAGGTGCCAGAAGTGTCATCAGCATGTTCATGCCCCAAAGGGTGAAGGCAGAAAAATAGTGGTGAAAAAAAGTAAGAGTTTCTCAAATACTAATCAACAACAGCAAAAGGCCTAGGGGGCCAATGGCACTGAAAGCATGCTCAGGGAAATAGTGAGCGGACAGGATACTCCGAAAACAACGGGGGCTGCAGAAGCAGCCTCCCTCTTAGGGAGGGCCAGCAAGGCACTGAGGCACCAAGCAGAGGTCAACTGTGGATTATGGCAGTGAGGGCAGGGGCATTCCAAGAGAAAGATGAAGCCAGAAGCATGCTTCCTTGCCTAGAACAAGAGAGCACACCGTTAAAGGCTGGTTCTAGAAGAGGCAGGAGTCATGATGGACAGGACACAGAGAAATGGAAAGTACGAGACAGACATCAGGAGGTAGTAGTGTGAACTGAGGACAGAAATTTGTAAGAACAGGAATAAAGAATATAAAAAAAGTCAAGCATGCCTGGAGAAGAAAGCCTGGTTTATTTAGAACGGTCAGGTCTGAGCTAACCAAAACCTCAACAAGAGTGGCTCTTTGTGGGGAACACTCGTTATGGGGATAGGACAGGCTGGAAAAAGGCCGGGAAGATAGCAATGGAGCCACTGCGACATCGGGAGCCAAGTTGCTGGAGGCCTGCAGAGACTCAGCTCCTGGTGACACGGCCACAAACAGTGGCAGGAGAGTCAAACCATCCACGTGATTAAGAACCAGTATCCAGTATACATAAACAGCTCTTACAAGCGCTGTTAACCCAATGTTAAAATGGCAAAGAATTTGAACAGACATTTCTCCAAAGATTCACAAAAGGCCAAGAAGTAAACATAGTCAACAATGTTTCCCATTAATGGAAATGCAAATGCAAATCAAAATCACTATAGGGTAACAATCTCACACCCACTAGGATGGCTATAATGCAAAAGACAGACAACAACAAACATTAGCAGGTTGTGGAGGAACTGGAACCCTTGTACGCTGCAGGTGGAAACAGAAAATATGCTCAGTTTTGCAGTCCCTCAAATGATTTAAACATAATTACCACGACCCACAAATTCCACTCGTAGGCCTATAACCAAAGCACATAAAAACACATCCACACGAAAACCTGCACGTATAATAATGTCCGTAGAAGCGTAATTCATAATAACCAAAAAGGGGAAGCACACCAAATGTCCATCAAATGATGGACAACAACAAATGGGATATATCTACACATGGAATACTACTGGCCATAAAAAGGAATGGAATATTGATCTGTATTATCACACGGATGTGCCTTAAAAACATTATGCTAAATGAGAGAAGCCAACACAAAAGGTCACATTATGTACGAACGTCCAGGTTAGGGGAATTCACAGAGACAATAAGTAGATTAATGATGCTTCGGGGGGGAGGAGAAGTGTGAATGAAGGTGGACCGTTAGTGGGTACATGACATCTTTCAGAGGGGACAAAAATGTTCTAAAATTAGATTGTGATAATGGTAGCAAAGCCCTGTGAATATACTAAAACCCACTCAACTGTACACTTTAAAGTGTGGGAGTTGTGTGATAGGTAAATTATATCTCAATAAAGCTATTTTAAAATGCCATCTTATTTGTTCCCATGGGATTTTAACTTATGGAAGTGAGTACCAACCTGGAGAGGCCAATGCCAGTGAAAGAATATCTTGCTTACATTTCCCAAGACAAGAGTGCACCCCCACCACACAGGGTAACAGAGGACTAGCAGGTTTGTTCAGTAGACAGAGCAAGGAGAGAGGGGAAAGCCTAGGCCAGAGCTTTTACCGGGGATCCCTTGGGAAAGGCAGGCAAGACAGGGTGAACAATGCAGCATTGGTTTGTCTCAATAATTCAGGCTATAGCACTGTCACTAGTTGTCCAGTACCTGGCCCTGGGATAATACAGAGTGGGGAAGATATTGGCATGGTGTGTGAGTGAGATAAGGAGGTAACTGAAGGCTACAGATTCAGGATTGGTTGGTTGGCAAACTCAAGGCAAGCTATTATTGTCTTTAGGAATTAGCTAGCCCTGGGAGGGACAGTTTCTCCCCAGGTCTGTAAGGCCCTCAAAAGTCAGAGCATCAAGACTACAAAATGAGGCACCTGGGTGGCTCAGTTGGTTAAGCGTCCAGCTCTTGGTTTCAGCTCAGGTCCTGATCTCTCACAGTTTCCTGAGTTCGAGCCCCGCATTTGGCTCTGTGCTGACCGTTCAGAACCTGCTTGGGATTCTCTCTCTCCCTCTCTCTCTGCCCCTTCCCCACTCACGCTGTCTCCATCTCTCTCAAATAAATAAATAAACTTAAAAAACTTAAAAACCAAATACAAAATAAGAAAATAGTTAATATAACTGGCCCTGTGATGAATGAATGCCAAATAGACAAATTCAGAATCTAAGGAACCAGAACAAACATAAAATAGAAATTCACAGGCTGATTCTAAAATTTATATGGAAATGCAAAGGACCCGGAAGAGTGGAAACTCTTGGAAATAAATAAATAAATACACAAACAAAGAGAACTTATACTGCCTCATTTCAGACTTATTACAAAGCTACAATTATCAAGACAATGTGGTATTGGCATGAGGATAAACAAACAGATCAATGGAACAGAGTAAGGAGTCCAGAAATAGGCCTACCCGTAGACACATGACTGATATTCTACAAAGGCCTAAAGTAATTCAATGGTAAAGGGAAAGTCTTTTCAACAAATGGTACTGAAACACCTGAATATCCACATGGGGGACAGGAGAGGAATGAATCTTGACCTTTACCTCATGCCATTCATAAAAATCAGATCACGATGAAGTCAAAGACCTAAACATAAAAGTTGAAACTATGTATGAAGCTTTCATAAAAAACAGTGACCCTGAAGTTGGCAAAGATTTCTTAATATACAAAGAATGCTAACCATTAAAAAGAGGGAAAAAAAAGATAAATTGGACTTATCCAAACTTAAAACTTTAAAAGATACCATTAGGGAAATGAAAAAAGGAAGGCACAGATTATTAGAAAATATTCACAATGAATACTGGGCAAAAGACTCATTTCCACAATATATGAAGAACACCAACAAATCAACAACATAAAGTCAAATAACCTAATTTGGGCAAAAGATGTGAACAGACACTTCACACGTATGAACAGCCAACAGGCACATGAAAAGTCATGCCTCATCATCAGTAGTCGTCAGCAAAATGCAAATTAAAACCACACTGATCCCGAAAAACAAATAACCCAGTGAAGAAATGGGCAGAAAACATGAATAGACACTTCTCTAAAGAAGACAACCGGATGGCCAACAGGCACATGAAAAGATACTCAACGTCGCTCCTCATCAGGGAAATACAAATCAAAACCACACTGAGATATCACCTCATGGCAGTCAGAGTGGCCAAAATGAACAAATCAGGAGACTACAGATGCTGACGAGGATGTGGAGAAACGGGAACCCTCTCGTACTGTTGGTGGCAATGCAAACTGGTGCAGCCGCTCTGGAAAACAGTGTGGAGGTTCCTCAAAAAATTAAAAATAGATCTACCCTATGACCCAGCAATAGCACTGCTAGGAATTTACCCAAGGGATACAGGAGTGCCGAGGCATAGGGGCACTTGTACCCCAATGTTTATAGCAGCACTTTCAACAGTAGCCAAATTATGGAAAGAGCCTAAATGTCCATCCACTGATGAATGGATAAAGAAATTGTGGTTTATATATACAATGGAATACTACTTGACAATGAGAAAGAATGAAATATGGCCTTTTGTAGCAACGTGGATGGAACTGGAGAGTGTTATGCTAACTGAAATAAGTCATACAGAGAAAGACAGATACCATACGTTTTCTTTCTTATGTGGATCCTGAGAAACTTAACAGAAACCCATGGGGGTGGGGAAGGAAAAAAAAAAAAAAGAGGTTAGAGTGGGAGAGAGCCAAAGCATAAGAGACTCTTAAAAACTGAGAACAAACTGAGGGTTGATGGGGGGTGGGAGGGAGGGGAGGGTGGGTGATGGGTATTGAGGAGGGCACCTTTTGGGATGAGCACTGGATGTTGTATGGAAAGCAATTTGACAATAAATTTCATATATTGAAAACAATAAAATAAAATAAGCTCACAAAAAAAAAAAAAAACCACACTGATACCACTGCACACACATCAGAATGGCTAAATTAAAAAAGATTTTCAATACCACAGAATAGTGAGAAAATGTTCCACCTGGAACTTTCATAAATTGCCAATCCAAGTATAAAATAATACGGCCACACTGAAAACAGATTGGGAGTTTCATACCTACCTTGTAACATAGCAATTCCACTCCTGGGGATATACCCAAAGGAAACTGACACATACATTCATAACAAGATGCTACATAAGAATGTTCACAGAAGTTTTACTTGGAATAGCCAAAACCTGAAAGCAACCCAGTGTCTATCAACAGATTCAAACCTGTGGTATGTTCATTGTGTTGAACAGGACTCAGCAATAAAAATGAATAAAACTACTGAAATTTACTACAACATAGAGGAATCTGAGAAACATTATGTTGTGTTTAAAAATCCACCTGCAGAAAAATACACATTATGATTCCATTCATATGAAATTCTAGAACAAGCAAAACTAAACCAGTGACAGAAACTAGAACAACTATGTCCTGGCTGATGGGGAGGGACTACTGGCTAGAAATAAATACAAGTGAACTTATCAGGAGGAGAAAAACGGCCTATATATATCTTAATTTAGGTGGTAGATAAGGGTTTTTTATATCCATCAATACAGGTTGAACTCATTTAACAAATTCAGTCAAAATCATTACATTAAATGTAAATTATACCTTTAAAATGGTAAAATTCATTGGCTACATAAAACAGCCATAGAAAAGTTGCATAAAACAGAAATAATATTTAAATAAAAACAAATACCTTTGTCCATCTGCAAAGCTTCACCCCAGAATGGCTCCCAATCAACTGATAACCTGAACAGAAAAACAAGGAACATAAAATTGAACTGATTCAAAGCCTCATATTAAAAGGTGATTAAAAGGCGCCTGGGTGGCTCTGTCGATTAAGCATCCAACTCCTGATCTCAGCTCAGGTCATGATCTCAAGGTTTGTGGGATCAAGCCCCACATCCGGCTCTGTGCTGACAGTGCAGAGGCTGTGTGGGATTTTCTCTCCCCACCTCTCTGCCCCTCACATGTGTGCACATGCACTCTCTCTCAAAATAAATAATAAACTTTTTAAAAATGGCAATTATAAAACTTAACAAAATCATTCTTCTTTTCTACATAATGGTAGGCAACAACCCAATGGCAGAAAACATTAACAGTTGAAATCACCAGGATGATAAAACAACGTAAAATGTTTATGTATCTAGGGGCGCCTGGGTGGCTCAGTCGGTTAAGCCTCCGACTTCAGCTCAGGTCATGATCTCGTGGTTTACAGGTTCGGAGCCCCGCGTCGGGCTCTGTGCTGACAGCTCAGAGCCTGGAGCTTGCTTTGGATTCTGTGTGTCCCTCTCTCTCTGTTCCTCCCCCAGTCATGCTCTGTCTCTCTCTCTGTCTCTCTTTCTCTCTGTGTCTCTCTCTCAAAAATAAACATCTAAAAAAAATTTTTAATAAAGAAAGAAGGAAATAAAAATAAAGAAATACTGCCCCAAGAAGAGGAAAAACAAAATTCCAGGAACCATAACCCAACGTGAATTCTCAGGACCAGTCCCACAACCTAGCATTTAAAATTCATGAGCTACAGAAGATATGAGAAGCATGGAAAAGCCATGCCGAAGTAATCACATTTCCTTTTTTAATAAACTAGTAGAGCAAACAAGTAGAACATTCTGATTTCAGAAAGCACTTAATGAAGTTTCTCACAAGGCTTCAAGTAATAAGCCACAATTATCATGAGTCTCTTGTATAAAAAGACTCTTGACTTGCAGACAAATGAGGCAAATGGAGAAATATAGTCTGGATGATGGCAGAAGTGGATCCGTGGCTGGTTAAATATCCATATTCAGAGTGTGATGATTAATGGAACAATGTCAATTTGGATTATAAGTCTCTACTGGGCTTTGTCTTTTACCCACTTCCACATTTATGTAAATATCTTGCATAGAAATAAACAAAACACCGCTTATCTATATGAAGACAGAACACAGTGCAACTGGACAGCTAATCTCAGATGCAGAATAAGCATTTAAGAGATTCCTACAGAAAATTCCAGTTCTTCTTTTGGATTCCTACACTCTATTAGTGTCTTTACATCCTTCTCTTCCAAGATACATAGGGTTTTATAAAATTTTGCATTGAGGAAGGTATGAGAAAAACTGCCGAGTACAGGATGGACAGACCACAACGCCAAGATAAGCCAATGGTACGCAGCTGCTAGAAATCACACTGCACAGTTCTAACCAAGATAAAGTCACGGAGGATTTACTCTCCCACCTGAAACGCCAAAAATGGACAAAATACGTGAACAGTTCCAAGACATGAAACACCAGGCAACAAGGGACAATAATCCCAGAGAAGACAGAAAACACAGGAGGCAAGCCCTGCCATGCCCAGAGCTTACTGCCCTCAAAGTTTCCAGGCTGTGTGGCAGGGAGAGGCAACGCACACACGGCTGGGTATTTTCTCGGAGTTGAGGACGTGGAAGCAAGAGTTGGGGAGCCCACACAGCTAGAGTTTGCAGAGCTGAGTACCAGAGAGTCAAAAGCTACACAGAGATTAAACTCAAGAATCTGTAGAGGATTCCTAGAAATTCTGCCTGAGTAATGTTTCATGCATACGTGAGAGAAAAGCTAACCAAGAATGGGAAAGAACCATCTTAAAGGACTGGAGGTGCGCCTGGTGCTCACAGCCAGCTGGGAACTGTGTCTATTCACACCAGTCAGAAGCTTAAGATTCACAAGGCAGAGTACACAGAAGTGTTTTGCCCCAATAGTCATAAGTAATTAGCCATATTCTGAGTCAGCTCTGGTCTCACTTAACAAGTCATAAAAGCCAGATTAAAAGGCTCAAACTTGTTTCCAAGTAACTGCTCTTCATCCTAGAACAAAGCTCAAGAATGTTTTATAGGAACACAAAAATATCTAGCACCCAATAAGGTAAAATTAGAGCTGGCATCCAATCAAAGATTAACCAAGCATGCAACATGACCAATGAAAAAATAACCCAGCAACCAAACTGACCCAGAAATGACACAGATGTTAGAATTACATTAAAACAGTTGTCTAGGGGCGCCTGGGTGGCGCAGTCGGTTAAGCGTCCCACTTCAGCCAGGTCACGATCTCGCGGTCTGTGAGTTCGAGCCCCGCGTCAGGCTCTGGGCTGATGGCTCGGAGCCTGGAGCCTGTTTCCAATTCTGTGTGTCTCCCTCTCTCTCTGCCCCTCCCCCGTTCATGCTCTGTCTCTCTCTGTCCCAAAAATAAATAAAAAAACGTTGAAAAAAAAAAAAAAAAAACAGTTGTCTAACTGTAACTCGTGGGCTCAAAAAGTTAAGTAGAGACATGGAGAATAGAAAAAGGCCAACACTGAATTTCTAGAGATAAAAACTGTAATGTCAAAGCTGAAAAAAACACTGGATACAATTAATGGAAGATTAGACATTAGAGAAGATTACTAAATTATACCTGAAGACATAGCAATAGAAGCTATCCTAAAATGAAAAGTAGAACAGAAAAAAGAATGTTTTTTAAATTGTCTTTAACATTTATTTATTTTTGAGAGACAGAGTGTGAGCGGGGGAGGGGCAGAGAGAGAGGGAGACACAGAATCCAAAGCAGGCTCCAGGCACCAAGCTGTCAGCCCAGAGCCTGACACAGGGCCTGAACCCACAAATGGCGAATCATGACCCAACTGAGCCACCCAGGTGCCCCGAACAAAGAATTTTAAAAAATAATGAAAATAGTATCAGTGAGCTGTAGGTCAAATTCATGTAATTGAAGTCCCCAAGGAAGAGAAGAGAGAGGGAGTGACAGAAAAAATACCTGAAGAGATAATGGCCAAAATCTGTCCAAATTTGATTAAAACTATAAATCCACAGAACCAGGAAGCTCAACAAATCCCAAGTAAAAGCAACATGAAGAAAACTACGTTGAAACACGTTATCATTAAATTGCTCAAAATCCGTAATTAAGAGAAAATAGAAAATCTTCAGAGTGCCAGGGGCTAAAAACATTACTTTCAAAGGAACAAACAACAGATGACAACACAGGTCTCATCAGAAGCAATGGGAGCAAAGTGGAACACCTTCAAAGCGCCGTAAGAAAAAAAGTCATCAACCTATGATTCCACATGCATCAAATAGTATCCTTCAAAGATGAGGGCAAAATAAAGTCTTTTTCAGATACACAAAAACTGAAATAATTCAGCACCAACACACCCACACAACACGAAACACTACATGAAGCCCTTCAGGCAGAAGGAAAAGGCTGTCAGAGAGAACACACATCTACGCAAAGGAAGAAAAACACCAACAAAAGTGCTATCTACAGGGGCACCTGGATGGCTCAGTCGGTCTCTGACTTCAGTCAGGCCATGATCTCATGGCTCATGAGTTCAAGCCCCACGTTGGGCTCCATGCTGACAGGTTGGAGCCTGGAGCCTGCTTCAGATTCTGTGTCTTCCCCCCCCACCCCCACCCGACCATCCCCTGCTCATGCTCTGTCTCTCTCTCTCTCAAAAATAAACATTTTAAAATTTTTTATTTTTTTATTTATATTTTTGGTTTGTTTATTTATTTTTGAGAGAGAGAGAGAGAGAGAGAGAAAGAGACAGAGCGTGAGCAGGGGAGGGGCGGAGAGAGAGGGAGACACAGAATCCGAAGCAGGCTCCAGGCTCTGAGTTGTCAGCACAGAGCCCGATGTGGGGTTTGAACTCACAAACCAGGAGACCATGACCCGAGCCCAAGTCAGGGCTACTGAGCCACCCAGGCACCCCCCAAAAAAAATTTTTTTTAAGTGGTACCTATATGAGTCAGTATGTAAGATTGTTTCTAATTACATCTAATTAAGTCAAAATTAACAGATAATTGACTACTTAAACTAAAATAATAACAACGTAGTATAGGCCTCTAAGATACATAGAAGTAAAATGTATGATAATGATTGCATGGAGGTTGACAAGGGGAAAACACAAGTGTGTTACTGCAGCTTCTTCCACTGGACATGAAGTGGTGTCTTAATCACTCAAAGATACACTGTGATATGATCAAGAGATATGTGTAACACCTCGAACCATCACTAAATACCAATACAGTGCTATAACTAACAAGCCAACGAGGAGGTAAAACAGAATCATAAAAACATAATCTAGGGGCACCTGGGTGGCTCAGTGAGTTAAGCATCTGACTTCGGGTCAGGTCATGATCTCCTGGTCCGTGGGTTCGAGCCCCACATCGGGCTCTGTGCTGACAGCTCAGAGCCTGGAGCCTGCTTCGGATTCTGTGTCTCCCTCTCTCTCTGCCCCTTCCCCACTCATGCTCTGTCTCTGTCTCTGTCTCTCTCAAAAATAAATAAACATTAAAAAAAATTTAAAAAAACAACTTAATCTAAAGGAGGCAGAAACTGGGAAAAGGAAATCAAAGAACACAAGGCAAGCAGAAAACAAATGGCTACATGAGAAACGTAAACCTATCATGAAATCAGTTTAAACTGTCTGAATACCCTTGTTAAAAGGCAGACTATACATATATATTATATACATACAAATACATGTATGATCTGAATATCCTTGTCTGTCTCCTCTAATAGGCTGGTGGCTCCTTGAAGAAGATACTGCATCTTAAGTTTCTCTGCATGGCCAGGACTATCACACAAAAGGGTCTCAATAAACACAGAAAGATGGAGTGAGGGAAGGAAGTCAGTCCACTCACTCCCAACTGACCACTCTTCTTCTACAGGAAATCAGTATTATTTGTTCTCAAGTAAGGCCTCCTTGATGAGTTAGGACCACAAAAACCCAAATACACTTCTACGTAAAACATTTCTAATTGACCCAGCCTAATATCGATAGAAGCTTCTTTTCTGCATTTAATAATTTTCCCTTAACAAACGACGATCTGTGAAGAGGCCGGTGACGGCATTTTCCGTCTCTGTGCCAGAGCCACGCTGATGCTAACATCCCAGAAACGAAGCACGGGGGAAATGTGCTGGCCTGCAGCCAGCGCACAAGGGGATCCTTCTACAGGAACGAGAGGGGGCCGCCACGGTGACAGGGCCACTGGGCCTTCTTCCCTCCCTCCCTATTTCACGCTCCTCACTGGGGTATGAAATGAGAGCGCTCGGGAGGGCGGTCCAGTGACAGCGCCTCCTGACGGTCCTCACCTTGTTTAGTAAGGGCTTCTCGGAGAGCAGGGGTTATCATAGCCCTTCTTTCACTGGCTTCACCCTTCACGGCGTTCCTGACCAGAGTGCTTTTCTCCTCCTGGTGCTCCTTCTCTCTCTGTATTGAAATTAAAAGAACAAACTTCAGAGCTGGCAGTGAGCGAGGAGAACAACGGCACAACAGTCACGGACACATGGCATGGGTAAGAAGGCGCGTCGCGAACCATGGCCCACACAAGCCAGTCTCCTCCAAAGTGACCGCATTCCCAGTCAGACAGTGAGCAGAAGGCCTGCCAGTCTCTTCTCTTTTCTTTTTGCTTTCCAAAAAAAGGAACTACATACTCAAACACATACACCCGCAAAATGTAAATCAACAATCCACTTATCTAGATGTCAATTATTTTTAGCAATCTGAGTACCGACAGCTGCCGAAATTCATCAAGTTATTTCTCTGAATTTCAATGTCCTCACCTGAAAAACAAGGAAAGTAATAGCTATAGAGCAGGAACGTTACAATTAAATGAAATAAATCACCAGGTACAATGCCTGATACATAACAGGAGTTCAATAAAATAGAACACTGCTGGTTATGTATCTGCAAAACCCCCAAAACAAGTCAAAATAGTGCTCTGAGCTGCTCAGACAGCCATTTGTTTGCAGACCAAATTACTCGTCCACCTGCCATCCCAACAATGACTCCTTCTAGATGATCCTGTGGGGAAAATGTGTCTTCAGTGACAGAAAGAAATCTGAAGGATAATATAAGGCTGATTGTGTTTCCTTTTGACTTTGGGCCCTAGAAAATTCAGCAGTACGCTGATGGCTGTGTAAAGTCTCAAATCATGTTTGTCTCGAATTCTCTGTAAGTGGCTTCAGAGTACATGATGATCTTCACCCTTTACACTGATTTCTTCCTCTATTTAAAAAAAATTGTTTTAATGTGTATTTATTTTTGAGAGAGAGACAGACAGACAGAGAGCAAGCAGGGGAGGGGCAGCGAGAGAGGGAGACACAGAATCTGAAGCAGGCTCCAGGCTCTGAGCTGTCAGCACAGACCCTGACGTGGGGCTTGAACCCACGAACCATGAGATCATGACCTGAGCTGAAGTCGGATGCTTAACCGACTGAGCCACCCAGGCGCCTCAGCCTTCTTCCTCTATTTTTAAATCTTACTCTATGTACATATATTTTAAAGTTATCTGAATGTCTTTTTGTAAGATGGTAGAATGCTAATCAATAATTTCAGGGCAACACACAAAGTCTGTGCTATACTACACTTGCCAGATCTTAGTAAGAGCTGCAGAAATTCAAAATAACTCACCTTGGCAGCGGCCCCACCACCAAGCCCTAGACTACCTTCAGTGCCTGTCCATTTGCAGTGCCCGCCCCTAGAGAATCAGTAGTGAGAACACCTCACAGATCCCCGGATGTCTGAAATCTGCATCCAACTAATATAGACGGGAGGATGGTCCTTGTTTGAAGCTGGACAACAGGTGACAGGGATTCACTAGATCATTCTACTTTTGTGAATGTTCAAAGTTCTCTAAACAAAAAATGTAAAACATTTAAAATTTTTTAAAAAGAAACAGGTAAACCAATGAAATTTGGAGTTAACGTCTCTACCTTCTCTGTTACATCAGGGATTTACTCCGAAATTGGAAGTCAGTGAAAAACTACTTTAGAGACTCAGAGGTATCATGATGAGAAACATAAATCCAGTTAGTTCTATCTGTCCTAAAGTCAGCATTCCTAATTACTAAATATAATCAAAATGCAAAGCTAATGAACAATTTTGCTTCTGTTAATATAGTTTTCAACTATACATTTCCACACAGAACTGAAAAAATTTACAAACATCAACAAATTATTCTCATCTATCATAAAAGTGATCAGTTTATTCCTAGGCATTTTCTTTAAAAATTTTTAAAGTTTCAGTTGTTCTTTTAAAATATTTAAAAACAAAAGTATCCTTTGGCTTTTTTTTTAAGTCTATTTCAGACCTAAAAAGGTGTCAACTTAAAAAGGAAGTCTGTGGTAGAGCAAGATGAACTGACCTTGAACTTGACAGCGTTGAAATGTCTCTGAGGTAATTCCACAGCAAGTTACTAGAACTCCCTACTAATCATGCAAGAATTGCTCTCAAAAGCCTGTCACCACAAAACATCACCAAGCATGTATGCTTATCCCAAAGGCCACATAAATCCAAAACTGGACCCACCCGTGACACTGGCCTCTGACCAGTGTGCTCAGAGTTCCAGAGACACCCTCTTGTGGTTATAAACACACACACACACATACACACACACACACACACACACACACACACACACACACACAAAAACTAATTCTGACTCCTATGAAATGAACACTCTTAAAGAACGGTCATGGACCATCCTCCATGTCCCATCACTAGAGAAATTATCCATCATAAAATATGAGGGTAACTACTCCATTTCAACCATTTAAGATACAAAATTTATATAGGAAAGAGCTCAGAGGCCACAATGAGAGATCCTGAGCATTCAGGACAAACATTTACCATTCTGTCTCTATGGCAGTTTAGTCCCATCTTCCATATGCAGCAGTAACTCCATTTCCAAAAAGAAATACGATGGCTCATAACATTCCCGAAGGAAGTGCAAAGCGCCAAATTCTAATCTTGTAGGTGCAGACACTGTTCACTGTTCGCCCAGAATACAACATATATAGCTGCTCTATGGCTGTAATAGAAACTAATGAAGATCCCACAACTAGTCAACCTTGATTCCTCCCTCTCCTGTGTGCCCCATTTGACAACGAGTAACCAAGTTTTAAAGGTTTAATTCCCACAGACTGGCTCACTCCATCCACAATGCCATTGCTTCTGCACACCAGCCTTGGTTTCTCCTAAGGATAGGACAACTGCAAGAGCCAAACTAAATGGTCTCCCTGTCTCCATCTTGTAATTTCATCCCTCCCCAACTCCCAAACCCATCGCGTCTGCCCTGAAAGAAAACGAACGTCCTCTCCAAGCTGCTGCTTCCCAACATGCAAAACGGAAAGCCAATGACAAGCTACATTCCTAGGCACTTTGGAAAATGACTATAAATAAGTGAAAAGTCCTTTATACATAAACAGGACTACATTAATCTTACATAATCACAGGAGCAAAAAGTGGTACCAATTTTCTTCAAAAAAAAAAAAAAAAGATATCGTACAATGTTACCTAATTCATTTTCATACCATTGTCCCAGAAACCACAGTACCATCCCAATTATCACCTGGGAAACAGGACACAGCAGAAAAAGTCATCTGTTAAAGACTTTAAGGTAAAATTCCACCTAGCCGGGTAAGTGCCAAACAGGTGTTTTGCCACAAACAAGCGTTTCATTACCAAAGCATACAGACATTTCTGCTGGGAAAAAGTCCTTCTGATTGTTTCAATCTGTTTATTTCATTGATCCATCAGGTGATTCCCTTCCTTATCAAGTCATGCAGAAAACAGAATCCCCAAGCTCTCTCGAGAAGTCATCTTCCTATACAGTCAGCCCTTCTAAGCCTGGAGCTTTGCTGGCAAACGGTTGGGCATTCAGTAAATGGTGGCCGAATAATGAATGCCTCCAAACTACCAGACAGATATTCCTAGCTCTAGAAAAGCAGATCTCCTTTCTTTCGGTAACTGATTTCGGATCTGGCAACTTTCAATGTTAAAAACTCTCCTTCGGGGGCTCCTGGATGGCTCAGTCGGTTAAGCGTCCGACTTCGGCTCAGGTCATGATCCTCACGGTCAGTGAGTTCGAGCCCCACATCAGGCTCTGTGCTGCCAGCTCGGAGCCCGGAGCCTGCTTCAGATTCTGTGTCTCCTTCTCTCTCTCTGTTCCTCCCCCGCTCACGCTCTGTCTCTCAAAAATGAATAAACGCTAAAAACAAAAAAAAAAATTTTTTTAAAAACTCTCCTTCAGGTATTGAAGCTAAAACTGCTGCAATTTAACCCCGCATCTGCAGGTTCCATTTCTTTAAGAAAGAAACCCCCTATATGCCACTGACTTGTCATAGCTCAGTTTTTAAATGACAAATTTTCAACAGGACTCGAAGTTTTTCTGTTTACTAGGTTTTAAGAAAGCTTTCTGAACTCTCTGAAAAGCAGTTTGACCAGATGTGTCAAGAGCTTTCAAATGGTTTTCCTCTGACCCAGTGATTCTATTTTGGATAACCTGACTTAAAGAAATAATTCCAGAACTCATCCTAAGTGCTCCTGGCTGCACAGACCATGGGTGAAACAGGCTGGTTTAAAGGCAGTGGGTGTCTTGGGGTTGAAGGAATGTGTCGCCTTGTGTTTCTGGGTGAATCAAATACCCAAAGCCTTAAAAATAATAAAGAAAGAAGAACAACTTCATATTATTCTACTGCAGTACTATGCGACTTTATAATAAGAACTGGACACACTGAGATGCTTTCGTAAACTGAAATGCTTCTCTGGTGAGTAATTACCAAGCATTCACCATTTATTTCCAAAACTAATGATACGGATATCACTGTTTGTCTGCTTAACCGGAACATGCTGTGGGGAGTATTTAACAACATTTATTTACTGCAGAGAAAAAAAAGGAACATTCTGCTCTACATTTACAAATCACAATCACGAGAAAAACAAAAAACAACCTAAGACTGTCAGGCTCTTGCTGACTCCTTGTGCTCTACCCACTCTTCAGATTCTCTTCTAAAAACCGTTTCTCCCCTGGGGGCTGAAACAAAGAGATGGGAGTCTAGGCTTGGTCCCACCACCTACGAGCCTGTCAGCCATCTAAATTCGGACAAATTGCTTTATTTCTCTAAACCTACTTCCTACCCTGTAAATTGGTAAAGTGGACGTAATAATAGTATGGATATCAACGTCGATGTGAGGATTGAATGAGACAATCCAATGTGTACTTTGACTTCTCCTAATACTCTGAATCTGTACTGAACTACCCTCTTGCCCTATACCCCAACCCATCCACTATATTCAATCAAATCACATTGCTTCCCAATGCCTTCAGGTTGAAGTTCACACCCCCCTGACAGAATGAAAAGGCCTCCAGTACACTGCCCCTGCCTTCCTTCTCTAGTTCATTCTCCGCACATCCCCGCCCCTACCTGAAACCACAGACACACCAAACTGTTCCCCAAACACGCCACTCGCCCTAGCACCCCAGCCCTCTGCATCCGTATCTGTCCTCCTAACCTTCCCACGTTTCACACGTTAGCTCCCTTGTTCTTCAACATCGCTCCCACCCCTCGAGTTCTCTTCAGCCCTAGACTCATCATCTTGGATCTTGCTACAGAGTGAGGGAGGTAGAATACCATGGTGGTACACCAGTCGGACCAAACCTATCCTATTTGAAGATATCTGCTTATACAGTAATAGCTCATAGTTACCAAGTACACACTACGTGGCAGGCAATGAAATAAAGCGTGCCAGTGAATGAACTTAGTTAATCTTCATAACAACTTCATAAGAGGTTACTTTTATGATCTCCCACTTTAGAGACGAGAAAACAAAAGCAGAGAGTAAAATAATTTGCCCAAGACGCACAGGCTGAGACAGCAGGACTCCACAAAACTCAGTGAGTATTACTCAAAAAGAGGTTATATAATAGGAATACGCTGGCCCAACCCTAGAGCCAATTGCTAACCAGTAGTAGTGCCTCCTCTAGAGTAGCAATTCGGGCAATTTAGTGCAATGCCTGGCAACGACTGGGCAGAAAGCAACGCAGGAATATGTATGAATGGACCCTAAAAGGCCAAATAAATGCATGGGAAAAAACAAAAAAAACAAAAAAACAAAAAACCAACAACCAGGCAGTAGTTTAGTGTATTCTGTCCAATACAGAATGAAAACACAGCCATACTTGGAAACTCTGCCATAAGCTAACAATAAAGAAGAACAAAAACTGGTGGCTTTATTTTCATGTCACACTGAAGGTGGAAAAGTATTTCTTTTTGCCCCAAATCTAATGACTTTATGAGAAACTGTTTATGAGAAATCCAAAATGTCATAAACCAACTGCTGCAAGTTCATAAAGTCCAAAATCATTTCATTTAAAAAATAATTTACACAGATGTTCAAAATTCTCATTTGTTCTTTCTCTCCAGCGCCCTCTAATGGACAGAGATGAAAAGCAAAGTGAAAATGAACCCACAAATTATTCTAAACTCTTACCATACACTTGAAATTAAACCTGAAGTGTTCTCAATACACACACACACACACGCACACACACACACACGCACACACACGCGAGGTAACTGTGAGGTGATGGATTTCTTAACTTGATTGTGGTAATCTTTTCACAATGGACACACATATCATCACATTACACGCCTTGAAAAAATCAGTGTACAACCCTAACATATTTGTCAATCATGCCTCAATAAAGTTGGAGAAACAATTATTGCAAACTCTTCATTCACTGCAAACAAAGCTTTAAATATCTTCTCTTAACCTTCTGTAAAAACCCAGAAATCTGTCTAAATCAGGTATCTCGTACACTGAAATCTATCCTGTTTTAAGACCGTTTCGCCACTAAAAAATTACTCAGATTCTTAAGAGTCATAAAATTATACGTTTGCTTTGATCCAGTATATCAATTTGGGGACAATATAACCTAAGAAATATTGACACATTTTTCAAAGTAAAAAGGTCTCGGGGTCCTTGCGTGGCTTAGTCAGCTGAGTGTCCAACTCTGGCTCAGGTTGTGATCTCGCAGTTCTTGAGTTCAAGCCCCACATCAGACTCTCTGCTGTCAGCGCAGAGCCCGCTTCGGATCCTCTGTCCCCCTCTCTTTCTGCACCTCCCCCACTCACGTTCTCTCGCAAAATAAACAAACATTAAAAAAAAAAAAAAAAAAAAAAAAAAAAAAAAAAAAAACAGTAAAAAGGTCTCAGACCTGTGCTAATTTTACCAGCAGAAAAACCTGACACAGACTAAATGGCCAGCTCTAGGAAAATGTATAAACCAGTTTAAAATATCTAAGCAAACTAACTTCTCACTTTGACATCTGTTGGGCTTTTAGAGGTGATGACACACTGTCATGTGCATGTTCGCATCTGACTCACACCTGTGAGGAAGGCAGAGGGCACGGCCCCTGTTCCCCAGACAAGGGGATTAAGACTAGGGAGGGTTAAGCTATGCCCACAGGTCACTGAGCTACACACTGGCTGGGCCAAGCCCTGAACCCACACTCCACGCACTTGTCATTCTTAACAGCTGCTCTGCCAGGGGCTTCTGAAATACAGAAGCTACTAAAAATGACAGACACAATCCACACGTGGAAGTATTCAGAAACAAGGAACAAAAGCTGCAACAACAGGAAAGATGGACAGCAATTTTAAATTGAGAAATAATTTTGGATATATTGGCTTAGAGTTTTACGCCCAACCAAGAATTTTTTGGTTATGAGCTTTATAAAAGTAGCCAAACCAAATGCATACAGGACAGCGTGCAGGGAAAAATTTGGCCTTGCCGGAAGGGAAATCTGGCCATTGTCCCCAGTTCCTGGAAAGTAACGGGGAATCCCTTGGAATTTCCCGAGTGACAGCAGCGTCCATTATTCACGGTGGGCCCCTCAGACTGCAGCTGACTGCAAGTGGGGGGAAGGTGCTGGAGACTGAGTTCAACCACATGGGCAGTCAAGTCCCAATAAAAACTGGACACCGAAGCTCAGGTAAGCCCCCCAGGTTGGCAACACTGGATGTGTATTACTGCACGTTGATGCTGAGGACAACACATCCTGAGGAGGACAAAGGAACGCCTCTTGAATCTATTCTATGCGTCTCCTCCTTTGGCTGATTTTCTGTACCCCTTCCCAACAAAGAACCACAGCCATGAGGGTAACAGCTTTGGGGGAGTTCTGCGAGTCTTTCTAGCAAATTATCAAACCTGAGGGTGGTTTTTAGGAGCCCCCTCCCCCAAAATTTGCAATTGGTGTCAGAAGTGAAAGCAATCTTGGGGACTATGCCCTCAGACCTTGTAGTTTATCTAATACCAGGGAGGAAGAAAGAGACTGTTCACAGGATAACATGTTCAACCTCGCTCAAAATGAAAGAAATACAAATTAAAATCAGGTCATTATTTCTCACCTTTCTGGCTGGCAAGATTTAAAAGACTAATAACACCTGAGGGTTGGCAAAGGTACAGAGAAATAGGCTATCTCATCTCTCTCCTATGAGAAGAAATAAAAATGTTTTCAATTTTGTATAGGGCAATTTGGAAACATCTATTAATACTATAAAATCCCGGGGTGCCTGGGTGGCTCAGCTGGTTAAGCGTCCAACTCTTGATCTCAGCTCAGGTCTTGATCTCAGGGTCGTAAGTTCAAGTCCCATGTTGGGCTCTGGACTGAGCATAGAGCTTACTTTAAAAAAATAAAAATAAAAAAATAGGCACCTGGCTGGCTCAGTTGGTGGAACATGCGACTCTTGATCTCGGGGCTGTAAGTTCAAGCCCCACACTGGGTGTAGAGATTACTTAAAAATGTGTGTGTGTGTGTCTGTGTGTGTGTGTGTGTGTGTGTGTGTGTGTATAGATGTAGATATAAAATCCCCTTTGATCCAGAAATTTCAACTTTATGAACTTATTCTTGAGATAAATTTCTGCCAGCCGCAAAAAATCTAAGAGCAAGAGTGTTCAAACACCTAAATGTTAATCATCAAGAGCCAAATACATCATGGGACATAGTCCTAGACCACTATGTAAACATTAAAATGAACCAGGTGAATCTGTATGACAGCACTGGAAAGCTGTCATGTTAGATGAAAACAAGCAGTCTGTAGACTTGGGAGAACAAAATGATCCCATCTGTGTAGCCAGAAAAACAAAGTTAGACCAAAATGCAGGTGTGTTTGTAAGAGCAGTAAAACACCCGGACAAATACTGCCAAACTAGAAAGTCTGGTTTCCTGTGAAAAGTAGATTTAGGAGAACAAGGACAGGGAACTGCATTCTTTGAATCTTTTAAACATATACAAAGAGGGTATGAAATTAAGTGAAACTTCAAAGGGAGGTTCAGATCAAGTTATGTATTTTCAAAGGGAATAGCTAAGAACCAGAAACTCTAAAAACACCTCCCTCGCATCGAGGATGTGAAAAGGATAGAGGACATAGAGGTAAGGACAGAGGATTTTTGAAAATTTCTTTGGAGAATGTTGGTAAGGTATTTTGAGATCCCACCTCAAATGGAGAGAGGCTGGAGAGCAGGTGCCTTGTCATATCTCAAGCCCCCGAGGCTCCACCGGGGCCCCTCAAAAGAAGCTGCTTGTATCCCCCGCACTCAGAGGGCATCATTGACTGGTGTAGGACGCCTGCCCAGTGAATCCAGACACCAAAGGACTGACTAGTTTCCCCAGCAAGTGAGCACTGCTGCTGGGTAGGAATCAGCCTGTCCCCCCAGAATAAAGAACTCAGGAGTGTTCCCGTGGGAAGGGACAAGAGTGCAGGTGGCGGTGACCTTAGATGCTGACCAACTGGGCAACCAGAGAGGAAAACAGAAGACAGACCTCAAAGAGAGGAAGCCAGAGGCACAGGGCTCAGAGGAAGGAGTGAGCCACGACCAGCAGCACACTTCTTGGGGTACACTTGCTCAGTGCAAGGAACCAGGCAGGAGACACCATGGACAGTGTCTCCACAGACGCAATGAGAGTGCCGGCTGGAGGAAGAGTCATCTTTAAACTGGACGAGGGGAGAGAGCACAGTCACCTTACACCACATAAGAACTTCCTACTTCTCTCTCTCCTGCACCCCATCCGTTCCCCAGACTCTAAGCAGATCCAAAACAGCAGCTAGCAAATAGGCCAGAAAGCAGACAAGAGGGGAGGAGTTTCACCTTTGAATTAAATTGACTTAGTTTCTTTAGTATTACTTACTACCTATTACCTAGGCTTGGGCATTCTACTGCCAATTTATTAAGACTTTGTGTCTTAGGGGCACCTGGGTGGCTCAGTGGGTTAAGCAGCCAACTCTTGGTTTCAGCTCAGGTCATGACCTCACAGTTCATGAGTTCAAGTCCCACATTGGGCTCTATGCTAACAGTGGGGAGCCCACTTGGAATTCCCTCTCTCCCTCTCTCTCTCTCTCTCCCTCTGCCTCTCTCTCTCTCTCTTTCAGAATAAATAAATAACCTTAAAAAAAATAAAAGGAGAAAGAAGAAAAAAACTTTGTGTCTTAAAGTACCTGTAACACTTTATTACCAAAAATGACCAGAAAAGTCATGAAATCTGCCAGTTCTCCCTCCTGTGCAGGTTGAAAGGGACAGTAAAACTCAAAACAAAGCAGCTTCTATAATAACTTCCCAAAATTAATCCCTGTTTGTAACACTACTTTTAAAAGATTTTTCTGGGGGTACCTGGGTGGCTCAGTCACTTAAGCATCCAACTTCGGCTCAGGTCATGATCTAATGGCTTGTTGAGTTCAAGCCCCACATCGGGCTCTGTGCTAACAGCTCAGAGCCTGCAGCCTGCTTCGGATTCTGTCTCTCCCTCTCTCTGCCCCTCCCCTCCGCCCATGCGCACACTCTCTCTCTCAAATATAATAAAACATTTTTTAAATTAGCCGATTTTTAAAAAAAGGTTTTTCTGAAAAAAAACAAAAAGATTTTTCTGTGAGATTTTTAAATGAGGTTGTAAAAACTACCTGAAAATATCACAAAGATTTTTATAATAGAGATTCAGGTGCATATGAAACAAAGTTAAAATAAACATTCCAAATGCTAATAGTAATTTTTCTGGTGAGATAGAATTATTGATAGATTTTGGCCCTTTGTTTTCTAAATTTTTATTTTTTAGGTATGTTAATTTGTAATGAAAAAATTTTTAACTAGGCAAAATTAAACAAACATTAAATTTTTTTCTTTATATTACTATTTGTTATAGCATGGGACCACCCTGAGTAAAATTAGAGGGTCATCATGTTTTATGCAAGAAATAAGTTCTTAAGACCTTATATAATTCAAAACTGACCCTATCAAAAAATGGGAGATATTCTCATATGGCTATATCATAAATAGTTTATAATTCAGTTGATACTAGATTTTTTTGTTTTATTTTGGGAGCATGGAGAGAAAGTAGTTCCTTCCATACTTCCTATTTCGAATCCTCAGAAAAGCGAAAAAAGTACAATGAAGACCCCTAGTCCCTTCACCTAGATTCACCACTTTTGTTGATCATTACCTGTCTACCCTTCCATGCACACATACACATCTATAAAATACACGTGAATGTATGTGCAGAAAGAAAATGTTGCTGAACTACTTGCATGTGGTAGACACCATAACACTTCACTCTTAAACACTACAGAATTCATCTCCTAAAAAATGACAGAACTGCACAACTACAAACCGTTATTACAACAAGGGAAATTAACGAAAATCCAATATTATCTAATAAAAAATCCATTTCAAGTATCCTCAAATGTCCAGACAATGACCTTTGCTCTTTGATTCAAGATCAAAGATTACACAATGCATTTAGTTATGTTTCATTAGCGTTTTTAAACCTTGGACCCGTCCTCACCCCAGGTTTTGTTACTGTTAATGTCTATGACATTGACTCTTTTTAAAGAGTCTGGACTGTCCCACTTTTTGGATTTGTCTGATTGTTTCCCCATAATTAGACTCAGGCTAAAAATTTTTGACACAAAATTACATAGATGATGTTGCATACATCTTACTACCCATCATGTCAGGAGGGACACGAGGTCATTTTAATACAAATGATGAAGCTAAATTTGACTTTTTCGGTACAGGCGAAAATCACCTGAACACTCCATTTGTAAAGGTATATTTTATCCTTTGTAATTAGCAAATCATCTGTAGGTATTTTTCCCCCAGGGATGTATTTATTTTTGGCATGTCTAAGTGGGTTAGTTTCTGGGATGATATTTTGAGAATACGTGCATATATGGCCCCCAAAGGCATTTCATGCAATCCTTGCTTAAATTAATTATCACCCTGGGGATAGAAAACAAATGATTAATTCTATCATACCCTCTGTATTTCTTATCTAGAAACCTTCTATAAAGACTTTCTCTTGTACCTCCCTTTTGTTGAGCAGCAAAAGGATTGATTTTTTTTATTTGATGTAATACAATCCATTGCATATAATACGATACATATTATCATTATGTTCATTTTTGATGTTCAAATTGTCCCAAATTTGGCCTGTGGGAAACTCTTCAAGCTGGTTCCTATGTCCCTTTGATGTGTCTCCATCAGTCTTTGATGATCCACTTGCCCAACAAGACATCCCAGGCCCATCTGTTATGCTCCCTTCCTCAGCCCTGGAATCAGTCATTTCTCCAAGCCCTGATTCCTTTCAATGAAGTAGGATATTGAGAAAACAAGAACTGAGTGCTCACCATGTTTGTTTCTAGGTCTGTGGCCTAACAAAGAGTACATCTGTTCTTTGTCCCCAGTTCCTGGCACAGAGCTTCAAAAAACCTTGGCATTTTCTAAGTGCCAGAAGGGTCATTGTTATGCAAATGAGGTGGCTGAGGGGGTAGGCCTAGATAGCTTTAGCATGGGGCTGGTCAACCAGAAAGACCAACTCTGGGCCAGCTGGATCTCCAGGGAAAGAAACAGGGAAGGAAGTCAGCTGGAGAATCAGATGGCCAATAATCTAATCAATCATGCCTACACAATGAAACCCCAATAAACATTCTGGATGCTAACTAACCAGCTTCCTAGTTAGCGGACACGTGGATATGGTGGGAAGGGAGGATGTGCCTGGGTTTCACGTGGAGAGGGCGCGGAAACTCTTGAGTCTCTCCCCCACCTCCCTACTCTCGGAACTCCTCCTGTTGTCTTTTCCACTTGGTTGTTTCTAACTCGTATCCATTAAAACTGTAAGCATAGTGCTTTCGGTGAGTTCTGGGTCATTCTAGCAAATTACCGAAACTGAGGGCAATCACGGGACCCCAAAATTATAACCAGTTGATGGGAAGGGCAGGCGGCCCCTACTTAGAGCCACCATCTGAAATGGAGGCAGTCCTGTGCAAGACTATGCCCTAAATCTGCAGAGTCTGATGCTAACTCCAGGTAGCTACTGTCAGAATTGAACAGAACCGGGTGTTTAGTGGTCAGAACGTGAAAGGTTCTTTCTGTAACCACAGCTCCAAAATACCGTTTATACACACACAGCAAATTATAAATTTGCAAATCTGCCATGACAATAAACTATTCTTTTAGAAAAAATCTTATGTTCAGATCAACCTCCAAATGAAATCCAACACCACATGAAAATCTCATTAATACACATGGATCCACCTTATTATTTCTCACAGATGCACAAGGTCTGTAGTGTGTGGATATATCCTGCTTTTTTCAACCAGTCTCTGGCAGCTGTTTGCTGTATATACTTGTGGCATAACCTTGGGCATCTGCTGTTCTGTATCTGTGAAGATGAATCTTCAAGGCAAATTCACACAACCAGGCCTGCTGGACGATGGGCAAACGCATGTGAATCAAAAGCCCCTCCATACAGGTTACACCGTTCCGGACTCCCCTCAGCAAGGTGTGAGCACCTGTGTTCCCAGAGCCTCACCAGCTATGGATGCTGTACAGTTTTTGAACTTTTGTGATTTTGGTAGGTGAGAAATGTCACGTCAGAGTAGTTTTAATGTGCCTGTCTTTAATTCTGAGTGAATGTGAGCATTTTTTCATATGCTTAAAGTCTATTTGTAGAGCTTTTTCTGAGACTCGCCTATTCAGGTGTTTGGCCAATTTTTTTCTATTAGGTTTTAGGTCTTTTTTCTTTTGATTTTTAAGAGCGCTCTGTATAATAAAAAAATTAACCCCTTCTTTATTATAGAAGAGGCAAATATTTCCTTTTTAATTTTTTTGAAGTTTACTTATGTTTGAGAGAGAGAAAAATAGAGCACACAGCGAGCAGCAGAGGGGCAGGCAGAGAGAGAGAGAGAGAGAGAGAGAGAATTCCAAGCAGGCTCCATGCTCAGCACAGAGCCCAATGCAGAGCTGACCCCAGGACTGCAAGGTCATGACCTGAGCCAATATCAAAGAGTCAGACGCTTAACCGCTTAACCGATTGAGCCACCCAGGCGCCCCATACTTTCCCTTTCTATCATTTGTCTTTTGATATGCTTATAACCATGCAAATCTTTTTAAAACTCATTGGTAAATTCAGTCTTTTCTTGCTTCTAGATTTTGAATCATACAGAAAACTCTTCTCTAAGTTATAAAATAATGCATCTGGTTCTATTACTTATAAATTTTTTTCAACAAGTTCTCTAACCCAATTGGAGTCTATGGTGACCTATGAGATGCACAGAGCCAAGTTTAAATGTTCACAGGTAGCTATCTGCTTGTCGTGCCATACCCCTGCCAGGGAAAAGAGATGCCACTTTTATTATATATGAAATCCCCATATATTCCTGGATCTACTCCTGCTATTTTACTCTGCTGCATCAATCTGTCTCAACAGGAGCCAAAACACAGCTTTAATTACAGATGCCTTGCAGTAAGTGTTAATATCTGGTAGGGCCAGTCTTTCTCATTACCATACCAAGGAGTTCCTAACTATTCTTGCATGTTTATTTTTCCACATGAATCAACCAGGCTAGCTCTAGGGGAAAAACGTTATTGAAACTTTTAATGGGATTTCATCAAATTTATGTATTAATTTAAAGAGAAGTGACATCTTTAGAACAGTGAGTGAGTCACCACATCTAAAAACAAGAGATATCTCTGCTCGGGAATTTTTTCAGTTTCCATCACACAGATTTAGGATATTTCTTTCTAAACTTATTTTTATGTACTTCTTTATCTTTTATATAGCCGTTATAAATGGGGTCTTCTCTTCCACTATGGCTTCTAACTGGTTATTGTTTAGAAAGATAAAGGCTATTGGCTTTTTACCTTATTATATCCTGCTACCTTACTGATTTCTTTCATTTGAGTTTGTGTCAATTTTATCATTGATTTTCTTGGATTTTTCCGTAGTTTTACTTCTTTTGTTTCTAAAACTTAGGCACTGGGCACATTCCCGGTGTAGGATATTCTCATTTCCCAAAACTCACACATGAATGGAGTCTATACAGTCTTATGCTATTGTGTATACTACTCCCATTTCACATCATTGGAATCTGCGTAGACTCCCACTACACCGCACATTCTCACATTCATCTTGTCTGCGGCAATGACAACCCAGACTCATGTTTCCTAGATTCCTAGGGCCTCCACCTACACTGATCTCAACACCTCCAGGCCAAGGTGCTGTCCATAAGCTCAACAGCCCTCACTCTACGTGAGGCGGAAGCACGTGAAGAAAGTTCCACTTGGGGGGCGCCTGGGTGGCTCAGTCGGTTAAGTGTCCGACTTCGGCCCAGTTCGTGATCTCGCGGTTCGTGAGTTCGAGCCCCACGTCAGGCTCTGTGCTGACGGCTCAGAGACTGGAGCCTGCTTCGGATTCTGTGTCTCTCTGCCTCTCTCTCTCTCAAAAATAAATAAATATTAAAGAGAGAGAGAGAGAGAGAGAGAGAGAGCGCGAGCTCTACTTGGAATCTCAGCACGAGTCCATCTTCATGCTGTTCACCCTGTCTCCTCAGTCACAACATTGAAGTCCCTCTAACCATCCACCCTTCCCTCAATTTCTGCCCTAAAATCTGCCTATCCTACTACAAGCTCATTTTCACAGGGCTTAGAGGGAAGATTTTCACAAAGTTCATGTAAAAATGGCAAAGAAGTAGAAAACTCTCAAGACAGGAGGCAAATGTTAGACGTTAGCTAACGGCGGGATCCAGGTGCACTCTTGCCCAAAGTTACGGTACCTTTTCTTTCTTCACACAATTCATAATTTTGCCGAGGTCCTCAACATCAACGACAGAATTTAGACTCTGCTGGTCCTCAGTACCAGACTCTTCCTCACTGGTGCTCTCAAAGGGCTCTTCCTCCTGGAACATCAATGTTTCAGAAATACATTGTTCAAAGTAGCGAGCCTCCCAGATTGTGAGTTCATGGGACAGATCTGAGATATTTTAGGCTACGGGTTCGGCAAGTATGGCCCGCAAGCCAAATGCAGCCAGCCTCAGGCCAAATCTAAAGGCAGCCATCACTTACACGTTATCTATAGCTATGTTCTTAATACAGTGACCGGACTGACAGTTGCAACAGAAACCATGTGGCCCACAAACATGGAAATATTTATTAGCTGGCCCTTCACAGAAAAGTTTCCTGACCTCTCTTTTAGACAGAACCAACCAGGCTTAGTGAAGAACTAAAGGCAGGAATGAGGAAAAGGAAGGAATTAAGCATGACTCTTAAGTTTCTTTTTTAAGTAATTGAGACGGTGGTGCTATTTACTGAGATGAGAAAGATTTGGGGAGAAATAGACCAGAAGGGTGGAAATGAAAAGCTCCATTTTGAATTTGTAAAGTATGAGATGCCTCAGACTTCCAAGCAGAGATTTTAAAGAGGGTGCACATAAGAGAACAAAATTCAAGCAGACCTCAGGGACAAAAATATAAACTTAGGAATAACTAGCATTCAGACAGTACTTAACTGCCATGAAACTGGGTAAGATCATCCAGGAAGAAAGTATCAACAAAGAAAAGAACCTCACACCAAGCCCTGAATCGTTCCAACACGCAGAGGTTAGGTAAGGGAAGAAGATCCCAGGGGAAAAAGGAAGAAAACCACGAGAATGGTATCGTGAAAGTCAAGAGAAGAGTGATTCGAAGAAGGAGTCGCGGTATCAAACCCTACGAAGAGGCCAAGCAAATGAAGGCAGAGAAATACCCACGGGGCTTGACAACATGATGTCCTCGGACCTAGAAAGGAGCAGCCACCGTGGGGCAGAGCGCCAAAGCGGAGTGGGCGAGCGTGAACTGGGACTTCTACTCCCAGCTGCAGGGTGTGAAAGACACTGAACACCCTTCCTGTGGAAAATAACCAACACTGAGTAACAGAATATTTTAGTAGCACAATTTCAAGCGTATCACTGAGTCGACAAACATACGAGGAATTAAAAGTGGACAAGCATCAACTGAAAAGGGAATCCTAGGAGGTAAGCGAGTGATGGAGTGGAGGGTATCTGCTGAACTCCGGAGAACCTATTCTGACAGCTGGACAGGACCAGGGAAGAGGAAAGTCGAGGAAACAATACTAGGAGGAGAGTCTAACACAGAAGACCAAAGTCAAAGCTGGGACCCCACAAGGCTCCATCTCTCATGTACATGTAAACTAGAAATAAACATTCCATGCAAGAGGAGAAAGCAGAAAACATAGGCAGAGAGTTTGGGGGCAGGAGGAGGGGGGAGGCAAGAGCTAAGAATAGATACAGGGATTTTATTCAAAAATTCTAAAGTTTCTGGGAGGGGTAAAGAAGGAGAATTTTATAATAAAAACGCAGAACCAAATTAAACCAAAATTCCCAAAAGCAATACTCTAACTAGAAGACAACAAGTGTTCAATTTGGGGGCAGGGCGGGGGGGGGGGAATGACTCCCAGCTAGAACTCTATACTCAGTGAAGCATCAATCAACTATGAAGGCAAAATAAAGACATGTAGATATAAACATTCTGAAAATCTACTTCTGAAACAACCTTTCTCAGAGAACTATTAGAGAACGTGCTCCAAAAACAAGAGTTAACTAAGAAATTAGAAGATAAAGGAGATACCAGAATCAGGAAATCCAACCCAGGAAACCAGTGACAGGAAGGCTGTGCATCACAGCAGACAGAAGACACAGGACTCCACCCACACCAAGGTTGGGACTGCAGCCACGCCAAAGTGGAGGAATAAGGACTCGTGTGAGAGGCCTCCAAGAAATCAACAAAAACTACAGAACACTAAGAAATAATTTTCAGTTCCAATAGAACTTTAGAATGAATCAGTGATAATTACAGAGAAATCAAAAATGATGAAGCCATTACCTAAGGGAAATTAATGTATAAGAGTGAAAATGTGGGGCACCTGGGTGGGTCAGTAGTAGGTTAAGCCTCTGACGACGGCTCAGGTCATGATCTCATGGCTCATGAGTTCGAGCCCCACGTCAGACTCTGTGCTGACAGCTCAGAGCTTGGAGCCTGCTTTGGATTCTGTGTCTCCCTCTCTCTCTGCCCCTCCCCTGCTCACACTCTGACTCCCTCTGACTCTCTGACTCTCTCTCTCTCTCAGAAAAAAACGTTAAAAAGTTTTTTTTTTTAAAGAATGAAAATATAATAACATAATATACAGCAGAAATGTGAGCACATATACAGTCACAATAATGAAGCAACAGTCTAGCCAGAAAATGTGCTACAACTGCACAAGAAAATGAGAGGAAAAGTGACACTGCGTGTGTGTGTGTGTGTGTGTGTGTCCATGAGAGGGAGAGAGATTGTGAAATGTTTTAAAAATCAAGAAATAGCAAGAAGAGCCTATTATTTAGGAATGTAGAGGTAAAATGTCTGATGAAACAGCAAGAATTAAAAGTGACAACCCTGGGAAAATAAGAATTAGACAGAATAAGGGAAGAAAGGATAGTTTTTAATTAAAAGCCTAGAAGTACTATTTGAAGTCTTAAAAGTACAAGTGTTACTTTTGATTAAAAAAATTTTTTTACTTAAATCTGTTTACATGTTAAAAACCGGGAGTGACATCAGCAAAATAGCAGAACAGACAACTCCAAGGGCCTGTTCTCCCATAGAAACACCTAAAAACTAAGCAAATACCAATAGACTCAACTCTAATTCCCAGAGTTCTGACAAAGGCTTACAAGACCCAAGTAAACACTGAATCAGGAAAAAGGAAACCCAAAAATGACATTCAAGGAAATCTGTCACAACACTAGCTGAATACAAAGTAAAGAAACCATGTACAATAGGCAGTCTTTAAAAAGATAGTTTTTAAAGTCAATAAACAAACAATTATAACCTATAGCAAACTACAAAAATAAACCCTGAGGGGGGAAAGAATCTGGTTTCCAGGGTTAATACCTTATAATATTCAAAACTCGCAATTTTCAACACAATATTATGAAGCATGCAAAGAAATAAAAAAGTCTGGCCTACCTGCAGAAGAAATCAACCAAAACCATCCCTGACACTGGACTTCACTAAATAAACAATTTTAAGCCGATGGTCTTAAATATGCTCCAAGAGCTGAAGGAAACTAGAAGAACGATGTCGAAATACAGAACGACACAAAGACAGAAATCATAAAAAGGAAACAAAGAAATTCTTGATCTGAAAAACATAAGAACCAAACTAAAATCTCCTTACAGGGTTTCAGTAGCAGACTTGAGCCGACAGAAGAACCAGCAAACATGGACACAGATCAGTTAGAAACTGGCCAGTCTGAAAAATGAACAAGCGTACCAACACATACAAAAGTGGTTGCACAGGACTCTGCCCTAAATACCACTGGATCGTATCCTTTACAATGGTTAATGATATGTTATGTGAATTTTACCTCAATTTGTTTAAACAGTGTAAAAAAATATTAAAAGACCAACTGGTGGGAAGGGAAGCAAACATAAGCAAAAAGAATGGCTATAAAAGAGAACAGGGGCGCCTGGGTGGCTCAGTTGGTTGAGCATCTGACTTCGGCTCAGGTCATGATCTCGCAGTTGACGAGTTCGAGCCCCACGTTGGGCTCTGTGCTGACAGCTCAGAGCCTGGAACCTGCTTCAGATTCTGTGCCTCCCTCTGTCTCTCTGCCCCTCCCCTGCTCATGCTCTGTCTCCCTCTGTCTCAAAAATAAATAAACATGAAAAAAAAAAACTAAAAAAAAAAAAGAGAGAGAACAGAAAAACAAAACAGCAGCTGAAACACACAAAACAGAAACATTTGTTTTGTATTTGCTTTTCCTGTTTGTTTGAACACAGGTGATTCCAGGGCACGTTCATAAACTTATGGGAACAATCTGGCGGAATGGAAGAGACTAACAATGCAGGAAAGAGACGCAATAAACAAAGGGACAAAGTCCTTGATTCCAGCGCATGCACAGAATGGCTCTCGCAGGACTCAGACCCTCGGTCTCCTGCCACATAAGAGATGGAGAAGATGTGTGGATGGGGTTGGGGGCTACAAGAGATCTCTGGTGGCCTCCTACAAGAGCTGGAGGAAGGGGCAGAGAGAAGTCTTTTTTTAGGTTTATTTATTTACTTTTGAGAGAGAGAGACAGAGAGAGCACGCACTCTCAAGCACACCAGTAGGGAAGGGGCAGAGAGAGACAGGGAGAGAGAACTGGGGTTTTTTTAAGTTTATTTATTCACTTTGAGAGAGAGAATGAATGAACAGGAGAGGAGCAGAGAGAGGAACAGAAAATCCCAAGCAGGCTCCATACTGCAAGCCTGGAGCCCACTGTGGGGCCTGAACTCACGAATTGTGAGATGATGACATGAGCCGTAATCAAGAGTCAGACGCTTAACCCACTGAGCCACCCAGGCACCCCATGAGAGAGAGAATCTTAAGCAGGCTCCACACTGTCAGCACAGAGCCAGGTGTGGGGCTCGAACCCACAAACCGTGAGATCATGACCTGAGCCGAAATCAAGAGTGAGACGCTCACCCAACTGAGCCACCCAGGCGCCCCCAGGCATGGAGAGTATTCATCAGTCATCTTGGAGAGTGAGAAAGGGAACTCACACAAGAACGCTGGAGACTGCTGGGCAGGTCTGAGTGCATACATAGGCCTGTGGTCGTGAATCCAGGGTCAAAGAGCAAGCAACAGGCAAAGGGGAAGGCAGGTGGGAGGTTTCGACCTGGCTTGGGGTTTGGCCATTTGGGTGAGAAAAGGGAGTGGAAGGCAACGCAACTGAAGACGTTTATAAGAGAATGAGCATAAAACCTAACCTGGATAAGGGCAGAAGTGAAGAAAGCAGTTTTCACTCCCCAATGAAAAAGGCATGGGATCAAAAGAATTGTAAATTAAGTAGGACACCTGAGGCAGGTCAGAGTTCAGGTCACAGGAACATGAAATTTCAGAGATGACCATGGAAGAGGCCTAGGTGAGTGAAGAACATGGCTGCTGGGGGTATGAAGGCCAGGCAACTGGCAGGTCGGGCGGCTGGATCAATCACCTCCATGGATGGCTTTGCCCCAAAGGGTAATGACAGGAACAAGGGTGGAGAGAAAGTGAGTCAGAATGTAAAGTGGTTCCTGAATGACACAAGTGACCCAGTGCCAAAGGACAGACAGACAGCCGTGAAACAGCCTGGTGACATGAGCTTCCAAGGAACTAGGTACCTGAACCAGGAGCCAAGAGACTTGTTTAGAATGTGAGGGACAGAAGACAGGAATCTAGGATGGGACAGCCTTCCGGTCTGAGTGACTAAAGGAATCGTTCAGTAAGACAGGTCAGCAGGAGGACGTGGTTAGGGGACACGAGGATAGGAGCTCAGCTAACTTCAGGCCTCTGGCCGTGTAACTATTAACTATTAACTACCTGCTGGCCATGTAACTATTAAATAGGAGAGGTGGGAAGGCACACAGCACAAACTGGCTTCACTCTTAAGGCCGCTCTCTCTAAAACGCCACCGCGTGAGTCTCAGAGCTTCCCTCTAACTAGAAGCCAGAGAAGGCGCTTCTCCGGGCAGAGGTGAGGTTCAGCACCTCCAAACACCAGGGGAAAGCAGCAAGACAGGGACAAAGAGGCTCCGTACCGCAGATGATTCACACTGGCCTTTCTTGCAGTTGCCGCCACAGGGTTTTCTCTCTCCTTTCCGAAGTGCCTGTAGCCGGGAGATGAACTTGGTCTTCCAAACTCTGAAGTCGGCTTCAATACTGCCATGTTTGCTTTTAACCACGTCACAGTCACCCTCCCCTCTAGCCACCACACGGTGAGCACCAAGCATCCAGAGCCACTTATCGACATTCTTGCCAACCTGCAAGAAGACAGATAATCCTCGGCATCACAGGCTTGTAGACTGCTCTGCAAAAGGTCCATGATCCTCGGGGACCCCTGTCACTGGCTGCTGCTGGGAAGAGGGAGCTTAGCCGAAGGGCAGCAGGCCCTCCAGCCCCAGCCGCAACCTGAAACGCTACACTGGTTACATTCTGACAAGATTCTGCAAGAGACTTTATTTTATTATTATTTTTTCAATGTCTTGGGGCACCCGGGTGGCTCCGTCGGCTAAGCGTCTGACTTCGGGTCACGTCATGATCTCACAGTGTGTGGGTTCAAGCCCCACATGGGGCTCTGTGCTCACAGCTCAGAGCCTGGAGCCTGCTTCAGATTCTGTCTCCCTCTCTCTCTCTGCCCCTCCCCTGCTCATGTTCTGCTTCTCTCTCTCTCAAAAATAAATAAACATTTAAAAAAATTTAGAGTGCAAGTGGGGGAGGGACAAAAAGCGGGGGTACAGAGGATCCGAAGCGGGCTCCACACTGACAGCAGTGAGCCCGATGCAGAGCTCGAATTCATGAACTGCAAGATGACCCTAAGCTGAAGTCAGACGCTCGACTGACTGAGCCACCCAGGCACCTTGCAAAAGGCTTTTTTTAAACAAAGGGACAGACAAACCCTTTTATTAAGGTTAAGAGTACTACCTAAAAAAAGACTCTGAAAACTCCTATTCTAAGTCATGTTCAGAATAAAATAACTCATTAGCAAAATGAGATTCCAAATGTAGCAAAGCCCACTTTAATAAGAAAGTGCAGCCCGTTTGGCACAACTCACGGCTTTATAAATTCAGAACTTGAATGTATTGCAGTAAGAAGCAGTTAGGCTGAGGTACAGGGATTGCCAAGATGCATGGTCAAGAGCTCAAAAACTTAAGGGGCGCCTGGGTTGGTTAACCATCCTACTTTTGATTTCAGCTCCACTCGGGATCTCGCAGCTGTGTGGAGCTCCGCTCTGACAGCAAGGAGCCTGCCTGGGATTCTCTCCCTCTCTCTCTCTCTGCCCCTCCTCTGCTCGTACTCGTGGCTCTCTCCCTCTCTCTCACAAACTAAATCATTAAAAAAAAAAAGAGAGAGAGAGAGTTCAAAACTTAACAGGCTTTGTGAGTGGCAAGGCATTAAACACTTACATATCTGAATTTTACCTTTTTTTTTTTCTAATTCCTTTGAAAATACAGCCAGAAATACACATCTTGATATAACAACTGAGTGAAAACAAGCTCAAAAGAAGATCTCTACTTTCACCTCTACTCACATTCTACCAAAGACAGGTGAGCCTGGCTGGGCCCAATTTTGGGAAGAGGTACATATACAAAAAGTTCCAGTAACTGTTTAGAATCTCAAGGAATGGAGAGGCTCTCTATTTTTATTACTTAAAGTATAGAGAATAGAATGCAAAAGAAAAGGAGCCCAAGTTAATTGCATTTGGAAAAAAGATCTAGGAAAACAAAACAATGTTTTACTACATAAAAGGCAGCAAATGCTTTTCTTCTATTTCCCTTTAAAAATTAATGATTGGGGCGCCTGGGTGGCTCAGTCGGTTAAGCATCCGACTTCAGCCTCGGTCATGATCTCACCGTTCCCGAGCTGGAGCCCAAGTCCATTTCAGATTCTGTGTCTCCCCCTCTCTCTCTGCCCCTCCCTCACTCGTGCTGTCTCTATCTCTCAAAAATAAATAAGCGTTAAAAAAAATTAATCATTAAAAGACAATGAGCTCAACGGTATTCAGAGTTAGCCTGAGCCATAAAGGTTGTTCAAGTATAGAACAGGCAGCTGAGACAGTCCAAAGAACCACTGATCTTCCATCCACAAGGTCTTGCCTGGGGACAGCAGACTAGACTCAATGACCATGAATCCAGGCCACTAAGACACTAGACAACAGGAGGTATAAGCATTTTATTCAATAAAATTTACTGACCGCCTACTATGCACCAATCTTGGATACATATGTGTAACAATTCCCCATTATAATAGAGTAACACAACAAGTTTATTATTAAGTACCAAAGTTTGTGGATTATTTCACACACAAATGTGTGTATGAATTTTTTTTATTAAAAGAGAATTTATCCCTACAATTCAACATACACCTACTTTGTACCTACCTTGTTGAAGTGGTTCGCATAGGCAGAATTCCCCAGGCCAAATACAGCATATCTCATACCCTTCAGGTAAGTTTTGCCAAATCGGAAATCACTGGATGCCTCCTCTAACCATTTGCAGAACCACTCTGCACTTTCAGTGGGTCGACCATCAGTATACGTAGCAACCACGAAGGCACAAACGTTTTTACTAGTAACCTAACCAAGAAAGTAATTATTTCAGAAGAATATTCACAATATAACTTACCAGTGAAGAAAACCCCTTTTTAAAATGCTGACATCCACATTAATACTAATCTCTAAGGGCACAGGGTGCTTTCAAAATGTTACTCAGTTTCAAAAGTGGAAGAAAACAGAGCAAGAACACTTTGCACGGGGAGAAAACCCAGTCCTTTGCCCCTGCCAATACACCCCTGGTGCCCTTAACTATATATTCCATTCCAGTCTTCAGACTATAAGCTCCTATCATCTCCAACTGCCCTATTGGAAACAAAATCCAAATCAGTCAGGAAGAAAAACAGAAAGATCTCATTAAAACTATCTGAAAAATTAATGTAATCAACTTTTTAAATGTAAGGTAACTTAACACGTGGCACTATCATCTACACAGGGAAACAAAATACGCCTTCAGTCCTGCTAGCCATGGTATTCCAATCTGCTTGAATGAACCTCAAAAATTCTGAGTCATGGGGCGCCTGGGGGGCTCAGTCAGTTAAGTGGCCAACTCTTGATATCGGCCTAGGTCAAGATCTCACGGTCATGAGATCAAATGTGGAGTGTGCTTGGGATCCTCTCTCCCTTTTCTCTGCCCCTCCTTCATTCACATCCTTTCTCTCTAAATAAATAAATAAACAAACCTTTAAAAAAATGTTGTTTTTAAATTCCAAGTCATGAGATAAGTTATAAGCAATCCTTTATTAATAATTAAATCCCAGGGGCGACTGGGTGGCGCAGTCGGTTAAGCGTCCGACTTCAGCCAGCTCACGATCTCGCGGTCCGTGAGTTCGAGCCCCGCGTCAGGCTCTGGGCTGATGGCTCGGAGCCTGGAGCCTGTTTCCGATTCTGTGTCTCCCTCTCTCTCTGCCCCTCCCCCATTCATGCTCTGTCTCTCTCTGTCCCAAAAATAAATAAAAAACGTTGAAAAAAAAAAATTTAAAAAAAAAAATAAATAATTAAATCCCAATAAAATATTTTGATGGTAAAAAAAAATAATTAAATCTCAAAGTTTGCTAATAATTTTTCACAAGTAATTCTGAGCAGATTCAAGGTCACTCATCTGCACCCCACCATTCTCTTATGGGAGAAAGAAATGGACAGTTACAGCTAGGAGGCTATCGACTAAGAAAGGGGCTGGCAAACTATGTCCCATAAGCCCAGTCCAGCTCACTGCCTGTTTTTTTTAAAAACAAAGTGTTATTAGAACACAGCACACTCATTCATTTACATTGCCTATGGTTGTTTTGTGCCTCAAAGGCAGAACTGTGTGCACAGCGCCCAAATCAGATGATATTTACTATCTGGCCCCTTACAGAAGTAGTTCATTAACCCCTGCTCTATAGTTCATTAACCCCTGCTCTACGTGCTTCTCCAACTTTTCAGCTGCTTCAGAATCACCTGGAGCACCTGTAAAAATACAGTCCCCCATCCAGACTTTGATTCAGCGGGGCTGGCCTGCATTTCCATCCCAGGAGATGCTGAGAATGCTGGTTCGAGGACCATGCCTTGAGAATCGGTGCTGTAAGGCAAACTTCTCTGAGTGTAACTAGACGAGAGCAAGGGGCATTTCTCAGGTGAAGATATTAAACCCACACAGATAATTAAGTAATGCACGGAGGTCACGCAGGTAGTGAGAGACTTCTGTAAGTCCCAAACCCATCCTCTTTCTGCTACCCAAGTGGCTCCTGACCTCTCAGCAAGCTCACGCGTGGTTCACGTGCTCTGCACACTGCCATCAATCACAATCTTCCCTGGATTATGAGGTTGGTTCAGGAGGGAGGAGGGAACTTCAAGCCACCAAGCTTCCCCACCCTTACCCCCACCCCAGGAGAGGCCACATGCCAGAGGGACGGGTCCCACACCATATATTCAACACCTCTAACTGACCCTGCAAACTCAGCCAACTGAAATGCCTTAGCATGAAAACGAAATTTGTTCTGAAGATTCTATTTATCCCAGAACGCAGGAGGTCAGTTACATTTGAGGGTTTGGACTGAAGAAAAACTTAACACAATTACCAACCTCTTCTACTAGATGATCATCTGGATCGTATTCTTGGAGATTAATAACTGCCACAGGCAGACGTAGGGAGGTAACTGCTTCAGCAAGACTTGCTGCAAATCCCTAATGGGAAAAAAAAAAAAATCACATAAACTCTTCGATGAGCTAAATAAGCAAAGTACAGTCTTAATTTACCTCTGCCGGCAAGGGAATAGGCGTTTATCGTGAAAAACTTTTTGCAGTCACTGACATTTATCATCATAAACCCAAACGCTATTCTCACTTCTACCATTTTCCCAAGCATCTTTATGGAGATCAATCATTCAACTGTGCTGTTCTCACTCTGTAAGTACATATACGGGACTAAATCTAAATTGGCTTTTGACATTCTAGCTGCTTTGCCCCACTAGAATAAACATAGAGGAGGTAAGAAATCCTGAAGAGGGAAGAGAATGTGGGATGTAAGAAATCTGACATGTTTCTGGAAGATAAAAAGCAAACAGAAGCAGGTTGACAAGGAGGAGAAAGCCCTAGGGGACAGTCCATGTTCCTGACAGAACCCCAGAGGGGTTCTGGGCTCAGAGTCAGCCACTACACCAAAGCTGGGGGGACCCTGGGCAGAGAAGAGCCCATCAGTAGACAATCTGTATATGGAACAAGTGCACACAGAGCCTGGGCAACATCCACCCTTTACCCCCCAGACAAAACACCTGCTAGCTCTTCTCCAAACAAAATGAACCCAACGTTTGGGGAAAGCTCAAACCTCTAGCCAGGTGTCGGCACTCTGGAAAATGCCTTCCTATTTTTTGCTAAGTAGTCTAAGCTCCCAGGATTAAAGCCAAGCCTACCAAGCATCTATTAATTTACTGGGCATCTACTATGCCAGTCTCAGTTCTGGGAAATATTACACAACAGTGTACAAGACACACATGGTTCCTGCCTTCAGGGAGCCTGCATTCTAATGGACAGATACAGAACAAAGAAATGAGAAAACACATAGTTAATCAGAGGATGACCAGTGCTATGGAAGAAAATAAATCGGGGTAAAGGGTAAGAATACAGTATTACAGGTATGACGATAGTTGTCACTATACACAGGGAGTGTCAGAACAGGTACATAAGATAAAAATATGCATACACATATTCAGTCTTTGCCCCTAGTTCCAGGGACAAAGGTCCTAAAACCCTTGGAACTTACTGACTTTGGTATCCTAATGAAGTAACTTATGCAGGCCCCAGGTAGCTACAGGAGGGAGGCTGATCGTCACAAAACCAACAACATGATTAGAGATTTAGAACTTTCAGTACCATCGTTCCCAGTGAGTTCAATCATCAATGGCCAATGATTTGAAATGTCCATTAATACCTCTAACGGACAGATTTCAGGGAGTTTCTGGGTTGGTGAACACATTGTTACACTGAGAAGGTGGTGCACAGAGAAGGTCCAGAAGCTCTGAGCCATTCCTCTCCACCATACCTTGCCCTACCTATGCATGTCTGCCATTTGTCTGTGTCTGTCTCGTGTCCTTTACAAGAAACCAGTAAATGTAGCCAGTCAGGCAATTCCTGAGTTCTGTGAATCGTTCCGGGAAATTATCGAACCTAAGGAGGACCATGGGATCGAACTTATAGCTGTTCCAGTCACAAGCACAGGTGGCCCCTGGGACTAGTGGCCCCTGGCATCTGAAGTGGAGACAAGTCTTGTAGACTGGGCCCTTATACCTGTGGAATCTGACAAAAACTCTGGGTAGCTGGTATCAGAACTGGAGAAGTGGTCTCAAAGACAAAGATTGGAGCCAAACCTGAAGGAAATGAGAGGGCAAGCCAGGCGGCTACCCCAAACAGAGGTAACATGGAAGTGAAAAGGCCCAAAGGAGGGGGCAGGCTTGGCAAAGAGGTTGACAACACTGGGGGGGGGGGGGGGGGGGGGGAGCAAGGAAATGAGGTAAAAGAGATAATGGAAAACCAGACGTGAGGGCTTCCTGGCCACTGTGAGGGCTTTGGCATTTACTCTAAGTGAATGAGGAGGTCACTGCTGGGAATGTGGTTCCGCTTAAGTTTTCAGAGTCCCTCTGGCTGCGGAGCTGAGGGGGCCCTGAAGCCGAGGGAGGGGCCAAGCGGCACTGAACGAAGGGGACGTGACTGCAGTGATCCAGACAAAATCTGAGGGTGCCCCGAACCACAGTGCTGAGAAGTGACTGGCACCTGGATCCACTGTGGAAGTAGAACAAACAGCATTTGCTGACAAACTGCATGGGGGGAGGGGAGCAGGAAAAAGAGAGAAGCCAAAGGTTTTCTTTGAGCTAGGCAACTGGAAAGATGAAGTTGGTAAAGACTGTAAGTGAAAAAGGTCTGGACAAAAAACTTGGGAGTTCAGCTTGAACATCTGAATTCCGAGATGCCTACTAGACATCACATAAAGATCTAAGATAGGTAACTGGACATGGGAGTCTGGAGTTGAGGAGAACAGTTCAGGTGAAAACCATAAATTCAGAGGCCCTCAGCACATACAAACGAAGGCCGGCAGGTCAAATCCAGCCCTCCGTTTGGTTCTACAGGTGCAAGTTACAGGAACACAGTCATGCCACTTAATTTACGTATTGTCTGTGGCTGCATCCACGCCAAGGCAGCAGAGCTGAGCAGCTGCAACAAAGACTGTCTGGCCCACAAAAACTAAAAGCCTAAATACATACACATACATAGCGTAAAAAATAAAATGGCTTGCCCTTTACAGAAAAAGTTTGCCAAATTGTATCTAGAGGCAAGAACATAGGCTAGATAATAAGATCCCTTAGAGAGCACAGTGAGTGCAAATAGAGACAGGGTCTCAAGGACGGAGCCTTGGGACACTCCTACCTTTAGAGGTCAAGCAGAGGAGAAATTAGCAGATGATAAGTAAGGAAGACTAGCCCTGGCCAAGCAGGAGGATGACCTAGAGAAGAATGCCAAGTAAGATGAAAGGTGAGAACTAATTAGCAATATGGAAAGCACCGGGAACACGTCAGGGCATAGAAGCCTGACAAGAGTGGTCCAAGAAAAACAGGAGCAGGGAAATTGGAGATTTAGAGATAGTGGCAGATATTTTCAAGGCACTTTACTCTTAAAAAAAAAAAAAAAATCTGAGATGGTAGTTAGAGGGAGATATGGGGCCAATAGTTCACACGGTATGCTCTGACCCACCCTGCACAGAGCGTCCGGTGAAAAATTTATAATTAAAGAACACACATCTGTTCATACAAGAACAGAGAAAACCCACACCAGCTAGCCCATCATTCTGTCTAAAAATGAACAGAAAACCATGGTTCACCAGGAACTTGACTAGAACAAGCAGCAGGAAAGAAAAATGGCAAGGTCAGAAAGTGTCTGACCTTGGCTCAGGTCCTAATCTCACAGTTCTTGAGTTTGAGCCCCACATCACACTCTCTGCTGTCAGCATGGAGCTTTCTTGGGCTCCTCTGTCCCCCTCTCTCTGTCCCTTCCCCACTCACTCATGTGCACGAGCTCTCTCTCAAAAATAAACATGTTTTAAAAACGAACAAAATTGGGGGGAGGGGTAGGAAAAAAAACGAACAAAATGGTGTTTTTGCAACTAAAAACCTAAGAACCAAAATAAAACATTCAAAAAGGTTTGGAATTGAAATCCCACAACCCCAAGTGGAAAGAAAAAGAGTTACAAAAGAGAAAAGATTTAAGACAAAGAAGCCATCCAAAAGCTCTAACATCCAGCCAACACAAATGACAGAAAGAAAAAAAAGTTAAAAAAAATTTTTTTTAATGGGAAACCTGGGTGGCTCAGTCAGTTAAGCGACCAACTTCGGCTCAGGTCATGATCTCATGGTTTGTGAGTTCGAGCCTCACATCTGGCTCTGTGCTGACAGCTGAGAGCCCGGAGCCTGCTTCGGATTCTGTGTCTCTCCCTCTCTCTCTGCCCCTCTGCTGTTCACACTCTATCTCCGTCTCTCTCACTCTCTCTCTCAAAAATGAACATTAAAAAAAATTTTTTTTAAATAAAAAAAAAGAAAAAAAACAGAAAATGGAAGGGAAAAAATATGCCCAAAAACATTAGCAGAAATGCTCACAAATCTTCAAAAGAGCCCGAGTGTCCAGCACAACAGCTGAAAAAAGATCCAACCTAGACACCATCTCAAAAAAGTTCCAAACCTCAAGGACAAAGACATGACTCTTTTAGAGCTTCCGGAAACATAAAAATCAAGTCATCTACAAAGGAATGAGGAGACTAGCTTTTTTATCAACAACACTGACTGGTGGAAGACAATGAAGTGATGCCTTCAAAGCTGTAAGGAAAAACTAATCTACACCCAGCAAATATGAAGCCATTAAAATGTGAAAGCAGAATAAAGAAATTCAGATGGCATAGCTTTTAGGAGGGTCATCTAACCCGTATCAACAATGAGATGGCCAACGACATTAAGCCAACAGGCCAACAACTGATATTTGAGGCAAGTCTGTGTTAACTAATATAAGAAGTCAATAACTTTTATCCAACATTGATCAATCTAGAAACACAGCATAAAGAAACAGCCATCAGAGGAATCAAAAAGAAGAAATAGTTAAAAAGAGATTCACTAGAAAGTACTTTTCAGAATGAACCCTCCATACACCTGGATTTGTTACAGTCTTCAAGTGTCAATTTGATCTTTTAAAAAAATTAAAAACACACATAAAAAGAGGCTTTGAGATCTTTTATGAGTAACATAAAAGGACTTTGTTTTGGCTGCTCAGATGCCTTTTTTACATTTCTTCTGGTTCCCCACCTCTGTTGCTTAAGGCTGAACCCTTAATGTTAAGTGACCTTCAACTACGATGTGGCACAAAGCCTGCACTGGAGTTCTGAAAAGCGAAAAAATATTATTCTACAAAACATCCACAAGAGGGCAGTACGACCCTCTTTAGTACCACACAAAAATCAGTTGACACTGACTTTTTAACTTCATTTTCACCTTCGTCTTAGAATCTTTTCCTAAAAAGCACTAAATAGCTGTGACCTTCATAACAAAGAAGCCAACAGCAAATCCATCCGCAGCACATATCTACTTTAAACAGTATTCGATGTCTACTGTTAACACTTTTAACACTATCGAACCAAAACACATTTTATTAAGTAGATGTGTGATGTTGTGAAAGTCAGGGCCCCATCCCATACTGGATGCTACTGCTGACATGCTCTTTTCACTATCCCCTACTTCTGCACCCGCCATCAGTAACAGGCTTAGAACTCTCCATTCTGCTGAGGCAGAAGCAAGCTTCAGCACAAAACCCCTCAGGACAGTGACCATCAGACTGGAATTGGGCTGGAATTGGGCACAAGGGTTAAACACCCATGCAATGCCCCAGGAAGGAAAAAGGTATGCTGGGGAAGGGAAAAAAGAAGATTTAAAAGAAAAAAAAAAAAAAATCAGAAGACCGATTCAGTTCACTGTGAATGGATACCTTTAAGGGATATTCTAAAAGATCAAGAAACCCAGAGAAAAATATATGAAGTTCTCACCTTCGCTGTTCCAGTCTGGGAACCATAGAAAATCTTCACTCCAGACACTAAGATGTCCTTCTTTTGAAGAGAGATATAACCATTCGTCATCAAATCCCGAGTTGCTTTTGGAACAGATTTATCCTTTGAGTTCTTGTCCTTGAAGATAAACAACTACACAAAATCCATCAAGTTTGAGGCTTTTCCCAACTTCAGTAGTGATGACAGCACAGACAATAACCGATCTTACTATTCTCTTAATCTTTCTGGTGTACTCCTCAAATATTAACCCCTTGATATAATTAGGTCCTTTAAAGGCTGGACCTACGATCCTTAAGGCTATAAAGATTCCCAATTCCTCCAGGACAGAACTATACATACATTCATCCATAATGTGCTTTATCGAAATAAGACTAGGCACTTACTTTTCAATCCTTAATTAGTGGTAAGAAAACAGAAGACTACTACTCTTTAAAAGTGCTAAATAGATTTTTCTTATGAAGGCTTAATTTTTCATTATGAACTCTTCCTGTATCTCAAGAGTAAAACATCCACAGCCCATCAAAGAAAACATAAATAACTTATTTCATAATAAATTCATCTCTAAAAACTGAGAATAAAATTTTTAGGCATAAAAAAAAAAAAAAAACCCTGTGTAGAGACCAAACATAAAAGTGACTGAAAAGTTCCTTTTAGCTTTTCTGAAAACCTTAGAAAATCTACACTCTAAATTCTCTATAAATCTAATGCCTTAATTCTCTCCTATAAAAACCAACTCCACTTACCTGCTTCCTGATGACAATCTGGAAACAAATCCAAAGGCTAATGCCAAAGGCAAAGCCCAAATATATGTAAAACCTGTTTATCCATAATGATATTAAAGGTGAAGAGAAGTCCCATGTATCCAAAGAAGGATCTAAATTTAAAACAATACATACATGTAATTTTACATAAAGTTACATATACAAAGCTGCCCATCCTTATTTTAAGAATAAAAAATAAAATAGGGGCGCCTGGGTAGCTCAGTTAAGCATCTGACTTCAGCTCAGGTCATGACCTCATACTCCATGAGTTCGAGCCCCACATCTGGCTCTAAGCTGTCACAAGCCCAGCAATGGGCTCTGTGCTGAATAGCTCAGAACCTGGAGAGCCTGCTTTGGATTTTGTGTCTCCCTCTCTCTCTGCTCCTCCCCTGCTCATGCTGTCTCTCTCTGTCTCTGTCTCTCTCTCAAAAATAAACATTAAAAAATAAAATAAAAAATAAAATAAAACCAACCTTCATATTCAACAACCCGGCTAAGAATTCTAAAAAAAATCAACTCTAATAAAAATAATATACAACTGCATGTGGTCATGTGATAAAATTACCGTAACGATGCTAACTCAGAAAAACACAAAATTGTACCTTCATTTGGGTATAGCACCTGGAAGCAAGAGAAGTGAACAAAGTCAAAACACTTTACGTGGAATTAACTCTGCTGTGTTTTGAGTACTCCATAAGAAAAGCTTTAAAAAATACTATTCTCTTTGCTCTAGTTTTACTTTAAAGACCCACTGTTACTTGCAATGGATCTCACACCCCGTTTTTTGGAAAGACGTATGAATGGACCTGGCCTCAAATGTTGAACTGGAGGCAATTTCAAAAGGCGAAGCCTAAATTCTGGGGTTTACAGGTGCTGCTCCACCGTGGAAAAAACAAACATGGGCTTTGCCGTTGCTGCTCCACCCTGGAAAAGACCCAAAAGCCACCAAACACGTGGGTAAAGAAAGTGGGCAGTTCTCTATGCGTTTTACTTGAGGTCAGAAGCACAGTTCCTTCTGAACTCATCCCCTAACCTCATGAGGCAAAAGCCAGGTCAAAAGCAAGGATCAATCCTCCCTTGCTGTCAATGGCTCCTGTCCCGGGCTGACAAGTGCAACAACCTCTGAAGGACGGTCCTCGAGGACGCCACTCCGCCAGGAGGAAGTGAGAAAAACGGTTCCCTCTCTCCAACCCCTCCACGATTTTGCCTGTCGGGGGGCGGTGGGGGGGGGTGGGGTGAGGGCTTACCCATTCTCCTCAGAGCCCAGGCTCTGCGGCCCGATAGACTAGGACTGCAGACCTGAAGAACCTGGCTCGGACACCGGGAGACGACCAGAACTATCTTGAAGCATTACCAGTATACCCGGAGCCCGGAGAGCTGGGGGCAGCCATGCCACTCGCCAGCCCGTCCGGATTGGTTCAGAGGGGGAAGGGGCGGGCCCAGAGAGAAGCCCCGCTTAGAGATCCAAGCTAGGTAGCCCGAGCGCTCCCGGCTCCTCTCGGATTGGCTCAGAGGTGCAAGGGGCGGGTCTAGAGGGAAGCAGGGTCAAGACAGGCGTGGTGGCATAGGAAAGAAACCTGGGAAAGATGGGCACGTTAAAAGCGTACCATCAACCAGACGTAATCTGTGTCTCCTTTGGACCTCACTTCAAACACACCGATTGTGAAAAAGCATTATTTCGAGAAATTGGGTTATGGGCTGGCTAGTAGATGGTATTAAGGAAAAATGGTTAATCTTGTTGCGTTCATCTGTGAGGAGTACAGACTGTAAAGCTAAAACCTTATACTTTGCTTTAAACTATTCTGACCAAAAAGAAGAGGGAGAATGGAACATGAATGGCAAAATGTTGATAATCGTTGAAGCAGGGCGATGGGTTCATGGCGGTTCATCACACTGTTTTCTCAAGTTTTTTATTTTACAATTTTTCCGTAAGAGAAGTTTGAGGGCGCGACCCCGAAATCTGCGGAACTCTGAGGGACCGACTCTACGTTTCCAGCCGGTAGCTAAAACATCAGCATCACCAGCCAATCAGAGCTCCTTGGCGGAAGTAAATTACATCAAGGAAGAGCGCTTCTCTTGTCGCGAGCCGATGTCGTAAAAGCCACAATGCGCAGGCGTCGTTGCTCACTTTTCCTCGCCCGGTTTCCGGAACACCTGACGCCTGCGCAATAAGTCAACTGGGTGTGTTGTGGCGGCCGTCCGGGTAGGCAGTGGTCGTGCCGCGCGCCGCCGGGTCGTTACAGCGAGGCGCAGGTGGTCCCTCCGGCCCGCCGCACGGGTGTGCCTTGGTTCACCAGACCCGGGAAGGGCTGTGAGCAGCCACCATGTCGATCTTCACCCCCACCAACCAGATCCGCCTAACCAATGTGGCCGTGGTACGGATGAAGCGCGCCGGGAAGCGCTTCGAAATCGCCTGCTACAAGAACAAAGTCGTCGGCTGGCGGAGCGGCGTGTGAGTGACCCTCTCCGTCCGAGCTCTGGCCGGAGCTTGCAGCCTCCGAGGCGGCCTGCCCCTAGTGTTCGAGCTGGTGTCTTGACAGGGAAGGAAATGGACAATTTATTCCTGCAGTGAGCGTGAAAAGTCGCTGTTTTTCCCGAGCTTAGCGCCTAAATCCAGGGTTCCCTTTTTGTTGAATTGGTGTGGTTTGGGTTGTTGGTTTGGAGTTTTGTTTTAATTGGTTGGTGTCCTGAAAGCTACAGCCAAGAAATCCCCAAAATATGGCCCTTTTGCCAAAATAATGTTAAAGGGTGGAGACCTAGTCTTCCAAATACTTCCGTGGCTATAGCACATCCTGATGTCACAGATCTTTGCCCTGTAGTTTCACCGAAGTGCGTAGTGTCTTCGCTGCTGCCATCTAGGGATCGGAATTCCCTGGCAGCAGCCCGCCCTCTGTCCCCACAGCTCAGTGTTTCATACATGATCCCGTGACGTTTTTCTGCAGTGAGTAAGTGGGAATACAGATACGGTTCTGAGTTTTGAAAATGTTCCCTCTCGTTGAGTATTTGTTGTTTCTTACTATTATGTCACTGCCATCTTGTATTTAAATGTGAATGAATTTCCAAGTTTCAAGTGTGTTCACTTAGGACTTTTCTCTCCTGCTGTCACAAGGGAAAAAGACCTTGATGAAGTTCTACAGACCCACTCAGTGTTTGTAAATGTTTCTAAAGGTCAAGTTGCAAAGAAGGAAGATCTGATCAGTGCATTTGGAACAGATGACCAGACAGAAATCTGTAAGCAGGTGAGTTCTAAGAGCTATGTATTAGAAGTACTTGAACGTATGTTAAACTTGAATCGTTATTTTTTAGGCGTGACCTGAGTAACATCACTTTTTTAATTGACGTATAATTAATAGTGTTAGAATTAGTTTCAGGTGTACAACATAGTGATTCAACAATACACATCACTATGTGTTCTTTTGTATGCATTCTGTAATTTAGTGCTTACCATGATAAGTGTCGTCACCACCTGTCACCAAGCAATGTTATTAGTCTTATTGACTGTATTCCATATGCTGTTTTTTCATCTCTGTGACTTATTTTATAACTGGAAGTTTGTACCTCTTAATCCCCTTTATCTGTTTCACCCATTCCCTACCCACCTCCCCTCTGGCAACCACTATGGTTAAGAGTCTTTTTTTGTTTGTGCCCTTTTTTTGTTTGTTTATTTGTTTCTTAAATTCCAAATAGGAGTGAAATCATATGGTATTACTCTTTGTCTGACTTATTTCACTTAGCGTTATACCATTTAGGTTCATCCATGTCATTGCAAATGGCAAGATCTCATTCTTTTTTATGGCTGAGTAATATTCCATTGTGTATGTATACTATTTCTTTATCCATTCATCTATCAATGGACACTTAGGTTGCATCATGGCTATTGAAAATAATACTGCAATAAACACTGGGGTGCAAATATCTTTTCAAATTAGTGTTTCCATTTTCTTTGGGTAAGTACCCAGTGGTGAAATTACAAGATCACATGGTAGTTCTATTTTTATTTTTTTGAGGAACCTCTATACTGTCTTCCACAGCGGCTGTACCAGTTTGCATTCCCACCAACAGGGCACTGAGAGTTCCTTTTTCTCCACATCCTCTCCAACACTTGTTGGTTTCTTGTTTTTTTGATTTCTAGCCATTCTGATAGGTGTGAGGTGAAAACTCATTGTGTTTTGATTTGCATTCCTTTGATGATGAGTGGTGTTGGAGTGACGTTCAGCATCTTTTCATGTGTCTGTTGGCCATCTGTATGTCTTGCTTGAGAAAATGTCTATTCGAGTTCTCTGCTCATTTTAGTCAGATTATTTGGGGAGTCTTTTTGTGTGGCATCATTTTTAATAATGCAGGACATGAATATATTTTGTCAAAGTCTCCAAAACTTAAATTTTCTACTAAATTACCTTATTTTTGTCCATTTTTATATTTTGAGCATAATATACCTAAAATTAAATTTTCTTTTCTTTTCATTTTCTTTTCATTTACAACCTTTGCCTAAATTGACTTTTCCCCTTCCCCCACCTAAATAAATAGTATCTTAGAGCACAAGATAATCCAGTGTATCATTTAGGCAAAGTTCAATTTATTACCTATATGTGAGTAGCTGAAGAGGATGGAATTTAATTTTCTCTCCCAAGTTATTAATTCTTGTGGTCAGTTAACAAATAATGTGCAATAAAGACATTTAAATCTGGGGTTTTTTTAGATTTTGACTAAAGGAGAGGTTCAAGTATCAGATAAAGAACGGCATACACAGCTGGAGCAGATGTTCAGGGACATTGCAACCATTGTGGCCGACAAGTGTGTGAACCCTGAAACAAAGAGACCGTACACTGTTATCCTTATAGAGAGAGCCATGAAGGACATCCACTATTCAGTCAAAACCAATAAAAGTACAAAACAGCAGGTGAGTGATTTTTAATGTCAAAAAGTATCCAAATGAAACTCAATTTTCTCTGAAGAAACCATTGAAAATGATCTGTCTGTGATAATAAAGTGATACTACTTGGAAGCAGTAAGGTAGGAGGTTAGGGGGAGGGAGGAAGGAAATGATGGGGGTTTTAGGGAAAAGTAATGGAATTTTTTTTAACTAAACACAAATGTACTACAGCTCTCATCTTCCTATCCAAGTCAAACCTTTAAAGATAAAACTTGAACTTTTAAAGAATCCTTTCAACTCCACATCTTAGATTTTTTTGATTTCTATCTAATTCACATGACATACAAGGTCATCTTTTTACAGTGAACAATTCAGTGGCATATTCACAAAGTTTTTGCAGCCTTCCCTACTACCTAACTTGAGAACGTTTCCATCACCCCCAGACGAAACCTTGTGGCCATTAGCACTCACTCCTCATATACCCTTCTCACAGCTGTTCAGCAAATTTGTTTTCTGTTTTTATGGACTTTTCTCTTCTGGACGTCTCCTATAAATGGAATCAGACAATATGTGGCCCTTTGAAGGTTCATAGTGCTTTATTCCTTTTTGGGACTCAACAATAACGCATTGTATGGAAATACCATATTCTGTTGATTCATCCATCTGTTGATGGGTATTTGTGTTGTTTCTACTTTTTAGCTGTCATGAATAATGCTGCTCTGAAATTCATTGCAAATTTTTGTGTGGACGTGTTTCATTTCTCTGGACTCAGGAATGGAATTACTAGGTCATATGGTAACTATATTTAACCTTTTGAGGAACTGCCAAACCATTTTCCAAAATAGCTGAGGCATTTTACATTTCCACAATCAGTGTGCAAGGGTTCCGATTTCTCTACATCTTTGATATTTGTTGTTAATCCACCTTTCTTATTACAGCCATCCTGGGTGTACTATTCTGGTTTAGACTTGCATTTCCCTAATAACAAGTGATTTCAGCATATTTTCATGTGCCCGTTGACCTTTGGTCATCTTTGGAGAAATCAGTATTTAGATTCTTTGGCCATTCTTTATTTGTTTCTTCATTATCAAGTTGTAAGAGTTCTGTATATATTCTGGATACTAGCACCTCATCAAATGTGTGATTGACTAATATTTTCACCTATTTAATGGGCTGTCTTCACTTCCTCAATAGTGTTTTGAAACCCAAAAGTGTGTAATCTTCAAGTCCAATTTATCTTCTCTTTTCTATGGGTGTTTATGTTCTTTGTGTCCTATCTAAAAACCACCGTCTAATTTGGCCGGATGGGAACTGCTTTGTTTTGAATACCTTACAAAGTAATGCAGCAAAGGTAGCAAAGAAATTGCCAACATTTTCAATTTCGTCTCGCCAGGCTTTGGAAGTGATAAAGCAGTTAAAGGAGAAGATGAAGATCGAACGTGCTCACATGAGACTTCGGTTCCTTCTTCCAGTGAATGAAGGGAAGAAGCTGAAAGAAAAGCTGAAGCCCCTAATCAAGGTTATAGAAAGCGAAGACTACAGTCAGCAGTTAGAAATTGTAAGATAAAAATATTCTTATTCTTTTGCGTCCATGTTACCAGAATCCTCTGTTTTCTAGTCATAAATGTGTCACAGACATTTAAAGGTGTGAACAATAGACATTTCCAGAAACATCTTACCTGGAATTAAGTAAAAATCTCAAGGTCAGACTAAAACGAAATTATAGTTAATTAAGCACAACTTGGGATTTGGGGGTGGGGGGATGGTTTGTTTTTTCTGGTTAAATCCATGCTCAGTTTAGATGAGAGAATATATTTTACGGTGAGTCTTCTATTATGAGGAAATTGGAAATAAGACGAAAAGTTGGACGGCCTCATTGCCCATAGAACATTTTAAAGACGCGGCAAAGCATGGTGTCTTTGGGTCCTGGCCCCGCAGTGGCAGACGCAGCAGAGATTCGGTTGTCTGCAAACCCGGGCCCTGAGATTTGGCTCCAGCGCCAGTATAAACAAGCTCTGGCCGGGGTTGTTGGGCATTCCTCCCTAAACGCGAAGGGACTCATCTGACATTCTGAAGTTCTCCGGTCTTTTCAGAACTTCACATGTGATTTCTAAATAGGCCTTCAAGCTGCTTTTTCTCCTTCTGATGTGGATAAATAGAGGTGCTCTCGCCAGACTGTAAATCCTCGCGCTAACCGTAGTATCAAAAAACCACGCTCTCCTCTTCCAGCCACTTCACTCGATGGCTGTGGAGTCCAGAGACGACCTCAGACGGGGAGGTTAACGCCTGTCGCGGGGCCTGTGTGTGCACTTAAAAGAGCGAGGCTAGACTAGAGCCCTGCCTGCTTCCCTGTGCTCTGTCTTCGTTCTTGCACTGTAGGACGGTAGCAGTAGAGACATCTGGAACGTGCTGTGTGTCTGAGAGAAAGCGGGGGCTGTGCTCATTCCGTTGCACCTGCTGAGCACCTGTGTTCCGTGTTTCAGGTGTGTCTGATTGACCCAGGCTGCTTCAGAGAAATCGATGAGCTCATAAAAAAGGAGACAAAAGGCAAAGGTTCTCTGGAAGTGCTCAACCTGAAGGACGTGGAAGAAGGGGATGAGAAATTTGAATGACGCCCGTCAAGCTCTTCAGCTCTAAAACACTAAAGCGTTTTCTTTTCCCACGGTCCTCTTTCCTTTCTGTGGTCTGCCAAACGCTTGCTCGGACTGTTTGACATTTTCCATCTTTGTGGTAACGTGTACACAAAAAGACTTCTGATAAAGTATCACACTGTGGGATTCATGTAGTTTTAATGATAAAGCGGGGTCTGGGGCAAAAATGAAAAATCCAGGATACGAAGGGCAGAGTAGCATTTTGCTGCTGTCTCATGACTTGCACTTTCCAACGTGCACGTTATCTTGGGGGTGAAAAGTTAAGCTTTGTATATTAAGATAAATGTGAGAAGATAGGACGATGTGACAAAAGGGGTATTTGCTGAAGAAAACATAATGTCTTATTTTTACTTAATGAAACATGTGGCCTGATACAAAGCTTGGATGGTGACTTCCTGATTTTGTGAAAAATAGATCTAGGACCACTGTGCGGGGCTGAAGTAAGATTCGCGGAACATATGGCCGTACCCTAGATTATTCTCGGTAAAGAATAAAGTCATTGGTTTCTAATCCTTAAAGTTTATAATATATATTAATGTAGCTGCAATTATATGTTATCAATAAAACCACTCTTTATTTTTATTAAACCATGGCTTGTGTTTCTAGACAGCTTCCAAGCTCCCTTCTTTTCTCTGCCTGTTGTCTGGTAGGGTTGGAGAGTTCGCAGCAGGACTAAATAAGCCCCATGAGGAGTGGGTAGAACAGAGCCTGTTCTGCTGAACACCTGATAAATCTTAGTGATTTGGGATATAATTGAACAGAACTATTTTAGTACTTAAATGGACAACGTGCAAGTTGTTTTCAATCTGCTTATCTTCAAAAAGATATTCTAGAACATAAATTAGGGTTTCATTCAAAATTAACATGCAAGGGCACCTGGCTGGCTCAGTCAGTTAAGCCTCTGACTCTTGACCTCAGGGGCATGACTTTGAACCCTGCATTGGGCTCCACGCTGGGTGTGAAGCCTACCTAAAAAAAAAAAAAACAAACAAACTTAACATACAAACGTATTTTATGGATAGAAGTTTTTAACTAGAAGAGGTTTTGACTTGAAAACCCCAGATGGGTTTTATACGCGTTCAGAATTCATTGCTAATAGAAGTTCACAGAAATGGACCGTTTTAAAATAACTCCAATCAAAATTATGAAGTCAAAATTCTTTCTTATTGGGGCGCCTGGGTGGCTCAGTCGGTTGAGCGTCTGACTTCAGCTCAGGTCACGATCTCACGGTTCGTGAGTTCGAGCCCCGCGTCAGGCGCTGGGCTGATGGCTCAGAGCCTGGAGCCTGCTTCCGATTCTGTGTCTCCCTCTCTCTCTGCCCCTCCCCCATCCATGCTCTGTCTCTCTCTGTCTCAAAAATAAATAAACATTAAAAAAATTTAAAAAAAAAAAAATTGTTTCTTACAGTGTTAGAAGTACTCCTGCTTGATAACTTGGGAACACAACGCTTTCTGTGGTGCTGAAATTGAATTACTGTTTTAATACCAATCCTTAAGATGGCCCTCACTGGTTCCATTTTACTGGTGCAGTTTTTTTCATGAAGACGATCTAAACTCAATCCCAAGGGAAGATTTTAAGTAGTCAGGTTTACACTTTATCTGCAGCTTAGACAGTTAAAGCGGTGTTGCAGATTGGAAGTCCTGGTCACTGGAAATGTTCATTAGCTGCACCTTGAGCAGGAAAGTTAGAACGTTGCCATAAGTTTTTCTCATTCTCGTTACTGATCTCCTAAAAAGCTGGAACCTCTAGAAATGTCAAATGCAGATCACATGTGAGCCATGCTTCTGAACCTATAGAAAATAAAAGATTTTTACCTTATATGAATCTCATTACTCAAAAGTAGTTAAAAAATTGTGGTTCTCGGTCATGCTCTCAGTGCCAGTGCTATAATGGGTTGTTCTAAGGATTGAGCTGTTTCTTTTGCTTTGTCAGTGCAAGCTGTATTGTGTGCTGTTGGTCAGGGTGACGGTTCAGAATTAACTCTCTTCTGTTAACACACCCCTTTTCTGTGAAGCGTCACCTGTCCCCATACACGCAGGACCTCACGCCACTTTGAAACCCCCTCCGAGGCCTTGATTTCACCCTACTTTGTGTTCTAGAGACCTGCTTAAATACCCATCTGGCATGCTAGACGGTGAGCTCCCCAAGGGCAGGATGAGCCGTTGCGCATTTGGACCCAGTAGGTGTGGAATAGATGTCTGTAGAGTAATACATGCTATCTCAGTGAGGGTGGGTGATGACAAACGTGTCTGCTAATGACTTTTTCAAATCCATCTTTAAAGCTAGAATAAGTGTCTAAGGCTTTGAGCCAAAGCTTCCCACCCTTCATACTGATGCGTGCTGTTGTGCTGCTTGGTGGCTTCTGATCTGCACAGATCCCCTCGGCCTGAGGGCATTCATCTCTGCCTGCAACCAGCCTCTTGCATTTACTTGTCCCAGGTGGTCATACACACCTAATATCCGTGAGGCTGTGATGGGGGGAAATTGGGTAACGCTCATAAGTAGAAGCCACACACATGATTTTTCCTGCATGCTGCACTCAAGCCCACATCATGAGGTCCCTACAACTTTGGTAGTAATGAGGCTCCTTATTATCTTTATGAGGTTTTGTTTTTGTTTTATCAATCTGCTCTTACTGAAATTCAAGGTACTGATTATTGGAAAACATTTTTCTGCTGCTGCATCATGAAGATGGTTGTGCAGACATATTTTGCCACTGGCAGCATTCAATGGCTGCAGGGACAAGAGCCAGTGATTTTCATCTCCACGTGTATGTATCTGTGATGATACCTGCAAAATTAATGAGTCAAAATGGAATTTCACGGCAACAATTCTTAGCTAAAAGTATAATCTTGACCTATCAGCTTGGATATTCCAGCTCCTACCCAGGAATGATTTCACAAGAATGAGTACACGTAGTTGAATTGCCCAGGACCCCTTCCAAATACCCCTTGGACGCCCCCGTTTCACCAAATTCCTAGTTGAATCTCTGCAGATTTCTGGTTAGCAGAGAATGGAGGTGAATGAGTTGTGAAATTGAAGAATGCAAAGTCTTTTACTGCAGAGAAAAGTAGACCTGTCTCCTGCACTCAACACTATTTATATCTCAGGAGATCTTTTTGTCTGGTGAGCCACTTGAATGCCAAAAGATTCACGGTGGAGCTCTTCCTGTGGTCAACAAGCATAGTTGACATGCTTTTCAAGGGAAGAGGTCCACAGACTTATTTCTTACTGTCATGTGGAGATAGAATCAAGACTAGAAGTCTTGCACGTAATTAAGGTAAAATCATTTGTGGATTTATAGTTAAAACTTTGCAGATTATATGGATGTGGGGGTGGTTCAATATTCACAAATCAGTCAACATGATACATCAAAAAGAGAAAGAATAAAAATCATATTATCAAAAACTAAGTCATTCCTGGATAGGAGCTAGAATATCCAAGCTGATAGGTCAAGATTATACTTTTAGCTAAGAATTGTTGCCGTGAAATTCCATTTCGACTCATTAATTTTGAGGGTATCATCACGGATACATACACGTGGAGATGAAAATCACTGGCCCTTGTCCCTGCAGGCATTAAATGCTGCTGATCAGAAAAAGTATTTGACGAAGTACAACATCCATTCATGATTAAAAACCCTCAACAAAGTCAGTTTAGAGGGAACAGACCTCAACATAATAAAGGCCTTATATGAAAAACCCACGGCTAACATCAGACACAATGGGGGAAAACAGCTTTTCTTCTAAAGTCAGGAACAAGACAAGGATGTCCACTCTCACCACTTTTCAACTTAGTACTAGAAGTCCTAGCCACAGCAATGAAACAAGAAAACCAAATAAAAGGAATCCAAATTGGTAAGGAAGAAGAAACGCAGTCACTATTTGTACATGACAGGATACTATATAGAGAAAACCCAAAAGACTCCACCAAAACATTGCTAGAACTGATGAATAATTCAGTAAGGTACAGGATACAAAATCAGCATACGAAAATCCATTGCAGCAAAAGAGAAATTAAGAAAACAATCCCATCTACAATTGCACCCAAAATAATAAAATATCCAGGAATAAACTTAACCAAGGATGTGAAAGACCTGTACTGTGAAAACTATAAACGCTGATGAAAGAAATTGAAGATGACACAAAGAAATGGAAAGATACCCCATGCCCATGGATTGGAAGAACAAATATTGTTAAAATATCCAAACTATCCAAAACAATCTACACATTTAATGCAGTCTCTATCATAATACCAACAGCATTTTTCACAGAACAAGAACAAATAATCTTAAAATCTGTACAGAACTACAAAAGACCCTAAATAGCCAAAACAATCTTGAAAAAGAATAAAACTGGAGGTATCACAATCCCAGATTTCAAGATATACTACAAAGGGCACTGGCAAAAAGTAGACAAATGGATCATTGGAACAGAATAGAAAGCTCAGAAATAAACCACGATTATATAGTCAATCTTTGACAAAGGAAGCAAGAATAAGCAATGAGAAAAAGACAAGTCCCTTCAACAAAACTGGACAGCTACATACAAAATAATGAAACCCAAATGGATTAAAGATCTAGACTTGAGACCTGAAACCATAACAATCTTAGAAGAAAGCACAGGCATCTTTCTAGATATGTCTCCCAAGGCAAGGAAAACCAAAGCAAAAATGAACTATTGGGACTTCATCAAGATAAAAAGCTTCTGCACAGGAAAGGAAACAATCAACAAGCTAAAAGACAACAAAATGAGAAAAGATATTTACAAATGACATACCCAAAAAAGGGTTAGTATCCAAAACATACAAAGAACCGATACAACTCAACCCCTAAAAAACATTCAGTTAAGTGACCAGAAGATATGAACACATTTTTCCCAAGTTCTATGCTGTTCTGGAAACAAAGTTCCCTCCCTGTGTGAACAGATGTGGATGGACATTGGCCAGAGGTGACTCTTAGCTTGAGCCTCTGTCCTCACTGATAAAATATGCCCATACCAGAGAGTAGACAGATGTGAGGATCAGATATAAGCAGAGTATCTGCCCAGATTGCACTGGGAAGCCAGGCCTTGGTTCTAGTAATCACCACATTGCTCCTGCAAAATGAGGCTCCCAGGAGGACGGGAGCTTAATATAGTAAGCACTTGATAATTCAATAGATGATTCCCTGAATGTCTCCTCAAATCACGCATCTGTCTCCTATTTCCTCATAGGTTATGAAAATCTAACTCCCTACTGTGTTAGGTTTTGAAACTATCAGCAGCACTTTGATTTCATCTAAGCTTGTAAATATCTGCACAAGAGAGTCCGTTAATTATAGTGGTCATCTTATGATGAAAAGTGACTCTGGGGCTTTCATAGCTTTTTATAGATGAAAAACCCAGAAAGATGAGGAAAAATTTTAAATTCAAAACGTTCATTTGCCATCAGTGAATGAGGAACCACTATTATCTATTACCCCAACCAATTATTGTGCCTCTCCACAATTATCTAAAATACTTTGCAGAAACTTTGACATTCATAGGGCTTTAAAGGTTTAAAAGTCTATAAAGCTCAGGTCACCTGGATGGCTCAGTGGTTGACCATCCAGTTCTTGATTTCAGCTCAAGTCATGATCCCAGGGCCATGGGGTCAATCCCCGAGTCAGGCTCTGCGCTCAGCGCCGAGCCTGCTTAAGATTCTCTCTCCCTCTCCCACTCCTCCCTCCCCTCTCTAAAATAAAATTTTAAAGAAAGGTTTAAAGTCTATAAAGTTCTGTAACTAAAACAGTTTGTAAGAGTCTTTATCTCTTAATATTAAGTGGAAGGAAACACAACAGAGGAAACCACAGAACATAATTAAGTTTGGTCTTGCTTCGGACCTTGAGATTGGATCATCAGCTGGCCCAAGCTCTTGATAGAGTTCAGAAGCTTGTAAATTTCGTTTTCATATCAGCACCAACTAAGCCATTTCATGGCACGGCATTAACAAGCACTTGAGTCAGTGATTTGATTCAGAGTTTCCTTTCATTTTGAAGATAATTCCTTTCTTGGGGGGAGACCCATATCTCTGATCTCATATTTTGCTTTTTAAAACAGAGAGCATATACCGTTCTCTTTGTACATGGTCATTCTGTTACTTTTGACCAAAAATTATTACGAGGCAGTTAGTAGACGAGAAAGTTTCCGCCAGGTAAGTTACAGCGTTAGGTTTCCAAGCAGGAAGATAAGTAACTTCTCAGAAGACATGTCGGGGGAGGGAGGGTTGGGGGTTTTGTTTTTGTTGTTTTTTTTAAGTTTATTTTCTTTAAAGAGAGACAGGATGAGTGGGGAAGGGGCAGAGAGAGGAGAGAATGCAAAGCAGACTCCACACTGTCAGCGCAGAGGCTTGAACGTGGGGCTGGAACTCACGAACCGTGGGATCATGACCTGAGCTGAAACCAAGAGTCAGACACTTAACCCACTGAGCCACCCAGGCACCCTAGAAGACATTCCAGTTTTAAAAAGTGGTCCTTCTCAGGGCCCCTGAGTGGCTCAGTCAGTTAAGCATCCGACCTCGGCTCAGGTCATGATCCCCCCCGTTTGTGGGTTCAAGTCCTGCGTCGAGCTCTGTGCCGACAACTCAGAGCCTGGAGCCGGCTTCGGATTCTGTGTCTCCCCCTCTCTCTGCCCCTCCCCTGCTCGTTCTCTCTCTCTCTCTCTCAAAAATAAACATTAAAAAATGTTTTTAATTGGTCTTCTCCTTTAGAAGGAACACCAAGCAAATGGCATAGAAATAAATCTAGTGTAAAACACCAAATTTCTAACGAGAATGAACTCACTTTTTTCTGAGCCCTTATTTCCTTGGCCTCTGCATTTGCTGCCTCTCAGACGAGGCCACTATCATAGAGACACTCTGATTTCCAAAACACAGCTGTAGAATCTGACATGCAGTCCGCCGGCCACCCAGTCTTCTGCCTCACGAACTCCAGCGCCCCATGCACACCTCAGGCACTTCCCTCAGAAGCCACCGTGGGGGTGCGGGCAGGTGCACGGGTAATTTACCCCGGAAGGGCTCATGGCCATCTTGCAGTCCTTTTTTTTTTTTTTTTTTTTTAATGTTTATTTATTTTTGAGACAGAGAGAGAGAGACAGAGCATGAACGGGGGAAGGTCAGAGAGAGAGGGAAACACAGAATCCGAAGCAGGCTGCAGGCTCTGAGCTGTCAGCACAGAGCCCGACGCGGGGCTTGAACTCACAAACCGGGAGATTGTGACCTGAGCCGAAGTCGGAGGCTCAACCGACTGAGCCACCCAGGCGCCCCGGACATCTTGCAGTCTTAAATGTGCTTGTAGGACAATACTTTCCTTTTCAAAAGGCCAAAGACTATCCAATGACAAACTTCTCTCTCTCTTATACTTCTTTATCGTCTTACAAATTCATCGCGGTGGTTTCACTTTTCGACTCCGGCTCTCTACAGTAACAATAAATTTCCATTTCCAAGGTTTGCAGAAATATTGAGTGTACCCAGAGCTTTTCGGAGAAACTACTCTCAGCAATTTCTTTACCAAATTTGCTCAAATAAAATAATGAACACAGCCGAATTTTCCCTGCATGTTTGCTGATTCAGTACTTTCTATCAGTACAATTGACCTTTCAATAACCCAGGGCTTAGAAGTGCCAGCTCCCCTCCTCACCCCCCCTACCCTCTCCACCAGGGGAAAAATCCCCCTATAACTTTTGACTCCCCAAACACTTTACTACTAATAGCACACTGTTCACCAGAAGCCCAATATCACAGACAGCTGATTAACGCATATTTTGTACATTACACGCATTATATACTGTATGCTTATAATAAAGTAGGCCGGAGAAAAGAAAATGTTAAGAAAATCATAAGGAAGAGAAGACACATTTACAGCGCTGTTCCATACTTACCGAGAAAAATCCACATGTGAGTGGGCGCACACATTTCAACCTGTGTTGTTGCAGGCTCGACTATTCAAAGCGCAGCAACTGTGTGTCTGGAGTGTGGTTCAGACATCAGTTCATTTTACCCTGTCTTCAAAGTCATCCCGGTTTTAAGCATCCTTCATATATGGAGAGTGTGAAGTTACATAAGCACCCGGGGCACAATTGCATGGCAGGGTCCAGAATTTAGATATAAATGTTTGTGTTCGGATATTACTATGTTATTTTAGAACATGAATTCAGCGCAGGTGGGCTGGCGGCTGGGCGGTGGCCTCTGGACAGTACAGGGGACGCCGGGGCTGAGTCCATGCACCCTGGGAGTGGTGGGGAAAGGCCGCTTCTGGGGAAGGGGCGTCAGCTGCTTGGCCATGGCACTTTTTCTAATATCTCACGTGCCACAGCGGCAACCCCTGGGCACAGATTGTCCCTGATCCCCTGAGTGACGCCTGGAAAGAGGAATGCCCTCCTAAGCAGTAGGCCTGGTTGGTGGAGGAGGGGCAGCCACAGACCCGCCCAGGAAGCTGCCTCCGCTGGCGAAGGCATGGAACCCGAGACCACAGCCACTAGTCTAGCTGGGCATCGCAGCAGCAGGAGCTTCCATCTCAACGACTCGCCTGAGATCTGGAAGTGGAAAGGCGGATCGCTGCCAGTCAGCTAGAAAGATGTAGGCTTGGGGCAGAATCACCAAGTACGGCCAGCACCAGCTCAACTGAGAAGTCCGTTCCTTGGAGAGTGACAGGTGTGCCAAATACTGGCGCAAACCAACCTAGAGTTTCTGGCGCTCTAGAACTCCACAACAGTTGTTGTGTTGTGTTGTGTTGTTGTCCTCCACAACAACTATCTCATTAGGACAGAGCCAGAACATTCACCAGAACACTCCTCTCTCCGTGAAAGATCACTGGGTAACTCAAGTTCAACACAAATTCTGACAGTGGATCCCAGGAAGCAGGGAGTTCCCGCAACAGCCAGAATTTGAGTAAGGCAGATAGCAGCCCGCAGCCTTCATTCATAGGATCAACTGATAACCAATTGGTGAAGAATTCAAGAGCGGAAGGATGAACACTGGGTCAGGCCATGAGAAGAGTGAGTTCAGTTCCATCTAGAACGCAGCCTCCTTTCTATGTTATCAGCGCAGGTGGGTCTCCTCAAGTGGATCGCTGAGAATTCTGGGTGGTGAATTTGGCTCTCCGACTCCCAGCCCCTGAACCCCAGTGCATATTCCTCCACCACATTATCTGTGCAGCAGGCAGCCTCTCCATACTCTTCGCAGAGTCACCTCTCCCAACAGCTGCAAGTCAGATTGGCTCAGTCACCTCCCAACAGATCTCCGGTCCCAACGGCCCAACCCCTCAGTACTAAACCACCAGCCCAGTAGGGTCCCCGCCGACCCCGAGGGATGCACAGAATCAACTAGCTTCACCATCCCAAGGCTAGGCAGTGTCATCATCCCCCAAACACCCGGGGATGATCGCCATACCACGACACGTGGGACTTTCCTTCAAAGGACTGTTCACGACGTGGAACAATTTGGACAGCAGCTGTATGAAATTTACGGAAAGATGGTTCCACCTCGGCCACACAGCTTGACAGACTTACGGAGCTCCTGTGCTGGTCAGCACAGCCAGCCTGGGCAAGACGTTCATGCGGCTCTGTCTCCTGAGTTACACACCAATCCTATGCGTGAGGGGAGGGCCTCTTACAGCCCAGTGTACCGCAGCCCAAACCACGGAACCACGGAGCTCCGAGGGTACCAGGCAGCGTCCTATCGCACAGGCTCAGTAGGTGCCGAAAATCTGCAAAGCACATCCAGCCAACGACGCGCCCTTACATGCCAAAAGAATAATTACGCCCTGAACACAACGGCAACCTACGCAGACCCCTGCGGGCCACTACAATACCGAGGGCAAGAGGGCAATTGTAAGAGGCTTCAGCACCCAGCACCAGCTGATGAGGGCACCACGAGTGCCCTATCAACAGACAGCATTCAGAAGGACCCCAGGGAGTTCGCCTGGTGTGATCCCGAGTTGCCCGAAGTCATTCGCGTGCCGCGGCACCGGATCCCCTCAGCCCGGGGGAGCCCACGGTCCACCTGCGGCACCTGCACTGCGGTGACAGCCACGTGAAAATGGAGGTGTGTAGGGTAGGGGGAATCGAGCATCTGGTGGACCTCTCGGACCACGGACTTGGGCAAGTTCAGCAGAACGCTTACGGTGCCATCCGCGACCTCGTTTTGGCAAGCCTACAGATGAAAAGAAAATGACAGTGAAAGAATGTTGGTGGGGTGCCTGCCTTGCTCCGACTGTTGAGAATATCTGGCGCAGAAGTGAGGGAGCTTGTTACAGGCATTCTCTGGAATGTGTCCTCACGCGAGGCTGTAAAGATGGCAATCACTCGAGATGCTCTCTGGACCTTAGCAAACCCTGTGACCAGTCCACACTCTGACGGAGTAACTGGTCTTCGGATGATGATCACAAAATCAAATTCCACATGTCGCTCGTTCCGTGTAACACGACAGGTTGCCCGAAGAACCTCAGCTCTGGAGAGGAGGAGGCGAGGACGCGAATGCGCTTCTGCGAAGGGGCCGGTGGACTCACTGCGGTATGCAACCCCTACATCCGTGAACACATCCGATTACAGCCGCCAGACCGTGGAGAACTGCGTGTGCACCCAGAGGAACCTGTCCTGTCGGCCGGCTGCTGGGGCTGAGTGGGCTGGATGACTCACTAGGAAAAGTCTCCCAGCAGGGATTCAGAGTCAAGTTGCTGGGGGAAGAAGAAGAAAAAGAAACAGAGAACACCACAAGAGGATCAATGGGATGGAGTCAGTCCTATCCCAGGACTGTCAAAGCCCCCCCAAAAGATGCCGTGGCATCCAACAGTGCTAAAACCATACCTGAACCTTCTAGCAGAAAGTTCCAGCCCAGCTGCCTTGGAAGGCTCTGCCAGGTCTCTCCAGAAACCATCTGCTGGAAATTGGGAGTTTGCGGCATACATCCGGGCAGACTTCCGCAAAGAAAAAGGGCTCTCCATCCTTATAGAACTTTTGAGAATGGATACGGTAAAGTTGTGTTTTCTCTGGCAACTTCCCAGAGGAACATGGCTCCGGATGTACACAACAAGGAGCTCACTGGTAAATATGTCATGCGAGACCAGGTCAACAGGTTTCCCGGCAGGACTGGCCCCAGCGTGCTGTCTGATGAGACCACGGTGGCCATCTGCTGTGCTCTGCGCAAGGTCACCGGCAAAAACATGGAGAATGCCAAAGCCCTGGCTGATTCAGGGAGGATAGAGAAGCTGACGAACATGACCTAGGGCAGAGGAGACAGATCACCTCCGAAAGTGATGAAGGCAGCAGCCCAGGTCTTGAATACATCATGGCAATTTCGGGACCTCCGGAGCTTTTATAGAAAGGATGGGTGGAATCAGAACCATTTTATTACACCTGTGTCTACGTTAGGGCAAGTCCGATTCAAATCACATCCTTCCTCGAATACTACCAACCAACATTCGGGCAGCGTCAACAGCTGTATTATAGTCAAGACAACTCCAACAGAAAGAACTTTGATGCAGACAGATTGTGTTTGCTGTCTCCTCATAGCCATAAAGATCCTTATCTTGGTGACTGAGCTCACTTCCCAGCTTTACTGATTATTCAACACAGTATGGGCCGAAATCGACCACAAATTATGTAGATTCTTAATCCATGAAACGACCTTCTTTTTCTTTCTTTTTTTTTTTAACATTTATTCATTTTTGGGAGACAGAGAGAGATAGAGCATGAGCAGGGGAGGGGCACAGAGAGATACAGGATCCAAAGCAGGCTCCAGGCTCTGAGCTGTCAGCACAGAGCCTGATGCAGGGCTTGAACTCACAAACCGCGAGATCACGACCTGAGCCGACATCAGAAGCCCAACCGACTGAGGCACCCAGGTGCCCCCGAATGACCTTCTCATAAGCAGAACAGGACCCAGGGTCCCCAGACTCGTGGGCGGAGCATCGAGATGCTCAGTAGAGGAACTCTTTTTCTCTAACCTTGTTTGGATTGAGATGAAAAAGTCCATCTTGCTGATTTGCTAATGAAATGTGAACGTGACATGGAAGGAATGAGGGAAGGGCATGATTTGTTTTTCTTTTTTGAGGGGTTATCAGAGAAGTGAGAAGACCTTCAGGAGGGAGGACTTTCTAAGCTCTATTTAGGTGGATTGATTACTTGCAGACTCTGTAGTCTGGTGAATGTGTGGGTGATGTGATGAGAGGGTTGAGAAATGCGTAGAACGAGATGGGGATGTGTAGGTCAAATCCAAGATGATTCTTTAAACGTGAATAGGTTTATGTTCTGCCGGTCTGTACAGGGGAAAAAATGCTTTTTATTTATCATGTTTTGTTGCTATTACTAAACGTCAAGGTTGTATGCTATTATGCCCTGTGAATTTCTTTTGTTGGTATAAATATGGAAATGCTACATTACTAATTGCCATCATTCGTAATACAGTGTGGCGTTTGAAAAAGGATTTGAAGAAACTGACAGCTTAAAAAACAAATGGGAACCCCAAGGAATTGTTAGCAATTAAAACCAAGCTATGACATCTTTTGTTTTCAAATGAATAGTGTAACTTTGAAACACAAAGTCCAGTATAGTGTAGAAGTGCCAGGTCCACTCCCTGCCTCTGCCATTTTCTATGTACATGAAAGAAAAATGTGGAAAGTTCATCCTTGGGGGGACGAAATTCATTCATCTTCCAGTGTGAAAAGAAGAATTTTAAAACTAGCATTTTGTCAAATGTTTTTTTCTTTTTTAATATGTATTTTTTTGGGGGCGGGGGAGAGACAGCATAAGTGGGGGAGGGGCAGAGAGAGAGGGAGACACAGAATCTGAAGCAGGCTCCAGGCTCCGAGCCGTCAGCACAGAGCCCGACACAGGACTCGAACTCACGAACCACGAAGTCATGACCTGAGTCACAGTCAGACGCTTAACCGACTGAGCCACCCAGGCATCCCTCAGGTGATTAATAGTTACCAGAAGATGAAAGAAAGGGAGGGAGAACTAAATGAGACGTTTCTAAATGTGCTAAATGTATCCCAAATCTTTTGACAAACGAAGCTTTGAAAGCAAGAAAGGGAAATTTCATTCCCGTTTGTGGCAGAAGAGCATCCCACCAGGCTGCCACATGTGGTTGCACAGGTTGAGCACTGAATAATTCCCAGAGTGGTGTCACATTACCTACTTTTGTCCTGCAGTGGCCCTGGCTACCAAGATAGCTCTTTATGACAACAGAAAATCTTTTCTTTTCTTTTTTAATGTAATTGATTTTCTTTAATGTTTGTTTAGTTTTGAGAAAGAGAGAGAGCAGGGAAGGGGCAGAGAGAGAGGGAGACAGAGGATCCAAAGTGGGCTCAGCGCTGACAGCAGAGAGCCCAATGTGGGGCTCAAATTCATGAACTGTGAGATCATGACCTGAGCCAAAGTCAGACACTTAACCAACAGAGCCACCCAGGTGACCTTAGGCAAAGAGCCTTTTATCAGTTTTCTAATACAATTTAAAAGCAGCATGTTTTAGAGAAGGGCTCCAATCTAAACAGCTAAATGTATGTGAAGAAATAATGAAAAAAGTGCATATGCTGCATTAAGAAGTTCATCCCATACAATAATGTGAGGCGTTACGCTAGGGGCTTCGTTCATGACTTTGGCTTTTCCAGTTAAGCAGTTCCCAAAGTGTGGCCTCCAGAACAGCAGAATTAGAATCTCTTGGGAGCTTGTTAGATAAAAATGCACGTTATTGAACTTCACTCCAAACCTAATGAATTAGAAACTCAAGGAGAGGGCACAGCAGTGTGTTTCAATAAGCTTCCCAAGGGGTCCTGATGCACAGTGAAGTCTGGAAATGAATATTTTAAGCTAAGACCTAGAATTTGGATAGTTCAAAGCTGGGAGGAAGGTGCAGGAATGCCAAGAGACCAAACGCACATGAAGGAAAGACTTTTGTTCCGCAACAAATTTTCTGGAAATCTGATAACTTTGGGGGGAGGCTAAAGAAACTAAAAAGAAAGGATCAGACAGATTTGTTTTAAAGCATCATGGGAATAGAACAAGCCCAGAGTCTAGAATAAATTCGGATAAACGGGAATTTAAATCTTACCAGTTGCATGGACTTGGTATACAGCAGATGCCTTTTTTGTGTTTGTCGATCCCATGATCCTTCCACTGCTTGTGTCAAATCCATTGCTCAGTCTTTCTGGAGCCGGGGCACAGGGGCGCAAGGGTGCCTGGTTCCAGGGGGTCCCAAACAGACCGGGCTCAGTCACTTGCAGAGAGAAAGGTGGCTGTGAAACAAGAAAGGGATTTATTTCAGTGAGGTTGACACCGGGAAGAGAGCGGACTCGAGTCTCAAACACTGTCTCCAAAGTGCCGAAAATATCTGCAGGTCTCTACGAGGAAAATGTGGGACAAATGTCGGTGGGTTAGCAGTGAAGGTCAGGTCGCTCATTGTCTTGGGCTCAGTCACGGGCAGGGTCTTGCTGGCTCAGGCCGGTATTTACTGCTCGGGCTGGTGGTTTCGGTGCCCATCAGGGGATGCTTTCCCTGCACACCCTTTTGCCTGAGTTCAGACATAAGCTGGAAAGAACTTAATCAAAAAGCTGGAGGCCAAAATGGAGGTGGTTGAAGTCGTCTTTCGCTTCCACACATGGAGAAACTCTAACAGCCATATGCGTGTGCCTGGCTGTGGGCCCTACTAAGATCCAGATGTCCCTGTAAAGCATTTAGAATCAGAACCAAGCAACAATTGGATTCAGCAGGTGGCTGGCCCTGTCACTCATGACTTCAGGAGCAGTGGGACGGCCATTATTCTCCACAAGGATGAAGAAGCCAAGAGAAAGAAACCACTCGGCGGCCAGCGAGAAGGATGAATCAGGGCTGTGTTTGCTGGGCTCCCAGCTCTTTCCCGATTCAAGTTCAACACCTTCCTGACTCTAGAGGCAAGCCTGTCAGTTCAGCAAAACATCCCTGGATCCTCCCTGCCCCTCCCTCTTCTTTCCCCCTTTGCAAAATTGAGCTCAAGTTGGTTTCTGTGACTCACAACCAGGAAGGCTTTGCTAAGACAGGTGAGCAATTTATCTAATGTCACTACCCCTCGGTGTCTGTGTTTGTACAAGGAGGGCTCATGGTAACTACCTCATCGATTGGTGATGGTCTAAGTGAGATAATATACATAAAACACTTAGAACAACGTCTAGAACACCATGGGCTCAATGAAGTTGCCCCTTCAAGTCTTTAGAATGAGCTCTGCCCGCCCTTTTTCTGGTCCAGGACAGAAGGACAAGGGTGGCTCCTGTGACTCTTACCTGGTCTCCACCCACTGCCCTGAAGCCGGGGCATCCACAGATAACTTGTTCTGACAGGCAAGGAAATGAGGACAAGGCGCCTGTCCGTGATGTCAATATCTGAAGATGTTACGTTTCCCAAATGCTTCTTTCCTTTTCTGTGATGAGTTTTCCCATGTCCTTTAGAACACACGTTTAAAATGACCAAGACAGAGCTTTTTCTTCCTCAGTTCACAACAAATCAACAGGGGCACCTGGGTGGCTCAGTCGGTTAAGCGTCCAACTGAGGCTCAGGTCATGATCTCGGGACTTGTGAGTTCGAGCCCCGCGTCGGGCTCTGTGCGGACAGCTCAGAGCCTGGAGCCCGCTTCGGATTCTGTCTCCCTCTCTGCCCCTCCCCCATTCACACTCTGTCTCTCTCTCAACAATAAATAAATATTAAACATTTTTCAAAACACATCAACGGACAGTGCCAGATGCTGAGGGCACAGTGAAAGACACACCCTTTGCCCTCAAGGAGCCTGAGGTAATAAGGAGATACATCATTATATGGCAGTGGGATAGATGCAGATTTTACTTTACTGTGCTCAAGTCTGTCCCATTGACTCTCAAAAAACACTGAGAAATCGGAGGTGCCTACTTCTTTCTCCCTGCAGAAAATATTGTGGATGCTGCTCCATTCAAAAGATTTATTGGAAGAAAACAACAACAACAACAAACAACAACGGATGCTGTACATGTGAATTCCATTCGTGTCCGCACCAAGTAAAAGATCTGTGTGGTTTGTATTTTCCTGGCAGATGTTAAAATACAATTTATACTGAAATATGGAGGCAGAGGAAAAAAATATTAGGGAGATTTCTGATTTTACTTCCAGACAAAGAATGGAGATGGATTTTCTTTACATTTTCTTTATGCGCCTATTTCCCCAATAAAATACTAGAATGGGAAAGAGAGTGGGAGCAGAGGCTGAGGCTTCTAGAATCATCCCTGCCCAGATCTGCCCCAGCACCCCTCAGAAGCTGCATAACCGGAACAAAACGGGGTCTGAGGCACAGAGCCTGCCGATTGGCCCCCGGTTCCCTGGGGCTGCTGGGCCCACCTAATAGAGGCAGGGGTGCTGGGGCCTCAGCAGCGGGCTCAGGCCAGGGTGTCTCTGACCAGACTGGTTCCAGTTGAGCCCAAACATCAAAACTCTGAACAGCTTTAAAGAAAAATAAACAGTTCCCAAATGGAACTGTTCTGCAAGTTCAACTTGACTGACGTGTGCACTCATTAGTAACAAAAGCTTTGGGGTTTTCTTGAGAAACCTTGGCTCGGACTCTCTCCATCAAACACTGGGCCCCGCTGTACCCACAGTGCAAACCATCCTGATGATCAAGAACCATCTCTTCTACAAGGAAAGGAGCACCCGGCGCTGGGGCTCCAGCCCATCCACACCTCCGTCTGGGCCCTCCACCGGGAAGGAGGTGAGTGTGCGCAGTGGACAGGGTCCTGGGGTCAGAAGTCAGTGGGACTCTGCCAACCGCCAGCCTTGGCATTTCCCTTCCTGTGGAAGGTGCTTAGTGCCCTGTCCCCACAGAGCACGTGGAGAATGACCTCCACTGAGCACAAACCATGTGGGAGGGACACGGCGCCGAGACACCTTCCATTCCCAGACCTTCAGCGAATCCACTGGACTAGTAAACACTAAGTGTCCCTGGAGAAGCCCCCCATGGTCCACACTTAAGACTTAACACACACTTTTTTCATGATCAGTCCTCCTTCTCATCCCCAGCTTCAGAAAGTCTTGTGATGACCAGGGAAAGGAAACCAAATATCACAGAGGGACACAGACATCTCAGGCTTACATGAGACAAAAAAGGAAAAAGGATACTAAAGAAGAAATGTGCTGCTCTGAGGGAACCACGTCTTCCCAGGGCAGGGAGCACACCGTGAGCCCAGACACTGGAGGACAGAAAGCCTCACGCAGGCAGGCACTCAAGAAAGAAAAGGACCACGTTTTGATTTTGCACAGAAAGTAACCACCTCCCCCCGTTGACCAAAGCTTACCAAATATTCCTAGAAAACAGCTTAGATCCTTAGACCTGGAAGCCTGATGGAAATGGTACTATCTTTTCCCCATGTAAGAATCCATAAATGCATTTCCTAAGTAGCCCCTCGAACCACCCTGGAAGGAGGAAGTCAGGTGCCCATGGAAACTTCATGGCACCTCAACTCAGAAATGAGACCGAATTAAGAGGAAACACACTCCCAGTGAGCGGGGATTAAGAGACACCAGACATTTCCACGTTTTGTGCAATTTTCAGATAATTCTTCTTGGCTTCCTCCCTGTACAACAAGTCATTTTGCCGGTCCAAAATGTCTAGGGTCTGTTCTCCATAGTTTTGTTTTAAAGCCATTATTTTGCCCTTAATAATATTCCTGGAATGAATTTTGATGGTGCGTGTATTTTGTATTAGTTTCATAGGCATAGTATTTTTATGTCCACAATATTTGTGGGAATATTTTTATATTTTAGATACAGTGGATCATCTATGGAAAGAGGTGGATAGGAAGTAATGGCCACCATAGCCTCAGCCACGCCCTGTAAGTCTGTCTGCTTTTTACAGTGTTTAATGACTGTTAAATACTTCTGTGAACAATCTCCCCAGCAGTCTCAGGGTTGTTTGTTTATCTCAGTGCTACACAGGAGGTAGGCACAGCTCTTTAAAGAGTTAATGAGCGTCTTTATTTTTTAAAGAATTTTGTTTGTTTTGTTATTTTTTTTATTTGGGAGAGAGAATCCTAAGAAGCCTCCACCTTCAGTGCGGAGCCCAATGCGGGACTCAGTCCCACAACCCTGGGATCATGATCTGAGCCAAAATCAAGAGTTGGACGCTCAACCGAGTCACCCAGATGCCCCATGATTTTTTTTTTTTTAATTTTAAAGGAATCTCTACTTATGTAGGGCTCGAATTCACAACCCTGAGATCAAGAGTCACACGCTCCACTGACTGAGCCAGCCTGGTGCCCCAAGAGTTAATGAACTTCTAATGTGTCCCTAAGAGTTTCCTGGTAGCAACATTAATTTGGTGGAAATGTCACAAAAGCTAGAAATTAATTTCATGGAAATGTCACAAAAGCTAGAAACTGGGTCCTATCACTTAATAGCATGAGGCCTCCAGAAAGTTCCTTAACTTCACTAAGCCAAGGTTTCATCGTTTAAAAAAAAAACGACGGGAGTTCTCCTGTTTAGACAAAAATCTCTATTGAAGACCACTTTCGGAGCTGTTGTTACTTTGACGTAATTGTTATTATGAAAGCCCCACCTACCCTCTCAGAATCAGGCCCAGCACTGGATGGGCTTTCCAATAATCAGGAAATGGCAGGGACCCTGCACCACTTTCTCAGGCCCCGCTCTGTGACAGGCACCGCACCGAGCACTTCGCATGTGCTGTCTCATTTCGCCCTCACAACCCTTCGAGGTGGTTTAATATCATCATTCCACTTTGCAAATGATACATTCAAGTTTTAGCTTGAGGGTAAGTTACTGTAAGCCAACCACGTGGCTCATTGTCAGCATTCAAACCTAGGTGTGCCAGACTCCAAAACTCAGCACTTCACCATGACCCATGTCACAGACTTGGTCCTGAAGTGCCAGAGGGGCCACGCACTCTGAAGTGGTAGCCCCTTGGTGTACCACACTCCCCAAATAGAGTGAAACCAACACTATGGTTCAGCGCTCCCCCACAGCACCCACCGGTGCCCGTGACCTTCGCTGACCCAGGTCTTCTCAATCACCTGACGAAGCCCCTGTGCTCTGGGCACAACACTGTTAGCTTCTCTCCCCACATGCCACCGGCCACCCGATACTGTCTCAGAACCTGCCAAGAATGAGAACGCAGTTTTCTTCTGAAAAGAGAATCAGAATCAAGTGACAATGCTGTCCTGGTGGTCCATGACTACTGGACCGTGATGGTGAGTATCATATGAGCTGAGCTCCGTGGGTACGGCCTTTGTCTCCCTTTATTCTTCTCCTAATGACAACTGACAGCCTAGCTTTGGGGCTCTCACAGCCTGGCTTTGAGTCTTTGCTCACCTGCCTACTGGCTATGTGACATTGGACAATTTGTCCCCACTCTGTAAATTTTGGTTTCCTCATTTATAAAATGACGATGATGGGGGCGCCTCAGTGGCTCAGTCAGTTGAGCCTCCAACTCTTGATTTCAGCTCAGGTCATGATCCCAGGGTCATGGGATTGAGCCCCACATGGGGCTCCATTGCTGAGCATGGAGCCTGGTAAAGATTCTCTCTCTCTCTCTCTCTCTCTCTGCCCCTCTCCCCACTTGTGCACGTGTTCCCTCTCCTTCTCTCTAAAATGAAAATAATTATAAAATAAAATGATGATGGTGGTGATAATCTGTAGCACAGCAAGGCCATTCTGAGGATCACAATTTAAATGATGCATATAAACACTTTGCATAGTCCTGATGTATAGGAAGCAATCGATGAACAGTGACTATTATGGTTCTTCTTCATTAATATGACTCTCATTTAGCCTCAATTTGAGAAATCTGAGAAATAAGCACTTGTCCTCATAATACATATAGGCGTGATCCCTATTTATTTGGTGTGTCTGAGCCTGTATTTTGATTCAGTCCTATCAGACATCTTAGACATTAGACATTTACTAAGTGCCTAGCATGGTGAGGAGTCTTTAAAAGGCATACGGGCCTTTCTCATAGATTCTGATACCTGAGGAAAGACAAGATTTACACCACATGAGGGGCGCCTTGGTGGCTCTGTCAGTTGAGCATCTGACTTCAGCTCAGGTCATGATCTCATGGTTTGTGAGTCTGAGCCCCGCGTCGGGCTCTGTGCTGACAGCTCAGAGCCTGGAGTCTGCTTCAGATTCTGTGTCTCCCTCTCTCTCTCAGCCCCTCCCCGGCTTGTGCTCTCCCTCTCTCTCAAAAATAAATAAATAAACGAACATTAAAAAAGAAAAGATCTATACCACAAGAAAACATGTCTAAGAAAGAGAGAGTGTCCTACAATATATTTAAAAATACTAAACTGGACCAAACCTAAACCAAAACTTAGTGCAGAAAATAATAATGAGGGAAAACTTGATAGAACTTTGATACAGGTGAGAAGTGAGGAGGGATGTTGAGTTATAGCGCCGATCCCTTCCTTGCCATCGGGAACCACCCGCTGGGCCCAGAAGACCCACTCAACACAGGGCAGTCTCCAAGATACTTGCCCTTTGAGGCAACAGCTCCACTGGTGAGATAGCCTGGCTCGTGATGGGTGGCCTTGTGGTCACCATATTGTGAGGGCAGCCAGGCTGCCGTGAGATGCTCTGGCCCGAGGGACTTCCGCTGACAGGTGCATCCTTCCTCCAGGAGGTGGGCTTGCCTGCAGGGCGGGAAATCAAGTCCCAGGTAGAACCCGACAGAGGACCAGGGCAAGCTGCACTCTTAGGGCTGTTCTCTGCCTCCTAAGGGCTGCTATTTCAAAGCCTCCTCCTTGGGCAGCTACCAGAGTAAAGTGCTTTCAAACCTTTTGATCATAGCCCCAGTAAGAAGTACATTTTCTTTTCTTTTCTTTTCTTTTTTTTCTTTTCTTTTCTTTTCTTTTCTTCTCTTCTCTTTTCTTTTCTTTCTTTTTTCCTTTCTTTTCTTTCCTTTTCTTTTCTTTTCTTTCTTTTTCTTTTCTTTCCTTTCCTTTTTTTTCCTTTTCTTTTTCTTTTTTAACTTTATTTTAGAGAGAGAGTGTGTGTGAGCAGGGGAGCGGGGAGAGGGAGAGAAAGAGTCCCAAGCAGGCTCCATGCTCAGTGCAGAGCCTCACACAGGGCTCAATCCCACGACCATGAGATCATGACCTGAGCTGAAATCAAGAGTAGGACACTTAACCGACCAAGCCACCCAGGCGCCGCAAGAACTGAATTTTTAATAAATGTCCTGAGTAACTGTGATGCAGGTACCCAGTGTTTCGAGAAACACTGTACTGGGGTGCTCAAGGACACCAGCGTCATCAGGAAATTCAGATAGTCACAACTTGCTGGCGTGTACAGTCTGTCCCCACCTCTCCTCACAAGACTCACATAGTGACTTCACTTCACTGTGACACTCACTGGTGACTTCTCCATCAGACAGGAACTTGGCTCACTTCTCCTGAACATGAACAATCTCTGCAAACAACCTACAACTTTGTGGTCTCATCTTTGATGGATGGCATAAGAGGCCAGTAAAACCAAGCCTTCAGGAGAACAATACATTTCTTCATCGAGGATCTGTTTCTTATCCTGAGATACAAAATTATTCCTAGTTAGATGGGCCCCAGCATTTGACAAAAGCATCTATAACGAAATAATTTATACCGTCAGGGTCAGGACCCAGTACAGGAGCACAACGAATCTCTTTCCTACTCCAAATTTGAATATTCCATTTTGAACATGTTTCAGTGTTAAAGATAGAGCCAGGAAGAGAGGTATCAGGAAAACATATAAATGGTCAAGAAAAATAATAGTTCAAAAAATAGCACATCAGCCAAAAGCTGACGGATGGAGATGGAAACAGATATCTAAGTATAATTGCAACATGTGGTGACATCTCTTTGCCTAAAATGTTCTTCTTTTACTAAATTAAATAGCATAACAGCCAAATCCAGAAGAACATCCATTTTGAAACAATTCACCTCTTTTAAGTCTTTATTTACTGCAGGCAACATCCTGATATTGTAAGAAAGGGAAAGACACTGGGGCGCCTGGGTGGTTCAGTTGGTTAAGCATCTGACTTAGGCTCAGGTCATGAGCTCATGGTTCACGAATTCAAGCCCCACATCTGGCTCTCTGATGTCAACACAAGCCCGCCTCGGATCCTCTGTCCCCCTCTCTCTATGTCATTCCCCTGCTTACACACACACGCACACTCTCTCTCTCTCTCTCAAAAAAAAAAAAAAAAGAAACATTAAAAAAAAAAAAGAAAAGGAAAGCCACCATTTTCCTGACAAGCATGCACATCAAGGCATAATATTACCGTTAGGTACTTCAGGCATTAAACTCACAAGCAGTCACTGAGTACTTGCGATGTGCAACCAGCAGATACTGGATAAGTCACATTCATTTGCTCCTCCAAGAGTCCCCCTGGGCCATCAATGCTAGGCTGCTGGAAATACAGAGATGATTGAGATGTGGTCCCTGCATCAATAGAACTTATAGTCTGTTAACTGGGGATTTTTTTTAAGTTTATTTATTTTGAGAGAGAGAGAGAGCAGGTAAGCGAGAGTGTGAGCAGGTGAGGGGCAGAGAGAGAGGGAGCGACAGAATCCCAAGCAGGCTTTGGGCTGTCAGCACAGAGCCCAATGCAGGGCTTGAACCCACAAACTGTGAGATTATGACCTGAGCCAAGATCAAGAGTTGGACACTTAACTGACTGAGCCACCCAGGCACCTCTGTAACTGGGGATTTTAAAGTTAAGAGATCTGACAGTTACAACACTAGAAGCATAGAATGTTACAAGAACCCAGAAAGAGAGGAAGAAAGTCAGGGAATGCACAGTTAATATGAGAGGAGTCAGCAAATGTGCAAGAAGACAGATGTGTGAGGCAAGGGGGCGGCCAGGACAGCAAGAGACCTTGTGTGACTGGAATCCAAGCTGTGTTCATAGATGGGAGAGGGGTCCAAGGAAGGGGGGCTGACCACACATGTCCTTAGGGGCCACTCAGAGGAGTGTAGCCTTGATCCTAGACAAGATGGGCAGTCATCGAGGATGTATAAGCAGGGAAGTGACATATTGGACACCACATGGATAGACAAATTGGGGACTGAAACTGAACTGAGAAAATAATTTTTGCTTCTGATGCAGCCCAGTGTTGAAGAGAGGACCATACTTTCAGTGGTGACACATCGAACCAATGAGTTATTGACACCCCTTTCTTCCAAGAACCCTTCACTAGGCTTGGGGAAATTGTCCCACATCAAAGTGTGTGTTTACTGGGAAGTTGGGGAGGCAGAATTTCAAGGACCATGAAACATAGAATTCTCCAGGATTTGGTGTCTCAGGTCTCCCCATGAAGGAACCAGTCTGCCCAATCTTCCTATGAAACTGTGTTTCCGTGGCTTCAACCATCGTGGACATGTGAGAGATTCTCATGTCCGTGTCTTGAGTCTGATGGCTCTCCTGGGCTCCACTGGTGCCTCGGACAGCTCCACTTAGATGTGCCCGTATGTCCCTCAAAGGCTTCCTTTTCCCTCCTTCCTACCTTCCTCTCCTGTGTTTTCTCATCAGCCACCCAGCAGTGCAAGTCAGAGACTCGAGCATGTCCACATCACAGTCATCACCCACATCCAGGCAATCCCAGGACCTCTTGAGTCTACTTCTTCATGGCATTTCTCGGCAAACCCGTCACGACTGCTCCAGTCCTCACGCCTCATTATCCCACACCTTGATTCCTGCTACAGGCTCCATCCCAGGCTGGCTCCCCTCCTACCTGTACGTTCCTAATGAGGTATACTCTCAGGAAAAAAGTGAACTGGAAGACAGCTGTTTTGTTTTGTTTTGTTTTGTTTCCCCAGTAATCATATTGTTAGCGGTAATGTGAACGTATTATTATTATTCTGAGATTGTTGAGTATGTATTGTGGGACAAAGCAAATTTGTAAATATACTAGTGTCAGGGAGAAGTAGGTTTTTCAGCTTAGGAGAAAGGAGATACAAATATAAGACCAATGAGGGTAAATTTAACCAAAGACAAAAGTACAAGGAGAATTAGAGAGCACATTAAGGAAAAAGACACGAAAATACAGCATAACAAAAGCAGGCCTCAGAGGAAAACTTATAGCTATAAATGCCTACATTAAAAAGAATTGAGACCTCAAATCAATAATCTAAACTTCCACCTTAAGAAACTAGAAAGAGAAGAGCAAACAAAACCCTAAACAGGAAAAAAAAAGAAAATAATAAACATGAGAAATAAAGTGAAATGAAAAGAAGTGAAATAAAGACTAGAAAAACAATAGAGAAGAACAAGGAAATCAAGAGTTCTTTGAAAAGATCTACAAAATTGATAAGCTACACTGACCAAGAAACAAAAGGGGGGTGGGGGGGAAGACTCAAATTACTAAAATCAGGAATGAAACTTGGGGACATTACTATTGACAATGAACATGGCGTTCATACATGGCAAAATGCCAGCCGGAGCCAGAATCGCAGCTCAGCCCTGGGGGCTCCCAGACGCAGCTGAAGAAGTAGCTGTTCAAGCAGCAGGTGCTGAACCAGGAGCAGCGGGCTTGATCGCACGGCGCCACCGCAAGAAGCGGGCGTCCAGTGCCTGTACCTACATTACTCTCTCTGGGAAGAAGCACAGAAAGCTCCCCCAGAGACAGCGTGCCCAGGAGGACAAAGCAGCCATGGGAGTGGCAGTCCCCACTAGGCAGCCAGGACTAGTGAACCACAGCCCAAGCGGCAAAAGAAGGGTAACACTCCCCAGGATGTAGACATGGAGAACCTTGAAAATGAGAGCTCGGTCTCTCACCTCTCCCACCAGAAGATCTTCAGCTGGAGCCAGCAGGACTCTGGTTGTTTCAGAGGACTTCAGAGAGGGCATTGTCCCTTTTCACTCTCCTCTGATTCCTCTTCCTTAATGGCCTAGTGAGCTGCCTGGGGGTGCCGGGGCGGAGGGGGTGGTGGTGGATGGGTCGAGAGGAAGAGGGTGGAGAAGAAAGATGGGAGAAGGGGCTCCTTAGCGGTCAGCTTCATGTGTAACAAAGCCCTAGAGCTCTCACTGAGATGTGTGTGATTAAATGGAGGAACGGCAGGGTGGGGGAGGGAGGGGGTGTCTGTGAGTGTGGAAGCAGGAGATAGGACCCACGGAGCTTACTTGAGCAAAGGCAACAAGAAGCCAGTCTGTGAGATGGTCCTATCCCCCCAGTGAGTGGCACTCCAACTTTCCATTTCTGACAAAAATACAGATGATTGTAGAGATGGCAGAGGAGGTAAGGGTCCTGTTATCAGCCCTGCCGCTGCCCCTGTGTAACCAGAGTGGGCAAGTCACTTTATGTCATGTTTTGTCTCTGCTTCCTTTGCTGGATTATATTTCTGATAAACTGAAGACCATACATTTTTTAAAAAAGATCATAGAGGCGCCCGGGTGGCTGAGTCGGTTAAGCATCCAACTTTGGCTCAGGTCATGATCTCATGGTTCGTGAGTTCCAGCCCCTGCTGACAGCTCAGAGCTTGGAGCCTGCTTTGGATTCTGTGTCTCCCTCTCTCTCTGCCCCTCCCCTGCTCACACACACACACTCTCTCTCTCTCAAATGAATAAACATTAAAAAAATTTTTTTAAAAGATTAGAAGAGGGGCGCCTGGGTGGTTCAGTCGGTTAAGTGTCCGACTTCAGCTCAGGTCATGATCTCACGGTCCGTGGGTTCGAGCCCCGTGTCGGGCTCTGGGCTGATGGCTCAGAGCCTGGAGCCTGCTTCCGATTCTGTGTCTCCCTCTCTCTCTGCCCCTCCCCCATTCATGCTCTGTCTCTCTCTGTCTCAAAAATAAATAAACGTTAAAAAAATTAAAAAAAAAAAAGATTAGAAGAGAATACTATAAATGCTAGAAATTTAGATAACCTGGATGAAATGGACAAATTCCAGAAGCCCACAAACTACCAAAACTGACCCAAGAATAGATAGAAAATCTGAAGAGACATATACCAATTAAAGAGATATAGTTAGTAATCAAAAAAAGTTTCAACAAAGAAAAACTCAGGACCAGATGATGGTTTCACTGATGAAGGCTACCAATCATTTATAGTAGAATTAATACCAATACTTCTCAAACACTTTTAAAAAATTGAAATAGCACACTACCTAACACATTCCTGACTCATTTTTACCCTCATACCAAAAAAAAAGATATCAGAAGAAAAGAAAACTATAGCCCCTCATGAATATAGATGCAAAAATTCTCAATACAATACTGGCTAACTGAATCCAGCAATATATAAAAATAGTTATAAAACACGACTAAATGGGATTTATCCCAAGAATGCAAGATTAGTTTGACATACAAAAATCAATCTAGGGATGCCTGGGTGCCTCAGTCAGTTAAGCATCCAACTCTTGGTATCGACTCAGGTCATGAACTCATGGTTTGTGAATTTGAGCACTGACAGCACAGGACCTGCTTGGGCTTCTCTATCTCCCTCTCTCTCTGTCCCTCCCTTGCTCAGTCTCTTTCTCTCTCTCAAAATAAATCAATAAACATGTTTTAAAATAATAAACAATTTAAAAATCTTAAAAAAATTTTTTAAGCATCAGTCTATGTAATATACCATATTAATTTTTCAAATGGGGGTGGGGCAGGTGGTGGAGGGGAGACAAGATCATCTCAGTAGACACAGAAAAATCATGTGACAAAATCCAACACCCTTTCATGATAAAAACATCCAATGAACTAATGGAAGGGAACTTTCCCAATCTGATAAAAGGCATCTGTAAAAGCCCACAGCTAACATCATACTTAATAGTGAAAGGCTGAAAGCTTTCCTCTTAAGGTTAGGAATAAAATAAGGATGCCTGCTTTTACCTTCTATTCACCTACATTATTCACTTCTGTTCTACTGTACTGGAGGTTCAAGCAAGGGCAATTAGATGAGAAGAGATAAATTAAATAAATCATAAAAGACCTCCAGATTAGAAAGGAAGTGAACCATTTGCAGATGACATGATCTTATATAACAGAAAATCCTAATGAGTCTACAAAAACTTATTAGAGCTAATAAATGAGTTCAGCAAGGGGCGCCTGGGTGGCTCAGTCGGTTAAGCAGCCGACTTCAGCTCAGGTCATGATCTCACGGTCCGTGAGTTCGAGCCCCACGTCGGGCTCTGTGCTGACCGCTCAGAGCCCAGAGCCTGTTTCAGATTCTGTGTCTCCCTCTCTCTGACCCTCCCCCGTTCATGCTCTGTCCCTCCCTGTCTCAAAAATAAATAAACGTTAAAAAAATTTAAAAAAAAATAAAAAATAAATGAGTTCAGCAAAATTGTGTAGGCTATAAGATAAATATAAAAAATTCAGTTGCATTTTTATACACCAGCAATGAACAGTCTTAAAATTAAGAAAGCGATCCCTTTTATAATAGCATCAAAAATAATATAATTCTAATTTGTATCTAAATTTGTATCTAAGTACTTTAAGACTTCTGCACTGAAGACTATAAAACATTGTTAAAAGCAATTAAAGCTCTAAAGAAATGGAAAGACATAGCATGTTTATGGATTGCAAGACTTAATATTGTTAAGATGGCAATACTCCAGTGGCGCCTGGTGGCTCAGTCAGTTGAGCATCTGACTTTGGCTCAGGTCATGATCTCGCAGTTGATGAGTTCGAGCCCAGCGTCGGGCTCTGTACTGACAGCTCAGAGCCTGGAGCCTGCTTTGGATTCTGTGTCTCCCTCTCTCTCTATTCTTCCCTCTCTCATGCTCTGTCTCTCTCTGTTTCAAAAATAAACATAAAAAAATTAAGATGGCAATGCTCCATATCTACAGATTCAATAAAATCCTAATCAAAATTTTAAATGATTTTTTTTTTGCAGAAATGGACAAACTGATCCTAAAACTCATATGGAACTTCAAGTGACATAGAAAAGTCAACACAATCTTGAAAAAGAAAGGTAAAGTTGGAGGGGTCACACCTTCCAATGTCAAAACTTACTACATAGCTATAGACAAAAGAAATTGAATTAAGAATCTATAAATAAATCCATATATTTATGTTCCATTGATTTTCACAAGGTTGACAAGGCATTCAACGGAGAAAGAAAGCCTTTTCAACAAATGGTATTGCGACAACGGGATATCCATGTACAAAAAGAATGAATCTAATCCTCTTCCTCGCACACAAAACTTAAAACGTATCATAGACATATATAAAAGCAAAAAAATTACATACAACTAACTCAAGTGTCTGTTGTCACCTTAATGGATAAAGAAATTGTGACATGTACATAAAATGGGATATTTTTCTCCATTAAAAGGAAGAAAATATGCTACAACGTGGGTGAACCTTGAGGACATTATGCTAAGTGAATTAAGCCAATCACTAAAAGACAAATTCTGCGTGATTTCACCTCAAAACCACAGAGACAGGAAGTAGAATCGTGGTTACCGAGGCCTTGGGGGTGTGGGGAATGGGGAATTATTGGTTAATGGGTACAGAATTTCAGTGTGAGAAGATGAAAAACATTCTGGAAAGGATGGGTGGCAGTGATGGCTGCCCACCAATATGAATGTACCTGTAGACCCCAAAATGGGTAAGATGCTAAGTTTTATGTTATGTGTATTTTACCACAATAAAAAAAATTGGGGGGAAAAGTTGTGTGATATGAACACAAGGATAGACAAAGAGATCAATGGAACAGAATGGAGTTTATGACAAAGGTGACCCTGCGTTTCAGTGAGGAAGCTCGGTCCATTCCACAAATGGTTTTGCATCATTAACACCTGATTCCTATCTCATACGTGAAACAATTCCAGATAGATCGCATGTCTAAATGTAGAAGGTAAAACACAGTTTCTAGAAGGAAATCTAAAAGAATATCTTCTTGAGTTTGGTTTAGGAAAAGATTCCTTAACAGGACACAAAAACTGCAATCATTGAAGAAACAATTGATCTATTAAACTGCACGAATATTAAAATTTTATTCTTATCAAACCACACCATTAAGAGAATGAAAACACAAGTCACAAAGTGCGAGAAGATATTTGCAATACATTAGCTGACAAATGACTTTATCTCAAATATATAAAGAAGTCAATGAGATAAATATTGACAATGCAATTTTAAAATAGGCAAAATACAAGCTCTTCAAAACAAGAAATATTCAAATGGCCAATAAACACAGCCACCAGAGTGGCTAAAATACAAAAACACAATGTTACTATTTTTAAAATATTTTTTAATTTTTTAGAGAGAGAGAGAGAGCAGGAGAGGGGCAGAGAAGGGGGAGACAGAGGATCCAAAGCAGGCTCTGAGCTGACAGCAGAGAGCCTGATGTGGGGCTCAGATTCACAAACCATGAGATCATGACCTGAACCAAAGTCAGACACTTAACCAACTGAGCCTCCCAAGTGCCCCTTTAATCTTTTTTTTTTTTTCCTTCGGTAAACTCTATGCCCCATGTGGGGCTTGAACTCAATAGAGCATGCAACTCTTGATTTCAGGGTCGTAAAAGACATGCTTACATATGTTCAACAACATATATGTATGGTAACATTCATAGCAGTCTTATTTGTGATAGACTCCAAATAGAAATCTCTGAAAGCCCAGCAACAGAACAGGTAAGTGTAGTCGATTCACACAAAGGAATACTATGCAGCAATGAAAAAGAATGAACTATTGTTTTACATGCAACCACATCTACAAATCACACAAAGATGATGTTGAGCAGTAAAAGCCCACCACAAGAGAATATATTCTTTGTCATCCATTAAAATAAGTTTTTAAAAGTCAGGACTGTAGTTACCTTTAGGAGGATGGTAGTGACTGCAACGAGGCCCAGGGAATGCACCTGGGGAATGGCATTAATGTTCTGTTCCTTGGTCTGAATGCTCATTACATTGGCGTAGTCATTTAGTAAAACTCCAGCAAGACAAATGCTTGTGATATGTGAGACTTCAGTAAGTGCCTTACTTTCCTTTAAGGGCTCACAGACTCTCAGAAAGGATCAAAGAGCCAGGCTTGTAGGCTATACAGATAGTAAGACCACTCCACAGACTGGTCTGGTGGAGACACACGAGATACTATAGTTCTGACACCACCCGTACTGGATTCTGGAAGCTGCTGCTAGAGCTGGACATCCCAGCCCCCATGGCCGCCCCTTCCCAACAAGGATTTGCCAGACCCAGCGTCTTGTCATCAGATGCTTGACCGGTGGAACACGCATGGGTGCACCTGACTAGAGAAGTTGGGTCATGTGCCCCTGGCTCAGTCAGCTTGGGCTGCCATCACAAAATACCATAGACCACAATGGCTTCAACAGACATTTATTCTCTCACAGGAGGCTAGATGTCCAAATTCAGGGTGCCACACTGTCACATTCTAGTGAGACCTGTCTTCCTGCCTCGTAGGTCATGCTGCTGTGTCCTCACATGACCTCATCTTCGTGCATGCTTGTGACAGGGGAGACAGAGAGAGACGGTGTGTCTTCTTGTAAAGACACCAATCCCATCACATCAGGGCCCCACCCTTTGACCTCAATTACCTCCTTACTAGGCTCTATCTCCAAATAACAGTCACCTTGGGGGTAAGGCCTTCAACATGAAGTTGGCGCGTTGGGGGAAGGCACAATTCAATCCCTAGCAACCTCATGAAGCATTTTCAGCCACCGTACTCAGAGGCCAGCCAGCCTCCTAAGGTGAGGTGTCCCACAGAGAAAGAAAGTTCAAATGCTGGGAAAGAACGACAAAGGTCCCCAGTGTGCCTATCACTTTTCCTTTCCTCCGTGACTCCCGCACCCTCACCCCCATCCCCTGGTGCTCCTCTTTTCCTCTTTTCCCCGTGAGTATCTTGCAGGCTTCCCCTTCCTCATCTCTTCCTTTGAAGCTTCACGGCCCGGGATGTCCTGCTCACGAACGTCCGGAATGAGGAGCCACGTTAGAGCCAAAGCGGCCGAGGCCGCGCGGGGCGGGGCTGAACCGGGCAGGCGGGGCGCCTACTCTGGTGTGCGCAGCCTCTAGAACGGAGGCGGGGCGGGGCTGAACCGGGGGGCGGGGCGCCTACGCTGGCGTGCGCAGCCTCTAGAACGGAGGCGGGGCGGGGCTGAACCGGGGGGCGGGGCGCCTACGCTGGCGTGCGCAGCCTCTAGAACGGAGGCGGGGCGGGGCTGAACTAGAGGGGCGGGGCGCCTACGCTAGTGTGCGCAGCCTCCAGAACGGAGAGGCGGGGCGGGGCTGAACTAGGGGGGCGGGGCGCCTACGCTGGCGTGAGGCGGGGCGGGGCTGAACCAGAGGGGCGGGGCGCCTACGCTAGTGTGCGCAGCCTCTAGAACGGAGAGGCGGGGCGGGGCTGAACTAGGGGGGCGGGGCGCCTACGCTGGCGTGAGCAGGCTCTAGAACAGAGGTGGGTGCGGGTGTTGGAGAGTCCCCAGATGAAGGAGGAGGCGAGGGTCCGTGAGGCACAAGGCCGGGAACCAGGGAAGTGCAGCGATGGGTCAAAGAGGAAGCAGAAAGGAGGCCCCGCGGCTGCCGCGATGGCTGCTCCGTGCGCGGGTAGCACAGCAGCCGGACCTTGAGGATCAGGGCCGGGGGAGCCCCGCCATCTCCTTGGGGGTCCCCGACGTTGCCTGCCGCAGGCCTCCTGGTACTGATGGGAGACGTCCACAGCCGTGTTCCGGGTTTATGCCCCTCCTTAAGAAACCAGATGCTCGGAGCAGCCTAGGGCGACAGCGAATCTACAGCCCAATCTCTGATGGTTCTGGCCACAGCGCCTGGGTCAGCTTTCCCTGGTGGCAGGCAGCAACACTGGACCCTGTTCACGTCTCAAGCAACAGGAGTGTTGCCAGAGGGTGTGAGGGGAAGCCACAGGGTGAAAGAGAGGATGAAGACCCACCTCTAGAACAGACAGGGCCTCCATAGTAGGAACTACTCAGCAGTCCCGTCTGGGAGTTACTTTCAGAGAGGCTTTTAGACACTTCTCCACCTGTGTCACTGCCCTTGAGATGCATGGTCCCACAGCAGACATACTCCTCAGCAACACAGTTCACAAGCCTGGCCTCTGGCAGCTTGGGGAGGGGAGAGAAAGTGTCCAGTGGAGGGACCATCCTGGGTGCTGTGGCAGAAAGGCAAGTGGCCTGGATGTGCCATCCCAACAAGACCTCACACATACACAGTGGCGGAGAGGCATTGACAATGTGGAGTAACGTGTGGTCATCCGGGAAGGCCTGCGTGTCCCCAACATGACAAATTCTTGTTCTGCTTAGAGCGGGCGCCAGAATGTGGGGGTCGAGGTGAATCATCATAGTAGGGGTCATTCTCAGCTCAGAAGGTCTCAGAGCTCTTTTAACTCGTGGGGTCTTAGGGAGTCAGGCTCCAGGGTTTGGCATGGGCAGCGGGCAGTGTCAGGAAGAGCCAGAAGGCACGGCAAAGCCAGGGGACCGCTCAGCACCTGCAAATGTCGCTTTGGCCCCGGGGACGCATAAGTCACACCTGTTCACCAGCAAGTCTGAGTGTGTCTCAGACAGCTTGTAGCTTCCAGGAGGACCATGGTGCTGGGAAGTAGCAAGCGTGGAAGCACTGGGGGCTGTGGGAACAGCGTGTGAATTCAAAAGAGGTGAGGTGGGTGGGCCATCTGGTCGTCTCCACAGACATTTGAGAAGATGCTGTCGCCATTTGAAAAGTTTCCTTAATGAAAACTTTTAACACTAGGGATAAAGTGACACTTGTCTTACCATGATCGTTCTACAGCGTCCAACAGCAACAATTCTTTGTGTACCTTCAATGGGTGGAAAACAAAACGGAGAAAGTCCCTGCCCTCATAGAGAGGAGACAAAATAAACAAGCATGGTGGGTTTTTGCTTTTAATGTTTATTTATTTATTTTTGAGACAGAGAGGGACAGAGCATGAGCATTTATTTTTGAGACAGAGAGGGAGGGGCAGAGAGAGAGGGAGACACAGAATCGGAAGCAGGCTCCAGGCTCTGGGCTGTCAGCACAGAGCCTGACCTGGGGCTCGAACTCACAAACCACGAGATCATGACCTGAGCTGAAGTCAGACGCTTCACCTGCTGACCCACCCAGGCACCCCAGCATGGTGGTTTTCAAACAGTGTCCACATTCCTTGGCCCTCTTCCCAGGGAGAGGTGGAGTGATTCCCCTTCTCCTTGAACCGGGGCAGGGCTTGTCACTGCGTCACCAGTAGAGAATGGCAGGACACTCTTCTCCGGGACACACCTATAAACGCTCTAAGAGGCTCACACCAGCTGGAAAGGCCACACTGAGGTGCTCCAATCAGTCTCAGGTGCCAGACAGGTGATTCTAGCCCACAGCCCTTGGAGTCACCCCCAACGGAGACCCCAGACATCGTGGAGCAGAGACAGTTCCTGTGCTTGCTATGCCTTGCTCAAATTCCCGACCCACGGGATCCGTGAGCTTGATAAAATGATTGTTGTCTCACTGAGTTTGGGATGGCTTGTGACGCGGCAAAATCTAACCAGAACAAGTACCCGATGCAGTATCTGCGTTATGTAATGTGATGTTACGTAGAAAAGCAAAGCAGGGTAGGGGCAGTGCTAAGGGAGAGGGTGGCATTAAGCGAAATGAAGCCAACCTGCTAAGGAGGGAAACGCGAGCGAGAATGAGGGGACAGAGGAATGGAACAGAGGACTGCCGTGTGTGCCCATAACGTGGAAACCTGCCGCCCCCTCGGCCTCAGGGTGGCCCGTCTCGCAAGCTTTCGTGCAGAGGGCAATGTATCCTGGCTCCTCAGTTCAAGTCAGCTGCTGCTTCTGGGAGCTCCATTTTTTTTTTTTGTTAATATTTTTTTTCCTAATCCTGGATAATTTAAGGAATTTACATATCTACATTTAACCAAAGACGAGTTTACGTAAATTTCTTAATTTACTCTTTTTTGCACTTGGTATAATATTGAAAGGTACGAAAGTTCCAGAGGCTTTTTAGCCTAACCTCCCACTCCTGGCCCCATTGACCTGAGGGTCACTCAATGACCCTCCCTTGATGCAACTCTCTTGCCTATTTTTGGAGAATCTTTCCAGAAGGTCTCAACATTCGAGAGCAAACTACACCGACCATTCTGCACCTTGATTTTCTCACTTATGACGGAGTTGTCTCCATATCATTACTTAGATGTGTTTCTCATTCTTTAAACAAACAAAACAAAACAAAACAAAATTTTTTTTCCTTTGGAGTAATTTTAGCTCTACAGAAAAAAATTCAAAGACAGTGAAATTACCATGTATCTTTCAGTTGGCTTTTTCTAAATATTAACATCTCACATAACTACGTTGTCAAAACTAAGTTCTCATTAGTACAATACCACTAACTAGACTACAGAATTTCTTCCAGTTTCGCCAGCTTGTCCGTCAATATCCTGTTCCTGTTCCAGGACACCGCCCAGGGTACCAGTAACATTTAATCTTCACATCCCCTTAGTCTCTACCAATCTGCCACAGTTTCTCAGTCTTTCCATATTTTTATGACCTTGACCATTTTGAAGAATAGTGGCCAAGTATTCTGCAGCATGCCCATCAATTTGGGTTTTTCTGATGTTTTCTCATGATTAGAATAGGTTATAGGTTTGGGGGAAGAATCCACAAGGTGAAATATCCTTCTCGATGCATCATTTTAGGGGCTCACGATATCAACATAACATTAATGGTGAGATTAACCTTAATGACTTGGTTAAGATTGCATCTACCAGATTTCTCCACTTTAATGTTTATTTATTTTTGAGACAGAGAGACAGAGCATGAATGGGGGAGGGTCAGAAAGAGAGGGAGACACAGAATCTGAAGCAGGTTCCAGGTTCTGAGCTGTCAGTACAGAGCCTGACATGGGGCTCAAACTCACGGACCGTGAGGTCATGACCTGAGCTGAAGTCAGATGCTTAACCAACTGAGCCACCCAGATGCCCCCAGATTTCTCCACTTTAAATTGTTGTTTTTCTTTTTCTGTGTTCTTTGGAAGTGGATCACTCAGCCCAAACCACATTCATGTTCCACCTTATTTTTTAATTATTTTTTTTTTAACATTTATTTATTTTTGAGAGACAGAGCACAAGCGGGGGAGGGACAGAAAGAGAGAGAGAGAGAGAGAGAGAGAGAGAGACAGGATCCAAAGCAGGCTCCAGGCTCTGAGCTGTCAGCACAGAGCCCGACTCGGGGCTTGAACCCATGAACTGTGAGATCATGACCTGAGCTGAAGTCAGACATTTAACCACTGAGCCACCCAGGTGCCCCTCACGCTCCACCTTATTAAGTTCCACCTACCAGAAGGGGGCAGGGGGCATCTACACATATTATTTGGAATTCTTCTACATGAAGATTTGTCGCTTTTCCCCCATTATTCATTTCAACCATTTATTTTTTAATATTTTAAATCTTTTTTTCATTTCAACCATGTCTTTACATCAGTATGGACTCAGGGATCACTAGAATCAGCCACTTTCCCAAGGAGCCCTGGTTTATTTTACTGGGGAATGGTTATTTAGAAACTAAGATCTATGGGTGTCTGGGTGGCTCAGTCGGTTAAGTGTCCGACTCCAGCTCAGCTCATGACCTCGCGGTTTGTGAGTTCGAGCCCCACATCAGGCTAGCTGCTGTCAGTGTAGACCCTGCTTTAGATCCTCTGTGTCCCCTCTCTCTCTCTCTCTATCCTTCCCTTGCTCATGCTCCCTCTCTCTCTCAAAAATAAATAAACAGTTACAAAAAAAAAAAAAAAAGAACCGAGATCTGGGTACTGGGTATGCTTATTGCTACCAGAGCGTGTCTACTTCAAGGCTTTCTCTGCGGACAGAGTTTGGGAATAAATGTACGTTTTCTAACCCATGTGTATATACACATCTGTAATTCTTTCCGTACCTATCTTTATGTGTCAAAGTAAACATGAGTCCATACTGACTCCGCCTCTAACCCAGCCCAGGGTTTATTGTAGCCTTTCCCCTTGCTTATTTGCAACCTGGTTCCCGTTATCTACAATCTATTACTTATTTGTTCAGTCCTAGTACATATATAAAGTAGTTTCAGAGGGCGCCTGGGTGGCGGCTCAGTTGTTAAGGATCTGACTTTGACTCAGGTCACTATCTCACGTTTGAGTCCCATACTGGGTGAGCTGAAGTCCCGCTTTGGGTGACCATGAACCCCACTTAGGATGAGCCCTGCTTCTCTCTCCCGCTCTCTCTCTGCCCCTCCTGGGATTCTCTCTCTCTCTCTCTCTCTCTGCCCCTCACTCGCACCCTCTCTCTCCCAAAAATATATAAATAAAGTCATTTCAGAATCGCCAAACTGTACTCCATGAAGAACAAATTTACCCTAGAATACAATGTTTACCTACAGTACTTTTTTGTCTTCAGTCTTACAGTATCCAAAGAATCCTTTTCCAAAATTACTTAGATCAGTTCCTTTCCTCTCCACCCCCTTCATTGAGGTGCTGTCATACGTAACACAGGGTAGTTTGTCATAATCTGCATTCCATTCTGGGATCTCATGACATCTTGGCCGATTTTTTAAAAAATTTGCATGCAGCAAAGCTCGTTGTGTATGGGTTTTGACAAAATGCATGGAGTCATGTATAAACTACCTCGGTGACGTATAGAACAGTGCCATCACCCTGACAATTCCCCTGTGCGTATGGTAACCAACTTTCTGGTTTCCCTGAGACTGCAGAGGGGTCCCAGGATGCAGGACTTTCACCCTGATATTTATCTTGATATTTCATCTTGATATTTATCAACCGACTGAGCCATCTAGGCACCCCAGCTTTTTGTATTTCTTATAATGCAAATCTGCTAGCAATGAATTCTCTCAGGCTTTGTCTTTCTTTCAACTTCATGTTTGAAAGATAATCTTTCTGCATATAGAAGTCTTGGCTGGCCGGTTTTCTTTCAGCACTTTGAATATGCCGCCCCACCATCTTCCTCCCTGCTGTTGAGAAGTCAGTTGTTAATTGCATTGTTGTTTCCCCGTCATTTTTTTTCTTGCTGCTTTCAAGATTTGCTATTTGTCTTTCTTTTTAAAAATTTTGTTTAATGTTTATTAATTTTTGAGAGAGAGAGAGAGTACGAGCAGGGGAGGGGCAGAGAAAGAGGGAACACAGAGTCTGAAGCAATCCAGGCTCTGAGCTGTCAGCACAGAGCCCAACACGGGCCCAACTCACAAACTGAGAGATGATGACCTAAGCCAAAGTCAGAGGCTTAACCAACTCAGCCACCCAGGCACCCCTGCTCTTTGTCTTTCAAGTTCAACCATGATGTATGTAGGTAGGGATCTCTTTGTTCTAACATGGATTTGTTAAGATTTTTGGATCTGTAAATTAATGATATTTATCAAATTTGAAAGTTTTTGGCCATTATTTCTTCAAATATTTTTCCTGTCCTTTTCTTTCTCTTTTCTTCTGCTGTGACTGCCATTTCTCTATGTTGGCATGGTTGATGTTGTCCCTAGGTCTTGAGGCTCTGTTCATTTTTCTTCATTTTTTTAAAATTCTCTCTAGTGTTCAGGATTGAGTCATTTTTATAATCTGTGTTCAAGTTCACTGATTCTTCTGCCATCTCAAATCTACTGTTAAGATCATCTAGTAAATATTTCATCTAAGTTATTGCAGCTTTCAAGTTGAGAATTTCCGATTGGTTCTTTGTTATATTTTTCATTGTTTTTGTTGAGACTGCCTGTTTTTTAGTTGTAATTATATTTTGCCTCAATTATATTTTCCTTTAATTCTTTGAGTGTATTTATAATACCTGCTTTGAAGACTTTGTCTGCTAAATCCAACATCTGGGTCCACTTAGAGACAGGTTCTATTGGCTGCTTTTTCACCAGATATGGGTTTTATTGTGTTTGCATACACACTTCACACTTTTTTGTTGAAAACTGGACATTTTGGATAATATATTGTGCAACTTGGGATTCCGATTGGATTCCTGCTGCTATTGTTTTGTTTTTAGTGACTTGTCTGAAGTTAACCTGTGGAATGTATCTCCCTCCATAGTGTGAAGGAGCCTGATGTCTTTGCTCAGATTTTTAAAAAATTGATATTTTTAAATACTTGTAGACTCACATGTGGATTTAAGAAATAATACAGAGAGATGTCACGAGCCCTTTGTCCAGTTTTCCTCAGTGGCAGTATCTTGTAGAACTATAGTATAATATCACCACCAGGATATTGGCATTGTAGTGAAAATCCAGAATACTTCCATCACAAGGATGCCTTCTGTTCTTTTATAGCCATATCCACACCCATCCCACCCTCCATCCTTAATTCCTGGAAACTATTAAGAAACGTCTTCCAATTCTATAATTGTCATTTCAACAGAGTTATATAAGAGCAGGTATATAGCCTGTGAGCCTTTAAGCCTGGCTTCTTTTACTTAGCATCATGCCTTTGAGATTTATCTCAAATGTTGCATGTATTAGTAGTTCATTCTTTTTTATTACTGAGTAGTGTTTCATCATATGAATATACCACAGTGCCATAGACTGGATTTTTGTGTTGCCTCAAAATTCATGTTGAAAACCAATCCCCAATATGATGGTATTTAACAGTGGGGTTTTGGGGAAGTGATTTGGTCATGAGGGCAGAACCCTCAAGAATGGGATTAGTGCCCTTATAAAAGAGAGATTTGTCCCTCCTGCTATGTGAGGACACAGAAGATTACTGTCCATGAAATTGGAAGCAGACCCTCCCCAGACATCAAATGTACTGGAGACTGGACCTTGGACCTCAGAGTCTTCAGAACTGTAAGAAATAAATTTCTGTTGTGTATAGGCCACCCAGTCTATGGTGATTTGCTATAGCAGCACAGAGTAAGACACACAGATTATTTAATCATTTACCCATTGAAGAACATCCAAGGTCATTTCTAGTTTAGGGTTATTAGGAATAAAGCTGCTGTGAGCATTCATGTACAGGATTTTGTGTAAACCTATATTTTCATTTCTCTGGGATAAATGCCCAAAAGGACAATTTCTGGGTTGTATGGTAGTTGCATGCTTGACTTCATAAGAATTCCCCAAGTGGGACACCTGGGTGGCTCAGTCTGTTAAACAGCCAGTTCTTGATTTCGGCTCAGGTCATGATTTCACAGTTCCTGAGTTTGGGCTCCACATTGGGCTCTGTACTGTTAGCGCGGAGCCTGCTTGAGACTCTCTCTCCCTCTCTCTCTCTCTCTCTGCTCTCCCCAGCTCACTCTCTCTCTCAAAATAAATAAACTTGAAAAAAAACAAAGACATTCCACAGTTTTCCAGAGTAGGTGTACAATTTTACATTCCCACCAGCAATGTATGAGTAATTCAGTTTCTCTTTGCTCTTACCAGCATTTGATGTTATCACTATTTAATTAATTAATTAATTCATTCATTCACAATTCTGATAAGTGTACAGTGGTATCTTGTTGTGGTTTTAATTTGCATTTCTCTCATGGCTTAAGATATTAACCATTTTTCTATGTGTTTATTTGAAATCTCTTCAGCAAAATGTCTGTTCATGTCTTTTGCTCATTTTCTAGTTGAATCGCTGTTTTTTGTTTGTTTGTTTGTTTGTTTACTGTTGAGTTTTATGAGTTCTTTATATATTCTTGATAGTAGTTCTTTGTTGGATATGTCGTTTGCAAATATTTTCTCCAAGTCTCTAGCTTGTCTTTTCATCCTTTTAACAGTGTCTTTCACCAAGAGTTTTACATCGATGAGGTCCAATTGGTCAAATTTTCCTTTTATGGATTTTGTTTGTGGGGTCATGTCTAAGGAGTTTTTGCCTAGTCCTAAATCCTGATTTTCTCATATGTTTTTTTTCTAAAGTTGTATAGCTTTATATTTTACATTTAAGTTCATGATCCATTTTGAATTAATTTTTGCATAACATGTGGGACTTAGAGTCAAGGTTCATTTTTTTTCTATGAATGTTCAATAGCTATGGCACCAGTAAAATTACTATCCTTCCTTCACTAAATTGGTTTTTGCACCTTTGTTTAAAAAAATCCAATGGACCTACTTGTGTGGGTCTATTTCTAGGCTGTCTATTCTGCTTCTGATCTCTGTGTCGGTCCTGTCATCAGTACTATGCTATCTTCATTTCCATAGCTGTCTAGTAAGCGTTCATATTGGGTACAGTGATTCTACCCCTTTAATCTAAGATTATTCTAGACATTCGAGGGCCTATGCCTTTCCTTATACATTTTAGAATAAGCCTATATCTATCAAACAAATCCTTGCTGGCATTTTGGTAGGAATTGCATTAAATCTTTAAATCAGTTTGGCAAGCATTGACATCTTCACTCTTTGAGTCTTTCTGTCATGAGCACGGTATGCTTCTCCATTTATTTGGTTTTAATTTCTTTCATCAGCTTTATATATGCTTTGTTAGATTCATACCTAAGCATATTTAAATAATTGTAAACGTTACTGTATTTTTCATTTTGCTTTCCATTTTTTGTTGAACACTGGATGTTTTAGATAACATATTATATCTGATTTTTTTTTCCCCTGAATGTTATTGTTTTGTTTTTAGTAAATGCCTAGACTCAATCTTTGGAATCTCTCTGCCTCGTGGTACACAACCCATAATGTCTTGGCTCAGTTTTTTAATTTATATTTTCATTTTTTGTAAAATAAAATCTGCCTATACATTGTCTCTGGGTCTGTCTAGTGAGTGGTCAGGTAATGATAGGCTCTGTTCAAACACCAGTGAGGCTTTCACCCTTGGCCAATGGACTTGGGGACAGGTGGGGGGCCTATTCAAAATTCAGTCTGTTTTCAAGTCTCTCCCAGCTTTTACTTTCTACCACAGATCTTGAACCTTCTTGGGGTCTCCCCTGTGTATGAACACAACCTCCCATTCCATCAGGGATGTAATGGAAAGCTTGATCAGCCCTCTCTGGTTCTCTCTTTTCTGGGATTTCCTTGGCAAATTTCTAGATAGCCCACTGGTCTGCCACCTGCCCCAAGTAGGCCTGCAGCCTCAGGCTCCCAAAGCTGTGGGTTTTCACCTTTCATTTCCTACAGAGTTTCCTACTTTTACTGACAATGCCAGTGAGCATGGGGTTTTTCTCCCTCCCCTCCAAATCAAATCCAACAGTGAAACTGCCAGTATTCAAAGGCATCTTCACCCTGGTAGCACGACAAGCTGGGGATGGGGAAGGAAATGGAAACAGCTCCAGGCAAGACTCCCACAGTTCTTTCCAAAAGTTCAGTTTTTTCCATAAATAGATGCTTCTCAATTTTTTGGCTACTTGCCTTTGGTCAACTTCCAGAGCCCTGGAATGGTTGGTTTTGTCAATTTTGTCCTGTTTTATAGTTGCCTAACACTTTGCCGGAGACACTCAGCCATGACTGAACCTTTTAGCCCCGGACCACCTTGAAATCCAGCTGGGATCCAGACTCTTCTACCCTCCCAGCTCCAGCTCCTGTGGGTGAATCAGCCTCCTTAAGTGAAGCTCTCCATTCACATGCAGATCTCCCTCTACTGGTGAGAGAAGGCTCAGAATTAGGTTTGCCTGCTGACAGGTCCCGACACAGTCCAGGGCAGTAATCTCCAGAGTGGGGTACACAAGCTCAGACAATGGGATGGCACCAGTCAATTCATAAGGGTGTAAAAACTTTTAGATTGAAATTAGGCGCCACTCAGATTACGTATACAAACCGACATCATCACCCTCCCTTGGATGGTCAGTTGGATGGGCATGGGTCAACGTGTGGGGTCGAGACTCCTACACGAGGTGTATGTTCCTCACACAGTTGCCCTGAGGGAAGCACCCTCACACTTCGTCCACTTTCAGCTTATCAAGAGCTGCTGCGATGTATATGGACACTATCAAGGGGAGTCATGACTTGTTAACTGGTTTAAAACTAACACCCACAACACGGACAAATGGGTTAAAAAGACTCCTTCAAATAAATTACTGATTGAGAATAACACTCAAGTGCAAGCAAATGACAGATAATGGTGGAGGCAATTCCTCCTCCTACTACTGGGAGGTCTTCCCAAGTTCCATTAGGAGCTCAATATAATGATGCTTTAATCAGATCTGACAAGAAGTCATCCAGAAAATAATGCCAAGTTAATGAGCACAGTTTGAAATACAGATTGACAAATTCCGAGCGATGAATCTCACCCTAAGCCCCTTAGGTGGCTTGAGATATTAGCTAATGGACACTATGATGTCATCACATTGTCAAGGCATTTTTAAACTGCTGTATTTTGTGTTTCTATTTTTATGTGTATTTTACTAGGTAGAGAATTTAGTAATATAGTCACACACGTACATAATATTCTGAGAAAATTCATATCCAATGTGTGCAATAAAATTCACTGCCACTAGAAGTGAGAGATAAAGTCCCCCTGGTCTCTAGGGTACTTCTGCATTGGGATCCCATGGTAGTATGTATGCCACTGTGCTAGCTGGGGTCTCTGCCACAGGGCTGCGAAGTCCCAAACACTCTCCACCCGGGATTCCTGTCTGGCGTCAAGAGGTTTTGGGGCCAAACTTGCAGGACCAGAACTCAATACATAATCAGCAGACTGCACCTTGCAGACTGGTATCACTCCTTTGCCCCAACCCAAAGTACCCGCTTTATCAGTGGGACTCAAGACTACAGATGGGCGACCTCCCAGCCCTCCACATCTCCAATCAGAGAGGTCATGAGAAACCTCATGTCACATAGTGGGATCTGGACAAAAGAGCTCTGTGGAATTGGATCATTAACCTTTAACATTTCCGGGGACCAAAGTAGGAAGGGTGTGAAGAGGACAGTAGGCAGGGCTTACGGGCTCAGCTCTGGTCCTGTCTGCACCAACTGACCCCCGAGAGCTGTTGCAACCCCACCATATTTCCTGCATGGACAGAGTATAAAGTAAGCAGGCGGACTCCAGACCTCCCCAGTTACGGCTCACATTCATCACCTACGGCCTCCACATACTTCAATTCACTGAATTCTCTCAAGAACCCTAGGAAGGAAACACTATTAGTAAGCATTCTCTTTACAGATGAGGAAATGGAGGCAGCGAGTATAAGTGAAATTTGCCCGAGGCTCTCCAAGAGTAAAGTGTTAGTGCCAGAATTGCAACCCAGACAATCCTAATTAGGCACTAAATCCGAAACCCAACCTCCTAACCACCGTGTTCTCCTGCCTCCTTACATGCTACCATCTGTCCATGACCTGGTCACCAGTAACTGCTGACACTAGAACTGGCCACCAGAGGGAAAAGCACGATTATTTGCTCTAAATAAGGCATGCGTGTTGCAGGCTTAGTGTTGGGGCTTAAGACACACAAAGATGTACTCTGAAGGGACCCCATCTAAAAACCACACACACACACACACACACGCATCTTGCTTCATCCATCTGTTGCCAATACTTGCAAATTCTGGGCAGACCACCTCAAAGATTTTCTTTGGTCTGCCTGCCTAGCTTAGGTTTTTGACATCTCATTTTTTCAGTGTCCAACCCAGGCCAAAATCTGTAACATCATTTTCACGAAAAGTTGCATATCCCACTCTCCAGGGACGGTGCATTTCTAGCCAAACTCTTGGTTTTCCACGGTGTATTCCTGACTTGTTTCCTGCTCATATTACTTCTACCCCATGAACCACCCAACCCTCCCCCCACCCACCCCATCCAATATACAGCATGTTTCTGTTGCGCTCCAGCAACTTTATGGGTAAATTTCTTACACCTTAGAGCTACAGGCTATCATTTTTGTATCTGAGAATGGCAAAAATGTACATACCGGAATGTGGGTAAAGATCAGTTATTCTCTTTTCTTGCTCTCCTGGCATTCTGTGCACTGGGAGTATGTATGGGGTGGGAGGGAGGGGCTGGTGAACACAGGAAGAGGGATGGAGACAAGAAGTACATCACTTGTTCCCCAGTCCCAATGCCTGCTTGAGTGGGACCCTGGTGTTCACGAGTGCCAGATGGACATCTTTGCAGATCACAGGACTGTCCCCTTGGACCAACCTCCCTTCCTCCTGGCGGACTAAGGACAGGGAAGTACCTCTCCAGCTCATAGCCTCATCTTGAAGTGTGGGCCACAGTCAGGCAAACTGAGAAGAGCCCTAGATCACAGGCTGGTAGACCTTGACCCTAGGGGCCGGGGAATGAGAGCCATTGTAAGCGTCCAGGGTTGGTAGGAAGCCAAAAGCTGAGGCATCGAGGGAACTTTCAGTCTAGGGCAGAATGCATGGGGTGAATATGCCGGGACCCTGGTTTTCAACAGGGCAATGCCAGCCCTAGGGGAACTTTGTCTAGGAGAGATTCTGGGTTATCACAATAATAGGGGACCTCTCCTTGCATGTGGAGGCCCCCCACAGGACAGCACAAAGACCTGTCACATTTCACAAAGCTTCCAGGGTCTTACCCATCCTTCGGGTAGAGACGAAAAATGTGTATCATTTGAGCCTGGAACCTATTTTGCACAAATATTTTTTAGACATGCACTATACTTTCTAGGATCCCAAGTAAACGGAGGGAAGAGTGTACCTTGTTGTTTTGGGAAACTTAACAGGAATCCCATCTCCTGCAGTCCTGCCGGGGTCGGAGTGGCAGCCAAACCTCACCTGTCACTCTGTGCGGGGCTGTCCCGCTCACAGAAATCCTCTCACGGGTACAGGATCTAATCCCATTGTCATCACTTCAAGGTTGTGCCCAGGGGCACGTGGGTGGTCCAGTCAGTTAAGCATCAGACTTCATTATCTCGCAGTTCGTGAGTTCGAGCCTTGGGTTGGGCTCTGTGCAGACAGCTTGGAGCCTGGAGCCTGCTTCGGATTCTGTGTCTCCCTCTCCTTCTGCCCTCCCCCACTTGCTATCTCTCTCTCAAGAATAAGCATTAAACATTTTTTTTTCTTAAAAAAGAAAAAAAAAAGGTTGTACCCAGGCCTTTACTTAAGATGCAGCTGAGTTCATTACATGTTGCTTTCCTTCTATTTATATTTCAGTTAGTCCTCTATTTTTTTAATGTTGATTTATTTCGAGAGAGACAGAGAAAGAGAGAGAGAGAGAGAGAGAGAAACAGGGGAGAGGCAGAGAGGGAGAGAGAGAGAGAGAGAGAGAGAGAGAGAGAGAGAATCCCAAGCAGGCTCTGCACTGCCAGCAGAGCCGGACGCAGGGTTTGAACCCACAAAACCACGAAATCATGACCTCAGCCAAAGCCAAGAATCAGATGCTCACCCAACTGAGCCACCCAGACACCCCATCCTCTATTTTTTTTATTTTTATTAAAAAAAATTTTTTTTATGTTTATTTTTGAGACGGAGAGAGCACGCAAGCGAGGGAGGAGCAGGGAGAGAGAGGGAGACACAGAATCCAAAGCAGGTTCCAGGCTCTGAGCTGTCAGCCCAGAGCCTGACGCGGGGCTCGAACTCACAAACCGTGAGATCATGACCTGAGCTGAAGTTGGACACTCCACTAACTGCGCCACCCAGGTGCCCCCTTTTTATTTTTAATTACATGTTGGTAAATGATATTCTCTTTTCAGGATAGTAAAATCTATAAAAAGAAAAGATTAGGCCTCATCAGGTTGAGCTCAATGTGCTAGGGGCCAAGGGGCCCTAGCTCGGAAAGCCAAGGGGCCCCTGATGCCTTAAGTGTGACTTTGGTCCTGCTCTTTAGTGTGTCCACGGGTGGCCTGCAGCTGCCCCAGCACCAGCGGCCCCCCCAGGTGGTGCTAGAGCAGGAAAGCAGCCAGGCAGAGCCTGGAACGGGCGCCCTGGACAAGAGGGAAGGGGAGGGGTGCCCTTCCAGCTGGCAGACCGCTGCAGTGTTCATCACGTGTGCCGAGTAGGAACCCCCGTGTCAGGGACAGGTGGATTCCCCAGCTTCTACGTGGATGAGGCATGTGAACCAGCCACACGGGCATGGATGTGGTGCAGGGTAGACAGCCAGATTCGGCTGAAGGACACGGACCGAAGACGGAGAGTCTTCCAGATTCAGGATGTGATCCAGTGGCCAGGCTGGAGATGAAAGGGCAGAGGAATCATGTCTGAAAGGCACACAGGTTTGAACTCGAAGCATCTTCCCTAGCCCCTTCTGTGTGTCTGTCTTCTTTTTTATGACTTTTCTTAAAGATTAAGGGCTACTTCATCATTAAAATGAAGGTGTGGCCAATGTGATTTCAAGTGGTCAGGCTCCCAAATTCTGAGAGGCAGAGAGATTGTAAGGCATTCTCAAAATGACAAAACGAATTCTTGATAGCTAGAATCCTGGAGTTCAGACCCTGAAATCTCTAGCTGTGAGGTCTCTCATAAATTATCCAGGGTCGGTGGTTTTTTTTTTTTTTTTTTTTTTAATTTTTTTTTTCAACGTTTTTTTATTTATTTTTGGGACAGAGAGAGACAGAGCATGAACCGGGGAGGGGCAGAGAGAGAGGGAGACACAGAATCGGAAACAGGCTCCAGGCTCCGAGCCATCAGCCCAGAGCCTGACGCGGGGCTCGAACTCACGGACCGCGAGATCGTGACCTGGCTGAAGTCGGACGCTTAACCGACTGCGCCACCCAGGCGCCCCAGGGTCGGTGGTTTTGAAACTGCAGTCTGCTTTCCATTAGTTGGCCGTGTAATCAATTTAGTGGTCAAGCTCAGTTTTTAAATTAAATAGAAGAAACTAAAATTTAAAAATATTGGTGTGTGTCACTCGTGGCGGGGGCAACGATCACTTCATGATGTTTGTTTCAATTACGTAACTTCCTTCCGGGCATCCATTCTCATCCTTGAAAAGTGAGAAGCCAGGGCACAGGCAGCCCCACGGCCCAGAGAAGCCAAACCCAGTTCTCCTCTACCCCCAGGTAGCCAGAGGTGACCCACCAGCCCAACTCTTGCACACCCGCCCTCCCCACTTCGTCGGAACACACATTCACAGAGTGCTGGACACTGTTCTAAGCACTTGGCATTGGGGCGCCTGGGTGGCTCAGTCGGTTGGGCATCCGACTTCACTCAGGTCATGATCTAGAGGTCCGTGCGTTCAAGCGCCAGGTCTGGCTCTGTGCTGACAGCTCGGAGCCTGTACCTGCTTCAGATTCTGTCTCCCTCTCTCTCTGCCCCTCCCCCAACTCATGCTCCTTCTCTCTCTCAAAAAATGAATAAACACTAAAAATTTTTTTTTAAAAAATAAGCATTTGGTATTAATTTGATGAATTCTCACTGCATTCAAGTGAGTGCCATCATCCTTACTTTACGGATGAGGAAACTGGGGCACAGAGAGGTTAAGCCACTTGGCCAAAGCTGCAGGGCATGTGGGAATTGGAGCCGGGGCTCATTGCTGCCACGCCGGACTTCAGTTCCTGGACCAGCCAGGGGTGCGGCATCTCCCTGCACGGCCTCTGGCACACCAGCCCCATGGGGCCACCGTAGCAGCAGCCTGGGGGAACCCTGTCCTCGGGAGGTGGACAAATCCCCAACGGGCCCCCATTCTCCACGCGGCAATGAGCCCGGGGTCCCTGAGCGCCAGGGTCGCAGCTCCGCCCTCTGCATCCAACGCTCCCACCCCACCCCAACCCCTGCTCCCATTCCCGGGTGCATGCAAACCGCAGCTATTCCAAGATGCCATCTGGGGCCCCCCGAAGAGCCATCATCCTCTGCCCTGCAACCCTCTTGATCTCATCACTGTCTGCCATTAGATTACACTTTTTCGTGCACTGTCTCCCCAACTACAAGGAAGGGCCGAAAAGACCAGTCTTGTACAGCACCTTCAGCTCCCAGAACAGTGAGGACACTTAGGAGAACCCGAGAAAGATTTGTTACTGAGTGATGCCACGAGTCGATCCCCTCTTCCCCTGGACACAGTCCACACACTTGCATCTATTCTCACAGTGGTCAAACCACCCTAGTTCACCCATAGTATCAACAACTAGCATGGCACCAGTCTGGGGTCTTTGGAGGCTAAGAAGAAGAAGAAGAAGAAGAAAAAGGCTCTCTCAGATGAAGAGAGAAGTTTGGGCAAGTTCACGAAGACCTTGACCGGACTCCACACCGCTCCTCTGGTCTTTGCGTTCATTCTGATCTTTTCTGCGCTCCTTTGCTGGTCTGTGAGTCTGAGTGGCTTCAGGTGCAGCGTGCCTGCCCGGGAATAAAATAGCAACTTGACTCGAGGCCTCAGCACAGGTCAGATTTTACACGGAGCGGACAGAAGGAAGATGGGAGCTCTTACTGACCAAGGACTCTTGTTCACACGTGATGAAGCAGGACATGCCATCTAAGAGTGCAGGGGGAGAGCAGTGAGGGGCACGAAGCGCGGCCTGTGAGAGAGACGAGGCAGGAGAGGCGAAGAGGTAGAAACAAATGGGACTGTTGAGGCATCCTGTTCAACACGGTCCTGGCCCCAAGAGTGCCTAGAGACTGGCCTCTGTGACCCTGGAGCCTGCCGGGAAGGGAGGGGAGGTCCACAGAGCCTCCGCCCATCGGGGAAGAGAAGAATTCACGTTAGCCAACACGATCTCCCTTGATAAGCTGCTCCACAAATAACTGTAGGGGATGCGCCGTCCTGGCACAGGGCGTCTGGCACATGCGGGAGCTCTGTGACAGGAGAAGGCAGAGCGGCTGGCGTCTGCTTCTGGCGGTGACTCAGGCCAAGTACACGTGAAGGGCTTATGTAACTGAGAAGGGCTTCTTCACATCCCCACGTCTACTCACATGCTCCGCAGTGGTCTCCATTGCTTAGTTTACTCACTTCTGGGCAGGATTTGGGTTAAGTCTGTGGGCACCTGCTGGTCTTCCAGGGCCGTCAAAGAGGTTTTGTACTCTCAGGGAGAAGACCTGTATGTTCGCTGAGGCCAGCTTAGTAGGAGACGCGGCCCACCCCGCATCCTGAGGATGAGCGACACGTGGAGAAAACAGGTTGCAAAACACCCCCAGTAACTGATCACATATGTTCTTCCCTTAGAAAACACCCATCAGATGGGAGGAAAACAGAGACACGGCAAATAAACTCAGATGTTTTATTCTGTAAAGCACATATGCACATATTTCAAACAAAGAAAATGAATCTGGGAGTAAATGCCGTAACAGATCAGCTACTGACCATCATGCAGCAAGGTAAGTGAGATGGGTCCGCCGGCCCTTCTAAGCCCACAGCGCCTGCAGGAGGGTGGAAAACCAGGATACTGAATCCCTACAGACTGCCAAAGAAAATGCAACCGAAACGGCAGGCTCCTAGTGACGAGAAAAACTTACAAATAGAATCAAAACTGATTCAAGTCATACAGTGAAAGCACAAAAGGAAAAAGGAAAGAGATCAATATGATCTGAAACAACCATTTAATAGTAAGTTGCTAACCTTTAATTGGACCTCCAGTCCAAGATGCCTGAGGACGCGCCAGTGCTCCCGTGCGGGGTCACTCAGAATGGCCTGTGGGCCCTGTGTGGGACGCTCTTCTAATCCTGAGGGTCCCCCAGCAAGACGCAGCAGAGGACTGGGCCTTGTCTCCAAGTGCCCAGATGTTAACAGGACTCTGGACTTCCTGAGATTCCATGAAAGTCTCTCCGGTTCCTAGACCTCTTCACCCAGGCCCATGGCCTCTCCTCTTCCCCGCTTTCTTTTTATACGCCTGACTGACTCTAGGTTTCTAGAAGATCTTTGAGAATTACCTGCTAGAGTAAATGCTGGATTTTTTAAGTGTGTGTCCTGGCCTCATGGACAAGTCATACTGTCCAGGCATTTTTGGCACTTCCTTCCCTCATGCCTAACAGAGTCCTTCCTCCCCTGGCTAGAGATTCCAGCCATTCCCTGTTATTAAAACAAGTGTAATTAACATTAGCAACAAGCTGGACTGAACAAACCAGTGAAACTGACGTTTTCCACCTGTCTTTCTCCTTTTATGTTACCCTGCCAGTTATAAATCTATCCCTGTAACTCAACGTCATGGGGATTTTATCAATTCAGTAGCAGCTTAACCTAAAATCTGTTGGTCTTAATGATACTGATGTTTCTAAAGGCCAAGCCAAATGGCTCTTTCTCAATCTTGTCTCATAAAAGTCTCCAAGTCTCTAAAGAGAAAACTAAAGGACCAGGTTAGCCATGCATCATGTAAGCAACTCATAAAAAAAAAAAAACTGGATAGACAAGTATGATCACTACACTTGAAATGTACTAAAAGGAAAAAAAAAGGGATATTAACATATTAAGTTACTACAGTGATTATTTTAATAATCTTCAGTAAGAGCCCACAATTGTTTTCCATTCAAGAATGCCTGGGATCAAATGTTCTAGGCCAATTATTTCAGACTGCAGGACTAATTCTAATTGGGAACAGACTACAGACCTGAAGTTCAGGGGAAAAAGTGCTGCGAGTCACGTCTAAGGTTTTAATTGCCCTTCTGCTACATAATGTTGCTCAGGAGAACACAGAAGTCAGTAATGACAAGGACTTATTAAGGCAAAGAGCTATTAAGGAAAAACCGTAAGAAGACAAGAAACAACAAAGGACTAGAAAAAGTAACACAATTTTTTAAAACATAAATATGGAGCAGAAAGAAAAAGGGATAAAAGATTTAGATCATCCAAATGCCACAGGAAAGAAAAATGCTTTGGGTTTTCCTGATACGTGGCAAATCAGAAGTCCTTTCCTCAAATTTCACAGGCATTGTTTCCACGTTACTGATCTACGAGCTGCCATTTTCCTTCTGAAGATATGTTCATTGCATAAAAACATATGCAAAAAGTAAAAAGAAGAAAAAAAATCCACTCCCTCTTCAAAGAAGCAGCTCTTTTACAACCATGAGACTGAATCATCTGTCTCTCTTTCTATACTGCCAGCTGCACTCCAGAAAACAGAATAGCTAATTTCTACTCTAGAGCCATTTACTTAATTTTTAAGCTCTTTTGAGTGAGGACACTGCTTTAACTTTTATAAAGGAGGGAAGGGACAACAGAGAAGAAAAGGACAGTGGCACATTCTGTGCCAACTCAACTCAAACAAGACCAGGTTCCTCACCATCCATGTGGAAAATGAAACTTAGATCTTTACCATGTAGGTGATTTTTAAATATTTAACTCTTTACTCAAGATAAAAGCACAAGTCTGTCCTAACTAGAGTAGTATTAAAATGTGACTATTTTACTTATTCTTCAAAGAAAAAAAAACAAACAGAACAAAAAAACTAAGAAAGATAGGTATGTTTCCTTGCAAGCAAACTGGAGAAAAAGGTATTATTGTTGTTACCATGATTATTAAGCCACAGACACATAAAATCCACAAAATGGATTGGTGGCTTTGGAAATGCAGTATCATATCGAAGGTGCAGACTGTTTGGAACGTTCTGTACATATCGGGCTGAAACAAGAACCAAAGCAAACCTCAACCCCACCAGCAATGAAATGCCCCTGTGACCTTGGCAAAGACGGCATGGTCTGCTCCCCAGCAGTAAGATCACGCTCCTCTCTGGCGCTACGCAGAACCATCCCAAGTCCACAGGTGAGGCTGAAGGGTTCCCGCTGCACCCAGTGTGAAGCACGTGCATCATTGGACCAATTTCGGAATAGATTTTTATAAATATATACAAATCAGTTACAGGCACTTGAAATGTCTTTGGCTGGAATAACCCAACATTGCAAGATAATATATTCACAGAGTGTCCAGGCCCAGGCTGGGTTCAGCAGGCAATGATTATGGTTCTCTCAGTCTCTCTTAGAAAACGGGCAGTTGTGGGATTAGGCATCAGCCAAAGCCACCTAGAAAAGAAGAGGAGGAGCAATCCGGTCACTCGGTAAAGCCCAGGTAACTCAGCCCCGCCCAGTACTCTTACTGAGTTCGGGTCCCCAACCAAACACCAGGGAGCCATACGGAATGCATCGATCAGGCAGGGGAATTACTAAATCCCTAAGAAAACAATGTCACTTGGCAGAGAATGAAGAGAAATCTCAAAGTCCGTTGCAGGAAGTAGCTGATCTAGTGGAACCACCATGCTGAGACAGAGTTAACAGTTTTCAAACCCTGATCAGCATTCTAGGAGAGGATTTCTCAAGCCGATAGAAACCGAGAGGAAACAGCCCTTCGGGGTTGGCTGCTCTCCAGTAGGACTTTGAGAACAATTTCCAATCAGTACCTTTTGCCAGCTAAGGCTTGGGTATACGACTGAAAATCCAAAATCATCATTTAGGCTGAGAGTAGACTACATCTGATAAAAAGACAGGAACGAGTCTCACTAATCGAACTAGTGAGTGAGCCCTATGTTGGGCTCTGTGCTGAAAGCTTGGAGCCTGGAGTCTGTTTCAGATCCTGTGTCTCCCTCTCTCTCTGCCTCTCCCCTGCTTGCAGTCTGTATGTGTCTCTCTCTCAAAAAGAAACAAACATTAAAAAAAAAAAAAAAGACAGTAACTAATTTCTCTGGTGGAAAGGTGCCATCCATAATAAATGGAACGGGGACTAAGTGGGGACTTCCTGTCTGCAGAGATCTCCAGCAAAATCTCGGCCAGACCCCACCCACTGCTCACCTTCTCAGGACAAAAGTCAGGATTGCTCTGACGCAATTTGCTGGGTCTGCCTTTGATAACCGCATAGCAAAACATTGTTATCACCATCACGAAGAGGAAGTAACTGGTGTGCATGAGATGCAAATTTATTAATGAACGGTCATCCTAAATGAAGAGAATAAACCAGAAACATCTGCACTGAGTTACTGGAAGATTTTAATGCTGGGTTTCGGGAAACAGGGTTCATAACCTCCTGACTCGCCTAAACTTTAATTCTCAAACTGAAACAAGGTTTCTCTTTTTCTCTTCTAAACTATTAAAGCTGGGTCTAAGTAAAGATGGTATTCCTGGAACCACCCACTCCTTCCTAAGGCAGCCCCCTGCCCTGGCTTCTGCACTCCTATACTGCCCAGGAACTCAAGAATGCCCTGTCCCCATTTCCCCCCACCCCTGAAGTTCCCAGAGACCAGAGGCCTTAATCCAGACCCTTCTCTTGAGTCCTCTGACTGCCCTCAGGTCACATGGCTGACAGCCCAAGACTGTGTTCCTAATTCCTTGTCACTCCCCCACCAGGAAGGCTTCTCCCCTTGGGCAGCTTCATTCCTCTGCCTTTCTCCCACTTTTCAAGTCCCTGATTCACTCCTCTCTGACCTCCCACGTGCAGTCAGTCACCAGGCCTGCCAGCTGCCGTGTCCCAGCCATGCTTCCCTCCCTTTTCCTTCACACGTCTCCAGGCCTTGAAACATCAAGCCTTGGGCTCCATCGCATAAACACATCATCAGGTGGGAGACCAGCCTTCCTAACACACTGCTTCACAAAGACCCTACAGTGTCCCTCAGCAAGGCATAAAGGTCTTTCTGGAACCTGGGCTCTGCCCAGCATCCAGCCTGATCTCCATTGGTGACTCCTTGCAGGGCCCCACCCCACCAACTTCTACAACTTGATAAAATGAGATGTAAGAGAAAAGGACCAGGCAAAGAGAAAAGAAACCCACCTGACATATAGTGACCAGAACAAAAGTAAGGGCGTTTACAATAATCCGTGCAGTCTGTTAAAAGCAGGTTCAAGTCTAAGCAGGAGGCTAAATGAGCCTCCCATCCACTGGTCCAGATCCACTGGTCTTCCTCCTTATTAAGTAAGATCCTCTCCAGCTCTCCATATCTGGCCAAAGACTCAGCTCCTCCTATTTACTTCTACCTTTCTAAATTCCAAACTTATTTATTTTGCTCAAATTGACGCTAACCAAATATTCTGAGTGGCGGTGTGACTGAGCAGACGGTATAAGCACCTCTCGTCACCCCCATGGGTCGGGCACACGACAGCTGCTCAACGAGTAACCGCAGCCGAGCAGCGCAGAAAGTGAGCAACAAATGCAGGGCTGGTTAGCTAAAAAGGTGGCCTATTTCCCCAAGTCTCTAGTCTCCCGACCCAGCTGGAAATCTAGAATGGCATGAGCTAAGCTAGCCCACCGAGGTAAAGAGGGCCTACACTAATAGTTCTCAGACGCAGGGACACACACACTACTTTTCTCACTTACATCCGGAACAATAACTGTAAGCTTGGGATTTAAAGCATGATAGACTTTTCCAATGGCCCCCTTGTAACACCAGAAAGGATTGTAATCTTGAGCGTATTTTGTGTTGGCATCTCTGGCAGTCGTGAAGATCTTGTACCAGAGCGTGGCATTGCTGTATGTGTCAGGAACACAGTGCGGTGGCTGCCTGCAGGGGAAGAGTGGCAAAGACATGTGCTCAGTGGCCTGAGACGGCTCCTCGTGTCTCCCCCGCAGCCCTGGCACAATACTGAGCACAGCCACATGCGTGGAAAGGAGAGATAAGACACATACATTTAAGGAAAATCACATGATGTTTTTCGTTCACAGATTTCTAAAAAATTATTAAACACGTAACAGAATAAGAAATCGGCGTATCACATTCACGAGACCGGTTGTTAAGACCTTTGCCTCCACAGGTCAGTCAACACGGTTCTCTCGCATACAACGTAGCCAAAGAGACACTTGCTCTTTTTAAGCCCAGTTTCTCAAATTATCTAAATTCTTAGTCACAACTGGAAGTTTTATGCACAGACGACTCCATTATATTATATATAATTGGTTATACACAGCCAATAGCAAATGTTTAACTTACCTGCTCTTGTCCTACAATCTCCAAATGTCTCAAATAGATAAATCACAGGATAACTATTCTTATTTAAAAAAGGGTTCATCACAGAATTCTTTTAAATAGGCTACGTCTTATGTATTTTATGTATCTATAGATCATTGTATCCTTCACAGAGAAAGGAGAGGCAAAAAAACCCCCAAAACCTTAAAAGACCAAGTGGTAACACTGATAGCCACGCAAAAAATTCGAAGCAGAAATTTCACCAACAGAAACTATTTCACAGAAAATAAGATTCATTTATGCTCTCAATTTAAAAAATAACTCCTTCTGAATAACGGAGACCAAAACTTCACGTCTCGGGAAGCTTCGTTATGTCATTCCGGTCACAGGATCAGCTCTTACTTATCTTTTCTGTGACATGCTTCCACCAACGGGAAAGGCAGCCTAAGAACATGGAACAAAAACCAGATGCTTTTACCACCTGCGGAAGGACTCACTCGCTCTTTAATACCTCTATGCAGAAGTTCTACCTGTAAGATTCCAAAGTCAACTTAAATAATCCTTCAGCCACGTCTGGCTGTGACAGTCCTACAGAGTAATTGACTGGAAGCCACCCTGAGAGTCTGCTGCTAAAGTGCCCCAGTCATACTCTGGTACATGGAGCTCGTGACACGCAACCACTGGGCCCAGGAAGCCACTTACACGGTGACGGGGAACACACCGGGGTTGGCCGTGAGGGTCATGCAGGCTGTGAACACCACCTGCTCACAGTGACCGTGAAGGGCGCAGTCGTCCGAACTCCAGGCTGTAGGCAGGGTAAAGGTAATGTTTATCTCCTCGTGGGCTTCCCTGCCTAGGAAAGAGAAATCGGGGTGGGGGGGTGTTTGGTAAACAAAGGTAAGACACTCATATATTTGTTATGTTCTGGGATTTCAATGAATCCTAGAATCAAACCCACCCAGGAATCCCCTATCAGCCCACAGAAGAAACACACCTGCCTTTGTGGGATTTTAGGAACAAGGGTTCTGAGCCAGGCTCTGAGGCCTGCTCACCTGGTAGAGCCACAGCTTGGCAAATGGAGAGGGGCCACTGTTTGCCAGCGCCTGGAGATGTCAGGCAAGGGCCCACAGTGACTGAGCTGGAAAGCTGGGGGCTGGGTGAGCCATGATCACCACCATTTTCGCATGTGAACAGCACTCGTACCATTTTCAAATTGCTTTTGTATGTGTTCTTTCACGTAAAGCGTGCCATTAGCCCGTGAACGTGACCACAGGAGTACTGATGTTCCCCTTTCACGTAGGAGCAGACTGAGGATCAGAAGGTCTAACGGACTTAAGGAAGGGCAGGGAACTGGTAAGGGCTAAAGAAGCTTAAACAAAAATGAAGGTCTTCTGATGCCACAGCGGAAGGCCCACTTGATGCCCAGAAGTCACCCTCACCTCAGTCCCACGGGAGCAGCTCTCGCCTGTAAAACCAGCGGGAGGCTGCCAGGCACTTTAAGCTACCTGAGGACTTTAAGAGGCTCTTGGTAACAAAGAACCAAAGATACTTCTTCTAAGGTCCAGGCCTCTGCAATGAAGCCTTTCCTAATTATCCCAGCTTCCGCTGCTTCCTCAACACTCTCCTGAATCACTTAATAGTCTGTCATGGTCAGAGGACACTATTGGTCAAAGGGCAGTGCTCACTGTTCTGTAGATGTTTTTTTATTTTTTGAGAGAGGGTGCGCAAGTGGGAGAGGGGCAGGAGAGGAGAGAGAGAGAACGTTAAGTAGGCTGTACACCCAACGCAAAACCCAATTTGGGGCTTGATCTCACAACCGTGAGATCACTACCTGGAGCTAAAATCAAGAGTTGGATGCTCAACTGACTGAGTCACCCAGGCGCCCCTAGGTGTTAATTTTTAACATTACTTAACACGCACTTAATATAGCATTTCCTTTGTGCCACGAACTATTGTAAGTACCTGATGGATATTAACTCATGTTATCCTTGTCTCTTCCATAATCCTAAAATTCCAATTGGACAAAATCAGACCTTAGCCTTTTTCTAGTTCTTTTCAGCAGCTAGGGCTGAGCTAATGTAGGCATGCAAAAATTTGTAGACTATAACAATATTTATATTTGTAGACTATTAACAATATTTATAGTATGTACTGAAAACTCCATGATGAAAAACTTGAATAAAAATTTGTGCTTGTAAGTATTAAAACCAGAACGAGGCCTTAAAGTTGCTTCTCGGCTGCTTTTATTGAGCGCCTACTACATACCAAACACTTTAAGTGAAGATGTAGTAGAAATAGTTCCTTCTTGACTTCATTTAGTTCAAACTCAAGAAAAGGGGAGACATGCAAAAATAAAAATAGTCTGATGAGTAAAGACCACATACTACTAATACTCTGCCTTCGAAGAGTTGTTGCCTAAGAAAATCTGGAAGGAAAATGGCTACACTCACACACCTGAAAGTCCAATCTGATGCCCTAAAATGGTCGAGTACAGATGGGTGACATTGCGGGAGTACCCTCCAAAGGGCTTCAGCGGGTCCAGGGTTAGGGTGATCGCAACCGAGATGTTAACTGGGCCTGACTCCTCCAGGGCCTGAGGGGACTGTGTGGACGCTCTGGCCTGCCCGCTGGTCATTGTGCTCTCCGGAGCCGTGGTGTCATTTGTGAGGTGCTTTAACGTTTCATTCTCGGATACACACAAGTCCAAATCGTTAAACCGCAGCAGAAACGTGTTCCAATCCTGCAGTAAAATGCAACAGAGGGAAGTAAGTGTGAGAAAGTCGGAAAGTGCTGCCACCACACCATCTGGCCACGATCTGATGACCCCCCAGTGTGGTGTCACAGGGCTGCGGGGGAATGACACTTCTGAGTCACTCATTTAAAACAGCAATGACAATACAGCCATCAGCCTCTTGTGTTGGTGTAACAGTGGGGTTTCCAAATCACTCTCATATTCACAATCTAAAATATGAATCCTTAACCGGCATGAGATACTAAATATACCAGGAGATTAAACCAACTTATTCAAGAAACTGTGTAGAAAACAAACCAAAATAGCACATACTTATAGATAATGATCTAGCTTCAGAACCAAACCTGAAAAGAAAGCTTAAATGAAAGTAATAAAAATTAAAATTAAAAATTAAAAGCATTCATCCAAATTTAATTAGCCAAAAAAATAATCCATTATTTTTAAGATTTTGTTTTTAAGTAATCTCTACACTCAATGTGGGGCTTGAACTCACAATCCCAAGCTCAAGAGTCACCCGCTCTACCAACTAAGCCAGCAGGTGCCCCACAGTTAGTTATTTTTTAAAAATTAGGCAGCCGTGGGGTGTCTTGCTGGTTTAGTCAGAAGGAAAGGCATGCAACTCTTGATCTTGGGGTTGTGAGTTCAAGCCCCATGTTGGGTGTAGAGATTACTTAAATAAATAAAACTTAAAAAATAAATAAGTAAATACGGCTGCATTAAAATAATTCCTCAAAAGGGCTATTCTATACATCTTGCTTTCTCTCTGTAGAATGCAAAAGTGTAGTCAATACCAATATTCATGTGGTACTTCCCCCCCTTGTCATGGACTTTGGAACATGACCACCTTAAAACAGAACAATTTCAGAAAGGAAGAGAAAAGATATTATCGGGCTTCTCTTACGGTCTGTACTGATGATTCAAATCATAAGCAATTTTAAAAACACATACAGCTCATTATGTCATGATTAAACTGAAACCAACCTAGTAAAGTACCCACCTGGTTCTATTTTAATTTTCACAGAAATGCAAAGATGAACTCAGGCTGAAACAGTGACAACAAACTAACCTAGGCTGTCCGACAGAACTTCTCTGTCCCAGCAACATTAGTCTACAAAAAGTTGCCAAATGTGAAGACAAACCCAGTTACACTTCCAATTACTCTAACACTAGCCACTGATTAAAAATGCCACTTGAGGGGCGCCTGGATGGTTCAGTCGGTTGAGCGTCCGACTTCAGCTCAGGTCATGATCTCACAGTTTGTGAATTCGAGCCCCACATCGAGCCTGGAGCCGGCTTTGGATTCTGTGTCTCCCTCTCTCTCTGCCTCTCCCTCACTCGTGCTCTCTCTCTCAGAAATAAATAAACATCAAAAAAAATTTTTTTAAATGCTATTTGATATCCCTGACTCTCCTTCAGGGAGGCGGATTTGAGGCTTTCTCTCTCGTCCCTTCGTGAGGCTACCTCTCAAAAAACCTTTTCCTTGCTGCATTAAATACAAAGCCATCTGAGCAATCCTTGAGCAGTCAAGTGAGTACCTTTACAGCATCAGCGGATCAGTGCATGGTATTTAGTAAGACTGCAACTCGATGTATAAAATTACATTCTCCCCAAACCTACAAACTCAGGAGACCTGAGCTGAAATTGAACTGAAAATTAGAGCTGAAAATGAACATTCTAGTCCCATCCCTTCATACTCCAGACGTGAGGGAACTGAGGCCCAGAGCAACTTTAAGGACTCTCCAGTCCCACAGCTGAAGGCACAATCTTGATTAAGTTTTTTGATTCACAGCCCCAAACTTCTCCCATATTCCTCAGATCCTCATTTGAAAAGAAAAGCACTAAGTTAATCATAACCAAAGTTCTGCAGTATCCTGGCACTGCTCTCCTGCAGAGTTCAAGTCCATTTTGAACAGCTGGTCAAAGCCAATGTCAGGCTCCATTTTCATTATTAAAGACTAATTATCCAGGCTACCTCTTAATCACTTAGCTTGGCTGAGTGTTCAACATGGCCTTGGGCTCTGAAGAAAAGTAATGCCAGGATGCTGCGGAGCCCTGGCTCTGACTAGAATATTCATTTTCAGCCCTGATGTGAGTACAGCCTATTTGCACAACCTTTAAAGATTCAGAGTCAGAAAAGAGGGAAAACTGAGCCAGCCAGTAGGTGTCTTCTTGGTTAGAAACTCTTTGAAAGGGTTTCATGGTAGAAATAGCTAAAACTTGTTACCTAAACTGTGTGAAAGAGTTCACTTGTGAAGGTGGCCCTTCCTGTCAAGGTATTCTAGGATCTAGAATACCAGAGAGCAGAAAAGGCCATGATCCCCATTACACAGGGTAGAACCCTCCTCTTAGTCACGAAGCACACACAATGAGGCAACGCTGCAGTCTCAACCCCCACTCCCGCTCCTACTCCCACCTAGGAACACACCCAAGAAGAAAAAGGGTACGAGAAGGAACTCCGGGAATCTACGATGACAGGTACTCATTTGTCCTAAAAGAAACTTTATCCACCAGTAAATTCACCGTATCATTAATTCAGCATTATTTCTAACATGTAAAATATATTTATTAATAGGTACATTATCATTCACTTCTGTTAAGAATTGTTAATTTTGTATTGTTTTCTTTGTATTTGCAAAAATACACCTTTTAAGATCTGTATTATGAGTGTTCAAACTATTATATGCCTAGATTAAGGATTAAAGAGCAATACCCTAATAATGTATTTAAACTGACCACAACATAAAAATCTAGAAAGCAAGTTTGTAGATAACTGAAATTCGGCCTAATAAAAAAGACAAATATATTTGGAAATAAGACCCAGGTATTCTATTTCTTTAGCATCCCTTCTTTGGCAGTGAAAAAGCTATCGGTACAGCTAAAAGAAATTCCATGACATGTGGCTTCAAAATAACAAATATTTACAGTTTCCAAAAATAGCAATTAGCTAATTTAAGATAAATTTAAATTACTTATTATTAATTTAATAACAGCAAATATGTTAGTTCCTGGTCTTCCTGACACAAACATTTTTACAAATATATTTTCCAAAATACACGCTTCATTGCTGAAATAGTCTAACTGAAACTGATAGCATTATTTAAATCAACAGTTACCTAACTAGATACCTTCTAACAAAGTGAGTCACAGGGAAGACAAAAGATTGTGAATAAATGCTGCTCTTTCTCACTGGGTTAACATGTCCCCACCAAAGAAAGGTGTGTGGAGAGCGCAAGGGTGTTCTCCCACTGCGTAAGGTCGGGCCAGCCTGACAGGAAAACTTAAAATATACAATACCTCTGCCATTTCCGGTGACTTAATCTCCTTGATTTTGAAGAAATAGCCCAAGGTCAGGAAAGCTATTGCCATGGCGCTGACACTGATCATAAAGACCACAAGGGGAGGCCGGCTGCTGATGTACAGCTTCAGGTTCTCCAGGGGGTTGATGTTGAACATTATTCTGATCAGCTCCACCTAAAAGGGATTAATCAGAAGACTCACGGACTGACTCACCCCAAGAAACCCTATGATCCCCATTGTTGTTTCCTTTAATGGTGTTGAGGGGTGAGGGGTGCCCAGCTGGCTCAGTCAGTTAACCGTCCAACTCTTGATTTCAGCTTAGGTCATGATCTCGTGGTTCGTGGGTTCGAGCCTAGCTCAGCTAACAGCACAGAGCTTGCTTGGATTCTCTCTCCCCACCATCCCCTGTCTCTTCCCGGCTCGCACGTACATGTTCTCTCTCTCTCTCCCTCTCAAAATAAATAAACTTAAAAAAAAAAAAAAAAAAAGAAAGAAACTATAAAAGAAATGGCGTTGGGGGTAATGAGGTCACTCACTACTGAACTTGAGAAATGTTTGATCATAAATCCACTCCAAAGTCTAGAAGGCAAAAACACTAAATGTGAACTGTCATTATGTCAAAGTAGTAAGATATTGAAAGATACGCATTTCTCTTTCCATCTGAATCTAATTATTCTATAATGAACACTTACTCTTCCATAAACACTATTATAATAGCACTTGATACTGCCACTTAAGATAATGCGGAACCAGGTCAGTAATATGATATAAATACATGCCAACACATACAAAAAGAAATTGAGGATGCTCTCATTTCCTACCATCCAAAGGCTGACTTCTATTTGTTCAATTCTGTCCCGTTCACTGCCATACTCATGCCCATCCCAGTGACAGGCAGAGAGGCACGTAATAAATATTTAATTATACCACTCCCCTGCTTAGAGCCCTCCAAAGGCTTCCCACTGGACCTAGGATGAGATCGGTGATAGCTCCGTGGCCCACAGGGTTTCATGATCCAGAAGTGGCACCACTTCCCCTGCTCCCTCCCTCACCGCGCTCTGGCCACACTGGCCTTGCTATTGTTTAGGATCACCTTGTCACTTTCTACAAGGAAGTCAGCAGGGACTCGGCTGGAGACTGCGCGCTGAATCTGTAGATCAGTTTGGGGAACGCTGCCATCTGAACAGTATTGTCTTCCAGTCCGTGAACCTTGCCATTCGTTTGGATTTTCTCTCATTTATTCCAAGAAGTTTTGTAGTTTTCAAAGTATACATTTACACTTTTTTTGCCAAATGTATTCCTAAGTATTTTATTCTTCCTGGAATTTTTGAACATGTCCTTTATGAAGGTGTTTCTCCCTCCCCCCCCCCCAACATTTTCCACGTTTGCTCTTTGTAAAATACAGGTTTCCACTCAATAGCCTTCCCTGACCACCCTCAGCCCCCCTTCCCCCCCTCACCTCTCAGTACCCTGCGTTAGTCCCTTCACACTGTTAAGTGCCAGTCAAGAGTATAATTAATTTTCCACTTGTGTGTTGTCTCTCATCCTTGGTTTCTGGGCTCCATGACAACAGGAATTTTGCCAGTCTTGATCACTGTGATGGCCCTGGTCCCTGGCCCCTCAATCTGACATGTCATAAGCAATTATATACATGAACAGACTACAACACTAAACAAAGCAACTAAAAAAAATCTGTGACAGCTTTTAAATTTAAGAGCAAAAAAGATGGATCCACACCTCCTAAGAACTGACAGCAACCAATTGCAATAAGGCAGGCTGTGTATTCGTTCGCCCTCACGAAAATCCTTTAAGATGGAAAGTAATATCCTTTGTGCTCTCCCCAGAGGCAACAACCATGTATGTTCTGTGTACTTTTACTACATGTATATGTCTAATCAGATACAATTACTAATATTGCATACGAAGACTTGTGAAAAATGATATACTGACTATATCCTTCTGCTATTTTCACCCAACATTCGGTTTTGGAAGTTTATCTGTTCACCTATGCAGATCTAGTTACTGAATTTATCTGCTGTGTAATATGCAGCTGTAGCTGGGTTTGGCTGGACTGAGGAGCCCAGCAAGATTCTTCTTGGGTTGCCTCAGCCAGGGCCCTGCGGCAGGCACAAGAGTGGCTCTGACACAAGTAGGTCACAGGGTAGGCCCATGTGCAACCTGACCTGGTCACACCAGACGGCTCTCCAAAGAAGCCATGCCGGTCTACACTTCCTCCAGCAATGAAAGGGCTTGCTCAGTTTCCCAACACTTGTACCAACACTTGATATTCTCAAGTAAACTTACTGATTTGGACCGATGTGGAATGTTATCTCATCATTTATTTTATTATTTTTATTTTAGAGAGAGCAAGCGCAAGAGGGGGAGAGGAAGAGAGGGAGAAAGAATCCTAAGCAGGCTCCACACTCAGTGCAGAACCAGATGCGGAGCTCAATCCCATGACCCTGGGATCATGACCTGAGCCGAAATCAAGAGTTGGACGCTCAACAGACTGAGCTACCTCATCATTACTTTAAATCGCATCTCCCTTGAACTGAGCATCTTTTCACTTCATCAGCCAGTTAGGTTCTTCCTAGGTAAACTGCCATTTACTAGTTAAGATGTTTGTCTATTTCTTATTAATGTTCAGGAGCTCTTTTTACATTCTGGATACTAAGTCTTTTCCAATTTTTTATGTTGTATGTAACTACTCCAAGTTTGTGGATTTTTCTTTAATATAGTCACAGTATTCTTGCCATACGAGAGGTTCTTGATTTTTTTAAACAGCTTTACTGAGATATAATTCACATACCACGCAATTCAGCCATTTAATATATACAGTTCAATTCACAGGATCGGCAACGATCGCTATAATTGATTTTCAAACATTTTCATCATCCCATAAAAAAACCCCATACTCTTTAGCAGTAACCTCCTATTCCTTCCAGCCCTAAGGCAACCACTAATGAACTTCGTCTCTATGTATCTGCCCATTCTAAACATTTCAAATGAATGGAATCATAACACGTGGCCTTTGGTGACCTGACTTCTTTCACTTAGCATGATGTTTTCAAGGTTCATCCACATTGTAGCACATACCAGTACTTCATTCCTTTTTATTGCCCCAAATATTCCATTGTATGAAAATTTTTTTCATACATTTTGCTTATCTCTTCATCAGTTGATAGACATTTGTTTGTACTTTTCATCTATTATGAATGCTGCTGCTAAGAACATACATGTGTCTTGTGTGGACATAAGTCTCCACTTCTCTTAGCTGGATCTGTCCTATATACCCTAAGAGCGGCACTGCTGGCTCATATGGTAACACGTTCAACCTTTGGCGGACCTGCCAGGGTATTTTCCAAAGCAACTCCCACTCTGAATTCTCACCAGTAGCGTGTGTGTTACAATTTCTCCACAACCTCACCCACACTTGTTATTACCTTTTTTATTAGAGCCATCCTACTGGATGTGAGGTGGTATCTCGCTGTGGTTTGATTTACATTTCCTCAATAGTTGTAAGTCCTTGACTTTAACGTATTTAAATGTATCAACCTTTGCCTTTTATGATTATGTGTATGTATGTATTATTTGGGTATCTTTACATGTCAGAAAGATTTTTATCATTACTTTCCTCTACAGGGTTAGAGTTCCGCTTTTGACTTTTAGTGTCTCTTAATCTACTTGGAATTGATTTGGGATTCCAGAATCTAGGTTTCTCGTTTAGTCCTTTTCTACACAGGTGGTCAACTGTCCAATTCCATTACCTGAACATGGTTTTATATTGAACGTAGATGTCCCATGGATTTGTAATGCCGTCTCTCATATACATCAAGCTCCCATATGTGTGTGGGTTTGTTTCTAGGCTTTTTCTTGCGTTCCATCACCATGTCTGTATCTCCCACCTGTATGAAATCTTGCTAATACAAGAAATCTACCGTTTTATTTTTATTCAAAATTGTCTTAGCTATTCTTGGCCCTTTACTCTGCCATATGAATTTTAGGTTCCAACTGTTAAGTTCCCAGAAAAATCTTGTTAAGATGTAAACGGGAATTGCACCAAAAAGACTATTAATTTAGGGAAGAAATGACATCTTTGTAACACTGTGTTCCCTAATCTATGAACAGGGTCTCTCTCTCTCTCTCTCTCTCTCTCTCTCCATTTTTTTGGGTCCACTTTTCTTTTTCAATAATTTTTAAAAACTTTCTCTTATGCATCTTGTTAGACTGACTCAAAAACATACTAATTTATGCTGCTATTACTGACAGTATCTTCTAAAAATTACATTTTCTGTTGTTAATGTATACATAAGAAAGACTTTGGTATACTGATCGTGATTCTAGACACATTGCTGAAATCTTTTAAATTCTAATTAGGCTATTTGTAGCTTCTCTTATTTTATGTAAACAGTCACACTACAAGCTAGTAACTGTTTCTTCTTTCCAGCCCCTATTTCATTTATTTTTCTTACGGTTTTGACTAGAATCTTCAGAGAAATGATGAATAGAAGTGGCAAGAGTAGAAATCCTGGCCTCATTTCCACCTTTAAAGGAAACACTTCACTATTAAATACAGTATATGTCAAAGGTTTCTAAAAGAAACCCCTCACCAAGTTAAGGAAGTACTCTTCTGTTTCAAGTATGCAAACAGATTATAAACAAGTGTTACATTTTAATGAATGCTTTTATCTGCAACTTAAATTTTTTCCTTTAATCTGTTGACGTGAACTATGTTGATTTTTTTCATGCGGACTCATATTTCCACTTGGATAAACTTAACATGATCAATCATGATTTTTTAAAACTACATTGCTGATTTATGTTTGCTAAATTTTATTCAGACCTTTCAGTATCTACTTGTAAGTGAGATAAGAAAATGATCAGCCATGATCACACTCTCCCTGACTATATACACTCCTTGACTGGTAGGATGAAGTCATCCTAGTATCATAAAATGAATCTGTGCAGACACGTATTTTCTAGAACATATGTAAGAAATTAGCTTTTATTTTTCTTAGAAGCTTGACAGACCTTGACCAAAAAGACCACCTGAATTCACCAAGTTTTTGTTTGGTTTTGTATCTGGTTGAGCTGTCTTAAATGCTTCATCACAGTTTTAATGATGGCCAGTCTAGGTTTTTTATTTCTACTGAGTTGGTTTTGGTAAGATGTGTTACTCTAGGAAATTACTCCTTTGATAATTGGTTTTTAATATTTCTGGCACAGTATTATTTTGTGATTTGTTCAATTTTTAACTTACTTAGAGTTATGTTTCTTTCACTACAAATGTTTTTGTGTGTTTGCCGCCTTCTCTTTTTAACCAATCTTACCATAGCTGTATTGCATTGATGTTTTCAAAGAACCAGTATTTGGTTTTGTAGACTGTGTCTAAATAATTTGTTTTCCATTTCAGTAATTTCTACATGTATTTTTTTTTTTTTTAAATAATTTCTCCCTCTGCTTTCTTTGGGTTTACTCAGTTTGATTTTTCCAACTTCTTCAGTTGGAATCTTAGCTCAGAATTTTTATTCTTCTTTTCTGAGATAAGCATTTAAGAATATAAATTTCTGCAACATACTCCTAAATTATGTTCATGCCCTTCCCACTACCACCAATCCAATCCATTAGCTAATCTCATTTTCTTTCTAAAATAGATCTCAGATTCACCCACTTTCCCCCATCTTCTTGTGAAGATGTACTAGCTCTCTACAGCCCTAAGACTTCTATATCCAAGTGTCTAGTGCATTATCTCTACACCTACACATTCCACAACATGTCCAAAACTGAACTCATCTGCTTTCCTGCCAATGTAACTTTCCCCCCTGTATCCCCATCTCAATACAGATCTCTGGAAAACATTCTAGACTACTTGGCCTTCCCGCCATATCCAAGCAATTACTAAGTGCTAAAGATTCTATTTCTTTAATATCTCTTCCTTCCTCTTCTTTTCCATACTCCTTGGCACCGGCCCTTAGTTCAAGCCCTCATCATCGTTTTCTTATAACTATCACTGAGAATCACACCTGGATCTGCATCAAATAATCCATCCTTCACATGCTGTGAGAGTGATTTTTCCAAATGCAAACCTGGTCATGTTACCACTTAAATCTCTCAGAGCTCCGATGACCAAAGGATAAAAAGTCCAAGCTCTTTAGAATGGCAGTCCACCATAAGCTAGGTCTTGCCTACTTCTCAACGATCTAACTGCTTGCAATTCCCAGGACATATTAGACAATATTATAGCTTCAAGCCTTTGAGTCCACTGGTCCTCCTGACCTTCATGAACCACCTTCCACTAGTTCACCTGCCTCTTCCAAGACTCAGCTCATGGGTTACCTCCTCTATGGAACCTTTCCTGGCCCTTCCCCCCACCCAGCCCCTCAGGAAGAAGTGACTAATTTCATTTATATCCCCTCACTATACTCTGCAAACTTCTCATATAGAAACTGAAACACCTCACTGCAACTGTGTGTATATACATCTATCTTCCGAACCAATCCGTAAGCCCCTCAACGGCAGATACAATGTCTTACTTGTCTCTGCATAATCAATATCCAGACACAAAATAGGCTATGTTTTAAAATGCACAAGTTCATTAAATGAATTCATCAAATAAATCCAGACTTAAGACATAAACTAAAATAATAATCTAGAAAGTGATTATAACAAGATTGCTGGACACAAGGCCAATATACAGAGGTCAACTGCATTCCTATATAACAGTAAGAACAAGCTGAATTTGAAATTATAAACACAATACTTATATTAGACCCCCCAAAATTAAACACTTAGGTATAAATCTAACAAATATGTACAATACGAGGAAAACTATAAAACTCTCATGAACAAAATTAAAGAACCGAATGGAGATATTCCACATCTGTGGACAGAAAAACTCAGTATGTCAAGGTGTCAGTTCTTCCCAACGTGACTTATACATTCAACGCAATCCCAATAAAAAATCCCAGCAAGTTATTTTGTGGGTATCAACAAACTTTTCTAAAGTTTCTATGGAAGATAAAAGAACCAAAATAGACAATACTAAAGCAAAAAAACAAAACTGGAAGACTAACTCTACTTGACTTTAAGTCTTACTATAAAGCTACTGTCAGTAATCAAGACCCTAGAGTATTGGTCAACGGAACAAAACAGAGAGCTCAGAAACAGACCCACCTACATGTAGGCAACTGATCTTTGCAAAAGCAATACAATGAAGCAAAGCCACATCTCTTTAACAAATAGTGCTGGAACAACTGAACATCCACATACAAAAAAATGAACCTAGGGGAGCCTGGCTGGCTCAGTCAGAAGAGCATGCGGCTCTTGATCTCCAGGTTGTGAGTTCGAGTTCCACAGTGGGTGCAGAGATGACTTAAAAATAAAATCTTTAAAAAAAAAAAAAAAGACTCTAGACACAAACCTTATACCCTTCACAAAAGTGAACTCAAAATGGATCACACATGAATGTAAAAGCAAAACTATAAAACTCCTAGAAGATAACATATAAGCAAATACAGATGACCTGGAGTTTGGTGATGACTTTTTAAATATGACACGAAAGGCAACCATCCATGAAAGGAAGAACTGATAAATTGGATTTCATTAATGCTCAACATCACTGATCATCAGAGAAATAAAAACTACAATGAGATATCACCTCACACCTTTCAGAATGGCTAAAATCAAGTAACTTAATAAAAGTTATTAAAAATATTAAATAAATAAATATTTTTTAAAAGGGGGTGGTGCCTGGGTGGCTCAGTCAGTTAAGCATCCAACTCTTGATTTTGGCTCAGGTCATCTCACGGTTTGTGGGTTTGAGCCCCATGTCAGGCTCTGACAGCATGGTGCCTGCTTGGGATTCTCTCTCTCCCCTCTCTCTGCCTCTCCTGCACTCGTGCGTGCATGGTCTCTCTCAAAATAAATACACTTAATGAAAATTATTTTGAGAATGGCTAAAACCAAAAACACAAGAAACAACAGGTGTTGGCAAGGATGTGGATAAACAGGAACCACACTGTTCTTGCACTGTTGGTGGCAATGCAAAACGGTACGGAGGTTCCTCAAAAAGTTAAAAAATAGAACTACCCTATAATCCAGCAATTGCACTATGAGGTATTTAGCCAAATGATACAAAAATAATGATTCAAAAGGATACATGTACCCCAATATTTATAGCCGCATTACCTACAACAGCCAAACTATGGAAACAGCCGAAGTTTCCATAAACTGATGAATGGAAAAAGAAGTAGCATATACATACGAGGAATATTCCTCAGGGGTGCCTGGGTGGCTCAGTTAAGCATCTGACTCTTGATTTTGGCTTAGGTCATGATCTCATGGTTCTTGGGATTGAGCTCTGTGTCAGACTCCTTACAGGAGTAAGACATGGCAGAGCATGCTTTGGATTCTCTCTCTTAATAAATAATAAGTAAACCTAAAAAAAAAAATTTTTTTTTTTGAGAGAGATACAGAGTGCAAGTGGGGGAAGTAGAGAGACAGAGCTGGAGACACAGAATCCAAAGCAGTCTCCCGGCTCTGAACTGGTCAGCACAGAGCCTGACGCGGGACTCGAACTCACAGACGGTGAGATCATGGCCTGAGCCGAAGTCGGACACTTAACTGACTGAGCCACCCAGGTGCCCCAATAGATAAACTTTTTTTTAAAAAATGGAATATTACTCAGTCACAAAAAATAACGAAATTTTGCCATTAGTAAAAGCACAGATGAAGCTAGAGTATCATGCTAAATGAAATCAATCAGAGAAAGACAAATACCGTATGACTTCACTCCAATGTGGAATTTAAGAAACAAAACAAACAAGCAGAGGGGACAAAGACCAAGAAACAGAACTCTTTAAAAAAAAATTTTTTTTAATGTTTATTTGAGAGAGAGGGAGAGAGAGCACAAGTGGGGAAGGGGTAGAGAGAGAGGGAGACACAGAATCCAAAACAGGCTCCAGGCTCTGAGGTGTCACCACAGAGCCAGACGTGGGGCTCGAACCAACGGACTGTGAGATCATGACCTGAGCTGAAGTTGGACGCTTAACCAACTGAGCCACCAAGGCGCTCTAAGAAACAGACTCTTAATTATTAAGAACAAACTGATGGTTACCAGAGGGGAGGTGGGTGAGAGGACGGGTAAAATTAGGTGATAGATATAAAGGTGGGCACTTGTTATGATGGGCACCAGGTGTTGTACGGAAGTGTTGAATCACTAAATTGTACACCTGAAACTAACATTACACTACATGTTAACTAACTAGAATTTAAATAAAAACTTTAAAAAAAAACTAGGTTTCATTAAAATTAAGGATTTCTGCTCTATGAAAGACACTGTTACCAGAATGAGAACACAAGCACAGACTGGGAGAAAATACTGCAAAAGACATATCTGATGCAGGACTGTTATCCAAAATATACAAAGAACCCTTAAAATAAGAAGAAAACAGCACAATTTAAAAACTGGCCAAGGATCTTAACAGACAGACATACCTCAAAAAGGAAGACATACAGATGGCAAATAAGCATACAAAAAGATGCCCCGCATCACAGGTTATCAGGAAATCCAAATTAAAACAACAATGAAATACCACTACCCTTCCTAGAAGGGCCAAAACCCAGAACACTGACAATGCCAAACACGGGCAAGAATGCAGAGCAACAGAAACTCTCATTCATTGCTGGCAGGAATGCAAAACGGTACAGCCACTTCAGTAGTTTGGTGGTTTCCTACAAAACTAAAACACACTCTTAACCACAATATCCAGCAAGTGCACTGCTTGGTACTCGCCCAAAGTAGTTCAAAACTTAGGTCACATAAAACTCTACACATGGAGGTTCACAACAGCATTATTCATACTTGCCACAATTTGGAAGCAACCCAGATAGATACCTTTCAGTAGGGCAATGGATAAACTGTGGTATATCCAGACAGTGGAATATATTATTCAGTACTAAAAAAGAAATGAGCTATCAAGCCATGAAAGCCAAGGGGGAAACTTAAATGCATATTACTACATGAAAGACGTCAATCTGAAAAGGCCACAAACCCTATGATTCCAATGATATGATATTCTGGAAAAGGCAAAAGTATGGAGCCAGTAAAAGGATCAGAGGCTGCAGGAGGGAGGGAGGGATGAACAGATGGAGCACAGAGGATTTTTAGGTCAGTGAAAATACTCTGTATGATCATGGACTCTGAATGACAGTGATGGAGGTTCACCAATTGTAACAAATGTATCATTCTGGTGGGGGATGCTGAAGGGGGGAGGCTATGCATGTGTGTGGGACAGTGTTATACAGGAAATCTCTGTACCTTCCTCTCAATTTTGCTGTGACCCTAAAACTGCCTTTAAAAACTTGAGTCTTTTTTTTAAAAAATAAAAACAAAAAATGACATTAGTTAGGTTAAGAATCCTAAGATTGAGAAACAAAAACATCAACAGTAAATGAGAGTTCCATAAGTTTATTTAAAGTTATAATAAGCTCTTATATATGTTTATACAGTTTATTAAGAGAAAGACAAAATCTGAATCACATATAAAAATAAATAGGAACCATTCACCACCTGGAACTACAATGATAAAACATCTAGAAAAGTACAAAAATCTAAAATAAGTTCACTTCTAGGGAAAACTAACAGTCATTAAAACCACGTCACACCAGAATGTAAACATCTATATATCAACATAAATACCTACAAATCAGCAAATATCAATATAGCTAATTTAATCAGAGAAAGTTCCAGGGGAGGCCAACTGTATTCACTTAAAAGTGAAAGACTTTCTTTTTTAATAAAACAATTAAAAGTCAAATATTTCACAAACTTGAAATTCCTCTCCTACCGTTCACCAGCATTTTCAAATAATTAACAAAAGCTAAACAAATGTATTTCCTCTGGAAAGAATTAAAAGAACATTTCTATGATCTTTACCATAGTAAATATCACTTTTAATTAAAGAATAGGTTAAGTTCTGTATGGGGTTAAGAAACGTACATAGAGAGAAAGCACACTATCTGGCCCCTTTTCCTAAATTCATCCCAAGTCCAAATTAGAGGCTTTCACAAGGATAAAGAGAGAAACCACCAGGGCTGTGAAGCTGCCTCCTGGGAAAAGTCTAGGGATTTAAGGTACGCAGAACACAGCCAAAATGCAGTTACATGTGAGAGTATGTGACTGAAGTCCATTGACGGAGCACCTAGAGCTCTGAGACCAACTGAATGACAACACTAAACATCGGGTGGCAATTTAAGCAGGCAAAAGGCAATACCAAGATTATACTGGAGTTACCTCGAGCAACCCACAAGTTAGGAGAAACACCAGAGTTACTTTCAAAGAAGAGAAGAGGAAAAGAGCTGTTAAACTTTCTACAGACGAACTTGGCCACACGTATCAACAGCATTACAACCCAACATACTCTTATCTGTGCTGTTCAACTTCTAAAAACTTCACCTGAGAAAACAATACTGAAAACAAAGATTTAACTACTAAGACAGTTATCTCAGGAGTGTTTAAAATAGTAAAAAACGAAAAACTAGATACCCAACAACAGCAGAGAAATGGTTACAGCATGATATATCCCCAGCAGAAACACTATGGTCATTAAACACACAGCAGCTAAAATAACATACACAGAATGAGGCTATTCAGGTTTTTTAAGTATGAGAGTTGGTGCACACAAGTACCCATCCGGGAAAAAAAGACAAATAACATGCCCTCAAATGTAAACAACGGTGGTTCCCTCTAGCCACCTAGGGTAGGCTAGCCAATCTAGGGTAATCCCTCAGATTACATAGATCTTTTTTCTTTTTTAAAAAAATTTCCATCACGAATATATATTCCTTTTGTAATACTTTCTAACAATAAAATTTATAAATGTAAATAATCTTCAATAGATCCTGCTGGTCTCGTGGCCAAAATAAAACTTCCTTAAATCTTAATTCTCTTCATTTTCTTCATTAATAAAGGTGGGAAATAGGAGAAAAAAACCCCAGAACTTTCTTAAACCAAACTAGAAAAACAAAACCAAACAAACAGAAAGCAGGACAGTCCTCTAGCATGTCCTGGTGCTAAAGAAAGGCCAAGCTTAACTTGCAGTCATCTGTACTCAGAGGGATCTGTGAGAAACCAAGAATAGCAAACAACATTTAGGTGAGGCTCCTGCAGACAACCCAGTACTGTGTGCTCCCGGGGCAGGTGGGCACAGAAGTTCTCCAGACAGGCATGGGCCCCTCCATCAGGGCAGAGGTTGAGAGGCCAGTGGAGGCCACAGAGGGGAGGAAGTGACCATGAGCCAAAAAGGTGCCCAGGATGGTGAGGTACCCTGCAAGTGTTTCAAGAAGGAAGAGGTACGGAGAAGTAAGTATTACGATTAAGAAAAGAAAGGACCTCTGAGCCTCTCTGCGCTTTGAAAAATACTCCAGTGAAACTAAGCTTGCATAATGCTCCACCTGGCAAGATCACCGGTGACCTCTAAAACCACACTCTGGCAGGGGGAAAGCACACGGTGAGGAGAGAAGAACAAGGGTGAGGAGACAGACAACGGGTGAACACCACGCCTCAAATGAAAGGGACAAGAGACAGTGGGTAAGAAGGGAGGAAACCGACACATTTGTAACCAGAGAAAAGAGCCACTAAAAGAGGAAGGCTGCCCAAGGGGCCAGTGACAGCTGAAATATGCAATTTTGTAATTGATTATAGTATCTTACTAGAAAGGAAATTAACACTGACTATGCCAGATAAGGAGCCTTTCACAGGGTCTCCCTTTCTCCAAGTACACCACATAGCTACTTGCCCAAGTTTAAAACTACAATCTAAAACTCGAATTTAAGATCTGCCAAACCACTACCTGTGACCCAGACCAAAAAGTTCACTTTATGTGAACAACAAAACCACCGTTCATTTTAAACTAGATTTTCGACCTCAGGCCAAAGGGAAATTCCTTAAAACTCTCCTATAAAGTCATGTCCTTCTCAAAGTTTGAAAGTGACTAGGAGGTGGGGGCTGGGGGCAATGCCAGGGGAGGCTTGGAGAGCCTGCTGTGTGTGCCCACCCCAGGAAATACACCGCTCTTGAGCTAAAAGAATATCGGGAACTCACCTCCATGTGGGAGAGGGGCCCACTTGGTTTATTGTGGGTTTTTTGTTTTGTTTTTAATGTTTATTTATTTTTGAGAAAGAGAGAGAGAGCATGCACGGGAGGGACAGAGAGAAAGGGAGACAAGGGATCTGAAGCAGGCTCCATGATGAGCTATCAGCACAGAGCCCGATGCCGGCTCAAACTCCCAAACCGTTAAACCGTGATCTGAGCCGAAGTCGAATGCTTAACTGACTGAGCCATCCAGGTGCCCCAGGGCCCACTTTGAATGTAAAAATTTAAAAAATATCCTGAACCTAATAAAAAGCACTAATGGATGTGAAACTAGATTATCCAACACTTAGCAGAGATGAGGGCACCTGCTAATATCAAAGAAACCTGTGCAATCTCAAGCACGCAGCCACCATCCTTCCTCCCCCACCATGAAGCAGAACAGACCCTCAGAGAGGCAAATTAGTAGTGACGAAGACGGGAAAACTTCCAGGTCTCCAGTGAGGTCTCAGTTGGTAAAGCCAAGCCAGAACTGCAGTCCTTAACTCCCCTCCCTGCAATATTTGACACAGACACAATGTCTTCCACCTCCAGGACATCAATCACCGGGCTTTCCTTTTGCTTAACTGGCCACCCCTTCCTTCTCCCTCTTCTTCAAGAGCTGCTTCTCCCCCTGAGCTCGCGGCTGGGCCTCTGCTCAAGGCACACACACTTATTCCCTGCAATTTTCTGTATCTATCCCCGTGCCCAGACCCAAACATCCACATACAGGAGCTCTGTACTTAGCTGACCCACAGGCACCTTGAGCCAAGGTCAAAACTTCTCCAAAGTCACCAAAGCCGCTCCTCCTCATAATGAAAGACACAGCCATCTAGCCAGTGACCACTGCCAGCCATTCTTGATTCTCTCTCTCTCTCCTATAAACAGCTATCAGTTACCAGTCAAGCAGTTCCCACCTTGTAAATGTCTCTAACAAGAGGCTGTCCTCCTCCACACACACCCCCCTCCGCCCCCCCCATACTGCCTTCTTCAGCCAAACTGAAAGCCAGATGTATCCTGTTCATGTTGCCTCTTGTTTCCATGATGTTTCTGCAGTTGCTTAACAAGAACATCTAACATAACTGCTCACTCTTTACGAAAGAGGCACCCTGAGGCACCCTGTTTAGGAGTTTTGCGTGTATTGTATGTGATCCTCACAATATCTGTATTTCGCAGAGGGGTAAATTAAGGCATAAGAAGTCAGCTAACTTGCCCAAGGTCATACAATAGTAAATGAACCTGGATTCAAATCCAGTCAGCCTCCAGAACTGGTGCGTCAACCAGGAAGCAGACTACTGCCTCCCAATAAATGTTACGGGTTCAGATTAAGAGTCAACCCGAGTCAACCCCACCAAATGAGATGAAAACCGAAGAGTATCCATACAATTTTACAATTAAGACATCAGTAGTTTTGTAAGTGAAACCCCTTTAAGATGATGTGATAAAGGCAGAAACCAGATGCCAAAGGGCTAAGGAGAGAGTATCATTTTTAACAGCTACTACTTAAAACATGCCCTGTGCCAGGCACCATGCCAAGTACATACACCATATTTTTTAATCCTCACAACGCTGCCAGGTAAATGTTACTATCCTCATTTTACAGATGAGGAAACTGAATCAAAAGAGGTTAAGTAATCTGTGCTAGGTAATAAGTGGCAAGAGAGAGATTCTGACTTAATTCTTCTCACTCTAAAAGCTGTGTCATCAATCACAATACCAGGGTTGATAAGTAGGTTTCAAGTCTAATGCCAAGCTGAAAAGAAACAAAATTTTCTTAGGCCATGGCTATATAAGGTGTTATCTTAGTCATAAAAGCACAAGACTGATTTTTTTTGAAGTTTAAAATGGTTAACTTATTTTCCCCCTCTTTAAGCAAGGCAATTCATAGCTCACAACTCTCATCAATCAGAATATAAAGCAAAGATGAGTAGAATCTTCTCTCAATGGTTTCCTGTTTCTCAAGCTAATACATTTCATAGTGCAGAAAAGACTTTCACAATAACTCACAAGTTTAAATGATCAAGATAAATTACAACAGGAAGCATAAAGTTTTAATGCATTTTAGGCAACACCAGTACTCGAATAAAGACAAAAAGGAACAACATGGGCTGACATAATTACATGTTTGTAACCAGACTTAGTTCCAAAATTCAGACTCTAGCTGTATTTCTACTCACTTATAATTAACAAACGCATGGCTCCATTTTCAAAGGCATAATATAAAATCATGGTAACTTCCAACATGCCTCCCTCTCCTTTTAAAAAAATTAATTCACCATAGTTCCAAAACGGAAAATAACTTATCTTTGTTCTTCAGTTTTTTTTTTTTAATTATTGAGCATCTTAGAAACCAAATTTAAAAGTATCCCCACATTAAAGTTTAATGACTTGGAGTTTAATTAACAGATATTTAAAAAAACAGATCATGAGTGATGACAAGATTAAATCAACACTAAAAGTTCAATATGAAATTGTAACATCCAAACTCAGTGTAAAGACTGGCAGATGTTGTGAAAACAGCACTTTTAACCAAACAGCGTAAAGGTCCAACCAAATGACCATAATTCATAGACAGTCATCACCAAAGGTTGATGTACACTCCCAGGACTACATTTAGGTATGGAATTACACACAGAGAGAACTACAGACCTCTTGTCAAATTTATTCAATCTGTACCAGGGAAGGAGAATTTAAAGATTTCCATATTTATCAAAATGAATCCAAAATGGAAAATCAATTTGCTAAAAACTCTTATCTTTCCTCCATTCCTTTTTTTTAAGTCACTATGATACCGGGCTCTTTTTTTTTCTTTGAGTTTTTACTTAAATTCCAGTTAGTTAACATACAGTGTAATATTAGTTTCAAGAGTACACTACACTGTGATTCGACACTTCCATATAACACCCAGTGCTCCTCACAAGCGCACTCCTTAATCCCCATCACCTATTTCACCCAGCCCCTACCCACCTCTCTTCTAGTAACCATCAGTTTGTTCGCTATTAATTAAGAGTCCATTTCAGGGGTGCCTGGGTGGTCAGTTACACGTCTGACTTCGGCTCAGGTCATGATCTCAGTTTGTGAATTCCAGGACAGGAGCTGTCCCTGTGCTGACAGCTCAGAGCCTCAAGCTTATTTCGGATTCTTTGTCTCCCCCTCTCAGCCCCTCCCCCGTTCGTGCTCCGTCTCTCTCTCTCAAAAATAAACAAACATTAAAAGAAAAAATTAAAAAAAGAAAAGAGTCCATTTCTTGGTTTGCTCTTTTTTCTTATGATCATTTGTTTTGTTTCCTAAATTCCACATAACCTTTTTCATTTTAATTAAAATGTCATAGTAAAATACTTTTATAAAGGCTGTCTTACATGGCAATGGGATTCTGCAGCATGTTACTGACAAAAAACATCCCGCAGACTGGCCATCCCTGTACTATGTCATGCTGTGTCTCCTGTAAAGGCCACTCTTTTTCAGACACATGTCTATAACAAGGAGACAGAGCAGTGGCTAGAAAGGGAAGAAGAGTCTAAAAGAAATATCAAAAAGTTAAGATGGTGCAATCCTGAGAGTGTTTAACGAAAGACTAAGGTTGAAGCCAGTGAGGTCCTGAGACTAGTCATAATGTCGCAGAGCAATTACATGGCATCCTATTTGAATGGCTTCAAAGATCTTCCACAATACTGTGTAAGAGAAACCAGCCACATCTCGGTGAACTAGATGTCAGTAAAAACACCCAGGGGATGTCTGGGTGGCTCAGCTGGTTGAGCGTCCAACTTCAGCTCAGGTCATGATCTTGTGGTTCATGAATTCAAGCCCTGCGTCAGGCTCTGTGCTGACAGCTCGGAGCCTGGAGCCTGGAGCCTGCTTTGGATTCTGTCTCCCTCTCAAAAATAAACAAACACTGGGGCACCTGGGTGGCTCAGTCCCTTGAGCATCTGACTTTGCCTCAGGTCATGATCTTTCGGTTCACGAGTTTGAGCCCTCTGTCCAGCTCGGAGCCTGGAGCCTGCTTGGAATTCTGTGTCTCCCTCTCTCTCTGCCCCTCCCCTGCTCGCGCTCTCTCAAAAATAAATAAACATTAAAAATAATAATAAATAGATATGTAAACATTTAAAAATTAAAACAAAACACTCAGGAATTGGCTTAAAAGCCTGCCATTCATCAATTGGCAGTAGCCAGAGTGGCAAAGATCATACTAGAGCCGAGTTCCCACAAACTAAACACAGGCACAGAAACAACGTGCAGACACTAAATTTAATTTCCTGACTGTTAATACCAGACAGGAATCACAATCAGCATCTTTTTCATTGTCCTTAAAATAAGTTAAGCACTGCTTTGTGTCATTGTCTGAGTAACAGAACAAAAGAAACCCACCAAATGAAAACAATTCTTTAGAACTCAGAAACCTACCAGAAGCCAGACTGGGTAGCCAGTGCTTTTTCTGTCTTAGAAAAGCATTCAACCCTTCTTACCGACTGCCTCTGCCACTGCTTCCAGGTTTCTACTGCCCAGCTACCTAGCCTGAGTGCTGTTCCAACACCTGGCCCTAGCTTTTTCATTTCCCAGTTAATTCTGACCCAAATGCTCAAGATCTTTTGAGGTCCACCTCAAGGGTCACTTCCTTTATGAAGCCTAACCATAACAAAAACCTCTGATAGTTATCTCCACGTGGCCATTCAGTCCTGCCACTTTTATGAGCCTACTGCTTTCTCTAAGTACATTCCCTGCGGGCAGAAACTGTATTTGCACTTAGGTCTTGTCTCTCTTCCGTGCAACAGCTGCCAGCTGCCCTAACACAGGGAGGCTCAATCAGCATTTGGGGATCTCAGTACCCAGACGTGGGTGGCAGGCAGTCCGGCTTCCAGTCCTCCCACCTCAATTAGGCCACAGAAATTCTTCCTCCACCTTTACTAGGAAGTCAGCACACTGCCTCCTTATCCCAGGGAGTAAAGAGCTTGCAGTCATCAAGTGTATCTTAGCTGCACAACGGTCTATTTCCTTTCCTTAAATCAGGAAACTGGAAGGTGTTCTTACCCTTCAAGCAATTTCATCTACACACAGGATACAAATGCTCAGACCCCAAGCTAACCAGAGAGCTATCGGGACAAAAAAAGTTATTAAATATCCATCTTGAAATTAATCAAATTCCAGCCTTGGAATTTTTCCTCCCACTGCCTCCCACAGAGGCTCACCTTTGAGGCAGGAAAGTAGCAGTTCAGGAGCAGCCACAATCTTCCCTGCTTTAAAGCAAGCTGCAAAGAAGCTCCCCATTCATCGCTGAACGAGGGCTGTAATCTGCTAGTTGAGAACTAAACTACAGGCATCGTATTCTTCAACAAAGGCCCCCTCACCAGCTGTCCCCCGGTTATGGTGTTCACACAGTTCAAAACAGCACAATAGGCTTGGTTTTATTTCTAATGCTGTTTATCAAGAGAAACAGAACTACTTGCCTCTAAATTACCCTGCAGCCACTCCTCGATTTATTTTATTAAAATATGAGTGAAGACGATTATCCACCCCATCTCTGGGTATTTACCAAGCCTGACACATAATATACCACTATTTCAAGTGTCTGCACATAGGTTAAGTCTATCCCATCTTCTTCCTGAGGTGTACATGATTTGCAAATAGAGAAGTAACGCAAACACGACCCAAAGTCAAAAATGGCAAACTACCAAAATGTTCCCCGTGCCAAATCCAAATTATCCAGGCCTCAGGTCCGAACGGGGGACGTCCCGCCATCTCGAGGGCGGCAGGGCACCCCGGCTCCAGGCATGCGGGTGGACCAACCCGGGGGGCGGGTAAACAGGCCCACGCCAGCGGCGCAGGCCAGACTTGGGCTAAGGCGGAGCGACCCCCACCGCCAGCTGGGGCGGGGGCTGCAGCCCCGAGAGGCGGTGAAGACACCCGGCCGGAAGGGCCGCTCCCGACCAGCACGGCGCCCTCCCGACCCCGCGCTCAGCCCCGGCTGAGCCCCGACCCCGGCCCGCCCTACCCCGGCTCACCCCGCCCCGGTGGGCAGCGGCGCGCCCCGGGCCCGGCCGGGCCAGCTGCTCGGCGGACGCCCGCGGCCGCTCAGAGATCACTCGCGGCGGCGCGCGGCGGGCCGGGGGCCGCTCGGCACCATCCTCCCCGCCGCGCCGGGGGCGGCCTCGGGCTCCACGGGGCCCAGGCGAGGACCAGAGGCCAGTCCGGCTCACGCCGCCGCGACACAGACTCGTCTCAGGGTCCGGCAGCCGTGGTTTCCGGGTAGAAAAAAACGCCACCGCCAACGCTGCCGTGACCTCCGACACCTGGCGTCCGACGGCGGCGCGGCCGGGACAAGATTCCTCAGTCGCGAGCTGCGGAGACCACGCCCCCTGGCTGGGCTACGTGGGGGCTTGCGTGCGAGTACCGGGGCTGCGTGCGTGCTGACACGGCGCGCGGGGCCTGCCTTTCTGTGTCTGTGTTTGAGCGGGGTGTGGTGAGGCTGGCATCGTGGTGAGTGCGCGTGCCTAGTGCACGTGGGTGGACCTGCGTGTCAGTGCGTCCTGTAAAGACCGTGTGTGCTGTGCGTTTGTGGGTCCGTGTGCGTGTTCAGTGCTGTGTGTGATGGTTAGGAGTATAACGTGTGTGCATACGTAGGTGTGTAGTGTGTGTCTGTGTGTGCCCGTGCATTAATCACTGCCCATGAAAGTATAATTTTAATACAATCCCTTTGTAAGGTAATTTGGCATCGTCCAGGAAACTTGAAGATGTGCCTTCTTTCTGGAGAATATATTACCCCGGAGAAACAGTTGCACATCTGCGCAAGTAGACAGAATAAAGAATGTTTATAGCACCGTTATTTGTAGTCACTAAGAATTGAAGAGAAAACAAACCTCCATACAGTCAAACGTAAAAATACGCAGTATATTCTTATATAAACAATTTCGACAGCGAAGATTATCCAGAACAGCTTGACAACATCCGGGCTCACCCTAAGGGCATAACATGCTGGGGGGGGAGGGCGGGGGGCAAGCCACGAAACGATACATTGCAGCATAATTCCATTATATAAAATCCCCCAAACGTGCTAATCAACGCATTGTTTAGAGATGCATACGTGACTGGTGGAATTCAGAAAAAAAAACGAAAAGCAAAAAACAGGAAGAGATGCACAAACTTCATGTTAAGTGGTAAGAGGATAGAATGGGGGAGGAGCACACAGGCTACTTCAAGGTACCTTGAGCAAGTCACAAGCGCTCTGAGCCTCCTGTACTTGGTTTCTGAGGTGGGGGTGATAACATCAGCTTGTTCCAGTTCGTTAAATTCCTCCACTCTGTAAAACTGTAAAGCACTATCCAAAGATAAGTTATGTGCTTTGAGAGCTAACCACGGTAGGACCTGAGCTGTTTGTCAAAGTTCCTGCAGGGCACTGACCCCTGGTCGGTATGACACACACCGATTCAATAGTATTATTTTAATATGGGTTCAAGGAGCTTCAGAGTAGTTTATGTCAGCTTATCAGCATTATTTGTTGATAATAGACAAAGGGCTCTGCATTTGGGGCTAGTTACAAGCAGGGATATGCCTATGCTGTGTGACCAGAAAAAACAGTAGAAAAGAAACCAGCAGGCTCAATTTTGGGCTCCCTGCTCTAAAGCGTTCCATGCACGTGTTGGTGGTTCCTGCCCCAGGAGTGAAAGCGCCATCTGTTTGGGCTCTTACAGAAGAAGGATAATAGAACCTTGCACCTGGCCTTTCCAGCCCTTACTTAAATATTATTGGTGTATTGTATTTTTTGTCCTGTAATAAACTGTAGATTTGTTAGGATCTGTGAGTTTTCTTTAGCAACCAAAGCCTGTTAAACCATTTCAGATGTAGGATTTACGGAAAAAACCCTGACTCATTCTTAGCTCAAAATATGGCTAAGGCATTACTAGAAAAAAAAAAAAAGGAGGGGGGGGGTGATTCTGATAAAAAAGATGAAAATGAACAAGTTACTCTTGGTTTGAAGCAGCACAGACTTTGAAATTAGATACTAGTAGTAAAACATTCCAGTGAAATCTGGAACTGAAAGAATCTGAACCTCAGGAGCTAGAAAAATGGACCAGCAGGGAACTGCAAACTGATACCAGGTCAGCTAAAAATTCAGATCTGTGGTTGCTGCTTTGAGCATCAGCAAAATGAAAGTTAAGTTCAGAATCTCCTTGGGGTGAGCTGTGTCCTCTCTGGTTGGCACCATATGTTTGATGAGTCAGCTAATTCTGTGAGACTTAGGACAACAAAGAAGATAATTCAAGTTGGGCAAGATGACAGGGAGGGCAAGAAACTAGGGAAATAAGGGATTATTCAGTGAGGGAACTGAATAATTTTCCAGGTCATTACAGACATCATCCTGATAAACCTTTGTTAAAATGATTCCTGAGAATTTTAGAGAATTTTAGAATGAGGAGCAGTGTCTCTGCTTTGAACACTTCTGACTGAAGGGGAATATTTTGGTCCACCAACTATTGGCTAATACCTTTGTGGGGATGGTTCATAGGGAAGCCCCTAGGTTTCTAGAATGGATTAAGAGAAGGATCCATCATGCGTATCCAGAGAAAGACAATGTCACTTCCCCTCCGTTGTCAACCAATACTAAAGTTGCAAAAACACTGCAGGCGTAGGCAGTATTGAACTATCTATATAATGACAGAATCGAGCTCCCTAATGGGATGCCCCTCACCCAGGCTACGACCAACACTGTAACTCAAGGCGTCCCGCCAGCACTAGCACCACGTATGACTTTGATATTGAGACCACAGGAGAACGTAAAAGAGGCAACCTCAAATCCTTTATCCCAGCTACCACATGGAGGATTAAAAAAAAACAAACTGGCACAGCCACTTTGGAAAACAAACTGGCAGTTCCTCAAAAAGCGAAACAGGGAGTTAACATTTTAGCCCAGCAATTCCATGTCCAGAGACCCGAGAGGATTAAAGCATGTCAACACAAAAATAGTCAAAAAAATGGAAACAGCCCAGATGTTCATCAATTGATGAATGGATAAACAAAATGTGGTACATCCATACCGTGGAACATTATTCACCCGTAAAGGGGAATGAAGCTTCAAAGCGTGATAAATGAAAGAAGCCTGTCACAAAAGGCCACATATTCTATGATTCCATTTGATATGAAATGTCCAGAAGAGGCAAATCCATGGAGACGGAAAGTGAATTCGTGGTTGCCAAAGGTGGGAGGTGGTAACTAAAGGGGAACAGGGTTTCTTTTGGGGCCAAGAAAAACACTTGAAAGTTGACTCGGTGAATGCACTGAAAACCATTGAATTATACACTTTAATTGTGTGAATTACATGGTATATGAATTACATCTCAGTAAAGATGTTTTCAAAAAAGTTAGAACTTTACAAAAGAAAGGAAGTCAACACAAGAAAGGGACTAACAATTCAGCCTCTGATCATGTGGGAATCTTTAGACAGCTAGTTGTAAAAGTCAAAAAAGAAAGAAATTGAGAGAGAAAGTGCCACCAAAACCTTTATGAAAATCTGGAGATCCCACATCTAAGTCTCCTCAAAGCCCCTCGGATGGAAAATCCAAAGGTTTGGGGAAATTCCAGAAAGAAATATGGTTCCAGTGAGCCTACAGCATTAGATTCTAAAATACTCTTAATAGAAAGGTAGTAGTTTTTTGTCCAATACCTGCAAGTTTTCCTTAAGATGGATATTATTTTGGGGTGCCTGGGTGGCTCAGTTGGTTGAGCATCCAGCTCTTGGTTTCAGCTCAGGTCATGATCTCACAGTTCGTGAGTTTGAGCCCCGCATCAGGCTCTGTGCTGACAGTGTAGAGCCCGCTTGGGATTCTCTCCCCTCTCTCTGCCCCTACCCCACTCGTGCACTCTCTCTTCTCCCAAAATAAACAAATTTTTAAAAAAGTCATCATGGAGGAAGAAGACAAAAACGCAGGGGTCTCTTGACTCAACTCCCAGTGGGGTTCCCAAGGTCTTTTACCAACAATGGGTGGTGAAATGGCCAGAGGTGAAGAAGTAACTCTTCTAGATCTCCTGGGCGTGGAGCACATTTACAGTGTTGCCTCGGCCTGCTAACAAGCCCCATAGGGGCAATAGAATTAATCCAGGGGGCTATGGGGACGCTACTGTAAAAGGGACCAGAATTAAAGTCTGGTCAAAAGTTGGAATATGTGATTTATAAATGTATGCTGTGATGGTGTCTCCCTTACCTGCCATGCTTTTGTGGTGGAGTCAGGGCAGGGGGGAGGGGAGGTGGCAGAGGAATTCACACAGGGGCCTTCCCCGCTGCACTCTGTTTTCTCTTTCAACACTGAACCTGCACTAAAACTTCAGGTAAGGGCTCCAGAGGCTGGGACTATTCCACAACAAGATACCATGTCCGGAAATTTGGACCTAACGGCAGGATTTCAAAGGGATCGATAGGACTGACGGTCACTTCCCCGCACCCCACCGCGGTGGAGCTGGCTGCTGAGATGTTTTGTTGCCCAGTGGATGGGCCAGATGCACTTCTCTGCACGTATCCAATCAGACCCTCGAGGTGAACTGAAGAGAAGGCTCCTGCCCATCTCCTGTTGCTGCCAGCAGTATATTGGCACAGTAGGGAACCACAGGGCCTTCTTTAGAGAGAAAAGACTGGCTTAAACTTGATGATATATGGAAGAAGATGCAATGGCTCCCAGGGGAAAGGGAGCCAATAGCTTGTTAAAGGGAAAGTCTAACCAAATCTCCATGGCTGGTTGAGAAGCTTAGAGGAAGGGAATATTAAGTCTCTTAGCTTTGACTCCGAAGGTCCTGGGGGCAAAGAACTGTGTCAAAAGCTCCTCTTTTTTGAAGAGCCAACAAGTGACCTGACCACTATGGACAACCGTTTGGCGGACCCTCAGAAGGTTAGACATAGAATCACCATATGGCCCGTCAATTCTAATCCTAGGTGTACATCGCGAAGAACAAAAAGCAGGAGTTAAAACCGATGCGTACCCACCGATGTTCATCACCCCATTATCTGTAATAGTCAGAAGGTGGAAACAACCCAGATGGTCACCAACAGATTAATAGGCAAACAAATTGGCCTACACATACGAAAGAATATCACCTTGCAAAGGAAGGGCACTCTGACACGTGCTGCAACATTATGTGAAATGAAAACATTATGATAAATGAAACAAACCAGACACAAGGAACAAATGTTACATGATTTAACTTACATGAAGCAGCAAAGTCATGGAGACAGAAAGTAGAAAAGAGGTCATCGGGGGGCCACGGGAAGCAGGGAATGGGGAGCTATTGTTTCATTGTATAGAGTTTCTATTAGTTCTGGAAACAGGCAGTGGTGACGGTTGCGTGACATTGCGAATGCACTCAATCCCACTGAACTGGACACCCTAAAAGTGTCGGTGTGAGTTGGAAACATTTCACCGCGTTAAGAAAAAAAAACCACGCGAGTGGACAACGTCCAACCTAATGACCTTCTGCGCGTGGTCTGTGTCCTCACAACCGATGACCAGGTGTGAGGTCTGTGTGACCACAAGGCAGCAATTGCAACGGGACTATGTCTTTGGGTCTGCATTTGACGTTTGCTCAGGAAATACTAGAGACAAGGCCTCTGACTTATACTGCTATGAGAAGCAATTATGGTACATGAGAAAAGGTAGATTTTGTTGGAAGGGACGACATCATAAAAAATTGGTTGATTGTAGTTTAATCAGTCAACAGAAGTATGCCACAAAGCACAGATAGCCAGTGATCAGGGAGGAACAGGATTGTCAAGTATGAAACATTTGTGCTCATATTATTTATTAGTGGATGGATCAGCTCTCTGTTCAAATGGATGCCAACCCCCCAGATGACTGCAAACATTTGAAATCCGTGTGCACATTTGGATCTTCTATGTGAACGGAGTACCTGTTCCAAGGTGTTCTGTGCGAGTGTAGGTGGTTCCTGAACCAAGAGAGGGGTGGGTAATAGGACCTTGCACCCGGACGTCCCAGACCCTTAGGGTGAGACAGCCTTTGGCTGTGATTTCCTTATTTCCATGCTGTTGCTACCTAGTACCCTTTCCAGGAATAGACTGTAGATAGGTAAGCACTGCCATTTTGAGCCCTGTCATTTTGGGTCTTGAGCAAGTCAATCCTGTTTGACTACCACCATAGGTAGAGTTTTGCTGCACTGATGATCACTGGGTCTCCTGATGGGGTGCACTGAGAAGGACACATCACCTCTTTGGCATTCCTGCCAAAATGCTAACACCTGAAAATAATCCTCAGGACGTGATCAAGCAAATCCAGGATGAGTGACATTCTGAAAATACCTATCCCACACTCTTCAAATACATCAATGTCATGAAAACAAGAAAGACATGTATGCCAAATTCATGTATACCAAATCATCATGATGTACACTTTCAATATCTCATAATTTTATTTGCCAATTTTATCTTAATAAGCTGAGGAAAAAAGAAACCTGGGCAATTGTTCTAGATTAAAGACCACTAAAGACACATGACCACTAAAAGCAATCCTGCACAGGAACCTGGATTGGGAAAATTTGGATATGGTCTACTGACTGCATCAATGTTAAATTCCTGTGGTTACGTAAAAGATTGTCCTTATTCTTAGGAGATATATACTATATTTAGATATATACTAAATAGAGGTATTGAATTATGATATCCGCACCTGAGAGAGAGAGAGGAAGCAAATGTGACAAAATGTTAAGTATTGAATCAAGGAGAAGGGCATACAAATGTTCATTATAGTATTCTTTCAGTATTTCTATAGATTTGACACTTCTCAAAATAAAAATTTAGAAGAAAAAATAACAATCACTGTGATACATTAGGCCAGAAGTCAGCAAACCTTTCTGCAAAAAATATATATATTTTAAGCTTTATGGACCATACGGTGTCTGTCGCAACTATTCATCTCTGCCACGTACTGTGAAAGACACAGAATGAATGGGAGTGGCTGTAGTCTAATAAAATCTTATTTACAAAAGCAAGTGCTGGGCCAGATTTGGCTGCAGGCCATAGTTTCTGACCTCTGCTTCAGGCTGTGGTAAACTCAGGGCAATTCTGCTGCCTCCTACAGTCAACTAGAAATTCATGGCTGCTCAGGAATTGACAGCATGTGTTAAAATGTGAATCAAATATTGTCGCTTGAGATGCTATTATCCTAATCTCCCAACAACTGATGACCTAACAGCCACGCCCCACTGAAAACATCCTCTCCTCTTTTTCCTCTTGACCCTAATAAAAACTCTTCAAATCTCAGGGTGCCTGGGTGGCTCAATGTGTTAAGCGACCGACTCTTGATTTCAGCTCAGGTCATGATCTCGTGGTTTGTGGGATCGAGCCCCACATCAGGCTCTGTGCTGTCAGCGCAGACAGTGGAGAGCCTGCTTGGGTTTCTCTCTCTCCCTTTCACTGTCCCTCCCCTGCTCACCCTCTCTCTGTGTCTCTCAAAATAAATACATTTAAAAAAAGAGAAATGGGAACTCTGTGGGAATGTAAAATGGCACAGCCGCAATGGAAAATAGTATGGCATTTCCTCAAAATATTAAAAATAGAACTGTAGAATTACCATATGATCCAGCACTTCTGGGTTTATTATCCAAAAGAATTGGAAGTCAGGATCGTGAAGAGATATCTGGACCCCTGTGTTCATTGTACCATTGTTCACCATCGCTAAGACACGGGAATAACCTAAATGGCCATCGACAGATGAATGGATAAAGAAAATGTATACTCATACAGTGGAATGCTACTTGGCCAAAAAAAAAAAAAAAAAAAAAAGTAAGGAAATTCCGCAAAATGGGATAACATGGATGGACCTTAGGACATAAGGCATTATTCCACTTACATGAGGTATCTAAAATAGCCAATTTCATAACATCAAAGATTGGGATGGGGGTTACCAGGGGCTGGGGTGGGGGCGTACTGTTATTAATTAACAGTCCAAAAATTTCAGTTAAGGTTCTAGATACCTGCTGTGCAGCACTGTACTTAGAGTCAACAATAACACACACTCCAATATTTGTGAAGAGGATAGATTTTACGTTAAGTGTTGTCACCACACTAAAAAGTAAAAGAAAGAAAAAGAGTGGGGCCCTGGAGCTAGTCTTCCCCGGGTTCGAATGCTGGCTCCCCGCTTCAGCTCTGTGATCTTGTGCAATGCCCAGGCATCTCCACGCACCAGCTTCTCTTTGTGCCTCAGGACAATTAGCACGACTGACCTGCAGGCTACTGGAGAAGATTAAACAAGTTCTTCCATGTGAGGCACTTAGCACAGTGCCTGGCATGTATCGAGCGCTAATTAATGCTACCTGTTAGTATTCCTACTAAATTCGGTTTCTTAGACACAGTCAAGAGGTAATACATCTTTAAATGCTCACTTAGCACAGTACCTAAGGGCTAGATACATGTAAGATGTTGCAATTGTTCCACTAGGCAGTTAAACAGGCATTTGTTGCCTGTCACTTTCATTGTATCTTACTCTCAGCTTAGTCTTGAGCCATTTAACTTGTCATGTTTTTGCACCTTCCCATTTCTCCTGGATTGGGAATAAGCTGAAGGCAGAGTCCAGGACGTGTGAATCTTTGCAGCCCCTCCAGCACCACGCTATGTAGCCCGGGCTGGAGTATATACGGGCATAGTTTTAATACGGTCTTGAAAAGAAGAATCTTGGGGCGCCCGGGGGGCTCAGTCGGTTAAGCGCCCGACTTCGGTTCAGGTCATGATCTCACGGTTCATGGGTTCCAGCCCCGCAGTGGGCTCTGTGCTGAGAGCTCGGAGCCTGGACTCTGCTTTGTCCCCTTCTCTCTCTGCCCCTCCCCTGCTCGTGCTCTGTCTCTCTCTGTCTCTCAAAAAATAAATGAATGTTGAAAAAAAATTTTTAAAGGAAGAATCTTCAGTAGACCACCTAATCCAGCACGCTACTGATTGACCCGTCTAAATAAAGTTTACTTATTTTGAAAGAGACAGCAAGTGGGGGGGGGGGGGGGGCGGGGCAGAGAGAGAGAGAGATTGAGAGGGAGAGAGAGCAGGCTCCACGCTGCCAGGGCCGAGCCTGAGGCAAGGCTTGAACCCAAGAAACCCCGAGATCCTGACCTGAACTGAAACCAAGAGACGGGCATTCAACCGGCTGAGCCACCCAGGCGTCCTCATCTCCACACTTTTAAAAAGACAGAGCTTTCAGAATGAGTCACTATGACTTATGAGATGATAAGAGAAACTCTTCACTTGACAGTGACCGTGTCCATCCACCCCCTCTGACTTTTCAAAATCGGGAGGAAACGACCAGACTGCTTCCCCTCCCAGACCTGTCCTGCGCTCCGCAGCAGGGACCATCAGAATTCCAGGTGAATTCTGACCATGGACTCAGAGCTCAGGCGAGATGCCTCCGTGTTTGAGAATGCTTACCAATCTTCCAGCTGCCACCCCAAGTCCAAGAAACTCGATTTCTTTCAGCTTCACTGACTTTTTATTACGGGAGTAGCACTTTTCTTCTGGCAGTGAAACCATTCAGCGGGTGTGTACTTCCATAGAGGGAATTTAAACCAGACACCTAGCCCTGCAAACAGCTCGTTATTCTTTTAAGGAGGAGGAGGCCTCAGAACCTTCCAGGAGGATGATTCTACCCCAGAGGTGGCATTCTATATTGGCAACCGCAGAGGGGTTGCCTGGGAAACCCTGTTTAGACATCAGCTGCGTCACTTTTAAGACAAACTTCTCCCTTTAAGAGCTAATGTGCACGATTACAATTCTGTGTCGTGTGGTGGTTTGGACAGCGTTTGTTTTTATGCTCTTAGAATAATTTTTCCATTTTTCTGATTACAAAACAACCATTGTATTGTATACAGTTAGGAAACTTTAGGAACTATTAAAAAGGAAATTAAAACCATCTGTAATAACCGAACCCAATGGTAACTACCGTTAAGATTTTGCTGTATTTCTGGAGCAGCTGGGTGGCTCCGTTGGTTAAGCGTTGGCTTCTTGGTTTCAGCTCAGGTCATGATCTCACGGTTCGTGAGTTCAAGCCCCCAGTCGGGCTCTGTGCTGACAGTGAGGAGCCTGCTTGAGATTCTCTGTCTCCCTCTCTCTCTCTCTCTCTCTCTGCCCCTCCCCTGCTTGTGTGTGTGCGTGTACTCTCTCTCTCTCTCAAAATAAATAAGTAAACTCAAAAAAAGAAAGAAGAAAGATTTTGCTGTATTTTTTTTCCTTTTTTTCCAGCATTGCATGGAATTTTAAAACAAATTCGGAACTATGCCTCACATCATGCTAGGATAGTTTTCTACATAATTATTATTTGATTTAAACATCCCCCTCTACACAATTTAAACACTGAAAAATTTTAACTTCTGTAGTCCTTATTTTTAATGTAAATTTTTATTGTGTTTCTTATGATTTTTTTTTAGCATAGCTTTCCAGAAATGGGATTACTGTGCCAAAAAGTAAAAAAAATATATATTTTTTTATTTAAAAAATTTTTAATGTTTATTCATTTTTGAAAGACAGAGAGAGACAGAGCACAAGCAAGGGTGGGGTGGAGAGAGAGGGGGACACAGAATCTGAAACAGGCTCCAGGCTCTGAGCTGTCAGCACAGAGCCCAACTGCGGGGCTTGAACTCACAAACCTTGAGATCATGACCTGAGCCTAAGCCGGAGGCTCAACCGACTGAGCCACCCAGGCGCCCGTATATTTTTTCATTTTAGAGGGAAAGAGAGTAGGCAAGCAGGGTAGAGGGGCAGAAGGAAAAAGAGAGAAGCTTAAACAGGCTCCCCACTCAGCGTGGAGCCTGATGAGGGGATCAATCCCACAACCCTGGGATTATGAGCCAAAATCAAGAGTTGGTCGCTCAATCTATGGAGCCATCCAGGTGCCCAAAAGTAAAAAGAGTTTTAAGGCTCTGACACATCGTGCTGATTGGCCATCTGGAAATTTTATAATCTGTGCTTCCATCAGTGAGGCACATTTCTCTGTACATTCATAGTCCTAAAACGTTATAAAATTTCACCTTTGCCAATTTGACAGGCAAAAAAATACGTTATTAAATTATTTTACATCTCTGATTACTAACGGGGTTGAAATTTTCATCTGTTGCTGTCTATTGGTGAGTCTAAATGGTGAATTGTTTGTTCATGTCCTTTGTGCATTTAAAACAATGTTTATTTATTTTTGAGAGAGTGCAAGCGGGGAGGGGGAGAGAAAGGGGGGTAGTGGATCCCAAGTGGGGTCTGAGCTAACAGCAGCGAGCCCAGTGCGGGGCTCACACTCACGATCCACGAGATCATGATCTGAGCCGAAGTCAAACACTCAACCGACTGAGCCACCCAGCCACCCGCGTTTGTGAATTTTTAAATGGTTAAAATGTTTTAAAGTTTCTTATTTGAAAAAGTACTTCCGTTTTCTTTCATATTTGTATTGGTAATTTGTCTTTCTTCTTCCCCCACCCCCAACTTTATTGTGATAGAATTGACATATAACATTGGTAAGCTTAAGGTGTACAACATGATTTAATACACACTTATGTTGGGGCGCCTGGGTGGCTCGGTCGGTTGGGTGTCTGACTTCAGCTCAGGTCATGATCTCGCGGTCCGTGAGTTCGAGCCCCGCGTCGGGCTCTGTGCTGACCGCTCAGAGCCTGGAGCCTGTTTCGGATTCTGTGTCTCCCTCTTTCTCTGACCCTCCCCTGTTCATGCTCTGTCTCTCTCTGTCTCAAAAATAAATAAACATTAAAAAAAAATACACACTTATGTTGCAAAATGATTACCACAAAATGGTTAGTTAATACATCCATGGCCTCACACAATTACCTTTTTAATTTAATTTTTTTTTTTTTGGTGAGAACATTTAAGATTTTAATTTAATTTAATTAATTTGAGAGAGAGAGAGCACACGCAAGCAAGGGAGAGGGGCAGAGGGAGAGAGACAGAGAATCTTAGGCAGGCTCCAGGCTCAGTGTGGAAGCCAATGTGGGGCTCGATCCCGTGACCCAGGGATCATGACTTGAGCCCATATTGAGTCGGATGCTCAACTGCCTAAGTGACCCAGGAGCCTCTAAGATCTACTTTCTTAGCAATTTTCAAGTAGGTAATACAGTAATTATTAACTATAGTCACCATGCTGTGCATTAGACCCTCAGAACTTCACTCCTCTTGTAAGTGGAAGTTTGTACCCTTTGACCAACATGTCCCCATTTCCTACCCCTCAGCCCCCGGCAACCACAGTTTTGCCTTCCGTTTCCATGAGTTCAGCCTTTTTAGATTCCACACACAGATTCCACAAGTGAAATCGTACAGTATTTGTCTTTCTCTGATTTATTTCGTTTAGCATTAATGCCCATCCATGTTGTCAGGATTTCCCTCTTTCCTATGGCTGAATTTTACATTTCTGTATCTATTCTCTGTCAGCCGTCACAGGTTGTTTCCAAATTTGGCTACTGTGAATAACGCTTCAGCGGACATGGGGGTACAGATACCTCTTTGAGATCCTGTGATTTCATCTCCTTCCACATCTATACACAGAAGTGGGATTGTGGGATCGAATAGTAACTGCATTTTTAATTTTTGAGGAAGCTCCAGAGTGTTTTCCACAGTGACTGCACCAGTTTAAATTCCCACCAACGGTGCACGAAGGTTCTCTTTTCTCCACATACTTACTAATGCTGTTATCTCTCATCTTTTTTTACAATCATCCCCACAGGTGTGGGGGTGATATCTCACTGAAGTTTTGATTTGCATTTCCCTGATGATTACTGATGTTGCGCATATTTTCATATATCTATTGGTCATTTGTATGTCTTCTTTGGAAAAACGTCTATTCAGGGTTTCTGCCCATTTTTAAATCAGATTATTTGAGTTTTGTTTTTGTTTTTGCTGTTGGGTTGTATGAGTATCTTATATATATTGGCTATTAGCTAGCACCTTATTAGATATATAGTTTCCAAATATTTTTTCCCTTTCCATAGGTTAGTTTTCATTGGCTTGATGGTTTCCTTTGCTGCACAGAAGGTTTTTTTTTTTTTTTTTTTTGCTTTTAATTTTTAGTGAGAAATAATTAACATATTATGTTGTATTAGTTTTAGGTGCATAATATAATGATTTTATAAATGTGTATGTTGTGAAATGATTACCACAATGGGTTTAGTTAACATCCATCACCACACATAGTTACAATTTATTTTCCTTTTTTGATGAGAACCTTAAAGATTTACTTTCTTAGCAAATTTCAAATATACAATATGGTATTGTTAATTATAGTCACCATGTTGTACGATACATCCCCAAGACTTATCTATCTTATAACTGGAAGTTTGGGCCTTTGACCACCTTTGCCCATTTCTCCCACCAACCTCCCTCCCCACCCGGCCCGTGGCAACCACCAATCTGTCATCTGTATCTAGGAGTTGATTTTTCTTTAAAATATTCTACATATAAGTGAGATCATACGATATTTGGCTCTCTTCGTCTGATTTATTTCAGTTAGAATAATGCCTTCAAGATCCGTCCGTGTTGTTGAAAATGGCAGTATTCTATTTATGGCTAAATAATTTTTCTCTCTCTCTCAGAGACTGAGAGAGAGAGAGGGAGAGAGGCGCCGGGGTGGCTCAGTTAAGCATCTGACTTCAGCTCAGGTCATGATCTCATGGTTTGGGAGTTTGAGCCCCGCATTGGGCTCCGCACTGATGGTGCACAGCCTGCCTGGGATTTTCTCTCTGACCTCCCCGCCTTTTCAAAATAAATATATAAAACTTAAAAAGAGAGAGAGAGCGTGCACACACAAGTTGGGAGAGGGGCAGAGAGAGAGAGAGAGAGAGAGAGAGGGAGAAAATCCCAAGCAGGCTCCACACTCAGCATGGAGCCCAATGCGTGCTCGATCCCACAACCCTGGGATCATGACCTGAGCTGAAATCAAGAGTCAGATGCTCAACTGACTGAACCATGCAAGCGCCCTGAAAGTGTTTTCAAGTCCCCTACTATTGTTGCATTGTTGGCAATGTCTCCCTTCAGATCTGTTAGTATTTGCTTAATATATTTAGATGTTCTGATGTTGGATGCATATATACATATATACATATATATGCGTATTACATATTATATATTGTTATATTCTTGTGAATTTACCTCTTTATCATTATATAATGAATTTTTTTGTCTCTTGTTACTTAAAGTCTATTTTGTATGATATAAGTCTCTATTTTGGTTTCTATTTGCATGAAATATCTGTTCCCATCCTTTCACTTTGAGTCTATGTGTGTTCTTCAAACTGAATCGAGTCATTTGTAGGCAGCACCTTCTTTTTATCCAGAAAGCCACTCTATGCCTTGAGTTGGAGGATATAATCCATTTACATTTAATAGTGTTTATATTTAATTGATGTTATACATAGAATGAACTTCCCCAACTTAACCACCTTTATGGAATATGCATTCTGCAAATGAAAACATTTTAAGAACAACAAAAGGTAAAGGGAATATTTACATATATTTTACACTGGTTGTTTTACCATTTTATATTTTTATATTTGTCTCTCTTTTAAAATTTTTTTTTAATGTTTATTTATTTTTGAGAGAGAGAGGGAGAGAGAGAGAGCATGAGTGTGGGAGAGGCAGAGAGAGAGGGAGACACAGAATCCAAAGCAGGCTCCAGGCTCTGAGCTGTCAGCACAAAGTCCGACACAGGGCTTGGACCCATGAACCGTGAGATTATGACCTGAGCTGAAGTCGGACGCTTAACTGACTGAGCCTCCCAGGCGCTCCTTTATATTTCTCTTTAATCCATCAGGAATTATATTCATGATAGTGTGAGACGAAGTTCTACTTTAATTGTTTACCAAAAATTGGTAATACTGTAGTGTACCATTGGGGAGTGGAAAGAAATGACTTGTGACAAGGAGGAGAGTGCAAATCAGCCAGCTGGGAGTTGTTCATCTCCTTCCTCGGTCATTCTTAGACTTCGTTCTACCACTGAGACATCTTACTGTTGAAGCTGGCTCTATTCAAGGGTGTCGCCCTGGTGATGTTTAACCATCACCAACAGACAGCACAAGATCAAGATCTACCATCACAAAGCAACTCCCTCGGGCTGCCTTCCGCTCCTGTCCCTCACCACTAGCAGCCACTAATTTTCCCCCATGTCCATAATTTTCTCATTTCAACCATGCTATGTAAATGGAATCATACAGCATGTAACTTTTTGAGCCTGGATTGCTTTTCACTCCAACTGTTGCAGGTATTAACATGCGGAGTAGTGTTCCATTGTACGTATGTGCCACAGTGAGTTTAACCTGTGAAAGAACATATGGAACGTCGCTAGCTTGAAGTTATTCAAAATAAAGCTGCTTTTAACGTTTGTGCACAGGCTTTTGTATGTTCAGGAGTTTTCATTTCTCTGGAATAAATGCCCCGGGGTGCTATCACTGGTTTGGAAGGTAAGTATATGTTTTACAAGAAACTGCCAAACTATTTTCCAGAGTGGCTGTAGCATTCTACACTTTCTCTTTTCTGATTCCATGTTTTCTTTTTCTCGGGTTCATTTTCCCTTGTTTATCAAGTATAGTTCCTTTCACTTCTTTTTAATTTAAAAAATTGTTTAAATTGTGGTAAAATACACTTCACAAAATGTGCCACGTTAGCCACTGTAAGTGTGCAATTCAGTGGCAGTAATTATATTCACGATGTTATGCAACTATCACCACTATCCATTTCCTGAACTTTCCTATCATCCCAAACCGAAACACTGTATCGATAAACACTAACTGTCCATTCCTCCTCCCGCTTAACTCTTGGTACCTTCTGTTCTGATTTCTGTCTCTGTATCTTTGCTTATTCTAGTTACCTGACATAAACGGAATCATACAGTAGTTGACCTTTCGTCTTGGTCTGTTTCACTCGGCAGAATGTTTTCAAAGTTTATCCATGCGTTGCGTATCAGAATTTCATTCCTTTTTAAGGCTGAATCTTTTCCACTACAGGGATACCCCGATTTTTTTAACCCATTCATCTGTTGATGGCCATCTGAGTTGTATCAACCTTTTGGCTGTTGTGAATAATGCTCCTCTGAGCCTTGGTGTGTAAACATCAAACTAAATCGTGTCCCCACAAAAATTCATATGTTGAAGTCTTCACCCCTAGCACCTCAGAATGTGACTCTAGTTAGGGACAGGATCTTTACAGGTGTAATCAATCTTAAGTAAGGTCCTTAGGGGGCGCCTGGGTGGCTCAGTCGGTTGAGCGTCCGACTTCGGCTCAGGTCACGATCTCACGGTCCGTGAGTTCGAGCCCCGCGTCGGGCTCTGTGCTGACAGCTCAGAGCCTGGAGCCTGTTTCGGATTCTGTGTCTCCCTCTCTCTGACCCTCCCCTGTTCATGCTCTGTCTCTCTCTGTCTGAAAAATAAATAAAATGTTAAAAAAAAAAAATTAAAAAAAAAAAAAAAAGGTCCTTAGGATGGACCCTAATCTAGTATGACTGGTGTACTTATAAGAGGAGGGAATTTGGACGTAGACATATACAGAAGGCAGATGATGTGAAGACACGGGAAGAAGATGGCCACCCACAAACCAAGGAGACGCCTCAGGTCCAACCCTACTGACGCCATAACCTCACATTTCTGGCCTCCAGAATTGTACGAAAATGGCCTTCTGTTGTTTAAGCTACCCAGCTTTTGGTACTGGTTAGGTCAGCCCTAATAATATAGCAAGTATCTGTTTGAATCCGTACTTTCAGTTCTTTTGGGCACTATGTCTAGAAATGGAGTTGCTGGATCATATAGTAATCCTAGGTTTCACTCCTTGAGGAACCACCGAAATGTTCTCCACGATGATGGCACCATTTTATATTCCCAACAGCAATGCACCAGGGTTCCAATTTCATCACACCCTCATCGTCACTTGTTATCTTCTGCTTTTCTGACAAAAACCATCCTGACTGCTGTGAATTGGTACCTCCCTGTGATTTTGATTTGCTTTTTTTCTGATGACTATTGGTGTTGAGCATCTTTTCATGTGCTTATGGGCAGTTGTGTATTTTCTTTGGAGATGTCTATTTAAGCCCATTTTTGAATTGGGTTGCTTTTTCTTTTTTTTTAATGTTTATTTTTCAGAGAGAGGGAGACAGAAAGAGACAGAGCATGAGTGGAGGAAGGGCAGAGAGGGAAACACAGAATCCGAAGCAGGCTCCGGTCTCCGAGCTGTCAGCACAGAGCTTGATGTGGGACTCAAACCCATGAACCATGATATCATGACCTAAGCCAAATTCGGACGCTTAATCAACTGAGCCACCCAGGATCCCCCGCTTGGGTCTTTTTTTTTTTTTTTTTTAATTGTTGTTGAATTGAAGGAGTACTTTATATATTCTGGATATCTAACCCTTATCAGGTATATGATTTGCAAATATATTCTCTTGTAAAATAGTGATTTCTAGGAGCTTGGGGGAAGAAGGAATGGGCAATGACGCTCAAAGTATACACAATTTCAATTATACAAGATAAATAATTTCCGGAGGTCTACTATACAACACAATGCCTATAGCTAACAGTACTATATTATATATTTAAATTTTTCTAGAAGGGTAGATCTTAAGTGTTCTTAACACCATTACTCCCCACCATGAAAATTAATAATAATAAAGAAGATAGGAGGAAACTTTGAGAGGTGATGGATATGTCTATGGTCTGGATGTTGGTGATGGTTTCACAGATGTATACTTAAACTCATCAGGTTGCACATTAAATATGTACACCTTAAATTTTTTCCCCTCCCTTTCTGTGGGTTGTCTTTTCACTCTCTTATTACTGTCCTTTGAGGCACAAAAGGTTTAAATTTTGATGAAGTCCCATTGATCCATTGTTTCTTTTGTTGACTGTGCTTTTGGTGTCATATCCAAGAAATCATTGCCAAACCTAATGTCGTGGGGATTTCCCCCTCCTTTTTCTTATACGTTTTATAGCTTTAGCTCTTATGTTTAAGTCTTTGATCCTTTGAATTGTTTATGGTGTAAGGTCCAACTTCATTCTTTCGCACAAGGTTATCTAATTTTCCTAACACCATTTATTGAAAATATTGCCCTTTCTCCCACTGAATGGCCTTGCATGTATCTTCTATGGTTAAGTTTCTGTTCAAGTCTTGTGTCCATTGTCTAAATGAATTCTTTTTTAACTGTTGAGTTCAGGGGCACCTGGGTGGCTCAGGTTAGGAATCTGACTCTGGCTCAGGTCATGATCTCATGGTTCATGGGTTTGAGCCCCACATTGGACTCTTGTGCTGACAGTACAGATTCTGTCTCCCTCTCTCTCTGCCCTGCCCCCCACTCATGCTTTGTCTCTCTCTATCAAAAACAAATAAACATTAAAAAAATTTTAACTGAAAAAAAAATTTTAACTGTTGGGGCGCCTGGGTGGCTCAGGTCATGATCTCATGGTTTGTGAGTTCGAGCCCCACGTCGGGCTCTGGGATGACAGCTCAGAGCCTGGAGCCTCCTTCGGATTCTGTGTCTCCCTCTGCCCCTCTGCTGCTTACACTCTGTCTCTCACATTGCCTCAAAAATAAATAAACATTTAAAAAAAATTTTTAACTGTTGAGTTCAGACTATTCTTTATATATCATGGATATCAATTGTTGGTTGGACATGTAATTTGCAATTTTTTTTTCAGTCTCTAGCTTGTCCTTTTATTAACAGGATCTTTCATAGAACAAAAGTTTTAAATTTGGACTCAGTCCAATTTATCAGTTTTTTTTTAAAAACATGTTTTTGAGAGAGAGAGAGAAGCAAGTGGGGGAGAGGGGCAGAGGGAGAGAGAGAAAGAATCTCAAGCAGGCTCCATGCTCAGTGTGGAGCCCAGCATGGGGCTTGATCCCCTCCCATGGATCAGGACCTGAGCCGAAATTAGGAGATGCTCAACCGAGCCACCTAGGTGCCCCTGCTTTTTTTTCCCCCCCGGTTATTGTAGTTTTCAGTTCTAACATTTCTATTTGGTTCTTCCTTATACCTTTGCTTTGCTGGGACTTTCTACATCTTCATTTGTTTTAAGCATGTTCATTTTAGCTCACTGATGCATTTTTATGATGGTGTCTTAAAATTTCTCGTTAGATAATATCTTGAATAGAAGTGGTGAAGGTGGGCATCCTTGTCTTGCTCCTGGTCTTAGAGGAAGAGCATTCAGTCTTTAACCATTATGATGTTAGCTGTGGGTTTTCTTATATGCCTTTGATTATATTCTTGTTTTCTTCTATTCCTACTTTATTTTTTCAAGAAGTGTATTTAAGTGCTTTTTCTGCTTCAGTTGAGATGATCATATGGTGTTTGATCCCTTTATTCTGTTAATGTATTGCATTGATTGGTTTTTGTAGTTGAACCATTTTTGCATTCCAGGAATCAATCCCACTTGGTCATGGTGTATAACCCCTTTAATGTGTTATAGATGGCTACTTAGTTACTTTTGATGGCTAATATTTTGTTGAGAGTTTTTACATTTATGTTCACCAGGGAAATTGGTCTATAGTTTTCTTTTCTCAGACTGTCCTCAGGCAATGCTGGACTCATAAGAAGTATTCCCTCTTCTTCAATTTTTAAGAAGAGCTTCAGAAAGATTGATGTCAGTTCTTTAAATGGTAGAACTCGCCAGTGAAGCCATTTGGTCCTGGACTAAAATTATTTTTTTTGATTTAAATTTTAGTTAATATACAGCACAATATTGGTTTCAGAAGTAGACTTCAGTGATTCACCACTTACATACAACACCCAGTGCTCATCACAAGTGCCCTCCTTAATGCCCATCACCCATTTAACCCATCTCCCACCTGCTTCCCTCTGTCAATCCTCAGCTTGATCTCTATCATTAAGAGTCTCTTGTGGTTTGTTTCCCTTTCTTCTCCCCTCGGCCCCTTTCCATATGTTCGTCTGTTTTGTTTCTTAAATTCCACATATGAGTGAGATTTTTAAAGTTGTATTTTCCGGGGCACCTGGGTGGCTCAGTCGGTTGAGCGTCTGACTTCGGTTCAGGTCATGATCTCGCAGTTCGTGGGTTCGAGCCCCGTGTCGGGCTCTGTGTTGACAGCTCAGAGCCTGGAGCCTGTTTCAGATTCTGTGTCTCCCTCTCTCTCTACCCCTCCCCTGCTCGCACTCTGTCTCTCTCAAAAATAAACATTAAAAACTTTTTTTAAAAATTATATTCCCCCCCCCCCCCTACTTTTACTAGCTATCATTTTACTGTGAAGGCTTTCCATCAACTGGGTGTCACTATAGTTCTTCCTCAAAATTGGTTGGTATAATGGTAACCTCCAATATGTGTGGGTTTATCCTGAGAGAGAAAGAGAGTGCAAGCTGGGGTGAGGGGTAGAGAGAGGAGAGAGAAAGAATCCCAAGCAAGCTCCACACCATCAGTGTGTAGCCTGACGTGGGGCCTGAACTCATAAACCACGAGATCGTGACCTAAACCAAAACCAAGAGTTGGACGCTGAACAGACTGAGCCATCCAGGCATGTGTTTTTTGTTTTTTTTTTAATGACATATTGATTCAACGTTTTTCACAACTCCTCATTTTATTCAGACTGCCCCCAAACTGTCCAATGGGACCCCTTCCATCTGACTCCAATGTCCTATTGCGATATACCCATTAGTCTTAAAGTACTTTCTTGCTTTCAGACCAAAAAGATACTTTTCACTCATTTTTTAACTTACCTAGCTGTAGATCCAGCCTTTTCTCCACGGAACATGCTGGATAAAGGGTGAGTGACGCCTGTTCCCACTCCCCAACTGGCCAAGATGCGGCTGTCAGCCAGCAAGCCATCAAATGCGCCATCATGTCCTGGTCCAATGCCCCATGCATGCATACCCAGCTGTGACCATTCCTGAGCGCCCAGGCCCCAGCTACAGTGGTCACAGAGTGGAAGCGGTAAGACCAAGATCTCATCCAGGAGGGTGGTGGGAGGCAGGACTATGCATGAACCGAGGCTCTAAGCCGCACTGTGCATGCTCCATTGTCCCCTCAGACTTCACTCAAAAACATGAATCCAAAGACAACATTATTAAGAATATCCAAGATGGCAGAGACAGAACATTAAAGCCCCAGAGCAGGGAACTTCTGAGCACAGGTCCGAGTATGTCTTCTGTTTCTCAATTTTGTATTTTTTCCCATATAAATCCTAAAAGCTCTTGCTGTTTGATTTATAGGTTTCTATAGTGAACACAATTTTCCCATTGTATTTGCTAACTGGACAGTTATGAGACATAGAAATATCATTTTGTACTGTTGCTTTTGATGGCTACTTCTCATGTCATATCTCACCATTTTAGTGAAATGTAATGTTTCCGTATCAGTTCTCTTGGGCTTTCTAAGTAGAAAAAAGCACCTATAAATAGCTATCACTTGAGCACTTAGCACTGCTAGGTACTGTTGTATGTCATCTAATCCCCAGAAGCCCTTGAAGCTGGTGTGATCGTCACACCCGATTCACAGATTGGGTATGTGAAAGAGCAGAGACTTGCCCAAGGCCAAAGAACTAATGTCTACGTGTTAGCCAAAATTTCAGAGCCAACCGCAAGCCTCAACCACGAGGCTAGAACATTTCTACATAGGTTAGGTTAAGCCCCCTTCATTTCTGTTTGAAGACTGAGTACCTGGGGTAATACTTTCAGAAAAGCGCTAATGGTAGTGACAGCAAACATCTTTCTCTTGTTCTTGATTCTAACTGGAATGTCCAATGCTTCATTTTTAAGTATGATACTGACGGTTGTGGCTTAAAACGGAAACCTTTGCAACATGAGGATATTAGTAATGTATCTTTTCCTAAAATAAAGAACTGAAACTCAATCTAGCTGAAAGAGGGATGGGTCACGAGACCCTGTTAATATGGGTTTCCGTTCCAAAGGTTTATTCCAATCACATTTATAGTACATAAAATAGCGATACTCTCTTGTTGAGAAAACAGAAAATGTGGCCACAGGGTTGATGCCAACTTAAATATAAGCCTCTACCTAAGGCAAGATTTCCTATCTACAGAATTCAACTAATATGAGACACGTACAAAGAAATCAATTCAACAGCTTCCCTTAAAGATACGCAAGAAATCAAAAGAAGACAGTTTTTGTGGGAGGCTGATATGCACATTTTATTTAACAAACATAATGTACAAGACTAAAAGAACTGTATATATTCCCAGGAGAATTCAGAGTGTGTATACCTGGATTAGCACCTAGAAAGTACATAGAAAAGAACAACGGAAGAGGGGGAAAGCTTTCTGCAAAAATCACTTGGGCTCGGGTTCCTAAGTGCAGATTCTCACTGGCATCGGATAGTAACTCCTCGCACTCCACATGAGCTCCGTGATCGGCTGACTCGGTTAACTGCTTCACGCCTTTAGCGCTTCGTGACAACAGGTACGTCAACCGCATGGCCCTTGCGGGGAAATTTAAGTAAAGGATACAGAGTTTTATACTCACCCTAGTTTTATTCCAAAATTACTGCGCTACAAATCTGTGTGGTACGCTGTTAGGAAGATACTGAGATACTGCTTGTGTCATGTGACCTTGTTTCAGAACGATGCCCTGGAATTATGCACAATTTCACAGGTACGCTGATAATCTATAGAAATCACTGACTGGAAGGAGGATCACACGTGGCGTATTTAGGTTATGAAGGGTTCCGTTAGGATTAAAACGGTTCCACACTGCCAGTGGCTGTAAAGCCTCAGTATCAGTTGACCGCACTGTGCATTTAATACAATATTCTTTGGTTACATCATATTAACCACAAGGAGGACAGCTTCCTTGTCTACACAATAGATTAGTGGTTCTCAACTGAGGGCGAATTTGCGCCCACTCCACCCTGGAAACATTCGGCGATGTCTGGAGGAGATTTTTCACGACTGTGGGGGTTGCCACTAGTGTCTAGTGGGTATCGAGGCCAGGAATACTGCTAAACGTCCTGTAATGCACAGGGAAGCCCTCATAACAAAAAGTCCTCAGGCCCCAAATGTCAGTAGCACTGAGGTGGAGAAACCCTGAAAGAGGTTTATATGACATGCGTCTGGGTTGCCCATAGAGTCAAAGGTCTGCTGCAGACGGAGGCAGAAAGAAGGGTGCTACAGCTCTGAGGAGTTCCCCATCGGCTCTCGCCAGTGGAGGCCTGTTCACTCCTGTCTTCTGATCTAGACCCAGGACCAGCTCCTTTACGAAGACCTCTATAAATACCTCCTGAATGAGTGGAGGACGACGGTGCAAGAGGCGTGGTTCAAAGTCTTCAAATGACTATCTTGAACAGTAACTTGATACGACCTAAAAATTATTCTGAACCTCAATGGTGTCACAGTCTCTGACTGATTATACAGAACCTCAAAGTTAGGCTAACATACTGTTAAAGACGGAGTCAATATCTTCAGGGGAGTATGTCTAACGTTTCTAGATTCATTCAAGTGGGGCAAACCAAATAAAATGGTGTTAAAGGCAAACATTCAATATACTTCATTTTAAACTAAAAAAATTAACGCATGAAACGCCATGCACAGCAGACACCATTCCTTTTTTTTTTTTACATATTTACAATTTTACATATTTACTTATCAATATATCTTCTATCTTTACAATTATAAAATTATTTCAAACTGTAGAAGAGTGGTACCATACATTTTGTAGCATTCATTTGTTTTATCCTTTAAAGGCAATTATTTACCCAAATCCAAACCACAGTGAATGCCACAGAGGAAGCACGTAGGAAAACCATGGACAAAAAACAGATTTAGACAAAACTTTCACATAAGCCTTAAATGAATCTATTTCAGTAACTCAAATAAATAGTATTTTATTATTTACTAAGCTTCCCCTGCCAGGAAAAACAAAACAAAACAAAACAAATAGAACAATCCCCACAAACTGTACCTTTAAAAACGCTCTGGCATTTATAAGCATTAAGTTATAGTCTAGATCCCAATCATGGACTGTAGTAAGGGCTAGCTACAATTTAGGCTCAAATAAATACTACCCATGTAAATATTTATCATCCTGCATAAACTTGAGGTTGCAATGGTGGAGGCAGTTTATCATTTTCAACATTTTCAGAGTCAATAGCTGCTAAAGACTGATTCGGGGGCTTAATTTCGAGTGGATACTTCTCAACAATGTCTTGAACCTCTTTTGCAATTCCATCTGTCCACTCTATGAGGTCTTTTTCAAGTTTCTTGGCTTCACTCATGATCCTTTCTTGCCGTTCATTCAACTGAGACAGAAGATCCAAGTTCTTATACATTTGCTTAACCCCTAAGCAAGCATCAGGAGACCAATTCTCAGATTCTTGCTTCCTGGGAGAAGTCTGGCCGGACATGTATCGATCAAAATCTTCCTGACTTAAATTCAAAGACTGAGCATCTAACTTCTCAATGAAAGCCACAGCACAGCACTAGAAAAAACCAGAAGGTTATTTACTATAGCCATAAGGGGAAAGGTACAAATATTCAAATACATCTTTTTAAATCCTTTTATTATGGTGAATTTAAAACAGAATCAAAAGTAGGAAAAAACAGGTAATGACCCACCATGGACTTCAGCTTCAAAAATTACCAACTCAGAGGCACTTGGGTGGCTCAGTCGCTTGAGCCTCAACTTTAGCTCAGGTGATGATCTCACAGTTTGTGAGTCTAAGCCCTACGTTGGGCTCCCTGCTGTCAGTGCAGAGCCTGCTTCAGATCCTCTGTACCTCTCTCTCTGCCCCTTCCCTGCTTGAACTCTTTCAAAAATAAATAAACCAAACAAAACAAAATTAACAACTCACAGCAAATCTGTTTTTCTTTCTCTTTCTTTCTTTTCCTTCCTTCCTTCCTTCCTCCCTCCCTCCCTTCCTTCCTTTTATTGGCTCATTTATTTTGAGGGAGAGAGAGTGTGAGCACACCCAAGCAGGGGAGAGGCAGAAAGAGAGAGAATCTTAAGCAGGCTCCATGCCCAGCACAGAGCCCGATGTGGGGCTTGACCTCACAACCATGTCATGACCGGAGCCAAAATCGAGAGCTGGATGCTTACCTGAGCCACCCAGGCATCCCAATCATGTTTCCTTATACTCCCACCTGAAATAATACATTTCTTCCTTAGGAAAAAAAAAAAAAAAAAAAAGAATTGCATTGCCAACTCCCATTGGGCCTGTGAGAAATTCAGTCCTCTCCTTGGGTTGTTCAAAGGTCTAGGGGTCTTATACGGAGTGAAATGTCGGGGGAGGCACCTTCAGTGTTTGTTCCACACTGGCTACAGAGTTTCCCGTGGACAAAAACTGAATGATTCCTCAAACTCGGAGACTCTCTGCTTCCCTGCCATGTTGCAGGGAAGAGGAACCACTGTTGGGACTGGGAGCTCTAGGGGCAAGTGACTGGGGAACATGTCCCGTAAAGCCATTCCCCTTTGAGGTCCTGCCAGCCCCACAATGCTCACTCAGGGCTTGGCCAGCTACTGGGCACATCAGCAGGTACTGGAGTGGCACACAGACCTCTGGTCCTCTAAGGACCTTTGGTGCTTTAACGTCAAGTGGTTGAAAGAACAGGCTTTGAAATCAAGCAACCTGAGTTGTCACCTCCGTCATATGTTGGCCAGGAGTTTCTGTGAGCCTGGGGAAAGTTACCTACTGTCTCTGGGGTTCCTGTATCTGTAAAACGGGAAATACCACCCAGATTTATTGTGAGAATGAAGCAATCCAGCACGTGTAACGTGCTTAGCTCACAGGTCGGCAGTAAGAAATGAACAAGCGGGAGCAATTATTAGTACAGAATCCTTGGGCAAATGCTCAGTGAAGCAGACATCTGTTGGCTATACTTTCTCATATTGATTTAATTTGACAAAGAAAATGAATTTTCGCATTTTCTTAAAAAACTATTTTCACAAGAAAGACATGCCATATAAACAGAGGGAAACGGGCAGCTCTCAGAATTTCTTCTGAGAACTCATTCCCAGGATCCAACATTATTACACATAAAAAAGGGAATCATCTTTTTGAGGAATATTTAGCAAATCTACTACAACGGACTCATCTGACAACAATGGGCCCATCTGACCCTGCCATACAGGTGCCCACCGTGTCCGTGGATGTGCTGCAGTCCCCGGAGAGAGGAGGAATCTAAGAGGATTCTAACATTCCTGGCATGGATGGATGCTGTTGCCCCAAGTGGAAACAGCGTATATGAGAAAGGAGAAAACCATTTGGTGGGGAAGTAGGTTTAGTTTTGAAAAAATTAAATTTGAGGCCCAATAAATAGCCAGAAGTGGAGCTCAGCAGGAGGGCAAGCAGGTGACGTGTGTGTGTCATCACTGTGCAGATGACAGCAGAGCGGCGGCCAGAGCAGACAGCCTAGGGAGAGAGATGCATAGAGGACAGCACCCCACGGAAAAACCCAACTTGAGAAGACACAAAGCTCACAAGGAGACAAGTAAGGAGTGGAACTCTGAAATCCAAAGGCAGGAAGTTCTAGAACAAAGGAGTTACCAAGAATGTTAAAGAAGTAAGATGAAGGCTGACAGTTTTCATGGGATTTGACTTCTGCCGGAGCAGTTTCACTGGAGCAGAGGGATCAGAAGCCGGACTCTGAATCAGCAAGAGGACGGAGACATAAGGTGCTAACAGGGCTGTAGGTCAAGGTGCTGGGAAGCTGCAGGGAAAAGGGGAGCCAGCAGCCTCCACTGCTGACCACCAGGACGACCCTCAAACACCTCCCAGCCCTGCTCATTTCTCTACTACCAGCCACGTCTCCATCTTCATAATTCTCAGGGATTTTCCACACTTTCTCATGTTCTCTGGATAAAGAACTAAATCCAAAAGGCTCTTCCTGGCAGTCAAGTGCATGTTTTCACTTATGTTAAGAAACGCTTACTTCAGCTACTTAAACTTTTGGGGGAGTATAGTTAAACCACCATGTGTCTGGGAGGATGAAAACTACTGCAAATAATGGAACAAGCATCATTTTGAAAAAGGGCATTCCCAGGACGGGCTAAATGGGTGATGGGTATAAGGAGTGCACTTGGATGAGCACGGGGTGTTGTACGTGATGAATCACTGAATTCTACATCTAAAACTAGTATTACGGTGCATGTTAACTAACTGGAATTTCATAAGAGCTTGCAAAAAGGAAAAGAGCATTCCCAGCTCCCCGCAAACCACATCCCCAGATGCTACCACAACAGTCATGAGCGGCTGGGTGCCATGGCTGAGGGTGAGGTTAACCGGGGCAGGTCCAGGTTCTGCAGCACTGGAAATTTATACACTTTTGGGAACCCACTTAAAGGAAAACAAAATACAGAATCAGGAACAAAAGGGAATACATATTTAGCATTTAAAAATAAATCACAACAAATTTCTGGAAGCTTGGGAGATTCAAGCTTGTCTTTTTAGATTCAATTGTCTTTTTAGACAATTTACTAGAAACGCTGCCTTATGTAACCTGGTTTCCTCTCCCTATCACCCTGTACAACTTCCTACCCAGGAAAGAAGGCACATAAGGTATCCCGAGGCTCAAATCCATTAGTAAATCTAGTCTCAAGCAAACAAACAAAAGTTAAGTGGTCAGTAAAAGGAAGTATTCAGCCTTACAACTTAGATACACATATTTTAATGCCATCTTGCCTAGAATCAATCAGCACGGTTAACAACAGTCGAAAATCATTTCACGTCCTCTAGACTGACCCTTGCCTAAAATCTCAGGATTCAGTTCTAAGAGATCATTTATAGAAATAAAGCAAAAAATAATTCTTAAGTCTTTCAATAAAGAAGTCAAAGTCCATGATCTGATTTATTCATGGTTGAAACAACCCAACTAAGTGAATGGCCCTTTGAACCAGGACCTGGGGAAGTGATGGCCAACAGCACCAGACACTCCTCCACGTGACTATCGTGTCTTCTGTAAGAGGATCACAATCTCTGGTCAAGTACTGAGAGGTGGGGTGTTTGCCCGGCCCAGTCACGTGTGCTGTGTGACAGCAAGCAAGCCTCTTTAGCTTTACTGATTCCTCAACTCACGGGCAGTAAACTGTCACAGGCCTGTGAGTGATGTGTCACATCCCTAAAATAAATACCTTCACGGTTCCTCTCTGTAACTCCAGGAAATCAAATCCTTACCAGATTGGTGAAATAGTAGCCATCCTCTCCAGTCATCAATCGGCTTGGGTTGCAGAAGCGGGTGATATACTGGATATTGGACTGAAGGCGTGGGGGGTTGCCCTTCAAAACAATGTAGATGAGAGTGGGTAAAAAGTCATCGGCTGATGCTGGCTCGTTCTTGGTGATCTTAATGGCATTGAAGATGTGCTTGCTACACTTGGTGATGCAGGCCAACTTATCTCGAGGTACACGCTTAGAATCCATTTCAATGATATCTATAAAGCAGAAAAGACACTGCTTCCAATGAGAAAATGATTACATAAAAGAAGTATTAGAATAATCATTTTTTAGTCTATCAAATTACAGAGGTTAACCCTTTCTCCACCAGGTAACTTAGTATATAAAAAACTTTGACCACAGAAACTGTAAACACTAGCTCATCATTACAGAATGTGTAACCAGGCACAGAACCACAGACCAGGCATTATATGCATTATTTCTGTGCTCCACAAGCCTATTTCTTTTCCATCCTCAGATTGTACAATGGATACTACTTGTAGGAAGGGAACTGAGGTTCAGAGAAGTTCCATAATTTGCCCAAAATTATACAGACAGCCAGTGACAGAGGGCAGATTCAAGTCTGATTCTCTAACGCATGCCTTTAATCACAATGGTGAACTGCTTATGAGCTCCTTGGAGAATTAAGAGCGTTTTTCCTGCTTCTGTTCCTCTAATACACTGTAAAAGTCAGTTTAGGAAGCCTACTGCTTTTTAGAAAGGTGGGTACTATACAAAGCACCATTGTATTGGATATAAAAATACAGCTGCTAAAATCTATCACATGTATAGTCCATAGCGGCCAGTCCCCACGGCATATAAATCTCCACCAGCTACAAACACCTACAGCACTTTTATGACATTTATAACCTACTAGTTAGCACAGGGGATAAAGCAAGGGTATACATTTACTCTCATTCATTCCCTTCAGAGAAAAATTACTTCACTGCCCCAAACTACCACTAAGTGCCAGGCTCTTGCAAATGGACACTCTGTGCCACAAAGACCGGGAGGTGGGGAGGAGTTCAGCACCACTAGAACAACAGAAGAGGAAGGAGGGAGTGCGCCTCTGGATAGGCATTTCTGCCTGCCATCTGGAGCAGCGTGAAAGAAGAGAGCTGAGGCAGGTTAATTTGAAAGCAATTTCTGGTCAACAGCAGCAACAAAAGGTTCTGATTTAGGTGGGGTGATGGCGCATGTCACGGTTCTTTCTGCTCCCAGCTCTCATCCCGGAGGTCGGTTACTGGGAGGAATCCTCACGGACCACCAGCCATGGAAGACTAATGTATGGGACAGAAACACCCGACAGTGCAGAGGCTGTATTTTAACTTCCTAACGCTTCTAGTCCCTGTACATACATGTCTATTGTATGCTTTTGCTTATTTTATGGTTTAGTTCCTTTACTCTTTCAATGATGGGTTGTAATTATTGTTACTATGTCTCAAACTATTTTCTTTTTCTATTTGAGTAGAATGTATGTAAAAAAGATCTGGGGCAGGGGGGTGCCTGGGTGGCTCAGTTAAGCGTCTGACTTTGGCTCCATGATTTGTGGGTTTGAGCCCTGCATCAGGCTTTGTGCTGACAGCTCAGAGCCTGGAGCCTGCTTCAGATTCTGTGTTTCCCCCCCTCTCTCTCTCTGCTCCTCCCCCCTCCTCTCTCTCAAGAAAAAACATTGAGAAAAAAAAATTTTTTGAGACTTTTTAAAAACTGTTTTTACTACTGTTTTTATCCTGTTTAGCTTTCTACCTTTATTGTTGGCTTTTATTTTTTATTTTAAACCTTTCTCTCATTTTAAACCACTGTCTCATTATTTTTTCTTTAAGTCTTGTTTAAAAAAGTTTTAAAGTTTATTTATTTCTGGGAGAGAGAGAGAGAGAGAGAGAGAATTCGTGTGTACGTGAGCATGCAAACAGGGGAGGGGCAGAGAGAGGGAGACACAGAAACCGAGGTAGGTTCCAGCCTCAGAGCTGTCAGCACAGAGCCTGACACAGGGCTGGAACCGGTGAACTGTGAGATCATGACTGAGGCGAAGTCAGACACTTAGCTGACCGAGCCACCCAGGTGGTCCTATTCTTTAAGTTTTTGTTTTTTTTTTAATGTTTATTTATTTTTGAGAGAGAGAGAGAGAGAGACAGAGCGTGAGAGGGGGAGGAGGAGAGACAGAGGGAGATACAGAATCCGAAGCAGGCTTCAGGCTCTGAGCTGTCAGCACAGAGTCCGACGTGGGGCTCGAACCCACAAACCGTGAGATCATGACCTGAGCCGAAGTTAGATGTTCTACTGACTGAGCCAAATGGGGCATCTGGCTGGCTCAGTTGGAGGAGCATGGGACTCCTGATCTTGGCGACATGAATTTGAGCCCCATGTGGGATGCAGAGATTACTTAAAACTTAAAAAAAAATAAATAAAAGTGAATTACTTTTTATCTGGATGCATGTGTAGCTGCCACTGCCAAGAGGGAGGGCCAAGAGTGTAAAAAGAGAAGGGAAGGGAAAAGAAAAAAAAGAGGGAAGGGGGTATAGATTTCCGTCACACTTTGTCCTGCAGCAACCCCTCCTCTAGAATCCTTTAGTCTGAAGGAAGTTTTCTGGGGGGAACTCTTTTGGACCCCCCCCCCCTTTTGTAGCCAGTTCCATGATTTGCACTGCTCTAAAGCCTAAAGGAGGAGATCTGGGAGGAAATAACAACAGGAAACTCACCACCATATTAATTCTTTGAGCAATGATTTCCTGCCCTAATCTGTCTGCTCTTATTTACTTTTCAGAATCCTCAGATAACTGCTTTGTGTCTGCCATCCAGGGCTTTTACTTGTAGTCAGTAGGAAGGACAGGCTGAGGGTGGGTCCTCCATCTTAGCAGAAGTCTTAGATTTATCGTTCAAGTTTTGTAAACAAAGTAGGCTGTAGCTCCAAGTCATGATTCCTCAACCTTGGCACTAATGAGATTTTGGACTGGATAATTTTTTTTTTTTTTGTAGGGGACTGTCCTGTCTTGCATGATGTTTAATAGCATCCGTGGCCTCACTTCTAGATGACAGATGTCAACTGAAACGGAAAATGCCTTATTCAGTATATTTATCAACAAAACTGACAGTGCTGATTGGTAGCACCTGGGACAATGTAGAGACATTTAACGGATGTCTCCATATTGAAGACCACTGTTACAGACCGTCCTCTCTGGGACTCCTGTACTTAGGCTAACAATTTCAGATTAGGAACACAGTGATCATTAGAACCTTTGGCCCTCCTAGAGGCAGAACGTATCTGTACTTGGACTGGCAAGATACGGGGGTTAAGATGAGGAAGAGTAAGAAAGCTTTTAAAATTTTATGGCCAGGGGCGCCTGGGTGGCTCAGTTGGCTGAGTGTCTGACTCTTGGTTTTGGGTCAGGTCATGATCTTATGGTTTGTGGGTTCCAACCCACATCAGGCTCTGTGCTGACAGTGTGGTGCCCACTTGGGATTCTCTCTCTCTCACTGCTCCTCCTCCTCTCTCTTTCTCTCTCTCAGAGTAAACATTAAAAAATAAAATAAAATCTTGTGGCCAAATTTCTACTACTAAAATACCTCTTCAAACTCCAACTCAGATGACTTGAGAGAAAAAAGTTTCATCTCTCAAATTCTATTAACAAACTGTTGATGTATTAAAATCCTCTTAGTTCTATTCTTAAGCAAACAATGGTCTGGCTCCTGTAGTTTCTGGTTTTATAAGGTCTATCCTATGGCATTTCAGAAAAGAGTCCCAAACATAAACTCCTTTGAAGTACTTTAAACATAAACCAATTGGTCTTGAACTTGGTAAGAGTCTTTGGGAAAAAACACAAGTACAATGTCCATATCCAGGCTTCTCACCTTCAATCTCTTATGATGTTCCCTGAGCAAAAGGTAGGAGTGGGGGTGGGCCTTGACCCAAAGGAGTCAATTCATGAAGCCTATAACACAGCCTTGCAGAAAAGCTTTGAACAACAAAGATGACAGTATTTAGCTAGGCCAGTTAGACTCTGCAAGGGGAATTACAGAAAACAATTCATTTAATAACAGGAGTTAAAATGCAGAGATATACAAAGAGAAGCAGAACCTGAAAGAGCGCAAGAATCATGTTAACAGCAGATATCCCAGTCCCCAGAGGGGCTGTGGAGCTAAGTTTCCGTGAGAGTGTGGCTTCCTTTCCTACCTTGATAATCTCTTAAGTAACCCCCTATTTCTTCCTGTAACATGAGTGAGTCTCTAATTCTTACAACCAAAGGAGCCTACCTAATGGTTTGCCTCCAACACTGCTAACAGCAGCTGAGCAACTAACTTTCTTTCCCAGCAGAATTTCACCAACATTCTCTAAATGGGCAAGTCTTTCCAACTCTTCTTAATTGAGGAGAAGCTGGTCAAGGTTGGATGTCTTCTCTAGTAGGAGCAATTTGTTTTGGTTCTTTGCTTTTTTAAAATTTTCATGGGCTATTTCTGCTGGGCTATTCCTATGACTAAGAAACAGAAACCTTATTAGGTGCCTGGACCTGTCCAGGATGCTGGAACCACAAATTCAGGGCACTTCATTTACTTCTTAGACAAACCAGAAAAATAATCCAAAGCACATCTCTAATTACCAATTAGAGAGACATCATTTTAATATGTAACTTCAGCTCGGGGAGTACCTTGTACCACCAACTCCCTTCCTCCCTCTAAAATTATCTTGAATATACAAATGCCATTGAGTTTTAAGAAATTAGCCTTAGCTGCATTTGACCTTGGTTTAGTTCAATGCCCAAGAAATAAGAGACCCTGGTCACAGAAAATAAAGGGGAAATGTAGTTTACCTGCTAAGGTGAATACTTCAAATTTATAAAACTAGCACTCTTGCAAAAGGCTTTTCCCACATTCCAATATACCTCTGGCAATACCTTACTGTCTGGCTGCTCACTGACCTAAGTATGGATTTATGTTAACTTCAAGGAGAAACACCCAGATAAGAAAGCTCTCAGTTTCACTGACCTGTGATTGCTTTCACCACCATATCAGATACTTCGGAAATTTCTTCATTAACAGGGACGCAAAGCATCTGAGGTGTGACCCAGTGCAGGGCTCTACAAAGAGGGAAAGACAGTAAAAATCCCAAGAATAGACTGCAGCCATTTGTCTTGTCATGTCCTTCAGTTAAGGGGAAATATGGGACACCACTGACTAATGAGGCCATCGTAGGCCCAAGCATATCGCTGCTGAACATATTAGGGGCTGAGCTGAAGTAACTAGAATCCTTAAATGAGGCTTCTCTTCGGCACTTATCACAAGGAAAGCAGAAGACAACTTTACTGGTTGAAATGAGATTATACTGAGGCTGAAGAGAAATTTGAGGATAAAGATCTGAGAAGAATCTGCTGCTTCCTCTCTTCACTGTCCATCACCCTTAATGTCCACTTAGGCTCTGCCTTCAACTTATGAGACTGAGTAAGAGATCAACAAGTGTGTGTCGCCCTAGTCTGAATCACTGAATTTCCTGGCCACACCCTAGCTTCCCAGCAGAGACTCTGCTGCTGACCCTCACCGGTTGTCTGACAAATGCTCTCACCCTGCATGTCAGTCCAAAGCCCATCTAGCTCCTTCTGGCTCCATGTGGCACCTTTCCAATACCAAGTCCTCACTTCTGGGGTGACACTACCAAGAACAGATCTACCAATTACCAGCCCCACTGTCTGGGAACACCGTTTGGATTCCTAGGGCCCCTCCTCCAGAAACACCTGTGCACAACCAATCTCAGACCTATTCCCACATTTAGATGGCCTATTTCCTAAGTGTTTCACTGCCACCAGAATAGAGCCCTGGGGGAATAGAGCCCACTCTACTGCCCATGGAAGATTAAGCACTTTGGGAAGTGTTATCAACCCAGTGCTAGGGGGAGGATGTAATTGGAGGAACAGCTAAATAAGGAGCACCACTGGTTGTGGGGGGGGGGGGGGGGGAATCATGACACCTTAATATGGGTATGTCCAGCTTAACTTCCTGCCTCACAAGACAGGACAAAGCAATGAGAAGTAATGAAATTTCCACCTGTTCCTTGGAAGTTTTGGAGATTTTGAAACAATCTCAAACACTGGATCTGCTTCTCATCTAAAGCTGCTGGAGTCAGAAGGATAAGCAAGAAGGTGATTTCAGGCCTTTCCTCCTAGCAATTTACCATATTCCTTGTCTTTCTGACACCACAAAGAAGCTCAGTGCTAAGGCTGGCAGGTCCCTTTGCTGTTATTTGCCCTCAAGGTTTGAAATGCAAGTGCTCTGTTCTCCCACAGTGTGTTCTTCCCATGGTAGGTAGTAAACACAAGACAAAGCAAAACAACCAACTACCGGATCCTCTTTTGAATAGCGAGATCTTTCTTCTCATCATCGGTAGTTTCTGGACAGAACACATACTTATAGAGACGAGTCATGATGTACTTTTCGATCTGATCCATTATCTTCTCAACTTTTTCCGGAGGCACTGAAATATCCAAATGGACACAAAAGCTCAAGAGAGGGATGGACAGTTTATTTTTATTTTTATTTTTTTTTCAATATATGAAATTTATTGTCAAATTGGTTTCCATACAACACCCAGTGCTCATCCAGGGATGGACAGTTTAAATTAAGAATATGTTTTCATAGTTTTTCCGACATAGCAGAAAACTAATTTACTAGTTAATACATTAAATATACCCAGAAACAAAAGTACAAGATGTTACATTAAAAAATATCCTTTAGGGGCGCCTGGGTGGCTCAGTCAGTTAAGTGTCTGACTTTGGCTCAGGTCATGATCTCACAGTTTGTGAGTTCGAGCCCCACGTCAGGCTCTGTGCTGACGGCTCAAAGCCTGGAGCCTGCTTCGGATTCTGTGTGTCTGTCTCTTTGCCCCTCCCCCACTCATGCTCTGTCTGTCTGTCTCTGTCTCAAGAATAAATAAATATTTAAAAAAATTTTTTTAAATAAAAAAATAAAAAATACCCTTTAAAAACTTAACCTCAATTTTTGGGACTGCCTCTCACAGAACTGCCAGTTCTAACCTAAGCTGCTTGGCGGGACCTAATAGGTTGTATGCCTTGCCAAGTGGGAAGACCTCAGCATGGCTCACACTATTGCTACATTAGAAAAGCACTTGAAATTCCCAAAACAGAATGACAGCAACCCACTCTTCCATTTTTTCTGAGGTTTACTATAAAACCTTGGAGATTTGGAGGTGTACAGGTGGGGCTTATTTCTCATTTATACATGTATGCTAAGTATATCCTAAAACCCAACATCAATGGAAGTCAAATTCAAGAAAATCTCAAAAACCCTACAGCTCTAAGTCACTGATTCTCAATTTTTATTCCACCCCCACCCATTTGAGGAATACATAATCATGAAAAATGACTCACCATAATGGTGATTCCAAGATGGGGGTTTCATTTAGAAGCCTCCTAAATGGGTTTTAATCAACTCTGCCCCTGCCCCAATGGAATTATTAAACATTGTTCAATAAATGACCCAACTGCTGTGATTACTTTGGAATGATACACATGGTGGTATTGAAAGACACTCTAAGGATAAGACCAGCTACCAGGATGTCAGTGGAGTCATTTATAGGACAGAGTTGGCAAACCAGCCAGGCCATCAGAGAAACAGAGAAAGTTCTAAAAGACTCAAAGGTCAGACTCTGTACAACTGACCAGCAATCCCTTAATGGCTGGCTACCAAAGTATTACCTTTTCCACGAGTCTGCATTCTTTCAGTCACATTCTGGTAGAAATCCTGAGTAAACTCTGACTGTTCCTCAATGCTTAAATCCTGAAAAAAAGGGACAAAGAGGTTGCTTGGTAGCTGAAGAAAGATCACGCATAAAGCTCTAAATTTTATAAAGTTTCCAAAATCCACTCCTTAATTGGTGCTAATCTCAAAAGTACCTACCAATTACATAACCCTGTAGAAAAGAAAAGTCTGTCCTGTAATGTTATTTACAACACCCCATGACCTCTTATTTCTTTTGATGTATATATGTATTCCTACATGGGTATAATGCATATGTTGATAATTTACACACTTATGTGCATTTCTATTTATCTGATCTACTTAATCATTTTTGGTGGCTTTCTCACATCTCATTATATTAAATGATGTATTTAACCAGTCTCTACCATTGTGCGTTTGGGCTCCTCTCTTTTTTTCACTATTATGTACAATTGTGTGGACTGTTTCTCTTGGGTTATTTCTTTGTGATACATTTTCAAGAGTGACATTAACAGTTCATAAATATGAACAACTTTGTATCTCTAAGTATCTACTGCTAGACTGTAATCCTCAGAAACTCCCAATGCAGAGTCATTAGCCATGTATGTGTATTTATTTCTCCAGGGCCCCTACAATAATGGTCTTCGTAATTTTTATTTGGGTTTACTCATTATGTGGTATAATATGTATACTTATTCCCTACTTTCTTTTCAAGAATAAAGTCTACATAAAATATAAACACAGTTCAGGGAGCCCAGGTGGCTCATGAGTTCACGAGTTCAAGCCCTGCATCGGGCTCTGTACTGACAGCTCAGAGCCTAGAGCCTGCTTCAGGTTCTGTGTCTCCCTCGCTCTGCCCCTCCCCTGCTCGAACTCTGTGTCTCTCTCTCTCTCTCTCTCAAAAAGAAATAAACATTAAAAAATATAAACACAGTTTAGCACAGTTAACTAGAAGATGATAGGGACGCTTGGGTGGCTCAGTCGGTTAAGGGTCCAACTTTGACTCAGGTCATGATCTCATAGTTCATGGGTTCGAGTCCTGTGTCGGCTCTGCTTACAGCTCAGAGCCTGGAGCCTGCTTAGGATTCTGTGTCTCCCTCTCTCTCTGCCCTTACCCCTCTTGCACTCTGTCTTTCTCTCTTTCTCTCTCTCTCTCAAAATAAATAAACAAACACTTAAAAACAACTAGAAGATGATAGGAAGAAACACAAAACATGGAGAGAAACAGAATACAGAGGCAGGAACAACAGAAAACGTAGTCCTTAAAGATAGAGAAATTAGTCCAGTCAGTCCAGTTTAGTCTCTAACTAAACTTTCTAGCAATCAACACCAAGAAAAAATAGTCACATAATTGGGTGTTCAAAATATAAATGCAAACGAACCCTTCAGGTGAAATTCTGACACCAAACCCAGAAATTTCTCTCAAGGGTTCTCCTAAAGACTCACTGTAGAAGGGCATGATCATGGCCCAGGACAAATTCCACAGGACCGTTTTTCACAGCCTGCCTCTATGCAGGCCAATGACAGCATGCCGGCAAGGGCCCATAAGGCCTTGGTGAAAGCATGCAGTCCCTGTCACTGGCTTAAATCCCGAAAGACGCGTTAGGGTCCAGATCGTGTCGTTCTGCCTTTTACGATGTCCCTCCCACGTATCCTTTCCCGGTTTGGGCCTCAGCAACCCTCCCCTCGAGTATAGCTGCTCTCCCCAACTGTGACGTTTCTCACTTTTCAATCTGTCCTGCACCCCACAGTCCAACTGATCATCTGAGATTCAGATCTGAGCACAGAATGAGATTAATCATCGGAGCGTCATACTTCCAATGGTTGTCCATCAGATGAATGCCGAAGCCTGCACTCAGAATCACCACCCCTTCCTCCTTCCCGCTTACCCTGCCAGGTTACCCAATTGTTCTGAGGTCTGCTTTTGGCTATTCCACCTCTCCAACACTATAAAGTTACTCTCTGCCTGCATTACTTTGACTCCTCTCCAGTCTTCCAACAGCTGTCCGAGGAAGGCTGTGTTCATACCTTACTTCTAAGAGCGGTCTTTCATTCCCTCAGTCCAAACAGCCTTGTGGGCCTCACAGCACTCACAGTGCACCTGCTGCTTTCTTAACTAGGTATTTACAGAAGAGTCCTTTGGTTGAATTAAAATTGATCCCTTGTCTAAGCAAGAACTTGGTACTAAGTAAACTTTAGACGTTTTGAAATGTTGCTTTCATTTGTATTTACCACCATTTTCCAGTGCTGCCTTCCATTCTACCTTTTATTTTACGTTACACAGCTTTTAAAAAGTGAATACCACTAAACCTTTTACCTGATCCTTAAGAACAATATTTAAAAAGTTCAACTGCAGCTTGAAAACTGTTTTAAATTTCTCCACAGAAATAAGTATCTCTCCAGCACAAATAAATATCCTAATCGACTTCACTAATTTACTTCTAAGTTTTTTCATGTTTAACTCTGAAATGTAAGGTGCAAGTATGAAATATGGACCGTAAGTAATCTATATACAAACTTCCCTTTGTCAGTAGCAGATAGTAAGTAAAAAGCAACACTGCTCCCTCTGTTCCCCCAGTTGCTCCTGAGAAACTGAATTTATTTCTGGAATCCCTGGTTTATTTCACTGTCCTATATTTTAATTTTTTAATTAAAATCTCACCTAGTTGTGATGTCTTTCATTTTAGGATACATTTTGAAGTCTGCTAGATTTAGAAACCTCTCCTACCAAATCCTTGTTCCCAAACCCACCACACAAAAAGATTATATATTTGCTTTTTTTTCTAGAATAAATATAACATTGTAATTTAAATTTTTCTTACCTAGATCCAAGATACTATCTTTAGTCTTTTATTTTTTAAATGTTTGTTTACTTTGAGAGAGAGAGAGAGAGAGAGAGGGAAAGAGGGAGGGAGAGAGAATCTCAAGCAGGCTTAGCATTATCGGTGCAGAGCCTGACATGGGACTTGACCTTACGACCATGAGATCATGACCTGAGCTGAAATCTAGAGTTGGACACTTAACTGACTGAGCCATCCAGGCGCCCCAACAATCCTTAGTCTTTTAAATCTTTGTATGAACTAACTTTCCTTATTAGACTTTTACTAATATTTAATGCTATTTATCGCTATTATATTTAAAAATTACTATTTTTTTAAAGGTTTATTTTTGAGAGAGAGAGACACAGCGTGAGCAGGGGAGGGGCAGAGAGAGAGGGAAACACAGAATTTGAAGCAGCTCCAGGCTCTCAGCTGTCAGCACAGAGCCCGACGCAGGGCTTGAACCCAAGAACTGTGAGATCATGATCTGAGCTGAAATCGGACGCTCAACTGACTGAGCCACTCAGGCGTCCCCCAAATTACTATTTTTTAATACTGTGCTAGGCTCTTTAGCTTTTTATCACCAGTATGTCATACTGTAACTGAACTTTATGAATTTATCTTGTTATGCCGATAAATTTACACCTCTATTAGTACACTTAGATTTTCCTGAGAAGATCATTTTTCCTAAATTTCATGGAAATTTTATTTCTATTCACTCAAAAAGCACTTGCTGTATGATCAGAATTGCTAGCCACTGTACCAGACAAGGTATTAAAAACAAAATTAATAAAATGCCCAGAAGGCATTCCATTTGAATGGGAAGATTGAACGCAAATAAGTAATCATAATATTCTATGAGAATTAAAAACCAGAAGGACAAAAAGTGCCATGGGCCACATGATAAATCCTTCACTTCTCCTTTTTATTGCATCTACCTTCAACAATTCTCTCGAAATAGGTATGGGTATACTGTAGCAGTAAGTATTCTTATTTCATACTAATATCTATGTGATATAGGAACGACGTTTCTAGTAAAGCTCAACGAGACAGGATGTCTCCATGCTCTGGGGTCTGAACTTGAGCAGATCACATCTACTCTGTGAGAAAAGTCCTGATTCTACCCACCTCCTCCTGCTGCTGGAGGATGGGACTCTATCAGAGCATGCTCAGTTTGTCCAACACGTGGCTCTGCTTTCCATACTGCCGCTTCCCAACGAGACTTCAATTTTTTGCTTCCTATCTAGCCCTTGTCTATGAATGGATCAATGAAACTTATATTGTAAATATAAGCTTCATCCCTGCACTAAAGTAGATAACCAGACAAACAGATCCATGGACTGAGCAATTTTAAGTCCACTGGTAATATTTCTTCAGAAAACTAGTTTTAATACTATGCCTGGACTTTCATGTGGGTAATTATAAGCAGCAGCTACATGAAGAATGTGTCCATAAGAACATGTTTGTAAATTCTAAATACCATCAAATTAGTCCCTTCTTCTCCTATTCTTAGTTTAAATCATTTTGTAAATCTTTTCAAATCCTTTCAATAAGCAGACTATGTTTAAATTAACAAAAGGACTATCATTATGGAGTTTGTGAGATGAAACTTTTTATTATGAAGACTATAAATCTAATTTTATTTTTATAATATGGGGGCTTCACTTAACATCTTAACAGTAATATTTTAATTTTCCTTTAGCATGCTATAATTTTACTTGTTATTCTTTCAGTTTATGCACTTTCTGCAATAGATTATTCTTTTTTATCTCCTAGGTGCCTCAGACATGGTTACCTTTCATTTGCACCATATCTCAATACTTAGAACAAACCACAGTACACTGATTCTTATGATTACTAGTACTCACTTTTTAAAAAAATATTTATTTTGAGGGAGCCAGAGAGAGCGTGCGCTAGTAAGCAGGGGAGGGGCAGAGAGGGGGAGAGAGAATCCCAAGCAGGTTCCTTATTGTCAGCACAGAGCCCGACGCAGGGCTCGATCTCATGAACTGTGAGATCATGACCTAAGCCGAAATCAAGAGCCAGACGCTGAACTGACTGAGCCACCCAGGTGCCCCAGTGGTACTCACTTCTAAGTAAAAACACTGTGACCTCCTTTTCAAGGCCTAAATGGCCTGTTTTGCTAGAGGCAGTGAGTCACCTATTCCTCCCCCGGCTCCACACAATCACTGCAATTCTATGTTACTATTCAGAAAATTTCTTTTTATATTTCTATTTATATCACACAGACTTACACTACATTAGACTGTTTATTTTACAATTTACAATAACTCCCCTGCTACTCTGTCCTCTTATCTTGTTTCAGATTCTTTGTAGGACTTACCACTATGTTATATTACAAATCTGTTGATTATTTTCGCCACTAAAATGTGAGCTCCGTGAGGGGACTGTTGACCACCAATATCCTCAGTTCCTACAACAGAGCCAGGAATAGGGCTATTGCTCAATTAGTTGAATGAAGAAATAAATGTGACCATTTATCATTGCCCCTCTCTTTGTAATACTGTAAAAACACTCGGAGACAATTCTACATAGATTTCTTCTATTTCTACAGATCTTGTGAGGAGAGTCACTGATTTTGTTCTGCACTATCTTTTCAAGGATAGCTAAATAGCAAATAGCCTTGGAAGACAGAGATAGCACCTCCCTCAAGTAAAAGGGTAGACTGTTTATTGTCCAGTATAATAAAGATAACATTTCCATCTGAGGCAAAGGTCAGACAAGTTTAAAACATCCTCTTATCTAACATTACTCACTGCAAGCACAGGCATTACCTGGTCTTTGCATTACCCTGTGGGAACTGACACTCAGGGAATTGGTGCAAAGGCTAATATACTCTAGATATGGCTACTGCTGTGAGTAATAAACTGGCCTTCTTTTCTGACCCAGGGGACTCATGGCTTCTGCCAGTATCCATGGAATGATGGCAGGCTAATTTGTTAACTTGAGAGTAGCGAAAATCTCAGATCCTTCACAGTTCTTCTCAAAGGAGCTAAGCAGGTTTGTGTTGGTAAATTTTTAGGTTCTACAAAATTCCAAAATGTTTTTTCAGTTTTCTAAGAAAAATTACAGTCTACCAAAGTCTACTTTTCCTAAAGTATTTTCAAACTATTGACTGGGATCATCTTTTCTATAATGTCTGTGTGTAAAGTCATTTTATTTTTTTCCTAAAAAATTTTCCTGTTTTGTTTGAAAGTTTGACAAGTGGGTGTATTCTTTTGACTATTAATACGGAGAGGTATTCTGTATACCTTCTTAATTGTCTGGTTGAAATCTTTTTTTTTTTTTTTTTCACTCTGTTTTGAAAATCTTTGCCTATTTTCTTAATCATGTTTTCTATGTAGTTCACCTGGCACATCTCATCATTAGAATTTAGAATTCCATAATCTGTTTTCTGGGTTAAGTTTCTTTTGTACTGCAGTTAACTGTTGAATTTATTTAGGTTTTAGCTTCGATGTCCATATTTTTTGTACTGCCAGTTTCTGTTGCCTTCAATAATTTTTTTAAGGAAAATAAACACATTGGTGCTTCAATCCTCTTAAATAAAAATTTAAAATTAAATATTAACATTTAAAGTAGACCAAGCATGTGGTTCTCATAGTTTGAGATGGTCCATCTTACTAGGGAATATACCCTGAGGTCACTAGTAGCTAGTTGAACACAGATTTAAACATTTCTACATTTAGATGAACAAAACAGAGCAAAAGTAATTGGTTTTTGTCAAATCCAATTACTGCCAAAATAAAGATGGTGAGAATTGTTAAGGTACATCATGTCCATTTCACATCTCTAAGGTAAAGCCAGTGGTTGATCATTTTTAGCACCTGGTTAGTTAGTAATTACAAATGAGCTCACATATGTTCTTCACAAAGGTCAGCATTAAATTTTTTTAGCAAGAAAAATGTTTATACTCTTGCCTTTCATTTACACAGTGAGATGCGAAAGAACCACAGTGCAGCGAGGCACGGCCAAGTAACCCCACAGGATCCTAGAAGACACTGTATTCATTTAAGATACTTTGATGTCACCAGAATTTCAGCAAACATAGCATTATTCATGATATTCTAGAGGACTAGCAGTGTCCAAGTGGCTTCTTCTCTAAGTATGTGAAACTACAAAACATGGAATCCTAAAAATCAATGAACAGACTCCTGAATTAGAGTTCGTTAATTGAATTGTGTGCTTAGCCACTTGGGTTTTTCCAACAAAGTTTGGGGAAAGGTCAAAAGTACTCATGGATGAGAAAAGACAAATCAGCCTTTCAAGAGTTATAGCAGCTAGTTAGAGGCAGCTAAGCTCCTTTCACCACGCCCACCAAGGTAGGTCCTGGCGTGGGCCATCAGCTTGTACCTCGCCTTGTTAACTAGCACTGCTGTGCCCAGCTCTTTCCCCTCAACAAGAATGCAGAACAAAGCCTCACATCTGTAGGGTCAAACTTGGCTCAGTTTGAACCACAACTGGTTTCATTTGAGTAAGCCGTGATTTTTGAACATCTTCTGGATGTGGATTTCTGTCATTATGGGGCTCTTCTATAGGTTTTATAGGGTTATCATCTTTAATTTTTTTCTCTTGGAACACACATTGTGTTGCTTTCTCTAAAATGCCTACAACCTCTAGCAAGTCCTCGCAGAATTCCTAAATACCATATAATTATGCCTCCTCCACCACTTTTGGCTCCTTGGCAAAAAGTTCTCTGTATCTGCCAAATCTTGCTTTTATTCTTCCGTACACTCTTTTAGTTGCTCTTCTAATGACTCTCTCTTCCATGACTATCCTCTCTGTAGAGGAAATACCTCTCTTCCGTTCCATTTTGACCCGTGTCCTCTTCTATTCTGGGCACTGTTCTTTTGTTTTGCAGCTGTGCACAACAGGAGAGGGCCTGAGAGACGATGCCAAAGCTGGGAGCCAGCCTCACCCACTGAGCCATCACCGTTCCCCTTGCTAATGTCTTAAGTTTTCTCGTACATATCGCTATATTCTTCTATGATACATTCTTATTTTATTCACTCATCACTTTCAACATAATTATCAATTCAACCTTTTATCTATTTTCAGTTCTTACAACTTACAGATTCTATCAGCTCAGATGCTTTCCCACGGTCTTGTCACCTCACTTCTCATCTAACTTTAAAATTGAGTCCTGGGTTTCTCCTCTAGCCCAGCTCCCCAATTTTCTAATCATGATTAAAGCCTATTTTGTTAATTAAAATTTCCTTGCCTTGGATACAAACCTCTGCTCTCCTAACAGTAAATACACAGCAGGTCAAACTACTCCTTGCACACATATATGGTTTAGAATAGTGAAATCATTTTTAAAAGTTTATTTATTTAGGGGCACCTGGGTGGCTCAGTCAGTTAAGTGTCCGACTTTGGCTCAGGTCATGATCTCATGGTTCATGGGATCGAGCCCCACATTGGGTTCTGTGCTCACAGCATGGAGCCCACTCCCTCTCCCCCTGCTTCTCTCTCTCTCTCAAAATAAATAAACATTTAAAAAAGTTTATTTATAAAGTGTATTCATTTGTTTATAATGTTTATTTATTTATTTTGAGAGAGAGAGAGAGAGAGAGAGAGAGAGAGAGAGAGAGAGAGAATGTGAGTGGGGTAGGGGCAAAGAGAGAGAGGGAGAGAGAAAATCCCAAGCAGGCACTATGCCGCCAGCACAGAGCCTGACATGGGGCTTGAATTCACAAACTGCAAAATCATGACCTGAACCAAAATCTACAGTTGGATGCATAACCAACCGAGCCACCCAGGCACCCCTAGAATAGTGAAGTCATTTTAAGGTATAGGAGGACACCTAGCTTTCTATTTATTCTTGGAAAGAGAAGATAAATGAAGATACAGCTATGTTGTAAACTGTAATTTTTTTCTCCTCATTCAGGTTTAGAAAAATAGTTTTTCAAGAGAGTTGACATGGGAAAAATTTTAAGTTTATATAATATAACCAATATCAGAATTTTATAGAATGAATGCTTGGGAAAAGAATGATGAAAGTAACAAAAGGTCTTACGTTTGTGCTTGACTGCTTCTTTAGTAAGGAAAAAGAATATTTGAATGACTGCTAATAAAGGAATCTTGTTTTTAAAATTGCATTGAGGGGCACCTGGGTGGCTCAGTCAGTTAAGCGCTGAGTCTTGATTTCGGCTCAGGTTGTGGTCTTGTGGTCATGAGATCAAGCTCTGCATGGGGGTCCATGCCGGGTATGGAGCCTGCTTGGGATTTTCTCTCTCCCTCTCAAAAAAATAATGCATCGAGAAATCCAAAAAATTCACTTATCAAGAAGCTTTAATTCAATATCTGATAAATTAGAAGATATGTATTTTAAGGAAGTAGAGGGTATAATAAGCTCCACTTTTAAAAATAGAGTAGGCTCCACTTTCAGAATAGGGGAGAGTGCTTCTGAGTGATTTATTAATAATTAACAATGGCAGGATTTAAACATTTGGGGCAGCAAAAGAAACTTCTTGATTTAACTGCAGTCTGTTTTGTGTTTTGAAAATGTTTTCATATAAATAAACTTATGGGAAAAAAACTTCACCAAGGAAGGGATCTTACTAAGTTAGAAAATAGGGTTTTCTAGTTATGATGGAAAAGGTTAATATTGAAAGTTGGCTCTATATAATACTTTAAAATTACCCTGGCCACATAAAAAGGCTTTGTCCGAATGACAAAAAGAAACCCATACATCCTTCATTTCATTGGTGACCCTATACATCCAGAATCCATGGCCACTCTTAGACCTATCTGAAGCTTGGCTCTTACAGTGAGATTCTTAAATTCTAGTTATTTTTGTAATGATAAGAAGTTTAAAGCACTAAACCTTATAAATTCTTCTTAGCTTCTTCTGTATATGCCAGTCCCCCATCAGTCATTTTCTTAGTAAAATTTAAATTCTTGCTATGATGACTTCTAAGAAGAGAAAAGTGGCTGATGACAACATAAATATAAATGGATTTTGTGTTAATGATGTAGCTGCCTATTTTGTTTGCAATAAAAATACCTCTTATTCTAAATAATATGAAAAGGAACTATAAGAAATATATATTTTAAGTAGCTAATAAGATTAACCAAACAGAAAAAATGACAAAATAAACCACCTTCAGAAGAGTCTGAGCAACCAACAATATTTGTTGAACAGTAAAGCATTACATTGTATTACTGCAGTGTGTATGAATTATGTAAGGACTGAATGAAATTTCATCCCAAAGAGACATCCTTTTGGGATGAGGAAATTGAAAAAAGAAAAAAAAATTCTGAGTGCAGATGAGGTGTTTTGTGATAAAGATAAAATGGCTGAAAATAAACCCAACCTTTTTAATGCAATTCTGTAAATATTTAATTTTCTAGACTTGAGCCAGATATGGAAAAGGCTGCTCACCACTGACATACACTCAGATTGGAGAAAACAGGAATGCAGTAGAAAAAGATGTGGGCAAGAGCGGTCCATTGTTCTGGACCTCAGAGATTTGGGGAAGACTGCTACTGTGGGGCACAGAAGAAAGAATCACCAGTTAATGGCAACGTCAACAGGGTGGGTTCAAACATATAGGAAATGAATTTTCATACTGTATAGGTCACTAGAATAAGATGACTTAGAAAGTCTACTTGGTGAGACTAACATTAAATTAAGTTTTTTGAGCCTTAAGTCTAAGCCTAAGTTAAGATTTTGAGTTTTGGTTACCTGAGTACAGAGGACACCTTTCACACACTTCATTACTTCAGCAACTATCCCCAACTGCACTCAATCAGATCCTCTCAAGAAATTTATATGATTAAGTGATTTGAAGCTTATTAGGTAAGATTGGTTCATTCTGGTATAAAAACTGTTTTATTTATTTAAAAGGACATTTAACCTGCAGCCAAAGGCAAAAGGGCTTCCTGGAGAAGCGCTGGACATTTCAGTTTAACAAATATCTGTTCAATATCAGGTATGTGCCAGGTATTGTGGCACATACCTGCCTAAGACTTGGACACTTAGCCACAGAACACTTAGTGCTAGTGTAGAAACAGAAAACTGTTGCACAATGGCTCTTCAAATGGAAGGAATCTGAGGCCACATTCAGTTCTCAGATACGGGTTAGTGATGCCTTGAAAACAGTTAGGCATGATGGTATTCTGCCCCAGTTAATTACTGTTTTACTTTAGTATATTGGTTTAAAAGTCAACTAAATTATTACAGAACAAGGGCACGTTACAGTTCTGAGCAAAAGAAAAATGAACAAATCAGTTCTGATGAGCTGATCAAATGAGCTTATTGTTTTTCTAAAATATAGCATTACACAGTATATATGCTATATGTACTGTAGTCTCTAGGCCAAAATAGTATGAATATCCTGTAAACATTCTGTATGGACTAAAGAAAAAATAACTACAGGGGTGCCTGTGTGGCTCAGTCAGTTAAGTGTCCAACTTCGGCCTAGGTCATGATCTTGCTGTTCCCAAGTTCAAACCCCACCCTGGGCTCTGTGCTGACAGCTCGGAGGCTGGAGCCTGCTTCAGATTCTGTCTCTCTCTCTCTCTCTCTCTCTGCCCCTCCCCAACTCACATTGTCTCCTTCTCTTAAAAATAAATAAACATTAGAAAAAATTTTGAAAAAAAGAATAAATAACTACAAAGGCTTAGTTTTTATTTATGGCTAAAAAAATGAAAGTTGTCTTAAATACTAAGAACAAACTGAGGGTTGATGGGGGTGGGGGAGAGGGGAAAGTGGGTGATGGGCATTGAGGAGGGCACCTATTGGGATGAGCACTGGGTGTTGTATGGAAACTAATTTGACAATAAATTATATATTTAAAAAAAATGAAAGTTGTATACCACATGACCTCTGAAGATTCCATACTAAGGAAGTCTATCACTGCTTCTAACTCAAAACATCAATGATTATGGGCGCCTGGGTGGCTCAGTTGGTTGAGCTTCAACTTCGGCTCAGGTCACGATCTCATGGTTTGAGCCCCGCATCCAGTCCTATGCTGACAGCTCAGAGCCTGGAGCCTGCTTCAGATTTTGTCTCCCTCTCTCTCTGACCCTCCCCAACTCACACTCTCTCAAAAATAAATAAATGTTACAAAAACAAAACAAAACAAAAACCCATCAATGATATATGCTTTCTTTAAATGTTACTATCTGCTTACAAATGCTTTAAATTTTTTTTTTTTACCGTTTATTCATTTTTTGATAGAGACAGAGAGTGAGTGGGGGAGGGGCAGAGAGAGAGGGAGACACAGAATCTGAAGACAGGCTCCAGGCTCTGAACTGACAGCACAGAGCCCAACGCGGGGCTCGAACTCACGTACCATGAGATCATGACCTGAGCTGAAGTCGGATGCTTAACCAACTGAGCTACCCAGGCACCCCTGCTTACAAATACTCTGAGGAGAAAACAGGACTGCTTATTCTCAGTATAACTGCACACCAAAAAACAAGAGAGAAAGCTTCTTTTCTCCCTTATTAACTGAATTCAATATTTAAAAAGTATTTTGGCAGAAGCTGTTTGCTTATTAGCCTAGTGATAGTGACCACAGCTGAAATACAGCTAAGCAGTTAATCACCTTGCTGCTTTTCTTATTCTCTTTTCCTAAGACTTCCTCACTGTCCAGAAGGGACTTTTAGAGCTAATTCTGAGTTTAATGGGTGAAGAATGTTACAAACAAATTGATCGTTGTTTACAGAAATGAGTCCCTTTACAAGTAGTCTTATAAATTACTGCAATTGAGGGGCGCCTGGGTGGCTCAGTCGGTTAAGCATCCGACTTCAGCTCAGGTCACGATCTCACGGTCCATGAGTTCAAGCCCCGCGTCGGGCTCTGGGATGATGGCTCAGAGCCTGGAGCCTGCTTCCGAGTCTGTGTCTCCCTCTTTCTCTGACCCTCCCCCGTTCATGCTCTGTCTCTCTCTGTCTCAAAAATAAATAAACGTAAAAAAAAAAAAAAAATTACTGCAATTGAGATTACAGTTTAGAAATTGCAGGTTAAAGAGACACCTGTGGAAGGCACAAGTTCTAGTTCTGACACTGGCAAAATCTAACTGTGTAACCTTGACAAGTCACTCATCCTCTCAGGCTCCCACGTTCCCCATCTATAAAACAAAAGGGACTGAAACTGGATAGTTGCTAAGGTCCCTTTCAACATCTAAAGTCTGGCTTTCCCTTCTCCCACCTGATCAAGGAGAGGTATTTTATAACAAAATACAAAACAAAAACAGAAAACCCTAAAATGAACGCTATTGGCCTAACTACTGCTACCTAGAGTTCAAGGTCTACTATGTTCCCTTAGTGGTTTAAACTACATACAAGGTGACAATTTAGGAAGGCTTATTACTAAAGTACACAATACAAGTGGCTTCGATGTCAGACTTTCCATGCAAAGATGACCCAGATACCACTGAGTTGCAGTGGAAAAGTACTAGCCTGGGAGTTGGGTTTTAACTTGGTTCAGTGACATCTCTTAGGTAAGTAACTTAACATCTCTGGATCCTGATTTTCCCAGGTGTAAAATGACAAAGTTATACTAGATTATCTCTAAGACCTTTCCTAAAACCAAAACTCTATGTTTCTAAGTGGTTACTCTCAACCTACCCTTTTGTAATGCATTGCTTCCAAAAACAGCTTGGTCTGCTTATAGATTTCTTGGCCTGTCTTGTGGAAGGTCTTGAGAAATTCTATGAACTCTTTAGACACTCTATCCGTTTCAATGCTGGTTTGCCGGTTTATGGAAGGACTGGGAGCTTTTGCTTCCTGAATTTCTGCTGGGAAAATTAAACATAGTAAGTTTCATTACATAGAAGATCCATGCATGGAATTACTTAAACTATGTAACTTGATTATTTAAATTATGCTTAATCAAAGTTAAACTTGAATTTAAATTCTGTTTAAATATTTGGACCACTTAAAGTAAGCTCAATCTATTTTATGACGAGGAAGTACAAGCAGATAAAACTACACGATCTAAAAGATATTCCCATTCAAATAAAAGTTGCTCTACTAATATTTTCTTAGCCAAAATATATCATACTTTGACGCATATACTTAATTATAAATACTGAAATGGCGGCACTATCTTGAACAACTTTCTCAAAGACTGCATGAATTTACAAAACTAGTCAATTAGCAAAATAACAATCAGGAGAAGCACAAAAATGTTAGGTGACTTATAAGATGTGAGACAACTCTTCCAAATCCATTCTACTTCTCAAAAAGGCAAAGGCTCATTTGTTTATGTGGAGACTAACAATTCCTGACCCATAATCCAGTTTTCAAAAAAATTTTTCAAGTCATACTGCTCTAAGTGCAAGAACGCATCCAACATAGCAATCATGACAGAGCGAACAGCAAAGAGGTAAGCAAAGTAAGTAAAACACTGTCTAATCAGTGGCCACACACCTCTTTCCCCTCTTCAAATGGGACCTTTAAAGAATAAAGATAACAGTGCTACAATACAGTAGGCGCTCTCTGATCACATTCTAGCCTCCTGATATTCAACTGCTAATCCAATAACTGTAAGGAATTAAATGACTCATATCCCCACAGTTCCCTTTTATACATAAAAAGAAAGATCATTAGGAAGAGAAAGTATCTTCTGAAGATACTGAAATCAACTTGTTACCTGCTTACTCAGAGTAACTTCCTATCATCTTATGTTTTGAACCGTAGTACCTGAGATATATTTCAATAAAGAAGTTGCAGTAAAGTTTTCAGATAATAGAAGACTGGATTATTCAAGTGAGACAAACACATGTAGACTACCTAAAAGAATATACTATTAACTATGGTGAAGTAAAGATTCTACCTCTCTTGTATCATCACATAGCTGGTGATCAAACCAATGAGGTACTTAAATTGTTGGACTTATGTTCAAAGTAAGGGTGAAAACACCCTTTCTCCTCCCAACAGTACTATTAAGTAGTTAGCAGAACAAAGTTGCACATTATAGTTATCTTTTCAAATCAAGTATTTGCAGATCTTTCAGATTATCAGCTGCTTCCTAATTATGATTCGAACTATAGAAGCCCTAAAATCACATTAAAATAAAATTAAAAAAAAAAAAAAAGCACACAAAAACCCCACTATATCTATGGCTAAAAATACTATCAGTCAAAAGTCAACCAACAGACTGGAAAAAATGCTTGTAAGCTTTATCACAGACAAAGAAAGGGCTACTCTCCCTAATGTAAAGTAACTCCTATAAAGAAGAAAAAAAAAAAAAACAGTTCAACAGGAAAATGGGTAAGGAATCCTAACATTGCACAGAAAAGAAACCTAAATGTATTTTAAACAAAGGAAACATGCTCAGTCTCACTCGTAACAAATATGCAAATCGAAACTACTATGAGATGCCATTTTAAAAATGAACAGACACAAATCTGATGTTGATGTTGATGAGGGTATGGGGTAAAAAAAAGGCATTCTCATCTGTGGAGGTGGGAATGTAAAATGATACAACTGCAATGAAATGCAATTTGGCAATAATCATCAAAATTAAAAATACATTTATCCTATGACCCAATAATTCCATTTCTCAGAAATTTTCTGATATAACCACACATGTACAAAATGAAATATATACAAGGCTATTCATTTTAGGACTGCTTATAACAGCAAGACTAAAAATGGCACAATGTACACCACTAAGGAAGTAATAAATTGTGGCTTAATCCATAAAAGGGAATACTATGTAGTTTTAAAATAAAGTACTTTTCATGTACTAAAAAAAAAAAGAGTTCTCAAAACATATTGCTAAAGTGAAAACAAAAAACAAAAAACGACAGTATGTGAATAAGAATATAGAACAGAGTATATATAATAAAAATATGTGTTTAGAAATGAAGAAAAGCACCTAAGGATACACAAGAAACCAATGACAAAGGTTGTCTGAATACGGGAGAACAATGGTGGTGATGGCTGGGAACTAGATGGGTGAGGGACCATACACCTTTTATTTTGTAGCCATTTGAATGTACTACTTATTTTTTTTTAAGCAAATAAATTAATCAGGTACAATCTAACTTAGAACAAAAACTGGAAGCACCCTTTCTAAACATTTTTACCAATATGGAATACCAAAAGGTGTATTCAACAGTCTGTATGATTAGAAAAAATTCTTTAAGGAGTGCCTGGGTGTCTCAGTAGGTTAAGCACCTGACTCTTGGTTTTGACTCAGGGCATGATCTCATGGTTCATGAGTTCGAGCCCTGAATTGGGCTCTGCGCTGTCAGTGTGGGGCCTGCTTGGGATTCTCTCACCCCCCCTCTCTCTGCCCCTCCCCCGCATGCACATGTGTGCTCTCTCTCAAAATAAATAAATAAAAACTTTAAAAAGAAAAAAGAAATAAAAAGTTCTTTAACACTTAGCTTAATCCTTCACTCAATCTGATAATTCCACTTCTGGTCATGATGGGATAACAGGGGTTGGGTTCACCCTACTCCCTTAACAACTAGAAAATCAGACAAAATACACGAAATAATGCTTTTCAGACATCGGACAACAGGTGGATGGGAGGGTAACCCCTGAGAGAAGCAGACAAATATGGTAAGTCTTCCAAGTACCCCAGCTCTCTGCACAGAGGGTTTTTAGGCCATGGCAACTCAAACAGAGCCTAGCAGACCTACTGAATTTGGGAAACAGCATTTAGAGCTGAGGGAGGCCAAAGTCGCTAGAAATTGCATGGCAAAATACAGAGAGGATGGGGCTGCAGAGAAAAAATTCCAGGTAACTGCAGAGGGATTCATGTGAGTCTTTGAGGGAGTACTGCATGTATATGTGAGAAAGTACCCAAGATTGCATAAAGAAGCAGGCAGAACAATAACAATCCCCAGAGCACACATGACTGGGAATAATTCACTTCCAAACAGCCAGGAGGAACAAAGAACATCAGCAATGGCAAATATAAAAAAACAATTTCTCATTAAAGTAAAATTTCTTTAAAAGATCATTAACTGGAGCCACCTGGGTGGCTCAGTTGGTCAAGTGACCCATTCTTGATTTCGATTCAGGTCGTGATCTCATGGTTCACGCGAAAGGGCTCCGTGGTGGGGTCTGCACTGACAGTGTGGAGCCTGATTGGGATTCTCTCTCACCTCTCTCTGCCCCTCCCCTGCGTGTGTACTCTCTCATACATACATACATACATACATACATGAATGAATGAATGAATGAATGAATGAATGAATGTATGTCTTCCTAGCAAGGTTTCTGAAAAACTTAACTATCCTACAATCCAACAATTACATTACTAGGTATTTACCCAAAGAATACAAAAATACTAATTCAAAGGGATACATGCATCCTAATTTTTATAGCAGCATTATCTACAATAGCTAAATTATGGAAACAGGCCGAGTCTCCATCAACTGATGAATGGATAAAAAAGATACACACACACATATACATATATACATACATACACACAATGGAATATTACACAGCCACAAAACAGAATGAAATCTTGCCATCTACAATGACAAAGATGGAGCTAGAGAATATCATGCTAAGTAAAATAAGTCAGTCAGGGAAAGAAAATACCATACAATTTTATTCATACGTGGAATTTAAAAAACAAATGAGCAAAGGGAAAAAAGAGAGAGAGAGAGGCAAACCAAGAAACAGACTCTTAATTATAGAGAACACACTAATGGTTAGCAGGGGGGATGTGGGGGATGGGATGGGTTAAATAGGTGATGGGGATTAAGAAGTGCACTTGTCGTGATGAGCACCAGGTGTTGTATGGGAGTATTGAATCACTATATTGTACATCGGAAACCAATATTATTGTACTGTATGTTATCTAACTGGAGTTTAAATAAAAACTAAAAACAATAATAAAAAAAAGTCTTCCTAGCAGAATAACATATGCTTTTGAATTATATTGGCAATATTTACAGCTCTTTCAAGAATTTTCCATATTGCAGACACTGTGCTTTACTATATATTCTCATTAGTCCTTAAAAATTTAGATTCCTGAAATCATATGAAATAATAATATCTACCATGTTAAGCCACATACACACTGAGGTTAGAGAAGTTAAGTCACTTATATGCCTCAAGTCACACAAGTAGAGGAAAAGCTGAAATCTGAGACCAGATCTGCTTAATTTCCAAGCCTGGGTTCTTTACAACCACACCATAACGTCCCTACTATTATTACAGCATCTATTTATTCCTTTTTAAGCAAATCATTGAGTAGCAATTCAGTATCTACTACATAAAGCTGCCTGCAAAGGCAGATCACACTAAATCCAGTTAAGTCTTTGATATATAAAGTAAACCTGTAAAAGCAAAATCTTCACTAAATTTGTTTGAAGAATAGGTATGAAAGAGTAAAGACAATCTGAATATGCCAGTTATCAAAAAAGGACATGATCATGTAAAGATGATTAACACCATTTCTAGGACGAAAAACATTTTATATCTCAATGTTAAAAATTTTACTGAAAAATCCCATGTTTCTCAGATTATTCAAAAAAAAAAAATCAATAGGGGCAACTCAGCAGAATATTATAGGAACCAGAGGAGCCAACTCTGCGATTAGAGGTTCGAAACTTTCAGTCCCACCCACCCCCTGACTTCTGACTTTCAGAATGCAGAGGGGATGGACATTTTTGATCACCAACAGCCAACGATTTAATCAACCATGCCTATGAAATGAAGTTGCCATAAAAATTCCTGAAGGATTAGGTCTGGGGAGTTTCCACATTGGTGAACACAACGAGGTGCTGGCTGTATGGCACACCCAGAGAGGGCATGGCAGCTTGGTGCCCGCTCCCCTATACCCTGCCCTATGCAACTCTTCCATTTGGCTAGCCCTGTGTTGTAGTCTTTGTAATACATCATAAGCATTAATGAAGTGTTTTCCTGACTTCTGTGAGTCATTCTAACAAATTGTCAAATCTGAGAAGAGGCCTGTGGGAATCCCCAACTTCTAGATGGTTGGTCAGGAGTATGGGTGCCCAACTCATGGGGGCTGCAGCTGGCCTCTTAGGGTGGAGACAGTCTTGTGGAACTGAGCCCTTAACCTGTGGGTTTTGTGCTGACTCTGGGTAGTGTCAAAAAAGGACTGAATTGTTGGGACACCCAGTTGGTGTCAAAGAATAAAAGACACTAAATATGCGATAATGGGGAAACAATTTCTCATAATCCTTATCAATGAAAATCAGAAAACAGGCACAATTATAAAATCAGTTCTAAATTCAACTTGGGGAATCATTACCTCAGTTTCATCTAAGTGCCACACAGGCCCTCATGATTAAAGTAGCAATTTATTAGTGATCTTTCAGATGATGTAATCAACACTATGCTTCTATTTAACTAGCATCTGGGACATCTTGGGACAGCACTGAATGCTGGAGGATTATAGTTTTATTTTTAACTTATTTTGAAATAACCTCAAATTTACAGAAAAGCTGCCAGATTGTTACAAATAATTTCTTTATACCTTTAACTCAGATTCATGAAATTGTAACCTTTTGCTACATCTCTATTATTTTTTCTAAATTTTCAGGTAGATTGTATATAGCATGCTCTGTATCTCTCTTTTTTTTTTAATATATGAAATTTATTGTCAAATTGGTTTCCATACAACACCAAGTGCTCATCCCAAAAGATGCCCTCTTCAATACCCATCACTCACCCTCCCCTCCCTCCCACCTCCCATGCTCTTTATCTCTTAATATGAGCGTTTCCTAACAAGGATATGCTTTTACATAACTATAGTACAGTTACTAAAAAAAGTGCGTGGGTTTTTTTCTTACATACGATCCAATGGAGGGTCACATCTTCGTTTGGCGGTCACGCATAGTCTCCCTTTAACCTCTAAGGGCTCCTAGCCTTCCTTTGTTTTTGTAATATTGACAATTTTAAAGAATAAAAAGGCAAGTCATTTTATTGAATGCCCCTCAGTTTGGGTTTCTCTCTTCTTTCCTCATGACTGGATTCAGGTTATAAATTTCAGCTTAAGTATTAACATAATTCATGGTATGTTCTTCTCAAAGGATATCTGGAGGCACATAAGGTCCATTTCCCATCATTACATAGTTGCCATTTCTCTATTTGTAATTAACAAATTAGCTGTGGGACTTAATTTGAGATCATGCTCATAATTTGTTCCTCAGAAAACTTCTCTCACCTCAGATTTAACATTCTCTGGTGAAATCTGCCTGAATCAATTCTTAGTATGATGACTGCAAAATGGTGATTTCTTATCTCCATCTCTCCTTCCACATTTACTAGTCAACATTCTATGGTAAAAAAGAGTTATCTCTTCTCTTTTATTTAATCATTTATCTATTTTATTAGTTGAAAGGACTAGTGGATTACTCTATTCAGGTATACTCCATTTATTGTCCTTACTTAGTACTCAAATTTGACCAGTGGAAATCCACAGAAGATGGCTGCTGGGTCTTTTACATGTCCCCAAATTTTGGGCGGCCCCCCTGCTCCAGCTCCAGAATCAGTCTTTTCTCCAAGGAACCCTCAAGTTCACTTTAGTGAAGATTAATATTTAGAATCTAAGGTCTGGGTGGAAAAATTGGTATGTTTCTGTTCTAAAAATGGAAAAGATATTCTTCCTATGAGCACTGCCTTTAGATTAGTTTGTGAAAGACGTGTACAAGATTCTACTCAGGGCAACAACATCTAGTTGAGCTCTCAAAAAAAAGGACTTTTAAAATGTGTGAGCAAGTATTTCAACTTGGCCAACCAACTATGATTTATTGTGTAAGCTATAATACAGCTCACTCAATCTTACTTTAGAGATTTTAAAACTCTAAATAAACTTTCTGAGTCTTTACAGTCAAGCTATTCCATTAACTTTCTCTGAAGGGCAACCCAACTCTTAACAGGATATTAAATATTCTTCAAACTCCTTAGAAAGCCATATTTATGTTCTGTTTACAACCAACCTTCACTGGTTTAAGAGCTTTCTTTCATGCCACCAATGGAAGCAAGAAAAATATCAAGAGCAAAGGCATTGTGTATTAATGAAGTGAAATAAAGAATACAGAACACAAAAGGTCTATTTTAGTAGAGACTCAATAAATTAAAACCACATTTAGTAATAGGCTAACCTTATCCACATGCAAAGCCCAAATAATCAGTCTGAAATGCAAAGTTCATCTGGCAAAGTTATGTAAGCAGTCTGTGAAACAGAAGATCAAACAGAATCTTCTTTTGTAATACATACACATTAATCTTTTTTCAATACTTTGAGGTCTTTATCCCCATATGCTTTCTACAGACCAGAAACAACTAAAGATTAAAAATCTAAGGTAAGAATCTATCATGTGAAAAGAAGCTAAGAAGTATACTGGCTAAATATTTTTTTTTAATAAAATAACTTGGGATTGTTTCTTTTAAAGTACAAATCATCAGGGTGCCTGGACGGCTCAGTCGGCTAAGCGTCTGAACTCTTGATTTCGGCTCAGGTCATGATCTCACGGTTCATGGTTCGAGCCCCTCATCGGGCTCTGCACTTTCAGTGCAGATTCTCTCTCTCCCTGTCTGTTCCTCCCCAACTTGTGCGCTCTCTCGCAAAATAAATAAACTTAAAAAAAAATAATAAAGTACAAATCTTCTTTCATAAAATAATGCACATTTTACACACTCTTAGGATACAATTTTTTTAAAAGTGTCAAGGAGAGTCACTGAATGTGTAGGACTCTTAAGTTCTTCAGGAACAGAAACCTCATTAAATATCTATCCGTAGCTATACATACAGATGTAGATATACATGCACATACATATACTAGAGGTCAAGGGATATAATGGGAAAAAAAATGGAACCAGGAGACTTGAGTTCTCATATATCAACATATTACAGGACCTTGAGTAAGCTGGGCTAATATTTTATGGGCTTTCATACTGTCATTTGTAAAATGAGGCAGTTAGAGCCAATGGCTTTAGAACTTCTTTACTATTTCATCTGCTGTCATAGTTTACCATTTCACTCTATATCATAAATTCATAAGGTTAATGAGACTTTCCCAAAGCAAAAAACAAAATTTAAGCTAAATAGGAATGAATGGTTTTGATCAATACCCTTGAGCTTCTTACTAGTAGAGATTACTCAATCAGAAAAACAATGTGTATTTTTTTTTCTTTTTTAATGTTTATTTATTTCTGAGACAGAGAGAGACAGAGAATGAGAGGGGAGGGGCAGAGAAGAGAGCGAGACAGAATGTGAAGCAGGCTCCAGGCTGTGAGCTGTCAGCACAGAGCCCGACACAGGGCTCGAACTCACAAACCGTGAGATCATGACCTGAGCCAAAGTTGGTCGCTCAACCGACTGAACCACCCAGGTGCCCCAAACAATGTGTATTTTCAACTAGCTAACATTTATTGGAGACTTAGTGTGTCAGGCACTGTGCTGAACTCTTTTAATTGGATCAGCTTGTTTAATTCTGAAGACGTGCCTACAATAGGTATTACTGTCCCTCAGAATAGACAGAGCTTAAAGAAATTAGCTTGCTCAAGGTCACAACAGCTAGTAAATCACAAAGCTGAGACGCAAAAAAGGGTGACTCCAAAGTTTATGCTCTTAACCACCATACTATACTACCTCCTAATAAATAAAGCATGAGTCAAATACGTTCTTCATTTAATCTCTAATAGGTCCTGATTATTCCCATTCTAATTACAATAGAGAAAATTGCTATAGTGACAGCCGACCAAGAAACAATTTCAAATTAATCATGTGAACAGAAAGACTATTTAAAGATTTGCTTTTATTAAAGAGAAGTGCTGTGTTTTTGGTAATAAGCAACCTTTCCTTCTTTTAAAAAAAAATGTTTAATGTTTCTTTATTTTGGGGGCAGGGGAGGCAGAGAGGGAGGGAGACAGAGAATCCAAAGCAGGCTCCACACTAAGAGAACAAAGCCCAACACGGGCTTGAACTCACTAACCGTGAGATGACCTGAGCCAAAGTCAGATGCTCAACCGACTAAGCTACCCAGGCACCCCAGCAACCTTTTCTTTTAATAAAACAAACAACGCCATTAAATCTGAAAGACAAGCAAAGTTCTTTTTTTTTTTTTAAGTTTATTTATTTTGAGAGGGACAGAGAGAGCACAGAAGGGGCAGAGAGGGAGAGAAAGAGAATCCCAAGCAGGCTCCGCGCCGTCAGTGCAGAGCCCAGAGTGGGGCTCGAACACATGAACTGTGAGATTGTGACCTGAGCCAAAGTCTGAGGCTTAACCGACTAAGCCACCCAGGCACTCAAGGCCAGCAAAGATCTTAAGGTGTGATATTATTACTCATTTCCCTGCCTTTAGGCAGACAAAAAACCTCCTGACAATTACCCCAGATGGCAGGGTTTGTCCAAGAGAACATCTCTTCAGATAGCATCAGTCTTGTCTCCATCACCATTTCAAATTTACTGCATAACTCTGATTACCAACATAAAGGTTCAAAGACAAAGCTGACAACAGACATTCTTTCTTGCTTCCAGTTAGGCCACTTCAACTAGCCTGTCTGCTGACTGGTAGAACATGTGTAACTTTAGCAACAATCCTTTTGCGGGGTATACAGCATTTTAAGAAGCGGATGAAAAAGATAATGTACATACAAATCATGCACCAGAAAATGCCTTCTATGGGTTACTTTCACCCCTCCAAGCGCCTAAAGCAAACCTTCTCCTTTATATTCTCTATATATTTCTTCAAGATGCAAGCTGTCTCTCAAACTCTCAGAAAACCTCTTTCTTAGATGAATTTAAGCCTAGAAATAGTCAGTTCTGACAAGATATGGTTAAGTAAGGATATTATACAAAGCAGAATAAGCCAGAATCCAAAAATTAAAGGCATAAAAAATAAAACATCCAAAAAGATAGCCATTTGGATGGGAATAAATTTTATAAACAAAACTACCCATTTCAATTTTCTTCATTCCTCCTATAGAGTAATAAACAGGTTTCTCTAACACACAATGTCCTCCAACCAAAGAGATTTTTGGTTTCATATATTGTGTGACCCTTAAACCCAATTTTGGTTTCAAATATGGGTTGATGTCCACTGAACAACTTACAGAAATTAAAAAGCAGAGCCCACCTGCACTGTGGGTCTACTCTGTATCTCATCTGAGCACAGAAGAAAAAAGGAAAATTACCCTTCTTTGATCCAACCCTGGATGAAGCACTGAAGAATTTCTTCACTGTGGTAACCTTGCGGGTCTTCTCATTGGTTTTTTTTTCTTCAAACTTGGAAAATGTAAGGGATTGGGCCCCCTGGCTGCTCTGACTGCTGGCAAAGGCCTCTTCCTCCTCCCGCTGAAGTCTGCAATTCAAGAGAGATTAAGAATGAGCCAGACATCCTCCAAGTTTTCCTTGTATCTGAAGCTATTACTCAATGAATTGCAGGGAGATCTTGAATTTTTAGAAACGGAGGCTAAACATATCAAATAGGTCTGAAGTGCCTGAATGAAACTATCCCACACACTCCTAGACTTCAAAAGGAACCTTCTCCATAGATCATATTCATTTAACAATATACTAAGGTTACATAAAAGGAACTCTAGTCCTTTTCCCTAACAAGCTCAAGGTTGAAAAGGAAAAAGATAAGTATATAATGTGATAGTTCCTACAGTAGAGTAAAACCTAATTGCTATGAGAACATAGGAAAGAACAACTTAATCTGCTAGAGGAGACAAAGAAGGTTTTACAGTGGTGCTATTTACACCGGTCTTAAGAGGTGAATAGGGTTCCACTGAGTGAAAGGGCATTCCAGGAAGAGGGAACTACAAATGTGAAGGCATATGGTTTCCTTTGCAGATCAAGATCAGCGTAGTCACCGGTGTGACCAGGTGGTTAAGAAACCTTGACTACTGAGCCCATTATAATCCTAGATTTTATCATGTAGTGGGGAACCAAGAAAGACTGTAAATCCAATAAATGACTATCATCAGATCTGTACTTTAAAAAAATAATGCAGGTTGCTATGTGACAACTTGAGGGGCAATAATTAAGAATATATTATACAAAGATTTAAGTGAGAAAATATAGATCTGGAAACTAAGAAAGGATGAAATTCAAGAAACTTCTTTGAGCTGGAATAAATTCTATTTATTGGTCAGATAAGTGGTGTAAAGGAGAAATTAAGAATGACTCCCAAAGAAACGGGAACCCTCTTGCACTGTTGGTGGGAATGCAAATTGGTGCAGCCACTCTGGAAAACAGTGTGGAGGTTCCTCAAAAAATTAAAAATAGACCTACCCTATGACCCAGCAATAGCACTGCTAGGAATTTACCCAAGGGATACGGGAGTACTGATGCATAGGGGCACTTGTACCCCAATGTTTATAGCAGCACTCTCAACAATAGCCAAATTATGGAAAGAGCCTAAATGTCCATCAACTGATGAATGGATAAAGAAATTGTGGTTTATATACACAATGGAGTACTACGTGGCAATGAGAAAGAATGAAATATGGCCCTTTGTAGCAACATGGATGGAACTGGAGAGTGTGATGCTAAGTGAAATAAGCCATACAGAGTAAGACAGATACCATATGGTTTCACTCTTATGTGGATCCTGAGAAACTTAACAGAAACCCATGGGGGAGGGGAAGGAAAAAAAAAAAAAAGAGGTTAGAGTGGAAGAGAGCCAAAGCATAAGAGACTCTTAAAAACTGAGAACAAACTAGGGTTGATGGGGGGTGGGAGGGAGGGGAGGGCGGGTGATGGGTACTGAGGAGGGCACCTTTTGGGATGAGCACTGGGTGTTGTATGGAAACCAATTTGACAATAAACTCCATATATTGAAAAAAAAAAAAAAAAAAGAATGACTCCCAATATTTTTTAGCTAACTGAATAAAATAGTGATGTCATTAACTGATACAGAAGAAGGGTAGGAGGAAATGTTGGGATTGAGTAAATAAAAGAAAGAAATTTGACCTTGGACCAGGTCCAACGTATTTGAGGTATTTATAATAAATCTAAAGAGCTATCTATAGAACAATGGTTCTATATGTTGAGCCCAGCAGCATCACCTGGGAACTTGCTAGAAATGCAAATTCCCAGACCTCACTCCCACCCTACTAAAGTCAGAGACTCCAAAATGAGGTCCAGTGATCCCTGTTTTGATAAGTGATTCTCATGCTTGTTCAAATTTGAGAAGGAGTGCTGTAATAAAACTCAAGCAAGGTCATAAATGGAAGCAGAAAAAAAAAAAACCATGAAGTCATAGGTAGAAGTGTTAGTCTGAGAATGGAATAAGGATACACCTCTCTCCGAGACAAAATAGAAGTCAGCATCAAGATAGGAGCACATTTCGCTGTGGAGAGGGGAGAAAGCTGCTTTCTTCATGAAACAGGATCAGCTACTGAGATGTTCAGGAGTGCAGTGGGAAATCTGAGCAAATACTTAATGTTCTATATTTTCTCTTTTGGACCATAGAGTTACTGAAAGCAGTGAGTATGCATTATAATTCTCCAAGTTCACCACAGATGCTAGAAAAGTAGTCACTCAACAAATATGGATGATTAGGTATTAAAAAACTAGCAAAAGATGTCAGAGTTCAGTCTGATGTTCTTTTATGGAGAAGTTTTACTGTTTCTAGAATGTTTTGGCAAGAGATTAACATCATTCATGGCGTTTTATTCATCTCTATACTCACCAGCCATTCCATCTTTTAGTTTTTATCATAATCATATTTCTGGATAATATAAACTACTTTGGACTAACAAATCTCATTTTTAAGAAACAGTTAAATTTCCAAAATGCACACGCTCTATATACAAATCAAAAAAGTTTTTACTATTATGTGTTTATCACCATGGCAGGAGCTATGCTGGATGTATTTTAAGAATGAAAAAACTGAGGGGCGTCTGGGTGGCTCAGTCTGTTGGGCGTCCAACTTCGTCTCAGGTCATGATCTCACAGTCTGAGTTTGAGCGGGGAGTTTGAGCCCTGCGTCAGGCTCTGTGCTGACAGCTCAGAGCCTGGAGCCTGCTTCAGATTCTGTGTCTCTCTCTCTCTCTCTGCCCCTCCCCTGCTCATACTCTGTCTCTGACTCAAAAATAAACAAAAATATTAAAAAAAAATTAAAAAAAAAAGAATGAAAAAAATGATGCCTGATGAGAGCCATGTGCTTGGTACATCAGCTAGACTACTGCATTTAATGTTCACCATGAAATCTGTGTATCTCCATTCTTCTTCTCTGAGAAGTCTATTTTATCTATCTAAAAGAACTCAGTCTAACACACTCTAAACACAAAATAATTACAAGACAAAGATAAAATGAAGAAATCACTGAAAGCTATTCATTAAATGTTGACTGAGAAGAAGAAGAGAAAAAATTCACTTCTAATACTAAGCTGACTTGCTGATAGCTCACAACAGGGGAGAAAAATGGATTTTGACAATGACTGAGCTATATCTCTAACTGTATCGCTGTTAAACCACCCCTAGGTAAGTCCTTTTACCGCTCTGCCAGTTCCCAATCCTCCTGAATCTGCTTCTGCCTGGCTTTGTGGTACTCTTCCCTCCAGCACTTGGAGCAGAAACCCTGCCAAGCAGGGTTGCCATAGTAACCACATCCTTTCTTGCATAGGAGCTCCGACTGATCCACGTGAATTCCACGGCGTTCAGACTTCAGGCTCATCTTCTTTCTGCTAATCAAGTATAAAAAAGAAAGTGTTGTTGCACTATCATTCTTCTATCAGCACAGGAATTGAGAACAAAAATATGAGCGAGTCCATAATCTTCAAGCTATTAAGGAGGGAAGGAAGGCTGTGAGGGAGGGAAAGAATTTAAATACAGCAAGTTCCTGGGACACAAGGCTGCCTCAATTGGTAGAGCATGCAACTCTTGATCTTGGGTTTATGGGCTTGAACCCCACACTGGGTGCAGAGATTATTTAAAATAAAAATCTTAAAAAAAAAATAAAGCAAACAAGTTCTTGACACAGTCATCCAAAAGAAAACATTTCTTATTTCCCTCTCAATAATACATACAACACTTTAAGAAAGGACTAATATTGGACTAAAGGCCTAAATGTAACACTTGAAACTATAAAACACCTAGAAGAAACCACAGGGAAAAAACTTCATGACATTGGATTTGACAATAATTTCTTGGCTATGACACCAAAAACAGCACAAGCCACAAAAGGAAAACCAGACAAATGTGACTGTATCTAACCTAAAATGTTCTGCATGGAAAAGTAAACAGCCCACAGAGTGAGAAGGCAACCTGTATGGAATGAGAGAAAATATTTGCAAGCCATGTATCTGCTAAGGGATTAATATTCAGAATACATAAAGAATTCCTGTAGCTTAGGGGCGCCTGGGTGGCGCAGTCGGTTGAGCGTCCGACTTCAGCCAGGTCACGATCTCACGGTCCGTGAGTTCGAGCCCCGCGTCGGGCTCTGGGCTGATGGCTCAGAGCCTGGAGCCTGTTTCCGATTCTGTGTCTCCCTCTTTCTCTGTCCCTCCCCCGTTCATGCTCTGTCTCTCTCTGTCCCAAAAATAAATAAAAAAATTAAAAAAAAAAAAAAAAAAGAATTCCTGTAGCTCAACAACAACAAAAACAAATAATCTAATGAAAAATTAGCAAAGGACTTGCATAGATAATTCTCCAAGGAAGATATACAAATAGCCAACTAACATGTGAAAAGATGCTCAACATCACTAATCAAGGAAATGCACATCGAAACCACAATGAGATACCACTTCACATCCAATAGGATGGCTATGATGAAAAAAAAAGTCAGATAATAACAAGTGTTAGCAAGGATGTGGAGAACTCTCATACAGGGCTGCCTGGAATGTAAAACAGTGCAGCTGCTTTTGGAAACAGTCTGACAGCTCCTCAAGCAATTAAACAGAGAGTTACTATATGACCCAGCAATTCCACTCCAAGGTGTGTGTGTGTGTGTGTGTGTGTGTGTGTGTGTGTGTGTATATACACAAAAGAGATGAAAACATATGTCCACACAGAAACTTGTACACAAGTGTTTAAAACATTATCCATAATAGCCAAAAGGGGATGAATGATAAAGAAATTGTAGTATATCGATACAATGGAGTATTTGACCATAAAAAGGAATTAAATACTGATACATGTCACAACACGATCAACCTTGAAAACATTTTGCTAAGTGAAAGAATCCAGTCATAAAAGGCCACGTATTATATAATCCCCTTCATATGAATGTTCAGTATGGGGAAATCTACAGAGACAGAAAATAGATTACAGTTGCTTAGGACTAAGGGGGAGAGGGTGGGAATAAAGGAGATAGCTGAAGAGTATGAGGTTTCTTTTTGAGAGGATGAAAATGTTCTCAAGTTGGATGTCATGATGGTTGCCACTGAACTGTTTAACCTTTAAATGGGTGAATTCTATGGTATGTGAATTATACTTCAATAAAGTTATTTTTAAAATACATATCTTGGAGATCTTGCAGGTTGAGGCCCAGACCACACAATAATGCAAATGTCACAATAAAGTGAGTCAAATAAATTTTTTGGTTTCCCAGTGCATATATAAGTTAGGTTTACACTATACTGTAGTCCATTTAGTGTTCAATTCTAAAAATTAAAAATGCAAATTTGACACTGAGATAAGGTTACAGGTAAATTAGAATATACCAGTTTTATGGATTGGAGAGGAAGTGTGAAAAACAGCAAAGAAACAAAGTCCTAGAAATTGAAGTAGGAGCAACGTTTTTATCAGAGTTTTAGCTATAACAAAGTATAAAACTGTAGGATTTAAGCTTTATGTGGTAAATAACATGGCATTCATATGTAAAATGTTCAGTATCTGAGTGGTAGTTTTACTGATGTATACATAGTTATTTTAATTGTAGACTTACAATTGCTACATTTTATGTACTTAATAAAGTAATTAACATAAAAAATAATAAAAATAAAAATTAAAAATGCTTTATTGCTAAAAAAAATGCTTTATTGCTAAAAAATGCGAACTACCATCTGCGGTTTCAGTGAATTGTAATCACTGATCATAGATACCATAACAAATAATAATGAAAACGTTCGAAATATTGCCAGAATTACCAGATTTTTGTGACACAGAAACACGGAAGTGAGCAAATGCTGTTGGCAAAATGGTGTGGACAGATTTGCTCAATGCAGGGTTGCCACACAAACCTTCAATTTGTGAAAAAAATGCGGTATCTGTGAAGCTCAATAAAGCAAAGTGCAATAAAGCAAGGTATGCCTGTGAAACTCAACAGAGGAGGGCAGGCAGGATGGAAGTCACGGAGATTCAATATTGGCTTTGCAGGTGGAGCGACTATAAGCCAAGGAATGTGGGTGGCTTCTAGAAGCTGAGAATGACCTCGGTCCTATAACCAAAATGAACTAAATTCTGCCAGCATGAGTATGTCTGGAAGCAGATTTTCCCCACAGCCTCTAGAAAAGAGCCCAGGCTGGCTGACTCCTTTATTTTGACCTCTTGAGATCTCTAACAGAGTACCCAGCTGAGCCAGGCAGGACTTCTGCCTTAAGAATTTGGGGATAATAAATGGGTATTGTTTTAAGCTGCTAAATTTGTGGCGATTTGTTATGGCAACAACAGAAAACTAACAGGCCTCTTTTCCCCATCTCTTTTTGGGAGCCTTTGCACATGTGTTCTAATGCTGCCCAGGGCTGTGTGCCCTGCTGTTCACATGGTGATTATTCTCTCCTACTGTAGGTCTTAGCTTTCACATCGCACTGTCAGGAAGACCTCCCCTGGTTACTCTCTCTAAAGTAGTACCTCCCCCAAATCCCCAACTCTCACCTCCACGCTGGCATTATTGCTCTATATCCTACCTATATTGAACAAGGCAGGGTAAGGAAAGAGTTAACCAAGCAGGCCTGAGTTGCTCAAAAATCGTGCACATTCTCAGAAAGGCCTGCTTGTGTACTGGCTCATGGTCAGCTTCTGGGAATGGAAGTCTTTATGTCTTTATGTCATAAGTGTCATTATGTTTTGTATGCTCGGGGCTTTGAACCACACTTTAGACAGTCTGCGCAAATAGTGTGATGTATGGTGAACACCTGCTTTCATTCTGGGGGATCCGGAGTCGCATTAACTGTGGTCATACTGTGAAGGCACTTGTGCCTATGTGACCAAACTTCAATAAAAACCCTGGAATTCAAGGCATAAGTGAGTTTCCTTAACGGAAAATACCTCACACGCGTTGCTACAATTTGTTGCTGGGGGATCAAATGCACCGCTGGGAGAAGACTCATGAGAAGACTCAGGCCTGGTATCCTCCAAACTCTGCTCAGTGCACTGTTTTCCTTTATTGATCCTGCTTTGTATCCTCTCACCTGGCTATAAAACATCACCAGGAGAACAGGAGTTCTATGAATCCCATCAAATTACCAAACTTGGGGGGAGTGTTGGGGACTAAGGGTATGATTATAAAGGGGTGGCATGAGAGAGCTCTTAGTGGTTACAGAATAGTCCGGTATCTTGACCGTGACACAAAACTGCTATACACACACAAACGACAGATGTCAATTTCTTGGTTCTGAGAGTATACTATAGTTATGTAAAATGTAGCCTTTGGGGAAAACTGGGCAAAGAGTACACAGGGCCTCTCTGTATTATCTTTGCAACTTCCTGTTACTCTGTCATTTCCAATTAGAGAGGTTTAAAAAATTCCACTTAAATTTTAAATGACAACACGTATGACTGAACCACTGTATATGAGACAGTTAAACAGTGATAACTCAGGTTATTTCTAAATATGGAAAACAAAGAGAGCAAGTGAACTGCCAGAAGTGCATGCCATGATTTGAAAGGCTATGTAGTGGTGATGATAGCTCTGTTTCAGTGGGGCAAAGCAGGTATAGTCAACACACCTACATTAGACATCAGAGACATGTAAACAGCATACCCCCTTCGGTTATGGAGAAACATACGGGGATCAACCGCCTGAGACTCCATTCTGTCTTTCCCGCACAGAAAGACCTCTCTCTCCCTAATCAGTGGAGCCATAATCCAGAGGCAAGCTGCCACCACCACTGCACCCAAGAGGAAGGCCAGAGGGACATATCCAGATCCTGTTTGAGCACTGCACTCAAATAAGCAGGCTTTTATTGAGCAACCTGGGCATAAAAAATGCATAATTCAATTGGCCCACTACATTAGAGAAGACAGAGTAAAAATGATCTCTACTGCTTAGACAATGGAGAGCCCTGTGAGTTCTGCCCCCAGGCTAGTATTCAATCTGGGTTGAGGTACACTAAAAAAAAGGACAGAGGAATACAAATCCCAGAGTTAGGTGTGTTCTTCCTTAAGACTCTGCATAAAGCCAGATTGATCTCATAAAATCAGCAAAAACAAAAAAACATTTTGTGGATCTGAGTAGCTTCCCACTATTTTCCTTACGAGAGTCCTACTTCCTGTTCTTGGGTTCAGTGCTATGTTCTCATAGTCCGTTCCTCTAGGCCGCAATTTACAAGAAACTTCCAATCAACTCTACTAAAATGATACACTGTCCTTTGACCTCAGTTAAGAAATAAAACTAATAGCTAAGCTTTTTTCCTGAAATTTGATTTTCTCCACTTATGGAAGTATAAGATGCTTACTCTATAAAACCTGATATATATAGACAAGTAGAAAATAAAGTATAAAGAAAGTCAAAACATCACCCAGAGACACTCACTATATTCTTGTAGTGCTTTCTCTACTCATCACTCATTTATTTAACAAATAATTATACACTGATTTACACTCTATGACAGGCACTTTACAAAAGTAAAAGTAAAGTTTCCGTCATTTTGGCACCTGCTATGTAGTATATGGGAGATATAACTATATATCTAGAAGGCCTGAAAGAAGAATTTAAAACACTATGAACAATGAGGAAATAATTAATTTTAGAATTACAAAATCACATAAAAATTTGTATTTATGTAAAACAAGCTAAATATGTGTAAATGAAATCTATGGAACTCTTACAATAGTCTGACAATAACAAGTTTGTAAATATAAAAAGATCCCATTCACAATAGTATCAAAATGTAAAACCACCCAGGAAATACTTTAATAGTAAAATTACGTGATTTACAATAAATATTGAGAACTAAAGAAAGCTAAAGTAGTTGGTAAGGTAAGGCATACCAATTTTTACTGAGGAAATTAAATATATAAATGGCAAATGTTTAAAACATTTCAAGTTTACTACAAATGACAATAAAATCTCAAAAGATGTTTTTTTAAAGTTTATTTTATTTAATTATTTTGGGAGAGAGAGAGTGTGCAAGCACACAGGGGAGGGGCAGAGAGAGCGGTAGAGAGGAATCCCAAGCAGGCTCCGCACTGTCAGCACAGAGCCCTATGCGGGGCTCCAACTCATGAACCATGAGATCATGACCTGAGCCAAAATCAAGAGTCAGACACTTAACTGACTTAATCGCACCTTACGAAACTTTTAAAGGACTAAGGGCTATTTAAGCTTAAAAACTGAAGCAAAATTTTAAAAAGAAAAAGATTCAAATACACAAATTTAAACTTCTATCTAGTTTTTAAAAGGCCCACTTAGAAAATGGAAAGGCAAGGGCACCTGGGTGGCTCAGTCTGTTAAGCGTCCAACTCTTGATTTTAGCTTAGGTCATGGCCTCACAGTTCGTGAGATTGAGCCTGACACTGGGCTCTGTGCTGACAGCGCAGAGCCTGCTTGCGATTCTCTTTTCCTTCTCTCCCTCTCTCTCTCTCAAAATAAATATTTAAAAAAAGAAAATAGGCAAATATTTTAAGAAAATAGGACAATGAAGTATTTTATCATATTTAAAATTATATGAATATAAAGAAACTGTAAATCTCTGATATGCAGGATAAGGATACGAGTAGACCAATCACAAAACATGAAAAGCTTCTGAGAAATAGAAACAGAATGTCAAAGGGCTTCTGCATTTTATTTTTATTTATTTTTATTAAAGTTTATTTATTTTTGAGAAAGAGAGAGAGAGAGAGACAGAGAGAATCCCACGCAGGCTCCACGTTCAGCATGGAGCCTGATGTGGGGCTTGATCCCACACCGTGAGGTTGAAATCAAGAGTTTAATGCTCAACCAACTGAGCCACCCAGGAGCCTGTGAAGATTTCTGAATTTAAAATTTTGATATATACTACCAAAGTGGCTTCACAAAATGACTGTGTCTATCTACATTCCCACCTATTGTGTATTAGAGAATCTACTTTCCTGGAAACTCATAAATAAATACTATATTACTAATCTTTATTTTGTCCATCTGAAAGGCAAAAAAATAAATCATTTCTTGTTTTAATATGCGCTTCCTAAACCATGTTTAATATTTACTGGTCATTAGCATATCTTCTTTGAAGAATTTAACCATTTGTGTTTTTTGCTCATTTTTCTGTGTCATCTTTTTTCCTTTATTTTCAGTCGAAGTATAGTTGACATATAATCTTTTTTTTCTCTTTATAAGTGCTCTTTTTATGTCGTCTTTTAGTCCGTCACTTTATGTTATGAAGACACCACTGTTTTAATCAAAGAGTTAATATTTCAAATCTATATCCAAGTTTCACTAACTTTCGTATCATTAAATACATTGCTTCCAAAATGAATGTAAATACCACACAGAGAAGCAGTGGCACAGTTCCAATGTTAAATACAACAAAGCATCCAAACACTAGCCTGCCCAAATAATTCCAAGTGGTAATCAAACCCATGAAATATAATGTAGAGTTTATACTGCTGGAATGAGCAAAGCCGGCAGAGCAGCATTCTTACAGAATGAGTTCTTGACAACAATCTTCTACTGTATTAAGTCGCACCCTCTCCAGATAAGTGAAATTATGATTCCAATCTGAGCATGCCACTGCCCAGGCTAACAACTCAAACTTGCACGCCAAATAAACTGGCTGCTCTGGTCTACTTCCTTCTATGCTCCATCCTCTCTTCCATGGCAGCAGCCAATTCCCCAAAAGGTGAGTTTACTTGATAAGTAAATGACCAAACATTCTCTGGCTTAACTCTACTCAAACTAGCAACAAACTGCAACACATAACATGCTTTCAACCACTAACAGCTTTGTTTTTTCTCAAAGTTCGATCTCAGTTTAGCTTTGCTGCAGCCATTTCACCCTCAGCCATTTGCTGTGGCTGAGCAAAGTGATACACACACATATATCATAAGAGAAATACAAAAAGCAACTAACTGCCTGGATGGAAAATGCATTTATTCAGATTTATTAGCCAGCGCAATGAATTATATATCTGTATTACGTTCTAAGCCTCCGAGAAGTGTCTTGTGTGTAATAAAAATTTAATCCAATTAATCTGCAGAAATTTTCAAAAGCTAAAACCATACTGTCTGTTGTGGGTTAAATTGTGTCCCCAAAAAAGGTTGAATTCAATACTGTGAATGAAACCTGATTTGGAAATAAGCAGATGTAATTACAGAATAAGATCATACTGATTTAGGGTGGTCCCTAAATCCAATAACTGGTGTCCTTACAAAAAGGCCCTGAAAGACACACACACATACACACAGAGGCCACATGGCCTCAGAGGCAGAGATCGCAGTGATGTGGCTGCAAGCCAAGGAACTATAAGACAACCAGCCAGCATCTCCAGCCTTCAGAGACAACACGGCCCTGCTGACACCTTGGTTTTAGATTTCTAGCCTCCAGAATGATGAGAGAATAAATTTTTGTTGTTTTAAGCCACCCCATTTGTTTATAGCAGTCCTAGGAAACTATAAAAATCATCCAGTAAGAATTGTAAACTGTAATCGTAAACAAATAATTGAAAGAAATGAGGTTTCCACAAGTTAACAGAGAACTATGGGTTCACAGCATCACTTGCTCTTTATCAACTGGATAATCACATCTCCCTCCCAGTTCATGAGAACAGTCCTGGCTTATGCCTGTTGTCCTAGCGAAAAGGCATCCATTTGATTCTCAAAAGTCATCTGCTCTGGATAATAAATTACACTGTCATCTTATTTATGAACAAGCCTAGAAAACCCTCCTGTAGTCCACCTTCAAATTCCATCCTGTTCAAATAGCATCTGACTCCCTTTTGCCCACTGACAGATTAATTCTATCCCTCTGGTTCTTACAGCATTTTATATATATAGCTATTATAATACACTCTATTACAATAACTTGCTTATGTGGCCATTCCACATACGCAGACACAGCATAGCACTGTTCTGCCAGGAACAGAGTGAATAATCCATACATAGTTCCTAAATTTATTAACTTATTTATTCAGAAGACCAACAAAGTACCTGCATAGACCATTTTCTTTCACTTCTGTCCCATGTACACTCTCCAGGGCCCACTGCAGGTAAGAGTCGAAAATTAAACAGCAAAATGACTAACTTACAAAGCAGGTGTTCTCAAATCTTAGCACGCATCAGTAGCACCTGGAGGACTTGTTAAGGCACAGAGTACTTCCTGGCTCCCGACCCCCAGTTTCTGATTCAGGAGGTCAGGGGTAGGGCCAGAGAATCTACATTCCTAAGAAGTTCCCAGGTGATGTGGCTAAGGATTACTCTTGGAGAACCACTGTGATAAAGTAAGCATAACAACTATTAATAGATTAATTTCTTCTCGTGATTTCATTACTAGTGGGAGGATTTATTTTCTGAATACGATGGAGTAGCTTGTGGCAGACCAACACTCCTACTGAGAATGAAAAAAGCTAGATACATTTTTTAAATCAATGTTTAAAGGCATCAAAAAACAGATGAAGCAATCAAGACTAGAAGCCTCTGGATTCTGGAAAAAGAGACGAATGGTAGAGAAACAAAGTGACATTCTGTGGCCACTTTTTCACCAAGTACATTTGCTGATTTGGGGGCAAAAGGCTGAGAATCCAGACTACAGACAGAGGAACCATGAGAGCTTTTGGAAGAGATGAAACAAAGGCAAGAATCAAGGAGCCAAAATCCCAGGGAAAGTGGAGAGTCAAAGAGCCAGAAAGGTCTAACACAAGGCTGGTTTTTCCCTAAGGACATTTACCAAGTTCTGCAGCTGCACAGAGAGGACTTCAAAACAAAACTGAAAACGTCTGAAAATCAAAAGTGGAATTTTCAGGGGAGCCCAGCTGGCTCAGTTGGTAGAGCATGCAACTCTTGATTTGGGGTCGTAAGTTCGAGCCCCACGTTGGGTGTAGAGATTACTTAAAAATAAAATCTTTAAAGAAAAAAAAGAGTGGAATTTTCAGTAATCTCACTGTTCTCAAGAGACAAAGATTACAGCATAGAAACCACCAGGGGAAGAGATGCCTGTGAATTCACTCAACTATCAGTTGGAAGCCCCAGATGGTAGTGGTAAAGGCAAACCAGAAGGAAACCTAGCCTTATCAACCCATCAACCCAATTTCAACCATTAGCTCAGTCCCTAAAAGGATTAGATGATAAGTCCCTACTCTACCTGGCTAGTAAAAGGGAGGAGACATTTCCTCTCTAAAACAATAGTACCGAGGTGCCTGGGTGGCTCAGTTGGCTAAGTGACCAGCTCTTGATTTCTGTACCAATGGCACACAGCCTGCTTGGGATGTGCTCTCTCTCTCTCTCAAAAATAAGTAAATAACCTTAAAAAAAAAAAAAAAAAGAACAGCATCATCTGGAGCTTCATTTTATTCACAACACCCAGCATTTACCTAACTAAAAGCCAAAAAGAAAAAAACAGATGCTCAGATGATCCAGACAATGGAGTTAACAGAAAGACTTTTTATTTGATTTTAATTTTTTAGAGACAGAAAGAAATCCCAGGAGGGGGAGGGGAGAGAGGGAGAGAAGGAGAGAGGAACAAGGAGAGAGGGAGACAGGGAGACAGGAAAAGAGGGAGAGAGGGAGAGATGCAGAGAGAGAGAGGGAGCAAGGGAGAAGCAGGGCACAAGCTTACCTGATGCAGGACTCAAACTCATGAACCATGAGATCATGACCTGAGCTGAAGCTGGATGTTTAACCGACTGAGCCAACCCAGGCGCCCCAAAAGAAAGACTTGTAGGAGCACCTGCGTTGGCTCAGTTGGCTAAGTGTCCAACTTTAGTTCAGGTCATGATCTCACTGTTTGTGAGTTCAAGTCCTGCATAGGGCTCTGTGCTGACAGCTCAGAGCCTGGAGCCTGTTTCAGATTCTGTCTCTGTCTCTCTCTAGCTCTCCCCCTCTCTGCTCATGCTCTGTCTCTCTCTCTCTCTGTCTCTCTCGCTCTCTCTCAAAAAATAAAATAAACAATAAAAAAAAGAAAGACTTTTAAATAATGATAGCTATTTAAATTTCCTATTTAAAAATATAGGTAAAAAATAAATTTAAAATAGGTGAAAAAAGGAGGGCAAGAACATACTTTAAAAATGAAGAATTTCAACTGAGAATTGTAATCTATAAGAATTGAACTGAAATGCTAGATCTGAAAAGTATAATAACTAAAATTAAAAATTCAAAAGGTATATTTAACAACAGACCAGGCCTAGCAGATGAGAGGATTAGAAACTGGAACCCAAGTCAATAAAATACATCCATACAGAAGCAGAGAGAAAAACTACTAGGAAACACAGGGGCAGGAGGAGGGCAGTGTAAAGAGAATGAGGAACACTGTGGAAAAGTCTACCAAATATGTAACTGGAGTCCCTCAAAAGAAGAGGAAAGAATGAATAAGACAGAACCAATATTAAAAGCAAGAACCAGGGCACCTGGGTGGCTCAGTCAGTCGACTGTCCAATTCTTGATTTCGGCTCAGGTCATGATCTCATGGGTTCAAGAATCAAGCCCCTCGTCAGGCTCTGTGCTGAGTGTGGAGTCTGCTTAAGATTCTCTCTCCCCCTCTGCCCTTCTCGTCTGCTCCCACATGTGCTCTCTCTCTCTTTAAAACAAAATTAAAAAAATAAATAAAAGGAAAGAATGAGAATTTCAAAATTGATGAAAAGACAACCCACAAATCCAAGAAATTCTGGGAACCTAAAAGCAGAAAGACACACACACACACACACACACACACACAGATATAGCATACTTAAAATGTTGATAATCAAAAACAAAGAGAAACTTTTTAAAGTAACCTGTGGGAAAGAAGCACATTGCTTTCATAGGTGCAACAATAAAACTAACAGCTAAATTCTCAAAGAAACCATAAAAGCCATAAGACAACAGAATGACCTCTTAAAAGTGCTGTAAAAAGAAAATGCCCACCTAGAATGTGGTGCTCAGTGACTATTTCCTTTAAAAATAAAGGCAGAATAAGACATTTACAGACAAACAAAAACTGAAACAATTCATTATGGGCTCACTTGCATTAGAAGAAATACCAGAGGGAACTCTTCAAATGGGAAGAAAAATTAGCCTATCCCAAAGAGAAACACAGAAATACATACAGGAAGGGACGAAGAGTAATGGAAACAGTAAATATGTAAGTAAATCCACACAAATACTGATTATATAATGCAACAAAGCAGGAAAACGCCAAACTGAGTTAGTACCTAAAGCTCTAGCATTACTGGAGAAGTGATAAAAGTTATAATTTGTATTAGACTGCAGTAAGTCAAGGGTATATATTACAATTGCTAGTATAATCACAAAAAGAATAGCGAAAGAATGTGTAACTAAGCAATTACTATAGGGAAAATATTAAATAATTAAATAATAAATAATCCAAGAGGGGCGCCTGGGTGGCTCAGTCGGTTGAGCCTCCGACTTTGGCTCGGGTCATGATCTCACTGTTCGTGAGTTCGAGCCTTCCGTCGGGCTCTGTGCTGACAGCTCAGAGCCTGGAGCCTGCTTTGGATTCTGTGTCTCCCTTTCTCATCTGCTCCTCCCCTGCTTGCACTCTGTCTGTCTCTCTCTCTCTCAAAAATAAATAAGCATTAAAAAAATTAAAAAAAAAAATAATCCAAGAGATGGCAAGAAAAAAGGAAAAGGGAACAAAACTGGTGAGTCAAAAAGAAAACTTACCAAAAGATGGCAGATCTAACACGAAATATAGTGACAATCGCATTACATGAAAATGGACTAAATATGATAATTTAAATACTAAAAGAGACTAAAGAAAAAAAACCTAAATTCAATCATCACGATGCTTTCAAGGACAAAATTAAAAAAAACAGAAATTATAAGGATGGAAGAATATACAGCATGCAACATTTACCAAAAGAAAGCTAGTAAAGCTATACTGATATACAAAGTGGACTTGAAGGCAAAAAGCACTACTAATGATTAAAAGATAACAGTGCTAATCCACCAAGAAAATTCTAATGTAAGCAAAGTGGTTAGACATTAGTAATCACTGGGAGCTAAGAAGCATACTCTTACCAACGACCTTGAAGGCCAATGCAAAACAACTGCTGCAACCAACTCTTTTTAGAAAAATCTATGGCAGCTCAAAGGGTAGAACTACACATTAATATAGAGCATAAATACCAGACTTCTTGGCAATACGATAAAACTCAAACAGGGGCCCCTGGGTGGCTCAGTCGGTTGAGGATCCAACTTTGGCTCAGGTTGTGATCTCGTGGGTTCAAGCCCCACACCAGGCTCGCTGCTGTCAGTGCAGAGCCTGCTTCAGATTCTCTGTCCCCCTCTCTCTTTGCCCCTTCCCCACCTGCGCACGCTCGCTCGCACATTCTCTCTCCAAAAAAATGAAAAACAAACCTCATGCATATACCTTATGTGAATTCTGAAATGCTTAAACTAGTAAACAGTTTTTTTAACACAAAATAAAAGGTAGACAGTTTTACAAACAAACATTAATAAAGATCAGAAGATATTCTGGGGTAATAAAATGTTTACTAGACTGAGTAGTTTGATAAGGTTCATATCTATAAAATTCATATCTATAAAAACTAGACTTCCTGAAATTAAACCCTCAGAAAAAGGAAAAAACAAAACTTAAAAAAAAAAAAAACACCTCAGATTCTTCTTCTCCAAATATAGCTCAAGTGTTGATTGAAGCATGAAACTGAAATCTTTGCATTATACTTACCTAAATGGCAGACTCACCATCATAACAATTAGTGGTTTTGTTTGGGGCTGGAACTGGCTAGGCCTAGAATCCAACCTCCTGATTAGCTTTTCTGTTAGAATCTAAGAACTTTAAACTTCAAAAGATCTCAGCTTATTTCTCAAGCCCTATTTTATTTACATATAAATAAAATAGTAAGCTGAGATTTTTATTTTCTAACTTATTTATTCAATTACTAGACCAAAGTACTAGAAAGACAATAATTTTCTTCCCTCTCCTCCCTCCCTCTCTCTTTCTTTTTTGGTAGCCCATACAGGGATTGACAAGATCTTCTTCAAAGAAATAGCCCATAACTTCTTATGGGTAACAACAAAAAGTATCTGCAATTTTGTTCTCAAGTATGTCCAAGAACAAAAGTAGGCTCTTTGGAGAAAGTTGTGTCCACATATAGTTGATATTCAAAGAACATCAGCAGTTAGCACAAGGTATGAAAACACTTTGCCATCTGATTATTCCTCATAAGTGATACTTAAGATGTGTCCACCCATGACTACACAACATTCAAAGCCCTAGAGTAATAATAACATCTTATACACTTACCACACCACGAGAACAACTGCAATGGCTAATTAATTAATATAAAGATATAATCCATCTTGCTAAGTAGAAGCCAAGGATATTACTTCCGGAGACACTAATTATAATGGATTTTAGACATTTTATTTCATCAGCCTACAGTTTTATTTTTTCTTTTCACATTTTTTATTTGCATTCTTCTTATAATATCCTATTCAAAACTGTGGTCACTAGCCCAACTTATTTTTCAGGAACATGTTTAAAAAACAATGTCAAAAGTGATATGGAAATGCAATTAAGGAACCATTAAGTTACATAACTACATTTAGGCAACAACAGTTCCACCCATTGTTTACTGATGAAAGGTGAATAAGGATGTTCTCTATTCTCTAGTTTCAGAGGCTAGGTCACAATTTACAATATACTATAGGAACTGTATTCTAATACTTCAAACAAAACAAAACAATCTGGAATTACCTGAAACAGCTACATATGAAAATGCACAATAAATGATGGTTTACTTATCTGTACAACTCTAATGCAATACAATTCCTAACAGAACAAAATGAGAGTTAAGAACACATACACCTACTAATGGCATTACAAAACTATAACCTAAGTTCATCTCAAATCACAGCAGTGAGATCACCAGCTTAAGCTTTACTCTAAAATTTAAATACAAATCTCTTTTCCTAGAATGGTCCACTATCTTTATAAATATCATTGTGACTTTCCTGATCTTGAGATAAATTCAAAGCAGACACAAAGAAAAAATATATGCATTTGAGATGCAAACAAACACATAAAATAATATCGCCACTCTGCCAATCCCGACTGATGCTTAGAAGACTCCCCACTCCCCAGCTTTACAAAGTACAGCCAAATGACTTGAAGTTGTACCTCCCTGACCATTATTTGGATAGGAAGATCCTGTGAAAGGCCTTTTTGTAATGGTGGGTTCCAATACTTGCCAATATGCTTACCTCTATTAACTGTATATGTCTGTTCCCACCTTGGGAGCTCATGGTCCAGTCTGCTGCAGGTTAATATAAAGTCATGGTTAGGTGCAGACCACTGAGTTGGTCGGACTACCTGAGTTCAAATCTCCATCACCTCTTGTATGACCTGAAACAAGTTACTACTCTGAACCACATTTCTTTGTATTTTTAAGAAGGAGGGTGAAGGGAAAGGACAACATTGAGATAATGCATGTCAAGGGCTTATTACTTGCACAGTGCCTGGCCCATGCTAGCACTTGATAAATTTGAACTCTATGCTGGAGCTAACACCCCAAATCTACTTCCAGAAATGAATCTTAGGTCTGTGTCTGGTATTCCCTAAGTCCATCTGTATGTGGAGGTGAGGTGACTTTCATTTAAGTATTCATCCTTGTCAGACTCCTCCATTTTCACACTCCCCATGAAAAATATGGTTCTGTGATTAGACAACATAAAACGACAACATAAAAAATAAATGTACTTGCGGGACTTGTCAGGAAGCACAAACTCAAATCCCTGATTTGCTGATAACTTTATAACAAAAAGCTCCATTGAGAAACAAAATATTTATGGAAGAGAACCTAAAGAATGTACAGTCCCCATCTACTTATCTAGAGCATCTAAAACAGATCCTTAAATTAAATCACTGTAGAAATCTACATACTTAGATCACATTATTTTGCCAGCACCAGAACTGCTTTTACTGAATTATGTTTTGTCATCAACCTACACAATGAGGCAACAAAGAATTTTAATTAAAAAACAAAGTAAAACGAGGGCGCCTGGGTGGCTCAGTCAGTTAAGCATCTGACTTCGGCTCAGGTCATGATCTTGTGGTTCCTGAGTTCAAGCCCCATATTGGGCTCTGTGCTGATGGTTCAGAGCCTGGAGCCTGCTTTGGATCCTGTGTCTCCCTCTCTGCCTCGCTCCCACTCGCGCTCTGTGTCTGTCTGTCTCTGTCTCTCAAAAATAAGACATTAAAAAAAAATTTAAAAAAAAAAAGTAAAACACAATTCAGCCCTTTGAAATGCATGCTGTTATTTACTTAAGGATGTAGCTAAGAAATCTGTCAATATAAGGAGTCTGGGAATCCAAAGAGAAACTGGTCTTTTATCTTATGATCATTGAATTATACAACTGATTATATCGCTTTCTGAATAGGCTACTAAAAGGCAGAGTCAAATTTGTAGCCCTCTAACAAATACTTAAGATTTCAGTCCAAGTACCTTGTGCACATATCTCATTCCATCTCAATGAAGATCTTACAGACCTCAGTTTTCATCTTAATTTTTCTCCCTCCGTGCTAAATTCATCAGCTCCTTATTTCTGTATGTTCTCAATAACATGTTGTATCTTTGTAAGTAATTATGAATCCTTTCTGGAACACGATGTGATATAAGTAAATGACATGCTCCATTTAAAAAACATTACAGCACAATAAGATACTTTCTTCCAGTAATAAGCATTTTATGAGTTCAATTTCTAAAGGCATTACCTTTTTTTTTGTGCTCCAAAAAAGAAAGAAAGAAAGAAAGAAAGAAAGAAAGAAAGAAATATTGCAAATACTGTGTCTAAAATTAGGAAATTCTAACAACAGGAACTACAAAAATAAAACTTTCATTATGTATTTTTAACTTTGAAGCACACAGAAAATTACAAATATATCTCATGTAAAAATCCCCCCAAAGTCATGTTTAATTTTAAAACACAGACCAAATCACCATAAATGCAATTTCAATGATTTATTCTGAATAAAGGGAACTAGAGAGATTAGCTTCAAAGATGATTCAAAAGGAGGAGCTTCAATTCCTTCTGTGCTGCCCTGTGCCTGGCACAGAGGATGCTGCCAACCATACCTTAAGGTGAGACCACACAGAATTCAGGGCCCCAAAGACTCCTGCTACACTCCTGCTTTAGGCATTGTGCTACAGCCCTCTTTCAGGGATTTTAGCAATCTCCTTGATGTCATCTGAGGAAAATAAAAAGCTTAAGACTCTTAGTGTGTGCAATTTAACCCATTCATGAACTCATACTCTGATCATAACTTCTGACTTCTAACCACGTACTTATCTAACTGATGATAATTACAGTTCTTTGCCCTCCTAGTGACCATAAACAAGGAAGCTATGCTACCAGAAACATGAAAAAAGGTTCTACTGTACAATAAAAATTATACTTTCTACCCCACCAATAGGAACTTCATCAAACACAGGAATCTCACAGGGTAACTTGGAAGCCGCATCATAAGAGTACAGCTTTTTCTTAAAAGCATTTTAGGAGCTTTATTCAAATATCAAGCAAATAAAATATAAGTTACATAATATCAAGTGGGATGAAGGTAAGTCCACTGTTGTTTCTCCTAAGTGTTTATCCAATGATACTCTAAATTATTTCCAATCATAACAGTCATATGAAATATACATAATGTTTCGACGACGCTTTATGACAAAAATAAGCATTTAATAAGACTTTCAAAATGTTTGACTTCTACTGTGAAACTCTTGCTTTTAGTGTGAGAACTTTATTTACGGGTTAAGAAAGCCACTTAACAGCATTTGTATTCTGAATCACAGAATAGACAGGTGTGTCACATAGCTTTCTTCTCCATTTTAGGGATAAGTCATCTCTGCTACAGATGTATACTTTGCAAACAATAAAAACACACGTGCCAAAAATTAAATTCATAGTCAAGATGAAATTCTGTCTCCAAAGATTGACACAAGTAAATGAAACAAGATCTTAGTTCTTCTCTATGTAGATATTAAAATAAGTACTGATCATTTTTTTTCCCACTGGAAACCAACATCAGAAATCAATTAATTCTCATCAAGTTAACAAGTACTCATAGAACACTTGTGAATGCCCAGCTCGGACTGAGAATGCAAACAGATAGAAGGAGAATTCCTGTTTATAGAAGCTTACAAATTAGCAGGGTCGGACACTTTTTACACAATGAAACAACTAGCAAATGAGCATACAACTCAGTTCAAACATTTAATGAGCACATAATCAAGAACATTGGGCCCACACAGTCTTCATCAGCCAAATAGCAGCAGTCTGTGTGTGTGTGTGTGTGTGTGTAAGATCTACCTAAAATTCCATTTTAATCATGAAAAGACCCTCCTTAAAACCCTTCCTCGGTTTTGTCGTTATCAGCTCCTGAATCTCTGCCCTGCACTTTACTTTTCAAAAACCATCTCCTAGTAGTTAGTTATTGGCCTATTCTCCTGTTACTTGTCCCACCCCCACATTCCAACCAATCCCTAAAATTCCCACCCAACCTTGTTAGTTTCAAAGTTCTCGTGCTTCAAGATACTTCCATAAAATATTCCCTGATTATCTTTCTTCACCCTCCAGACCCTGCAGTGTCCCTCCTCACGCTCTGTCTTAGCTCTATTTACCACACCGTATTGAAAGTATCTTTATTGTCCCTAACTTCTAGAGAGAAGAAACATGATTGCTTGGAAGATCGGTGAAATTTCAAATCCTGAACTCGGTTTAATCTTCCGCACAACCAGTAACTCTTACAAAGTAACATTATTTGTCATTAAATGGACTAACAATACAATCAAATCTTACCCGTCCGGCAAACTTTCTTGTTTTAACTATTTTACATTAACAGGCTTTTTTAAAAAGCAGTTTCAAGTTTACAGAAAAAAAAAAGTACAACTATTTTTTAATCTCACAAACAAAAGTAAAAGTCTTCATATTCAAAAAACGACTCCCCTGGTGATGCTGTCAACTCGTCTTGACAATTTTCACATCTAATCTAAAGGGTAAAAGGAGCCCATCAGAGCCCACTGACACACTTCCCAACGACAGGACTTGGTCACCAGCGCTGAGGCACCACCAGATGTCTATGACCTACTCTCTAAAGCAGCTGAGTCCCTCCCTCCCTGTGACTAAACTTCCGTGATGGGCATCACCTCTGCTCTCCTCTAAACCAGTTCTGCTCCTAACTCCAGGCCCACAACTTCCCCCTCAACCACGGCGCGAGAGTTAGGACCGGTGTTCAAGTCCCCGCATCACCAAAGACTGCACCCTCCCGGCTCCGGGACCTGTCCTCCCCAAGAACGACGCGGGTTCTTGAAGCCCCGGAGCCCCTGCCAAGGCCGGGCTGCTCTCTGGGTCTGAGCCGCCAACCCGGACGGACCCCCGAGGGACCCAGGGCACGAGCCGACGGGCCGCCACCACAGGTGTCCCCTCCAACTGCACGGGCTGGACAGTGAAGAGGAAGCCGGCCAAAAGGAAGCCATCCCGCGAGGGGTGGACGGGTGGCAGGAGGCGGCCAGGAAATGACAAGCGTCTGTCCGTCGGAGTTGGGCCGGGCCGTACAGAACTTGGCGACGAACGCTTGAAAGGGGGAGGCTCAGCACGACGAGAACTAAGGCGGCCGGCGACCGCCTGGGGCCGGTCAGGGCCGCGCCGCGGGGCCCCGGGCTGGGACCGACGGCGGCTGGAAGCACCGAAGCGAAACGGCCCCGGCCGGGTAGACGGCACGGGCGAATGACCCAGCAGCCTCCGCCCGGACGGCGCCGCCGCCCCGCCGCCCAGAGCCGAGATCCTGGGCCCCCGTCCTTCTGCTCCGTACCTGGCCTGCGGCTCCACTGGCGTCGGGCCGCCGCTCTCCGCGGGTAGCTCGAGTGGGTCCCGGCTCCGCCAGTCCACAACCCGCCCTCTCGCCGGCCCTCCCTCCCTCACGCCCCGCCCCCGGCGCCGCGAGCGCTCGTCACGCACGCACAGACGTCATTTCCGGGTCCTGGGGCGCGGAGTGGGAGGGTGTTGTTGCGGGTCCTCTCGGAATCCGCGCTGGGTGGCGCGAGCCGGAGGCGGGGGTGACTGACAGCACCCGCAGTGTCGGAGGTCTAGGAGAAGAGGGCGGCCTCCAGGCTAGCCCTGCAGTGCCGACCTGCAGCGTTCAGGAGCCGACGGAGCAGCCGGTGTGCCCTGTCTTCTTCAGAGCCTGCTTCCTGCGGTGCTGTCGGGCCCTGGGCCACTGTAGCAGCATGGAATGGGAGACGGAGGCCGCTTGAAAAGCCAATGAATCCTACCTATCACATTACGGATGTCAGGAATTTTAGTGTTCGAATTAAAGGACCTTAAAGAGATTGGTTGACCTAAAAGCCGTTTTTACAGCTAAACATAATTGAGACCCACGAGGTTAAATAATCGTTAGCTAGTATTAATGGTCGAGTCTTAAACGGAATCCAGTTCCCGTGATTACCATTTCAGGAATGTTGGAAACAGCAGCTGCCTCTGTATCCTGGGTGCCATCCACGGCATAAAGTGCCGCCACAACAGAGAAAAAACGAAACTATACTGGATCTGGAAGGTAGACCTGAGTTGAAATCCCAGCTTTGCTAACAGCTGCCTCTGTGATCTTGGACAGGTTGCCTAATTTCTGTCTCTTTTCATCATTTGCAAAATGGAAATTGATTCATTCCTCAAATTCTTCTAAATGCTTAGAGATAGCAGAACATGCCATCCAAAAACGTACCTCTTTGGCATAAGGATTATTTTGAGAAAGTGGATGCCAGAGAAGCTCTGAAAATGAATACCCTTTTGTAAGGGAAATGTACATTTATAAAGGAAATCTCCATTTGTAAAGATGTCTCCTTCCCCGTACCTAGAAGAGGATGGCTAAATCACAAGGGACTCATCAATGGAGAAGACACTAACTTAAATCTGCGTAGCAAACCTTAAGCTTGTTTGCATTTCTTTCCCAGATCACTTCCCATAACTGATCCTCCAGCTAGCTACCCACCTTACCCCAACACACACCTTTCTTTCGTCTACATGATAATGTATTTAAGTTGGCATTCTAAATCTTGTCCCGTTATCTCTCATGTATATATGAGGTATATGTATTAATAAATTTCAATGTGCTTCTCTCTTGTTCATCTGTTTTTTACCTCAGAGGTCTCAGCCAAGAACTCAGAAGGGTAGAGAGACAATATTTTTTCCTCCTCTACACCTAATGTGTGCTAGGCTGAGGATAGAGAGCACAAAATGCATAAAGTGGTACCTGGGTGGCTCAGTCGGTTAAGTGACCGACTTCGGCTCAGGTCATGATCCCATGGTTTGTGAGTTTGAGCCCTGTTGGGCTCTGTGTTAACAGCTCAGAGCCTGGAGCCTCCTTCAGATTCTGTGTCTCCCCCTCTCTGCCCCTCCCCAACTGGTGCTGTCTCTATCTCTCACAACTAAACTTAAAAAAAAATTTTTTTTTAATTTTTTTTAACGTTTATTCATTTTTGAGACAGAGAGAGCATGAATGGGGGAAGGTCAGAGAGAGAGAGGGAGACACAGAATCTGAAACAGGCTCCAGGCTCTCAGCTGTCAGCACAGAGCCTGACGCGGGGCTTGAACTCACGGACTGCGAGATCATGACCTGAGCTGAAGTCGGACGCCCAACCGACTGAGCCACCCAGGCGCCCCCCCCCGCCAAAAAAATTTTTTAATAAAAAAAAATAAAACACATAAAACAAAAGTATGCTGAGAAGCTTACATTCTAGAGGAGAGGGAGGAGCCAATAAACAAGTTATTTACAGTAGTACTTAAGATGGTGATAATTGCTATGAATAAAAAATTAAAACTTATGCAAGGAAGAGGCACAGAAAATGCAATCTAAAAGTTTGCAGTTTTAGAGTGGAGAGGAAAGCCCTGGCTGAGACAGTACCCTGAACGAAGGGCAAAGGAGCTAGCTATGCTGGTATGCAAATATTTGGGCAAGTGTGCTAGGTACTGGGAACAAGTGCAAGGGCCCTCTTGACACCTCTAACCTATGTAGCTGTAGCAGATTGAACTAGGGGGAGGAAGAAGAGATCAAAAGGTAATGGACACAGTAAGTAAGGGGCTAACCCCTAGGTCAATGTTGAAAGGGACTAGCAAAAGTGAGGACACTGGTAGGTCTGACTCATTGGGGTCATTAGTGGGACAAACTACCACACACCTTCTTCCTCTGAGAGAAGGTGGGGTGGAGGCTACTGGAAGGGGCACCAAAGTTATATTTAACCGAAGAAGCAATGCTTTAGTTTGAATTTAGTGGTTTAGTTCTTGATAGGCACATGGATATTCATTGTATTACTTTTTATTTCAATTTATGTGTATTTTGTGTTTGAATTTATGAAACTCTGTCCCATTGGAAACAGTGAAGATAAAAGAGGGCTAAAAACTCATCTTGGGGTAGGTCAAAAGGAAAAGAGCAAAAGAAGAGTGGGGAAAAAAATAGAAGCAAGAGGAAAACTGCAAAAGAGGAGTAATGTGGAAGCTAAGAGGAGAGAGAGAAAGCAAAGGGATTAATGGAAAGAGATTCCACAGAAGGGTCGGGTAAGATGAATCTACCCCCCCAAAAATGAAAACATACTAATAAAAGTGGTGAGAGGTGCGTGGGTGGCTCAGTCAGCTAAGCGTCCAGCTCAGGTCATGATCTCATGATTTGTGAGTTTGAGCCCCACATTGGGCTCTCTGCTGTCAGCACAGAGCCTGCTTTGGATCTTCTGTCCCCTTCTCTCTGCTCCCTCCCCTCTGCCCCCGCTGCTTGTTTTCTCTCTCTCTCTCTCTCTCTCTCTCTCTCAAAAAAAAAAAAAAAAAAAAAAAGTGGTAAAAGCAGGCATCCTTGTCTTGTTCTTGATCTTAAATGGAAAATTTTTCAATCTTTCATCATTGAGTATGTTAACTGTGGGTTTTTCATATATGGCCTTTATCATGTTGAGGAAGTTCCCTGCTATTCTTAGTTTACTGGGTGTTTTTTATCATGAAAGGGTATTATAGTCTTTAAGATTTAATTTTTTTGAACATTTTTTAAAGTTTATTTCTTTATCTGCTTTGAGTGGGGGGCAGAGAGAGGGAGAGAAAGAATCTCAAGCAGACTCTGTGCTGTCCGCATGGAGCCTAATTTGGGGTTCAGTCTCATGAACCTGTGAGATCATGACCTGAGCCGAAATCAAGAGTCAGACACTTAACCAACTGAGCCACCCAGATGCCCCTATTTTTTTTTATTGTGAAATATAGATAACATAAAATTTACAGGCAGAAAAATGAATTTGGGTCCTTACCTAACATATATATGAAAATTAAAAATTGATCAAACACCTACATGTAAGATATAAAATTTAGAAGAAAACACAGTTGAAAAGCTTCATAACCCTGTATTTGGCAATAATTTTTTAGATATGACACCAAAGGCACAGGTAATAAAAGAAAAAAATAAACAAATTGGACTTACCAAAATTTAAAACTTTCATGCATCAAAGGCCAGTCAACAGAATATAAAGTAACTCACTATTTGCAAATGACTTACCTGATAAGGGATTCTTATACAGAATATATAAAGAACTCCTAAAACTCAACAACAACCCAGTTTACATGAGATGTCTTTCTATTTATTTATCTCTTCTTTCTTTCAGCAATGTTTTATAGTTTTCATTGTACAAGTCTTTCACCTCCTTAAATAAATTAATTCCTAAGTATTTTATTCCTTTTAATGTTATTATAAATGGAACTGTTTTCTTAATTTCTTTTGGGTTGCTTATTGTTAATGTACAGTAATGCAACTGATTTCTGTGTGTTGATTTTGTACTACTACATTGCTCAATTTATTTTTTCTAATAGTTTTTTTTTCCCTGTCAATCCTAACATACATCGGTGTATATAGGGTTTTCTACATACAAAATCGTATCTTCGGACAGAAATAATTTTACTTTTTCCTTTCCTATTTGGATGCCTTTTATTTCTTTTTCTTGCCTAGTTGCTCTAGCTAGAATTTCCAATACTATATTGAATAGAATTGGAAAAAAAACAGGCATCTTTGTCTTATTCCTGATTTTAGTGGCAATGCTTTCTGTCTTTTACCATTGAGTGGAATGTTAGCTGTGGGCTTTTCGTATGTGGCTTTCTTATACTGAGTTAGTTTCACTCTATTCCTAGTCTGCTGAGTGTTTTATCATAAAAGGGTGTTGCATTGTGTCACAAGATTTTCTATATCAATTGAGAAAATAAGATAGTTTTTTCCCCCTTTATTCTCTTAAGACCATTGTTGTATTCCAGGAATATATCCCACTTGGCCACTGTATATAATCCTTTTAATATGCTGTGGAACTCAGTTTGTTAAATTTGTTGAGAATTTTTATATCAATATTCATAAGGGGTATTGGTCAATAGTTTTCTTTTCCTATAGTCTGGCTCCATATCAGGGCAATGAATGAGTTGGAGTGAGTTAGAAAGCACTGCCTTCACTTTTGAGTTTTTGGAAAAGTTTGAGAAGGATTGTTATTACTTCTTTAAATGCTTGGTAGAATTCACCAGCAAAACCATCAAGTCCAGGGCTTTTCTTTCTCGGGCGGTTTTTGATTACTAATTCAACCTCCTCCTTAGTTATAGATTTGGATTTTCTGTTTGTGATTCAGATTTGGTAGGTTTTATATTTATGAAAATTAGTCCATTTCATTTGGTTATTTAATTTGTTGGTGTACATATGTTCACAGTATTCTCTTATAATCCTTTTCATCTATGTAAAGCCAGTAGTAATATCCCCTCTTTCATTTCTGATTTTGGCATTTTGAACGTTTTCTTTTTACACTAACAGTAGCTAAATATTTGTCAGCTTTTCTGATCTTTTAAAAAAATAAATTTTGGTTTTGTTGAGTTTCTATACTCTGTTGTTATCTTATTCATTATCTCACTTATCTCCACTCTAATATTTATTTCCTACTTCTGCTAACTTTGGTTTAGTGTGTGCCTCTTTTTCCAATTCCTTTAAAGTGTATGATTAGGTAATTAATTAGAGACTTTTTAAAATGCAGATGTCTACAGATATAAGTTTCACTTTGAGCACTGCTTTCAGTAGATTCCTTAGGTTTTATATGTTGTGTTTTCATTTTCATTTGTCTCAAAGTATTTTCTGATATCCTTTGTCATTTCTTTTTTGACCATTGGTTATTTGAGAGCATTTAAAAATCTTTTTCACGATTTTGTGAGTTTTCCTTCTGTTACTGATTTCTAGTTTTGTTCCATGGTGATCATAAAAGATATTTTATATGATTTTTCAAAATTTATTAAGACTTGTTTTCTGGCAAAAAAAAATGTTCTTCTCTGGACAGTGCTCTACGTGCATTTGAGAAGAATGTATATTCTATTATTGTTGGGTGAAGTGTTCTATATATGTCTGTTAGGTATACTTGGATTATAATATATTGTTCAAGTACTTTCTTTACTTATTGATCTTGTCTCTGGTTGCTCTATCCATTATTAAAAGTGGGATACTGAAGTCTTCAACTATTATTGTAGAACTGTCAATAATTTCTCGTTTAATTCTGTCCTTTTTGTTTCATATATGTACTTGGTGCTCTGACATTAGATGCATATATGCTTATAATTGTTATGTCATTTTGTTGGATTAAATATTTTTCTGTATATAATGTCCTTCTTGTCTCTTGTAACCTTTTTTTCTAATGTAAAATCTATTCTAATAGTATAGCCTCCCCAAACTCTCCTTTGGTTACTCTTTGCATGGAATACATTTTTCCATCCTTTTACTTTCAACCTCTTTGTCTTTGGATCTAAAGTGAGTCTCTTATAGACAGCATATAGAGTTTTTAAGAAAACAGGTTCTGCCAATCTCTTTTAATTGGAGAGTTAAATCCATTTACATTTGAAGTAATTACTAATAAAGAATGACTTCTGCCACTTTGCCACTTGTTTTCTGTATGTCATACATATTGTTTTGTTCCTCAATTCTTTCATTACTGCATTTTTGGTATTTAGTTGTTTTTCTGTAGCCTACCATTTTGATTCTCTTCCTTTCTGTATATTTTAAAATTTATTTTCTTAGTGGTTAGCTTTGGGATTACAATTTAACATCTTAAATTTATAACAACTTAGTTTGAATAATACCAACTTATTTAAAATAGTATATATTCTGTACCTATACATCTCTGTCCCTTTCATTTTATTGTTATTGTCCCAGATTTCATCTTTATAAATTGTACACCTATTAACACAGGTTTATAATTAATGTTTTATGTATATGCCTTTTAAATCATATAGGGGGAAAAAGGAGCAATTACAAACCCAAAGCGCAATAATACTGGCTTTTACATCTACCTAGGCATTTACCTTTCCCAGTGTTCTTTATTTCTTCATGTAGCTTCAACTTACTGTCTAGTGTCATTTGCTTTACAATCTGAAGGATTCCTTTAGTCATTTTTTAAATGTTTATTTAATTTTTGAGAGAGTATGAGCAGGGAGAGGCAAAGAGAGAGGGAGAGAGAGAAATCCAAACAGGCTCTGCACTGTCAGCAGAGAGCCCCATGCAGGACTCAATCTCATGACTGTGAAATTGTAACCTGAGCCAAAATCAACAGTTGGACACTTAACTGACTGAGCCACCAGGCGCTCCTCCATTTCTTATAGTGCAGGTCTACCAGTAATGAACTCCCTTGGCTTTTGTTTATTTGGGGATGAATTTCTCCCTCATTCTTGAAGAATAGTTTTGCCAGATATAGAATTCATGGTTGACAAGTTTCTCTTTCAACACTTCAAATATGTCATCCCACTTCTTTCTGGCCTCCATAGTTTCTGATAGGAAATCAGTTATATTCTTACGGGGGATCCTTTATATGTGATGAGTTTTTTTTCTCTTGCTGCTTTCAACATTCTTTTTCTTTGGCTTTCTACAGTTTGATTGTAATGTGTCTTGGTGAGGATCACTTTGAATTTACCTTACTTGGAATTCTTTAAGCTTCTTGAATTTGTATATTTGCCTCATTTCCTTTATCTTATCATTTGTTCAATCTCTACACACACACACACACACACACACACACACACACACACAGTTTTCCTGAAGAATGTGAGACTAAGTTGCAGACATCATGCTTCTTGACTTTACATATTTCAGTGTGTATTTCCTAAGAAGAAATATATCTTCTTAGAAACCAAAGCAAAATCATTAAAATCAGGAAAATTAACATCTGATAAGTTAACATTGATAAAATCCTACTTAATCTATAGCCCTTACTCAGTTTTCATCAATTGTCCCAAGAATCACTTTTATAGCTATAGTTTTTCCTGGTTGATCATTTAATTGTCATTTATCTTTAGTCTTCTTTTTTTTTTTTATTTTTTTATTTTTTAATGTTTATTTATTTTTGACAGAGAGAGAGAGAGAGAGACAGAGCATGAGTTGGGGAGGGGCAGAGAGAGAGGGAGACGCAGAATCCAAAGCAGGCTCCAGGCTCTGAGCTGTCAGCAGAGCCCGATGTGGGGCTCGAACTCACAGACTGCAAGATCATGACCTGAGCCAAAGTCGGACACTTAACCGACTGAGCCACCCAGGCGCCCCTATCTTTAGTCTTCTTTAATCTGGAATAGTTCTTCCATTTTTATTCGTCTTTCATGCTCTTGACATTTTTGAAAAGTGTAAGACAGTCATTCTGAAGAATGTCCTTCAATTTGGGTTTGTCCAATGTTTTCTCATGATTAGATTCAAGTTATTCATTTTGGCAGAGAAATCATATAAATAATGTGTCTTTATCAGGACAGGTCCTTTGTTTAATGTTGACTTTGGTTACATGATCAATGAGGAATCTTTCAGGTGTCTGCACTGTAAAGTTACCATTTTTACCTTTGAAATTAGTAACTTGTAGGGAGATATTTTAAGACTATGTTAAAACCTGTTTTTCTTCCAAAGTTCACCCATCAGTTTTAGAATCCATTGATAACATGTTTTTTATGTTTATTTATTTTTGAGAGAGAGCGAGCGAGCGAGCAGGGGAGGGGTAGAGAGAGAGGGAGACACAGAATCTGAAGCAGGCTCCAGGCTCTGAGCTGTCAGCACAGAGAGCCCAATGCGGGACTCAAACCCAAGAACTGGGAGATCATGACCTGAGCTGAATTCGGACACTCAACCCACTGAGCCACCCAGGTGCCCCTGCCATCATCAGTTATAATTATGATGGTTGTTAAATGTAGATTTTCTACCCCATCATTTCCTCTATATTTATTAGCTGACGTTTTACTCTAAGAACTTTCCTTGGGGCACCTGGGTGGCTCAGTTCATTAAGCATTTGAGTTCGGTTCAGGTCATGATTCCGCAGTTCATGAGTTCGAGCCCCACATCCGGCTCTCTGTCAGCACAGAGCATGCTTTGGATCCTTTGCCCTGCGCCCCTTTTCTGCCTCTCCCCTGCTTCCGGTCTCATCTCTCTCTCAAAATAAATAAATAAACATTGAAAAAAGAACTTTCCTGTCTACTTCATTTATATATTTATTTGTGTCAACATAAATTCATGGATTCTCATTTTATTCAGTGGGTTATAAGCCATCTCAGTTGGCCTTTGAACAATGTGATTGATGGTTAGAGGTACTGACCTACTGTTGAAACTCTGCATATAATTTTTGACTCCCCAAAAACTGAACTACTAAAAGCTTACTGTTGACAGGAAGCCTTACTGATAACATACATAGGTGTTAATATATATTATATGTATTACATACAGTATTCTTACAATATAATAATGAGTATAGTAATAGTGTAGAGTGATGTTGAGCATCTTTTCATGTGTCTGCTGGCTACTTGGATGTCTTCTTTGGAGAAATGTCTGTTCATTTCTTCTGCCCATTTTTTGTTTTCTGGGATTATTTGTTTTTTGGGTGTTGATTTGTATAAGTTCTTTATATATTTTGGATACTAACCCTTTATTGCATATGTCATTTACAAATATCTTCTCCCATTCAGTACATTGCCTTTTAGTTTTGTTGATTGTGTTCTTTGCTGTGTAGAAGCTTTTCATTTTGATGTAGTCTACACCAGATTTTTTTTTCTCGAGAATCACACAACACAGAAAGCTTTATTCATCCATACCATTCCAGAGAAAGGCAGGCTCACTTTAGTATGCTGTCATCTTGGGCTTCTGCCAGTTCTCTCTCAATGTGTTTCCATTCATCCTGCTTCTTTTTCTCCTCAGTTGCTATCCTCCTTTCCTCTTCTGCCTGAAACTTCTGTAGCACTTGGCTCTGTAGGCCACACCAAGGAATAGAGAAGAGCAGGGGCTGTACTTGATGAGCAGTGACCTGCACTGGCAGCACCATTTTGTCCATAACCTTAACCAGATTTTTGTGACAGTATTGTATATGTGCTTGCTGAAGCGAGCACGTGACAGTTTTGTAAATGTATTTTCTCCTCCTTATGGTTTTCTTAAATAACGTTTTCTTTTCTCTAGTTTGCTTTATTGTAAGAAAACAGTATATAGTATATATAACATACACAACATGTGCATTGACTCTTTATGTTATTAATAAGGCTTCCAGTCAACAGTAGGCTATTAGTTAAGTTTTGAGGGAGTCAAAATTTACATGTGGATTTTCTTCTGCACAGGGAGTTGGTGACCTAACTCCTGCATTGATCAAGCATCAACTGTACTATCAAATTTTAAAGGGGGGCGGGGGGAGGCGGAGCTCTATATGTAATGAAATGGACAGATCTCCAAAAGACAGTGTTAAATGAGGACAGTAGGGTGATGGAACATGTGGTATGCTACTTTTAGATTTAAATATAGATATATAGGGGTTCCTGGGTGTCTCGGTTGAGTGTCCAACTCTTGATTTTGGCTCAGGTCATGAACCCAGGGTTGTGGGACTGAGCCCTGTGTCAGGCTTCACACTGAATGGAGCCTGCTTAGGATTGTCTTTCTCTCCCCCTCTGCCCTTCTCTCCTGCTTGCATTCTCTCTCTCTAAAAATAAAAGACAGACAGACAGATAGGTAGATACTCTCCTAGGATGTGTATCACTTTCTAGAATATAAATAAATAAATAAATAAATAAATAAATAAATAAATAAATTCTAGAAAAAAAATATTCGTATAGATAGAGGGAGAAAGAGAAGAAGAGAGATACATGTACACTAGAATAGATATAGTATATATAGGAAGAATTATTTTAAAGAATTGGGTCATGTGATTGTGCAGGCTTGGTGAGTCCAAAATCTGATGGCGGAGAGAGAGACAGAGAGAGAGAGAGAGAGAGAGAGAGAGAGAGAGAGAGAGAGAGAGAATCCCAAGAAGTCTCTGCACCATCAGCACAGAGTCCAGTGCAGGACTTCACCCCATGAACCGTGATATCGTGACCTGAGCCAAAATCAAGAGTTGGACACTTAACCAACTGAGCTACCCAGGCACCCCTGGAAGTGTACTGTAGATGGCATAGTCAGAGAAGGTCTCACTGAATATGTGACAACTGAGGTGGAACATAAAATGGAAAAATGAGCCAGCCCATGAGAAGCGCTGGGGAAAAGGCATTCCAAGGAGATGAAATGCCAATCACAAAAACCTGAGGTAGGAACTGAAGGAAGTCCAGAGCAGAAGACAGGAAAAAAGGAGTAGTGTGGAGTGATGAAGCTGGGGGTACACAGGAACCAGATCAAACATGGAAAGACCATTCTAAAAGCAAAGGGTTTTAAGTAGGCATGTTGCAGGTCTAATTAACCCTTTCAAGACTATCTTGGAAAATAGGTTGGAGGAGGTATAATCAGGGGCCATATTAAGCCAAGAAGTCTTTGTAGTAATGCAGGATGAGAGATGATGGTGATTCAGACAAGTGAATTTGTCATGTTTTCAAATAATCTTGAAGATGGATTCAAGACTTGGCAATGGATTGCAGTACAAGGTGAGATAAGGAGCGGAGTTCAAGATGACTCTTACGTTGGGGTGCCGGGGTGGCTCAGTCGGTTAAGCCTCCAACTTTGGCTCAGGTCATGATCTTGTGGTTTGTGAGTTCAAGCCCTGCATCGGACTCTCTGCTGACAGCTCAGAGCCTGGAGCCTGCTTTAGATTCTGTGTCTCTCTCTCTCTCTCTCTGCCCCTTCCCACTCACACTCTCTGTCTCAAAAATAAACATTAAACAACAACAAAAAAAGACGGTTCTCAGGTTTTTGTTGACTGAGTGGATGGTGGTACCATTTCCTGAGATAGAGAAGATGGAATGAAGATGTTTGGGGTGGGAAGAGGAAGTAAAGAATTCCACTTGGCTATATTAAGCTTGAGATGGCTAATAGGTATTGAAGTAGCAATATTTAGCAGGTTATTGGGTATATAATTCAGCAGGTTATTGGATATATAATTCGAGGCTGAGGAAAGAGGCCTGAGTGAGTATAAATTTGGGAGTCATCAGTGTATATAGATAGGCCAGTTACTGACTGCCTCTCAGCTCCATATTCATCCTTCATTGCTTCTGCAAAAATTGGGTTGGGACCTTTGAATATTTTTTCCTTTGCCAACTAATGTGCTATTAAACTTTGTTAGTAGAGGACATTGGTGAGATGTTGCCAAGAAGAAAGGCATTTTCCTTTCCGGTTCTGGTGTGATTGCTCCCAGCCCCGCCTCTCCAGCACCCAGCTCCTGCAGTGCATGGTAGTCAACGGCACAAATAGGCCAGCAGCTTTCCCCAGCACTCGCCTCGGGTGGTTTTTTCGTGGAGTGCTTCTGGCAGAACACCTCTCTGAACAGATTTTGCCAGCACCCTAGAGGGTGGATTTCCAGCAAGTTCCACCAGCATAGCACCCCAGTGACTTCTCTACCATTCAGTGAGCCATGGCTATGCCCTCTCCAAAAAGGTCTGGATATCAGCTCTGGGAGGAGTGTTCTCTATGTCAGCTCTGGGGGTAGTGGCTGCTCCTACGTGTGCTACTCCTATATTCTTCATAGTTCGCTACTGCCAATCCCTCGTTACTCCAATCCTATTATAATTAATAGTTATTTATATTAAAGATATAAATTGTTCAGATAACTGCATGTTTTTTTTCTCTTGGCTAATACAAATGACTCATTGCACTTCAGGCAAGATCATGCAAGGAGGAGACAGCCTAGACTGATGTGTCAAATATAAGGTGCCAAGAATTCTCTATGTTATTTTCCATTTTCAATGGGTGGGATATAAAGGCACAAGGGATAGCAACAGGATGGAGCAGAAGTACCTGTGTTCAGTTTCCTCTCCTGTCACCCTAGTCAGCCATCGTAAGGGGAGACAGTCCCTTTTTGTGTCCACTTTGGCAGGCGCTGGGTTTTGGCTGGCTTCTGCTGCATGTGGGTACCTACCTGCAGCTTGCAATGGCTTCTCAAGTCAGCTGCAACCAGAGCCGGAATTGCTCTGCTGGCCTCTTTCTTGTGGTCTTGCAAATGGAGCACCTTCTGAAGTCAAGATGTTTGAAAAACATGGCCTGCCCTCTCTGTGTGGACGAAGCTCCCAGTTTCACCTTGACTACTCCAGGCTCCTGCAGACAGACATCCCTTAAGGGGTTCTTTCACACGCCATCTCTAGACCTTGAATCTGTTGGTTATATTGCAACTCTCACACCTACAAAGGTTGTTGGCCTGCCAATACCAGCATCATGGAGATACAGAAACAAGGGACAGAGGCTACCCATGCTTGTGCCTCCTTCTGACCCCTACCAAGGCACTGAAGTGTGTCTTGGTGGTATAAGACCAGGATAGGAGAAAAGGGTTTTTAGCTATTGGAATTCTGGGTCCTTAGTGAGGATCAGGTGAAGCTCCTTCCTAAAAAGACAGGATGATCAAGTGAGGAAGTTGAGGATCATGAATGAATGGTTACTGCCTATAAATCCCAGAAATCCTGGGGCAAAGTTGAGTATCTGGAGAGCCTTCCACCTAAAAAACTTTACTTTCTTGTACATTATCATGAGGATACTTTGGTTGGGCTATCTGGAAATTCTGCCTCTGGATCTCAATCCACAAATCTAGGTTGTCCCAGGGGGTGCTGCTGCTATAAAGCAGTCAGGATTGCCATCCCAGCAGGGAACAGCACTGACAGGGTTCAAAATCAGACAATAAACCCCATCTCAGTGGAATCCTCTAGCCTAAAGGTCCAGCCTATGTAAGTGGAATCCTCTAGGCTAAGTGGTCCAGTCTATGTAGTCATTCCTGCAGGTGACTACAGAGTGGATTCCTCAATGTCCTCAATCCTCAGAGAGGATTCCTCTGCCTCTCTGAACCAACGGAAGTTTCCAAATAGAGCTGCATTTGGAAGTATAAAATTAAGCATCTGGGTGGAACATTGTCTGAATATGTCTGGGGGCAGATACATTCTGCCTTGACTTTTGGGAGCACCAAGTGAATAATGCCTCCTCATTTCGGCCAATAGGGATGTGGTCAGCTCACCAGGGAAGTCCGTATCTTTGTTAGGAAGTTCTTGGTGAACATAGTTTCCGGGAAGAGTATTTTGCTTCTCCCTTCCAAGGGTAGAGGAGGGTGAAACTAACTTATCTGTTCAGTGGGGTCCTGCAAGTACACTCTGCTGCCACTGTGGAAATAGATACAGAGCTTCAAGACAAGGGCTGAAAAAAGGCTCTTTCAATCCTACCAAGCCAGGTGAAAAAGCTGAACTGGAAAGTCAGGGACCTCAGTGCAAAGAGCACCTAACTGACTGAGAAGTTGGGGGGCAGTGCTGGACAAAGCATCACTGCCAGGGCTGGCTACCAAATGCTGGATGAGGCAGGGCCAGAAGTAGGCAACCAGCTTTAAAATGCCAAAGACAGGACAGTCGTGAGCTGGGGGAGGGGTGGTGATGGTGGAGGGGGTGGAGAGATGGAGATGACATTGTAAGAGTAGGGACAGTAGGCACCCATGACACGTACACACAAAGATGGGTCCCTGGGGCAGAGTAAGCGGAGGCAGAGCTGAAGATAAGGATGTAATGTTGAAAAACACACTAAAAAAGGAATTTATAGGGATTTAAACCTACTCATGATAACATTCTAGGGACTTAAACCTACTCAGGATACCATCCAATCCCCTTACAAAAATAACAAAAGTATAAAGATTTCAACTAAATTCTTAACTTATAAATTTCTTTTAACGGAGGTCAAGCTCCAAGTTTTGTGGTGCTTTTGGGGTTCTATTTCTTAATTTTATTAATAAAGGAGAGAAGTATGTATACATCTATTCCAAAGATCTACTGGAGCTAGGCCATCTGCCAAGGTCACATAATATAGGAAAAAAAAAAAACAAAAACAGGGTCTATAATACATTAAGAGAATCTTCTAAAAGTCATGGTTTGTGGAAGGGTGATTCAGTTTGCTACTGAGATCACAGAAGGGTGAGAAAGGTGCATCACAATCTGATTATAGGCCCCTTTTATGAAGTATTTCTGGATGGTTCAAGATGGTTCAACTCAGCCTTCTTACAGTTGTGTTGGATTTTTTTCCTGGTGCACAACAGTTCTGTTTCCACTTGGTTCCAGGTGGTTGGAGGTGGTAGAATCCCAGGATCTTCAGATTATGTCAATGCTCAGGAAGAACAAGTGTGTGACCGAAGAAGTCCTTAGCAATCGGGAATGGGGCTGCCTCGTTTCTAAGGCTCAACTGACTGTTACTGTGTGTATATGCTGGGAAGGGAGCTTTGTGGAGGGGGAGGTAAAAGCTTGGACATCAGATCTACGACTTTTGTAATAACACTATCAGTTTTTCCTTATATTTAGACTTTAGAAGAAGATATTCATCTAAGGGAGAAATGAGATGCCTAATGTTCACAGCTAGTAAGATCATTGTAGAAACGACTGGAGAAGGGAAAAAAGGCACATAATTACCCTTGCTCAGAACAAGATGCTCATTGGCATCCTATTCATATAGGCACTTTATTTTAAAGTTATGTTAGAAATAAAGTTTAAAATTATGTTTAAAAAATAGAGAACGGTATAAAGTACATGAAAGGAAAAACAAAATGGTAAGGAGTCAAAGGACAGGAAGTTAAAGGTAAGTGAACACAAGCTTGAGCAAAATGCTAGAAGTTAAGCAAATCAAAATGAAAGGTAACCAAAGCTAGCTACGAGATCATCTTCAAAATGATGACAAAGGAACAAATAGGCAGAACTGAGACCCAGATCTAAGGGTCGTAAGTCCCAAGCCAGGCACACAGCATCCCCCGAGCCACACTAAAGAGCCTCACATTCAATTATTCTCTTGATGCCAGGGGTCCCTGAAGGAGGGCCGCGGCCTCAGGCACACTCCCCACATGATCAGGCTGCATCTGTGTGGTTAGGCCAGGAGGCTGCAAGAGTCTGATTAACTCAAGCTGTCCCGGATCATCCTGCCATACCCAGGATCCAGCCAGAGAGCCACTACTGACCTCCACTCATTGCCCATGAGCAGGGTCCTTCTCCATCTAGCAAACATGTGCCCCTTACTAAGAAGGGAGGCACACTGGGGACCCCAGCTAGCTCCTTAATACTCAGGGACTACTTAAGACCTACGCATCCAAGGAAGTTTTCTAATATGACTTCTAGAGTATCTGCTTTTAAAATCTGCACAGACTGAAGCAGGGTGAAGCCCTAGGGAGTCTCAGAGGTGGGACACTGAGCTCTGTTGTCAGTGTCCCACTGACAAGAAGGGAGGGCTCTGTTGAACACCCGTGAGGATTTCCGAAAAGGGCCCTGGGTTTGAATCCTGACTTGGCCATTTACTAGCTATCTGCCCTTGAGGCAATTATGTCTCCATGAGCTTCAGTTTCCAACTTATTAAGTATTATTAGTGTATCATTACTATGTGATTGTGTGCACAGTAATTAGGTCAGGGAATACATTTGGCACAGGTAATGCAGCAGTGCTTTTGTTTAAAAGTCAGAATAACCAGAGATTTAAGGAAGCAGTTGGAGGGTGGCATAGCTACCCAGCATGTCAGAACTCACCTTTCCGTGAAAGTGATTCCATTAAGTGACTCCACGGGGCATCCTGATGAGGACACTCATTAGCCAGGAAGGTGTCAAACTCTGCTTTCAGAGGAAGGGCAACTTATACCCATTTTCCTCAAGTAAGGGTCTCGACCGCTAAGGCTTACATAAGCTTAGAGCCATTTATCTCACCCTTGAAAGAAGTGGTGACATGATAGGAGGGATTTCTTTCAGAACCACCTGACATGGCTGTTAGCCACACAGTGACCGTGCCACTGTGGTATCTTCTTCCCCTGAAGACCTCTCAACACAAGAGGGCAAAGCCTAGGCTGGGTGGGCACACTCCTACCTGGAACAGAGACAAGGCTACAGTTACTGCAGAAGGGGTTCATGGTGCCCATCTCCCTCTAACTTCAAGTCAGGGCAGAAGTTCAGGGGCTGGTCTCAGGAAAGAGCCTCTTTTATTTAGCTGAGTATTTAAAAATATAACACATTTTAAGCAGAAATCGAGACACAGTCTGTGATTTGCTCGCACAGTGGGGGGCAGAGGAGGGATGAGAGTAAGTCTCTAAAAAAGAAAGGCACAGCACCCAGGTTCTAATTCTTTACTTTAATGCCACGTGAGGGTACTGAGGCTCCATGCACCAAAGCGCTCACAGACAGGGAGTGAACGAACATAGGAAATGTTATACCATGTACACGAACCCAACACCGTACAGAAGGAAGACAATGGACCCAGGTGACCTCCCATACTCCAGAGGCAACCTGTTCCTCTACCCAGTCTTTGTTCCCTCCTCCTCAACCCCTGCCCACCCACCCTTCTCCCAATTAACATATGTATACATGTATGATTCTTCCAGAATTCCAAAAAGTGCCTCTCCCACCCCAGTCTCTCACACTCTGGCTTCTGATGAATAGAGCCTCCCTCTTTTAAGGATCACAAGGCAGCCACTACCTTCATGAAAGAGTCGCAGCAAAATGGTGCCCAAGAAAGCTTAATCACTTAGAATCAAATATGGACAGAAGGTATGCAGAAGGATATTTGAAATTCTAACTGGGATCAGTGTGAGTAGTTTTCGTTTTTTTGTTGTTGTTGTCATTTGTCTTAACCTCTTCAAAATCCAGCTGAGGCCAAGACTGCACACTGAGGCTCACCCCACTTTGTGGTTTGGAAATGTCATTCTTCCTAGTCTTCCAACAAGCAACCCAGAACAGGAAGATAAGGTCACCTGACCAGCCTGAGGCACAAGGTTCAGACAGCTCCCAGAATATCCTCAGCCCCAGGAAGAAAGAATAGAAACTTTCAGAGCACAGTTGACTCCTTGCCACGTGATAAGCACTGGACAGCCTTGTGAATTAACCGAAGGTAGAATAAGGGTGGTGACGAGTCCTGTATTTCTTCTATTTAGAGTGCTACCCAAAGAATTCCCCCTTCTGGGATGGTGTGATGTGTTTCATTGCGGTTTTGCTTCAATCTTTTTTGTGCCATTAGTTAACTTTTTCATTTTTATTGAATTTTGTTATGGCTGCTATTGCACCCCACGATCCTGTATCCTAAAACTTTCACCTTCCCAACCAGTGAGCATGACACCTGGGAGAAAAGGTGCCCACAAACACAATGGAAGCTCCAAAGGCAGGCACTTTGGTTTGACCCATCAACACGATGCACAAGAATGCTATGAAAATATACTCCCTTTTGATTGGGAAGAAGTGTTCATCCTTTGGGGCCCTCCTTCCTAACCCAACCGTTCTTATGCTCTAGAGTTGACCAGTTAGAGTTGAGAAAGGATACAACTGGGAGAAGTCTCTTCCTCAGATATGACCTTTATTTGGAGGCCATTACCACCAACCACCACATCCAAAAGCACTTTTCAGCCTGGCCTTGGCTTCTCATCAGAGAATGGCCAAATTGGGCCACTGAATTCTTTTACTTTGTTTAGAAAGAGCTCTAAGCTGGCTGCCAGTATCCCTGCGCTGCCTGGTCTACTGGCCCAGCGCCTTGTCTCCCCCACAATGGCACAGAACACACCACTGTGAGAACACAGGGGCAGAGCGGATCCAAAGGGGTGTCTCTAGCAAGAGGCACAAGGACAGTGTCCTTGTGCAGCATCTCTGCAGCTCCAAGCTTGTCTTCAGGGATTGTTTTTGAGCAAACCAATCACTCCATCCTACGTGCATGGACTCTAAATAACCAAGTACTGTGATACTCTGTGACAAGGGTGGGGGAGAGACAGGGCCAAGGCCAGATTCCTGAAAGCACTAGGATTAATTGTCTGCTTTCTACTCATACTGCCTTTCTCCTGAATAGCTTGCCTCAGTGTCTGTCTAAAAATGAATCTGTATTAGGCAGTAACACCAACTGGAGCAACTTAAATGAAAGACTTCTGTTAGAACAAGACAAGAGGCATGCTGTTGGACTAAGTTTCAAGCAGGGAAATCAACTCCAGAAAAGTGATGATTCATCTGTGGATGAGAACAATAGAAGGGATGCATACCTTGGAACCTGAACAACTGACTGTATACTTTCCTCTTAGATCGCATTCTATACCTCCGTTCCACCATATAAGAACACAACGTAGGAGTGCAAAACCATGCCCTGGAATCCCTGTTGCCACAGAGGGCCAGGAGGTCACTGCCCTATGAAGGAGTTCTGCCAAGGTCCTAAGGCTTGGCCTTCTCTTCCTTAGAAGGATACAGACATCTTTAGCTACCCCTTCCCTGCATCACCAACCATTGGTCTCACAGGACTGAGACCAATGAGGCTGTCCTCACTAGTGTTTTATATACAAAAAATCTCTCTACAAAACACCCAGGAACAATCAAGCACAATCACGATCACATGGAGAAGTCTCTAATGCAGCACAGAAATGCTACGTTCCGATTACTGGTGCTGCATGGCTCTTCCTTTAGGGGATGTGTGTCCACATCCGACTGACCACCCTCGTCTGCACATGGAGCAAGAAGGAAATGCAGTGGGAACAGAGCCCTGTGAATCTTTTTCTGTCTCTGAAATGGGGACAGTAAAACACGATGGAAGTGCTGCTATCTTCCTACAGCTCCCGGGATAGCTGTGCCTCCCACCCAACCCTTTCTTTGCCTCCTCAGAACAGACACTCTCCTAGGAGAACATTAGCAGGATAAAGCAATAGGGTTAAAAACACAGGGGGTTTCTATCTAAGGAGGTTCACCACAAATTGGATGCTAACACATGAAATGGCAGCCAAAGAGGTATTCTGAGCCTCTAGAAAGGATGTTACATCTCAAAGATAACAGAAGATCTATGCAACTTGTCTGCTCGATTCAGGGAAATCTTCAAAAGGAACCTCTGAAATCTGCATTACAGCCCTGAGAAGATAACCCTTCAAGCAAGGAAGGTTGGTGGAAGGTAGGAGAAGCCAAGGCCCTAAGGCAGGGCTGTAAACATTGTGCTTTTCTAAGGCCAACCTGGTACATGGCTTTGGCAACTATGGTTACATCTCCAAAAAGTGGTGAAGAATATGTTCCAGGAGGAAGAGTCTTTCCACATCCTAAAACAAAGCATGGAACTATCCCTGGGGGAAGAGGGAGAGAAGATGCTTCTTCTTCAGCCAGGGGCTGTGGGGTGGCTACCTGGGTAAACCCCCCATCATATTCTGTGTTCATACCTATACACTAGGCACAAGGAAGGGATACGTGAACAGGGTTGAGGAAGTGATTATGCCTACAACAGTTTGGTAACGTGGCTCTAAAAAGGGCAGAAACTCTCTTGCAAGAACAAGAGTGACAAAACCTCTCTGGACTTTCTGGTCAAGCCCTAGCTACCCAGACCCCTAAGCCTCAGGCAGAGACTGCTGTGCCTTGAGGAGAGGTCAGGTGAATCCAGGCACCAGGTCCCTGTGGGCCACAGGCCCTGAGCCTGACCCCGAGGTACAGCTGGGAGACCTCCGTCCCCTTGGAGCTGTGCCTCAGGACTTGGTCCTCACCTCAGCAGGTCTGGGGCAGTCAGTATCCCTTCCAGGGATCTTACTCCCAGCGCCACTAAGGGGAACGGACACCCTCCCTGATAGGACTCTGTTCCCTACCCGGGCTACTCACCACCATGTGATCTTGAACTCATAGATGGGGCGCTTGCAGTAGTAGTGGTTGATGAGGTGCTTGTCACACACCCCGATGCACTGATGGTCCACAGTGAGGCCCTGGGCTGAGAGGTCCGTGACCAGGCAGTGCAGTAGGTCATAAACATCAGCCACAGCCTCCCAGGGCCCAAAAGATACATCCACTTCGCAGTGGTGCTCAAAGAGCTGCCCATCACTCTCACTCCGCTCGAAGCGCAGGGAGTTGAGAAGCGGACACTCATAGGGGGTGATGGGCATCTCCTCCTTGAAGACACAGACCTTGAGCTTGGCAAAACGGGCCTTCCGCTGTACTGCACGCAGCCGGGCAATCTCCACAATCCGCTCCAAGTGGTCTAGGGGGGTGAACACAGCACCCATCACTGGGACAGGGGTCAGGAGGTCGGGGGGCAGTGGGCAAGGCAGCGTCAGGGCACAAAGAGAGAGCCCCGGTGAAGGCATGATCCAACAGGGAAGAGGCAGATCCTGGGGAAGGGACTCTGGGCCTGTGAAAGGCACAAACTTAAACAGGGATCATGGATCTCCAAGGCAAAAGAAACCAAAAGGATAGAATGAGGATAATCCTTTTGAAATGTGATCTGATGATGTCACAGGAAAAGTGGGCCCTATGGAACCTGAATCTTCCCAGTTTCACTGGGAGGGGAGAGCAGAAGGGGAAGCAGAAATCTCTCTGATCCTGAGTAATACAGATACATCTTAGACCCACCTCTCCTGGTGACGACCTATGCACACACAGATGCCTCGCGACCCTCCTTTCCCACACCTCAATCACCCTGGGCAGTTGACACCTCACCTTTGTAGTAAGGCATGAGTCCCAGAAACGCCTGGCGCACTTTCTCCCCCTTCAGAGGCTGCATGTTCTCTAGCTGCTCCAGGAGGGGCCCGATGGCATAGTACTGAGCCTCTTTGTACACAGCCCGTACACGCTCCCGGGGTGGCAGGTCCCCTGAGCGCAGGAAATTCAGCACATCTCTGAGCAGGAAGGAAAGAGGGTTGGTGAGAAGGAGCTAATGGATCTGGGCAGTGTCACATAGTGGTTAGAGCACAGAGTCTGGAACCAGACTACTAGCTGTGTGACCTTGGAGAGGTGAACTTAACCTCTCTGTGCCTTGATTTTCCCATCTGTAAAATGAGGGAAAATTTAAAAACTACCTTGTAATGGTATAAAGGGATTAAATGATTAAAAAGTGCTTAGAAAATACCTGGCACAAGGTAAGTCCTCAATAAGCATTAATAGCTGTTATTATCAGTATCATCATTATTACATTTATAATTATCATTAGGTATATTTATTTTATTAGGTATTGTTATTTTCGGGTATATATAGGAATAATGGAAACATACATATTCTAGGCTCCTTAAGACATATATATTTAAATTGAGGTCTAATTAATATGCAACAAATGTGCAAATCTTTTTTTTTCAAATGTACAAACCTTAATTGTATAGTTTTATTATAACCACCACCTAGACCAAGATGCAGAACATTTCAATCTCCTCAAAGTTTCCCTCTGCCCCTTCTCATTCAATCCCAGAATTCTATCAACAAAGATTAGTTTTGCCTCATCTTAAAACTCACGTAAGTGGCTGGATCTACTATAATTGATTTAACCTATTCTCCTGCTGATGGACAGTTGAGTTGTCTCCAGTTTAGGGCTCTTATGAGTAAAGCTGTGATGAGCATTCCCGTATAAGACTTTCTGTGGACACATGCACCAACTTCTCTTGGCTACGTATTAGGAGAATTGTTCAGTCATAAGGTGAAGCGCATGCTTAACAAAATGGTTGTAGCATTTTATGTTTCCGCTAGCAATGTAGTAGCCTTCCCCATTTTCTGTATTTCTTTGCCATTCATCTTATTTTGTAGCTATATGGACAGCAAATGCTACCCTGAACACCTGGACAAATTGGTTTCTCGAATGAATAAAATCACATACTGCATTTTCTTAAAATAAAAATTCAGTTCTTTTAATTCCATCTTCAGATTCTTTGGTGCTAAGAATAATCATAATCAGATCCATCGCCAGTTAAGTGTGGCAAGGTCTTTACTTCTGTAAAGATATGTGAGCAAACCCCAAGATCAAGATGTTGCCTCAATAGTTTGTCTATGACCATGATGTAACGGCAGTTAACACCCACTAAGTATTAGTCTGGGTCAGCTACTATTCGTGTGTTACCCCATTTAATCCCTTCAATGACATTTAAGTGCCATCTTAGGTCCATTTTTAAATGAAGAAAAAGAGGGGCTCAGAGAGGTTAAAGAATACCCTTACTCAAGGAGCTACAGCTAGCAGAGGCCCAGATGCAGTCATGGTTGACTCCAAGTCCACACCCACAGTGGTCCAGACTCTAGTCCAAAGTGTTATTCACTGATCACAGTAGGAAACTGCCCCAGGTGGTGATCCAGGCAGCCTCCCTGGTGGGTGCTAGGGACACATGAGCTGCCCCAGCAGAGAAATGTACCTGATCAAATGCCCTGAGCCCCTATTTTATTTTCTCTGAGTCTTTAAGCAACTTCATCTGCTGATGATGAATCACAGACCATTGGAGTCTAGCAGCCTGAGGATAAATGCCACAATATCCTGCTTTCTGCCACACCCTGGCCCAGCTCTGACCCTCTCCAGCTATGGCCACCTGGGCATGGGCACATCAGCTTAGAGCCAAAGCCTGTTCCTCCTCCCCACAACCCCTTCCCAAATTAGTCCTCTAGGATCTTAAGCAAACCTTGGTCTGCTCTGAAAAACATGACCCCAGGGCAAGGCCCAGCTAAGAGTGCTGTGGGAGTTGCCAGCTGGGGCCAGCACTTTCCTCCCCCAAACAGCCTGCAAACAAAAATCTTTTTATAGCTCTGCAGAGCGATGTGACACTTTGTTTTCTCAGCATTGGAGGCAGCTGACAGCCCAATGGGGAAACCCAGATGCTTCAAAGCAAATTGCATGACCAGAGGCTCCTTTCTGAGGATAAAAATGACCTTTCTCCCAGTGCAGGCGATCCTACTTGGGAGGCCAGCACAGATACGTAGTGGTTGGAGACTTTCTGACTCCTTAGCCAATGTGTTGAAGGTCAAGAATCATGTTAGTTCTGTAGTCATCTCCAAAGTTAGACTGAAGGGGCAAAGAGCTTCAGCCACATGCTCTGGAAGGACCCGGTGAGGGGTCACACCAAGGCTCTTTACGTAATCGGCATGGCAGGCCTGTGAGGCAGCTGTAATTATTTCTCATTTCACAAGCAAGGAAACTAAAACATAAAGTCTTTAAATTGTTTATGTGTTAAGGTATCAGAAGTCCTTCCTTGGGAAGGGCTATTTTCTTTTTTGAGATTGTGTCTTTCTGTGTTTTAGCGTTAAAATGACAGTCACAATTGAAGGTGTTTGTTTTTTTCTAAAGGCTTTTCTTGGCAAAATTAAAAGATGGCAATCATATGTTGGCCCTTCCTTCACCTTTTTTGTTCATTTGTTTTAAACCATCAAAGAAAGTCTGAGAACCACGGTCATACACCATGTCCCTCCCTAATGGCAATGTGGAGACCCAGAATCTGAATCTGAGGATATTCGCCAAGAAGTTGTTTTGGGGCTCCCCTGCCTATAGGTGGCATCACACCTATTCCATACAGATGACAACTTCCTGGTCTCCAATTTCATCACATCCAGCCAGTGTGTGGCACCTGGGCTCTCTCTGGCTGTCCTTGTCTCCTCTGGGAAAGATACTATGGCTTTTGATCCAATTCAATAAGCACATTTATTAAATTCCATCAGTACATTTGCTATTTTCTTTTCTGGGTATTAATGGAAGATACCAAAGCCCCATATTGAAGCCCAGGTCCTACTTACTAGAACTATAAGGTTGATCATAGAGGGAGAAACATACCCAAAGTGGGTGCCATCCCGGTCAATAAAGTACCGGCCCTCGGAGTCTGTGGGAATGAAATGTCGCCCGCTGAACATGGCCGCCAGCATCGTGTCTTCATAGCGCCGCAGGGTAGACAGGCGTGTGGTGAAGTGAGCCCCTCCAATGTTAAGGGGAACAACCTCAGGAAACTGGAAAGGAACCACCGGCACTTTCAGCCAGGCATTGGGGAATAAGAACAGAGGCTGCTCTGATTGTGGTCTTCTGGGGTCTTATTAGTGCTACACCATTCAGTCACCCAACGCTAAAATCCAGGAGTCTTTCTGAATGTTCTTCTCTCTCCTCTCTTTCCCCACACTCATCAGTTGCCAAGTCCCACCTACTCCCCCCCCCCCCCCCCCACCCACAGCCATTAAATCAGGCCTTCCCACCCCAATTCTGCTATCGCTCTTCTGGAGTTCAAAGCCGTCATTGTCCTCCTTTCCACTTCCTGAATTTGTCACTTTTATGCCCTTGCTCATGCTGTCTTCTCTGTCCAGAATGTTCTTTCCACTCTCCCTTTGTCCATCTAGCAAATGCATTTGCCCTGTGTGTGGTGTATGTTGTTCACTGCACAAGGACACCGATCTGAGAGTGATCTGCTAGCCCAGCTGTGTGTCCTTTCTCTAATACACACCAAGGCACCATATAGGTTAGCAGCATCCGCGCATTCTAAAAGTTTCTCTTCAGGGCGCCTGGGTGGCTCAGTCGGTTAGGTAGCTGACTTGATTTCAGCTCAGGTCATGATCCCAGGGTTGTGAGATGGAGTCCTACGCTGGGCTCCATGCTGAGTGTGGAGCCTGCTGAAGATTCTCTCTCCCTCTGCCCGTCCCAAGTTGTGTGCACATGCGCACACTCTCTCTTTCTTAAAAAATAAAATAAAAGCTTCTCTTTAAGTTTCCCAATTCTGTAAGCATTTCTGCTCTACTGTTCCTCACATGCACCCAAGACAGAGTTAACTGAACATTCCCTCCATCGTGCCTTCACCATGGACCACACACCCTCCTCGCCTAGCACGGTACACCAGCAGTTATTTTCCTCTGTCAGCTCTCCCTTCTAGACCTCAAGCTTCCTGAGGGCAGGGACGGCATCTTGTTCACTAATCATGAGGCCACCCACAGCAGGGCTCATAGGTGTTTGTGGAACAATTCCAGGCATCCACTCCTCATTCTTTGTACCTCACTGCTTCTTTCTTAATCTGTAGAGTGAGATCAGTCCTCCGTCCAGCTAAGGTTCCGGAGGCAAGGGCAGGGGGAAGAACAGGGAATGATGGTGTAGATTTGCCAGGAGAAGTTCTAGGGTCTCCCTAAAATACTCAGGACCTTTTTTGGGGGAGGTGGAGAGTGGGAATATCTTTCACTGCTTGTGGTTTTAAAGAAATGAAGCCAGTTCTCTCTAATTTTCCCACAACCTCCAGATTGACTAAAATTTTGTACGAGTGCATACTTTTCAATATTACATCTCTAAGGCTCCAGTGTATGTTTATCCAGATAGTCCTTTCCCCCAGCCTTCCAGTTTTTTTCGTACATTTTTTTAGGTGTAGTTGACGCACAACGTTACATTAGTTTTGGGTGTATGACACCGTGATTTGTTAAGTCTTTACACGGTATGCTTACAAGTGTAGCTACCACCTGCCACCATTTATTACTGTTATGATTTCACTGACTGTATTCCTTATGTTGTACTTTTTATCCCCGTGACTTATTTATTCCATAACTGGAAGCAAATACTTCCCACTCCCCTTCACCCATTTTGCCCATCCCTCCACCCTTCCTGCCCTCTGGCAACCACCAGCTGTGCTCCGTATTTATGGGTCTATTTATGCTTTGGTTTTTTTGGTTGTTTTTTAGATTTCACATATAAGTAAAATAATATCAACTTTTTAAAAGTTCTTTGTGAACTAAAGTAGGATAAAAATACATGAAATCAAAGTTACCCAGAGCCTAGTGCAGTGCCTGGCAAGCAGCAAAGACCCAAGTGTGCATTAAATGAATGAGTGAGTGAATGAAATAGAAAGGTTATGTACAGTTCTTCTGTGCGTATGCACTGTTACTCCTCTGCAACCAAAGGATAACAAATGCCTTCTACTTAGTCTATAGCTCCAATAAAACTATTCTAGGTGCATAGCAAGGACTCAAATATTTTGAGATAAGAATGCTTTACATTTCTGGAGCTCTTTACACCTTTTCCAAGGATATCTTCATACCAATCCAAGTGTCTGCTCCACAGTAGAGCTGAAAAGACTGAGGCACAGAGGCAAAAGCAACCAAAAACTGTTCTGGATCTCACATGGAACAATGGATCTGGGGGGGAGCTGGCCTACAGTCTCTGGGTGTTGCCTCTTTGTCTCAAACCCCATTGTTTCCCCAATGACAGTGCATGAAAAGTAAGCACCACAGTGTTTCTAACGGCTCCACCCCGCCCCCAAATGCAAAGAGTACTTCTAGAGTTGTGCTCATTGTTGTGTTTCATGATGTCGAAGGCACAGGCTTCTAATCCCCAGGGGACGAGCCACCCCCAGCCCAGCCCTGCCCCTCTGGAGCTGTCCATTCTCCTAGGATTCCTCCACACCCCACAGGCCCCCACATCCAGCACTACCTTAGCTCCTACCTTCTGTCTCCCTCTTCAGCTCCCAGCAGTGCCCCACCTTCCCTCCTCTTTCCCCTTCTCTTGAGTGACATTTCAGCTCTAAATGTGATACTGTTATCACATCAAGACCAGTGGGAAGGAAAGCCATGGAGGTGTCAGGTGAGTGTGGACACATCTATTAATTAGCCTGCTTCTTATCTGCACAGAGTCCCTGACCCCACTTTCTGGGCAGCTAGAGGTTGGGTCTGGGCAACCACGAAGGCCTCCTCCCTGATTTTCTAGAAGACACTCTCATCTCTTGGGGCTCCAAGGTTCCCTTCCCACAGACTACCCTCCCTCCTCTAGTTGTTAAGGATGGGACTTAGGGGTGGGAGTAAACCAACCTTGCGGTGAGTGAACACTGAAAGAGGGGGGCGTGGGGTGGGGAGATCAGGTGCCCCCCGGGGACAGGAAGACACACCTGTGCCTTTTACGGGAGGATGAGTGGGCTGGGCAGCTCGGCTCTTCTGGCGCCGCCCTCAGCCCGACCCCCCCCCCCCCCCCCCCGACCCCAGCCTCGGCGCTGCTCACACCCCAAGGTCAGTTCTGCCGGGCACCTGCTTCTCCCTCTGCGCCCCTTCCCACGCCCCACCCCCCCGGGTACCTCCTGGGGCAGCAGGGGCAGCGCGTGCCCCGCCTGCGTGGCCGTCGGGGTGGCCGGCTCCAGAAAGTCGTCTTCGGCGTCGGAGCTGGACATGGCACCGTCCGGGCGACGGCTGTCTGGCTCCCGCCCCGTGACTACCACCATCCCTCTGGCTCTGGACAGTGGGCGCGGCTTCGGGCGGGCGGGAGGCGGCGGCCCCGGGCACTAGCGCCGAGCAGCGCCCGGCATGACGCGGCGCGGCCGACGGGCGGGCCCGGGGGCGGGGTGGGGGGGTGGAGAGCGCAGCGCGCGAGAGCCGTAGGGCGGCCACTCCCTCAGCGTCAACGGGCTCACGGACCACCGAGCGGACCGCAGGGCCACCGGCCCGACCCGGCCGCCTCCCGCTATTGGCCGAGGCTCCTCTTGCTCCGCCCCTGATTGGCAGGAGGCTTGTCCAGTCCAAGAGCAGGCAACGCGTTGAGTCTGCGCCCGAGTGGCCACTGGGAGCCGGACCTGCTTGCCTGCCCTGCTCTGATTGGTCCTCAGGCCAGCGGGCGCGCCCCTTCCATTCGCTATCCGCCCGGCGCACAGGGCGGCGCGCGAGATCGCCACATCTACGCGGACCCTCCTCGTTGGCTCGGAGGGTGGCTCCCCCATTGGAGTCGACGCCTAGTAACTAGACAGGAGGCAGGGCTCTCGAACTAGCTGTTCGATCTTCAGGGCATTGGGTCCTGTGTCTCCTTGGGCGTCGAAGGCCGGGGAAATCCGTAGGAGGGGAGGACCAGGTCACCTCAGTGGAGGTGGCGGGAGGACGTCTTGAGGATGCGGAGCGTGTGGCGGGAGGACAGCTGAGGTCGCTGAGGTTGTGAGAGAGGAGGGGCAGCATTGCGATCGGGCGACCCTCCACAGGCCACAAGGGCAAAACCTGGGTTTCCAGTCCTTCCTGATGGACTCATGCAGGAACCCGAAAAGAAGAAACCTCAAAATAAGAGCACCTGAGTTCAGTTAAAAATGACAGTGACTCTCCATCCTCTACGTGCCAGTTCCTCCGCGGATGGACAGAGGCCCCACCCAAAGAAGCTGACATACTGTCTGCAGCCTCAGGCTGTGTCCCCTGGGAGGGGCTGGGTCAGCTCAGGGACTGACTCTCCTAGGCATCACGCTCTGAGCTCTTTCAAACCATTTTGACACCCAGTTCCTCATCTGATCCTACTGTTGTGACAGAAAAGGCAACTGAGACCTAGAAGACTGGAACAGCTTCAGAGAAGTGGGCAATGAGCTAGAGGCACACACAGCACTTCCTCTGTTGGACCAATCACACTCCCAGGTGGAGAAGTGCTCCAGGTCAGTGTTTTCTCCCACATCAGTCGCATCGAAATCACCGGAGGGCGACCTTGTTAAAATACAGAGTCCCAGTCCTACCTCCAGAGAATCTGATTTGGTCTGTCTGGAGTGAAGCCCTCACGTTCGCACTGCTGACAAACTCCCAAGTTATCCTGATGCTGCAGGTGCATGAACCACTCTTGGAGTAGCACTGCCCTAAAGAGGGCCCCTTGAGCCTTTCTCTTATCTATCACTACTCTCTCCAGCCCTTCCCAAGGACATGTATAACAAAATTTCCTCTTTCTGTCCCATGACAATTAGGACGTTTCAGCTGTAACAGAAACTGCGACCAAACTTGGCTTAAATGAGGATTTTATTATCTTACCTACCAAGAAGTCTGAGCAGATCCTGGGTCGATTCACTCAACATGGAGTTACCTGGACCAGCTTCCTTCCATTTCTCCACCCTCCCAGGCGGCCTCTCCTCACCCTAGGAATCCATGTGAGAAAACCACAGAATTGAGTCAGGAGGACAGTTTTTCCAACTCCTTAAGGAAAGCCTGTATAAAGAGAATGAGAAGGGAGACCCAGAGGCTCAGGAGGTAGGGAAATCCACGTGTAACTAGTTTTACATTGCATTCTGAATGTGTTGGAGTTTTCATTTTCCATTTCTGCTGAGGATTTCCTTTAGTAATACGGTTTCCCAGTTATTTCTGTTTACACATTTGGCGGGGCGGGGCGGGGGAGGGGGGGTTGGATCCAAGGTCAGCAGCCTGGAATGAAGACTTGCTGAATGAGTGGGAAGGGGTTGGAACAGGCTTTCTGGGAAAGCAGGGCACTTTGCTGGCAGCAGCTATTCCCACCCAACAGTGGAATGACTTCCAGGCCAGTTCACATGAAGGCTGCAGGGAAAGGTCAGTGAGCCTTTAAGAGAGGATGGGATGAGTAGCACATACTCATGCAGAGGTGGGGGCTGTTGTCAGAATACAGGCCGGTATCCTCTGGGATCACTTCTCCAAGAGTAAACCAAACAGGCCTGAGATCAAGCCCTGAGATTAGTAACTGGATTCTATTCTCCATGTCTCCCTAACAAAAAGAACTGAATGCTGGCAAATCTCCAGAGTACTGATTCAGCTACTGAATTTTCCCTCCTGATTCTAACTTACTGAATAATTTAACAACCAGAAAGGAAATGAAAACAGAAGCAAAAGCATCCATCTTCTTTTCCATGTCACCTTTTCAGTTTTCATTTTGATTTAAATGTTTTAGACACGTAAACAAGTATAGATAATACTTAGCTCCCTGCTCATGAAATGCAATGTCACAAACACAATTGTATCTGCACATGCCTCCCTAATTTCATCCCCCCCTCTCCTATATATGGTATGTATCATTCCATGCATGTTTTCTCTATAGTTAGGATATATGATACAGCAAAGTGCAAAACTATATATGTACGGTTTGAAGAATAATTATAAAGGAGCTACCCATAAAACCACTCCTCAGTCAAGAACTAGAATATTACCAGTCCCCACATACTCCAAGGGTCCTCCCTGCTGAAGACAACCTCCATTCTCCCAGAGGTCACCAGCATCTTTACTTTTCTGACAGTCATTTCCTTGTTTTCCAAGTTTAACTACCCCTGTCTACACCACTGAGCAATGCAGCTTAATTTTTGTTTTTAGACTAAATAAAGGCAGCGTTATCCATGCCACTGATGAGTATTTAATTATTTCCTAGTGTTGTATCAATCAGTGCTGCTACAAATCTTATTTTAATGTCTCTTGCTGCTCTGAACATTTCATATCAAATCATGTCAATCCTCCATTTAAAGCTCTTTAAAGGTATTCTTGTTTCAGAGAGGAGTGAAGAAAAAAAGCGTGGTTCTGAGTGAAGTGAAGGGAAAATGGGAAGAAAGAAAGAGAAAAGAGTGGGGGGGGGGGAAGTGGAAATACTCTGTGGAGGCGTTTTGCTAGTGCCCAGAAGTCTTCCACCTTCCAAGTTTTAACTCCAATAAATTGATCTTTGATCTCTAGATTCTATCTTTCTCCCAAAACTGGTTTATTTGCTTTTCTGCTTCCTTAAGACTGATGGTCCCTTGCCCTCTCACCCTTTTTTCTCAGGTAGCTAATAAAATCACTTGATTTTATTTTCTCCCCTATCCTACCATGACCCCATGTATCCATCTAAACATCTCCCTAGGGAATGTCTTCCTGTGTTCCCTTGCCAGCACCTGACCAAGGGACAAAACCCATGAGATTAACCCATCAGCCTTCTGTGCTCTATCTCTGGATAAGTGCCATCACCATATGAATTTAGATACCACTATAAATGCATGATTAACTCATGCAGTGCCACTGGGCCATCTGTCCATGTGTTTCTTCTAGTCAGCTCTTTCCTTTCTTATTTTTAATGTTTACTTATTTTGAGAGAGAGCAAGAGAGAGCGAGCGCATGAACAGGGGAGGGGTAGAGAGAGAGAGTGAGAGAGAAAAACCCAAACAGGCTCCATGCTATCAGTGCAGAGCCTGACGTGGGGCTCGAACTCTCAACCACGAGATCATGGCCTGAGCCAAAATCGAGTTGGACGCTTAACTGACAGAGCTACCCAGGCACCCCTCTTTTTTTCTTCAGTTGAGATATAATTGACATATAACATTATATTAGTTTTGGGTGTACAACATAATGATTCAATGTTTGTATAAATTGCAAAAAAGATTACCACAATAAATCCAGTCAATATCCAAGTCAGCTTCCTTTTCTATTTCCAAACTTACTGTTTCCAAGGCCCCTCTGCACTCCAAGATATCTCCTCTCCTTCCAGCAAATGGAAACTTGGCTTTTATTGCATAGAGTAATGCAGCTATCAGGCATGAAGAACTTCCTCAACTTCCTACCATCTCACCCTCAACTTAACCATCTCCTCTGGGTTTGAGGCTAAATCTCCCCAAGGAGGCTCTAACTTGTACTTGCTCTATAAGTTAACCCTTCTCTCTCCTGAATTTTTGGTTTCTTCCTCTGTATGGTTTTCTTGGCTGCAGCCTATATTATGTGCCAGTTTCTCCCATCATAATAAATAAAAATTCTTCTTCAATCTTGCATCCTTCTCTAGGTAGCACAGCTTCTTTCTCTGTCCCATGGTAGCGAGTATTCTCACAAGTGTCCATACTGTTTCCTCTATTTCCTTCTTATCCCCATTGCAGGGTAGGTTTCACACCCATCACTGAAACTGCTCTCCCCAGGATCAGCATGGCTTTCTAACTGCCAAGCCCAACCATCTGTCCTTCTTGAACTCTCTAGATCATACCACAGTGGAGTCTCTTAAAACCCCCTTCTCCTTTGAATTCCATGAGCCTTTCCATGAGCCTTTCCTATCCTGTCCTTTCCTTTCCTTTCCTTTCCATCTCTTTCCCGTCTCTTTTGCAGGGTTCATTCACCATCTTACCTCTTCAGAGCCATTGGATCCCAGAATTAGCCCTTGGCTTGCTTCTTTCCTATTCTACATATACTCTCAAGGTATGGTTTCAACCATGGTTTCAACCACAGTCTATATGTTAAAGATTCCCAAATTTAAATTTCCAACACAGCTCTTTCTCCTGAACTTTATACCCTTATTGTACATAAAACTGACTACTTGACATCTCTAACTGGATGTCCCTAAGGGTGCTTCGAATTTACCATGTTAAAAACCTAACTCAGCATTTTTCCACCAAGTGTTTGCATCCTTCCTTATTTCCCCCAATTCTCTCTACTCCTTGTTTAATGTTTATTTATTTTGAGGGAGAGAGATAGAGAGTGAGCAGAGGAGGGACAGAGAGAGGGGAGGGAGAGAGAGAGAGAGAGAGAGAGAGAGAGAGGGAGAGAATGAATCCCAAGCAGGCTCCGCAGCTGTCAGTGCAGAGCCTGACATGGGGGTTGAATCCACGAACTGTGAGATCATGACCTGAACTGAAACCAAGAGTCAGACAACCAACCAAGTCATCCAGGTGCCCCACAACTCCTTGTTTCTTATCCACTGGCACAAAGGGAGAAACATCATGACTGAGAGGATGAAGTTAGATGGTTGGCCTTCCCTTACTCTCCTGGCCTTGAGGAGGAGGTTGTTTGCCAAGAGCTTCCCACGGCACAAAAGCTTGGCTAATGGCCCACTTGCTCTCACCCCAGCTCAGCTCTCCCCAAGCCTCTGGTGTACCCTGTTGATTAACCACTGCTATTTCTTAGCCTGGACTTCTCTTCCTATCATCCGCTTTGGTAAAAGTGACTGATGTTTAGATTGTCTTTCTCACCTCTTTTCTGATCCCTTTTAAGTGTGGCTCACTGAATGCTAGAAGCTTAAAATCTAAAAGCTACTTTCCCCAGAGTACCTTGTATCCTGGATTCCACGAGTGACCTAACTTTCACCAAGCAGATCAAAGCACTTGAGGTTTGGAGGAGGAAAAGTGAACACTGAGTCAGAAGCCATGATTCTTGCTCTTTTGGGAGGCAAGCTTGAATGTGGAAGCATTAAAACTTTTCCTTTTTGCTGTGGCTGTAGCAGACTTCCCAATATCTACCTTCCTGGAAGTCAAAAAGCAGGGTGGGGGCGTCCATTTTGGTGTCTTAGTACTCCCTGTAATATCTACAAGGTCCAGTACAATGCATGACACATAGTAGGGACTCAATAGATGAATGCTGAAAGGAATTTGTGCTGTGATCACATTCAAACTATTACCTCTCCATATATTTCTTCCTCTTGTCTTTTATTGGTATTAGTAGTATACAGGGGCATGAATTGCTGTTATTAATATCAAAGAGGTAGGGAATTCCAGAATGCCATCACTCTTGGCTAGTGGGAAGGAGCTCCCTTCATGTTGTGAGAAGGCCTAGGAGTCTTATCCAGAGTGAACATTAAGGGAATGCTCTTTGGTTTGGGGTGTATACTGGTAACCATGGACATCTTCACTGCAAGAGGACATGGGCCCTGAAATGCTCTCACCTCAAGCTCCTTGCATGTAGGCTTTTGGTGAATTTGTTTTATATTTTCAATTATTAATTATAAAACAAAAATAACATATGAAACAGATACAGAAATAACATGAGAATTCCATGGTGTTTTATGAATGTGGTTTGAGGGCCCATCGTTGTCCTACCTACTATTGCATATTACTTTCTCACCCCTTATGTCTCTAAATGAGGCTGGTTCCAGTCACTTCTGAAGCATTATGGTCAAATCCCATGGGTGGGTGAGTATATTGGAGCCACATTCCCAATTCTCCCTCCTACCTCATGCCCAGTTTGTGTGGCATTTTCTTTTTTTTTTTTCTTTTAATGCTCATTTATTTTGAGAAAGAGAGAGAGAGAGAAAGGGGGGAGGGGCAGAGAGAGAGAGAGAGGGAAACAGAGAATCCACACTGTCAGGGCAGAGCCCGACTTAGGGCTTGATCTCATGAACCTTGAGATCATGACCTGAGCTGACATCAGAGTCCAGTGCTTAATCGAATGAGCCACCAGGTGCCCCTGTGTGGCATTTTCATCGGTCTATCATTTCAGGCTCAAGCACTTCCCAGCTTAAATATGTCACCTCAACATGATTCCACCAAATGGAAAAAGAATTTAGCTGGAAATATAATCCCCTGCACCCTAAGAAAATGTACCGTTTCCTAATGTGCCCTTCTCTTTGGGCCTCTCCACCACCATTCCACAGTCTTTGTCCTCCTAGGCGTCCCCAGCCACTCAGAGAGTTTGTTGGGGTTGAGGCTGGGAAGGGCCTGTTGTTTCTCGGAGGCAGAAAAAGGGTATCAGGGAAAAACAACTTGCCATTTGGGGGCTTTCTAGCTCTGATGATTATTCTGACATTTGTGTGGAATTGCCAGCTGAGAGTCCTTTTGGTTAGCTAGAGGCATTAAGGTGTAGTGAAATATTTAAATATCTGGAGGCAGGATAGAATTTAAATTATATGTAAGAGCAGGGGTTTGCATACTTCTCTGTAAAGGGACAGGTAGGAACCATTTTCAGCTTAGCAGGCCATATAGTTTGTCTCTACTCTACCTGCAGCTGTAGAGAGCAAGCAGCCATAGGTAAGACACATACGGTAGGTGTCGCCAGATTTGGCTCACTGGCTGTAGTTTGCCAAACCCTGTATAAGAGAAATAAATCCATCCTAACTGCATTGTGATCTTTTCAAATGTGCTCCATATAAATGTCCTAATAGCTCATTTCTGCTTCATTTCTGATTCAAGTCTCAATGATTCATTTGTGAAGAACAATCGATAGCCAAGAGTCAGAGCATCAAGATTACTAACTTTTCATCAGAAGAACTGGATAAATAATGAGACTCACTAGAAGAGAAACTGAAGGTCAGTGTTGAGTGTAACCAGATGTGTAGCTTTGGGTAAGTCACCACTTACATCTCGCTACTCGAGATCCCAGTTTTTTTAACTGTAGGATTACGGGGTTCCATCTCTTGATTTCTTTTAAAAAACAGTGTTTTGGGGGGGTCCCCTTGTGATGGCAGTGGCATGAGAGCAGAGTGGGAGGTGCGGCAGCTAGAGTCACCGCAGGACAGGCATTTAGAAAGTTTCTTCCCCTCCTTGAGTTTTAGTTGCAAGGAGTGCAGCCAAAACTGTAACCAAAAGGAGGCATTATGCTTCCAGAAAAATCTCAAGGAAAAGCACTGCAGGCAACAGTAGTAGCTGTTGGATCAGGCTCTACAGGGAAGGGTGGAGAGATTCAACTAGTTAGCCTGGAAGTTGGAGATAAAGTTCTTCTCCCAGAATATGGAAGCACCAAACTAGTTCTGGACCACAAGGATGATTTCTCATTTAGAGATGGTGACCTTCTTGGAAAGTATGTAGACTAAAATAAATAAATCACTAGTGACATGGCATCACACGAAGCTGCCCATTCCACTGAGGTTCTGAAATCTTTCCTGTAAATGTTCTCCATGTCTCTTTTATAAGAAGCTAATAATATCCAAGAACGTAGTAATAAATAAAATAACTCACTATTGTTTCTTATTTTACAAAAATAATTCCTATCGATTGTGTTTAGAAAAGAGAGTTAAGAAGAAAGAAGAAAACAAGAATCCCCACACTTCCACTACCAAGAGAGAACTGCGAACTGAGAACACTGAACATTTTGGCACATGTCCTTTCAGATGTCTATCGGTTTAGCTATTCTATTTAGTTTCCTATTCGTCCTTTAGATGATAAAGATGGGATCATAATAAACAGCTTTGTGATATGAAGTTTTCACTTAATGTAACATGAACATTTTTCTGTGTTAAGTCTTCTTCTACAATACCATATATATTAGCTGAGTTCTATTTTGTGGATGTACCATAATTCATTTAGCCCATACCCCTTTTGCTAGATTGCTTCAACTTTTTTGTTTTCACAGACTATATTGCAATGAGCAGTTTTGTAGAGAAAGCTTCGCACACATGCAAAGCACACATGCATGATACACATTTTCCTTATTTTTTTTTCAACTTGAAAACTTTTTTGAACGTTCAGCAGTCATTCCATGTTTGGCCAATAGAGGGCATTTTAGGCTTTCTCAGGGTAAGGCCTTAAAAGCCATTTCTACAATATGGAAGAACAAAAACAGTGGTTTTATTGTGAAAATGATTCAATTTTGGATCTTTGGAAATAACCAACCCCAAAGGAAGAATCAAAGTCATTTATTTTTATCTCTAACAAAACTACTTTGTCTCTCAGATACACACCCACCCAATATTCGAACAATGAACTGCTTTGTTAGGATTTAAACCTAAAATGAATAAAATTACCTCTTTTGCCCAATTCAGAATAATTAAGGAAGGAGTGCTCTGCTTTACACAAAGACCTAAAGTCCCTGCAGAAGACTGCAGTGGAGACTGACAAGCAGGAAAGGGAACTCAATGCTGAAAATACTGACCTTGCCAGAGAAAAGCCCAGACAGCCTTTCTATAGTTCCTTTCGAAATACAAATCTGGGGGTAACACTGAGTGGTGTCTTTCCTAGACCAATACTTATCTATCACCTACTAGCCAGGTTTTGGTAGGCAATACTGTATATATTTTGTTAGAACCTGAAATAATTGTTTTATTTGCATTTTTCTTGATTTTTACCAAGACCATAAATTCCTAAGGGCAGTAATCTGCCTATACTTCCTGGCACACTACCCGATTATACCTAGCAAATTACTAAGTACAAGGGAGGTCCTTAAAACAGTTGCAACTCAATGTTAATGGCAAGTTTCTATTCTAGTATAAAGATGATTATTGAGATGCAGAGTAGTGGTTGGGGTGTAGACTCTGGAGCCAGGTTGTCTATGTTTGTATCCTGTCACTAGCTGTACTAGGTACTTTTACCTCCCCCCCCCCCCCCCCCCCACTCCCTGAGCCAATGTTTGTAAAATGTAGGTAGTAATAGTAACTCAGATGGTAATTATGAAAATTAAAGAAGTTTAAACATGTAAAATGGCTAGCATGGGGCCTGGACCACACCAAGCTCTTGATAAGTATTACTAGACTGATTACTTAAGTGATTACTAAGGTTTTCTTCCCGTCTTTTTTAAATTCTATGATTCTCCATGGCCGATGCTCTCTCCAAGCTCCTCCCGTGGCCACTGAGGACACTAGCCTCTCTCTGGCTTTGCGGGTTCACTTGCTGTCTGTGGCCAATGGCTCTGCTTCCTCCAGGAAGCTCTCTGACAGTCATAGGCCACACGTCTACCTGGTCCCTTACTGTTACCTCCTTTCAAATTTTACTCCAGCCAGCTTTCATTCGTTCGACAGGAGTTCCGTTTGATGTCACCAAATCACAACATTTCACAAAGTCATCTTCATAGATGTGATCTAAGAAACAGAAATGCTTTTCTTCACAGGGCTCAAAAGAAATGTGCTCGGGCCAGAAAGAAAGCAAGCTTTGTGGAAGAAGGAACGTCAATAGGGATGGAAACAGCACAGCATCTGTTTCTTCAGGCCAGTGTGCCGTGGTTGCCTCTTTCCCGAGTCAGCTATTTTGTGCAGCGGTTCTCTGCCCTTTTCCTTTTCCAATACACTCCCGCTTGTAACAAGGGAGTCTCCAGGGGAGGGCAGGTGTGGGGAAGAAAAATCACATCTCCTTTGGGGCAAGTACTGGAGTCAGGCTGGGTTAGAGTTGAAAAATGTCCTCCTCTCCCATTCTGATAGGCTCTAGAGGAGTATGTGGCCTCCTCCCTACAAAGGTAATGACATAAGACTAACGCAGGAACTAAGCAAAAAACAAAAAAAAATATTATGTTAAGCTGAGGTTGACTTTGTTACTATTTGGAGGTTGGAGCAGTTGAGTAATGAGAAATGGCACTGAAGACAGCTGAGCCCTTAATGAGGCTGGGATTTTCCAGGGAGAGGGGAGAGGGTTTACAGGCATCTGGGAGAAGCAGAAAGTGAAGAAGTGTAAGGAGACAGAGACAGGCAGGAGGCGAACCGTACTCAAGAAAGTAGTGAGGCCACACAGTGGAGGCAGAACAGTTTAGATGTAACGTGTTAAGCATTAGAGAATCAAAGAAGGCTTTTGAACAAAGGAGTGCTTGAAGGCACACTGCCGAACAAAGGATTGATATGGCAGCAGTATTTATTGTCTTGTTCTTTTAATTTTTTAATGTTTATTTATTTTCCGGGGTGCGGGGGAGGGAGGACTGTGAACGGGGGAGGGGCAGACAGAGAGGGAGACACAGAATCCTAAGCAGGCTCCAGGCTCTGAGCTGTCAGCACAGAGTCCGACGCAGGGCTTGAACCCACGGACCATGAGATCATGACCTGGGCCAGAGTCCGACGCTCGACTGACTGAGCCACCCAGGTGCCCCAAGCAGCAGTATTCATTTTCAGTTGAAGGGGACAGGTCTGAGGGGAGTGGACTGGAGAGAAGGATGTTCAGGCCAGGCTTGGGCCTAGGTGCCAGGCCACCACTGTGGCACCAGCTAAGGGGCCTTGTCTGGGGGACACCACCTGGCTGAGCCTGTTTTCTCATCTGTAAAATGATATGCCAGAGGTTTCTGAGAGAATTAATCATTTACCGAATATTTTCCTGGGCTCCTGGAATGTGCCAGGCAATTTGCTAGATGTCAGAGATACAAAAATGGACAAGAAAACACATAGTCTTTGTCTTCCAGGAACTTACCATCTAGTATATGAGACTGACAATAATAATTTAAAAAACAGTCAACAGACTAAAAACTGCAAAGTCTGATAAGGTGATACTAAAAAGAAGAGAGTCAAGAAGGGCATCTACTTTTTAGTTCAAGGGGCCAGGAAAAGTCTCTCTGAGGAAATAGAATTTACTGAGATCACAGAACTGAGAAGGAGGCATTCCGGCATAGAGCAAAGGGAAGAATATTCCAGAGAGAGGAATAATATGTGCAGAGGCAGGAAAAGCTTGGTGTGCTTCTGTGAGATCCAAAGAACCCTAGAGAACAAGGAGCGAGGTAGGTGAGGTGGGGGGATGGCCTGCAATGAGATGGAGAGGGGCAGTGGCTGGATCATGGCAAGAACTTGGGTTCTATTCTAAGTGAGAGGGTAAGTGGGGAGGGTCCAATCTATATGTATATTGTCAAACCGTTACTCTGCCATGTGCTAAACAGCATTTGAGGGGGGCAACGTAGGAATGGGGATATTGTTTAGGAGGCTCTCTATTGCAACAGTCTAAGTGACAGGTGGTGCTGTCTTACATTAGGATGGGGGCAGTGGAGCTGAAGGAAAGCAGATGGATTCAAGAAATATTTTGAAGGTAGAATCAAAGATCTTGTATGTGGGGGGACAAAAGGAAGGAAAAGACTCTTAGGTCTCTGGCTTGAGTGACTAGGTAGAAAAAATTATTTACTGATGGATAAGACCAGAAGATGCAGATTTTCAGGCGAGGGATAAGAAAACACATAAAACACCTTGTTCAGTGCCTCACACATAGAAGACGCTCAATAAATAGAGATTACTATTATTATCTGGTCATTCTGTATTGTATAACACTGGCTTCTAGAAAACAGCTGGTAACAGTAACTTCTCTGTCCTTAAATACAGCATATAGGCATAGAAATAGAACAGGACTCTAGGACAAATGATAGCAGGTCTTTATGAAATCAATTACAGCAAAATCTTCATTAAGACGTTACGATATGTGTCGGGGCACCTGGGTGGCTCAGTCAGTTGAGCATCTGACTTCGGCTCAGGTCATGATCTCATGGTTCGTGAGTTCGAGCCCTGCATCGGGCTCTGTGCTGACAGCTCAGGGCCTGGAGCCTGCTTCGGATTCTGTGTCTCCCTCTCTGCTCTTCCCCTGCTCACAGTCTGTCTCTCTCTCAAAAATAAATAAATATTAAAAAAATTTTTTTAATAAAAAAAAGATGTTATGATACATGTCAATTAATCTTCAACAAAGGAAGAAAGAATATGCAATAGGAAAAAGTCTCGTTCAACAAATGGTGATGGGAAAACTGGACAGCCACATGCAAAAGAATGAAGCTGGGTCACCTCACACCATACACAAAAATAAACGCAAACTGCTTTAAAGACCTAAATGTGAGACCTGAAACCATAAAACTCCTAGACGAGAACACAGGCAGTGATTTCTCTGACATGAGTCATAGCAACATTTTTCTACATATGTCTCCTGAGGTAAGGGAAATAAAAGCAAAAATAAACTATTGGGACTTCATCAAAATAAAAAGCATCTGCACAGTGAAGGAAACGATCAACAAAACTAAAAGACAACCTACTGAATGGGAGAAGACATTTGCAAATGACATGTCTGATAAAGGTGTAGTATCCAAAATATATAAAGAACTGATACACCTCAACACCCAAAAAACAAATAATCCAATTAAAAACGGGCAGAAGACATGAACAGACATTTCTCCAAAGAAGACATTCAGATGGCCAACAGATACATGAAAAGATGGTCAATATCATTCATTATCAGGGAAATGCAAATCAAAACTGTAATGAGATTTCACCTCACATCTATCTGTCAGAATGGCTAACACTAACAACACAAGAAACAACAGGTGTTGGCGAGGATGTGGAGAAAGGGGAACCCTCTTGCACTGTTGGTAAGAATGCAAACTACTGCAGCCTCTGCAGAATTTATTGCAGCATTACTTATAAGCTACAGCCAAATTATGGAAACAGCCCAAGTGTTCATCAATTAATGAATGGATAGAGATGTGGTATCCATATACACACATAGGTACACACACACACATTGGAATATTTTTCAGAAATATAAAAGAATGATCTGCCATTTGCAACAACAAGGATGGAGCTGGAGAGTAACTGAGTCATAAAAAGACAAATACCATGTGATTTCACTCATATGTGGAATTTAAGAAACAAATAAGCAAAGGAAAAAAAGAGAGAGAGAGAGAGACAAACCGAGAAACAGACTCCTAACTATAGACAACAAACTGATGGTTACCAAAGGGGATGTGGGTGGGGGGATGGGTGAAATAGGTAAGAGTACACTAATGAGCACTGAGTAACATACAGAATTGTCAAATCACTGTATTATACACCTGAAACGAATATAACACTGTATGTTAAGCCTACTGGAATTAAAATTAAAAACTTCATTGAAAAAAGTTTTGATGCATAGGAGGGATTATCTACAATACAGCCAACTGAAGAAACGTTGGCTTCTCTGATAAGGGCTTCCTGCTTCTCTGAAATCACAGTAATGAAAACATGTAAACCACCAGAATGCTTCACACATTTAAAGCTTTTATTTTGAAAAATAAAATACAAAAGTCATTAAGTTGTAAATGTATACGGTAATTCCTCAACTTCTCAAAAACAATACAATGAATTATTTAAATAATTAAGATATTTAATATTATCCACATCAATACATTTAAACAGGAAGTGTTCTACAAAACATTAGAACATGTACAGACAACCTATTCCAAGATGAAACTGCCCAATTTTTGCTTATAGAATCCCATTTTAAAACCCTCCCCTTGAAACAAAAGTTTGGAATCTGGTAAGAAAAGACGAGGACCAGAGCAGTTTTAACAGAAAGCACACGTTCCCTCTGGACTTCGTATCCACAGGGTTGTGCACGTAATTAGGATCAAGAGCACTGTACTCAGGGAGCAGATCACTCAGGAAGGCCCAAATGTGTACCGACTTCCCACCCTCTCAGTGGGGAGAGCCTGGCAAGTGAACAGGAGATGCGGGCCATGGTACATACGCTCCACTGATCTCAGCAGGGGACGGCCAGTCCTAGAAAATTCCCTTCTGTTGAAAAGGCAGCAGTCTCCCCTAGGGCAAACAAATAGAATCTGGTTATAGGTGTGGAGTCACGCTTTGCTCTCCCCTGCACCATACTGCCTCCTTCCCAGTTGTGGTCCTGGTGTGAGCCAGGTAGACAGGGAGGAGGACAGATAACTACAAGAACAGCTGCCTCAGAAGGACGACCAAAGAGGCACACTCTCCCTCAGTCTGCGATGCTTTTAGATGCCTGCCAGTAGCTTGGGTACGCGAAACAAGCAGACGGCAGCCAAAGCAAGGGCTGCTCCTGCCCATTTCTAAGTGACTGCAACTGTCATCTGCAATTGAAGCTACTGCGGGGCCACTGGTAGGGATGCATGTTCAGGGGTCCAACATGCTGACTCTTCGTTTTAAAAAAGTGGAGACCAACGTTCTTTAAAGGAAGTTTAGAGAACACAGTGACTGTCATATTCAAATGCCAAAAGGTTTCAAAAGACAAGAAGAAAGACTATCATCTGTTCTGAGATGCTTTGTCTTCCTCGCTTCTTCTGAGTCCTTCTCTCATTGTATATGGGCACCTACAGGCCGCACTGAGCAATGCAAGGATGAAATGATGCTGTGGAGGCAACTCGAAGGCTGAAGTCAACAGACATTGTATTCTGTCTTGTAAAACAGCTGGTCAATAAACGAATCCCTGTGTGTGTATTTCAGGGAGGGAATTTATAGATTTTAAAGTATCTTGGATCAACAAAATTATCCAAGGCCTGATAACTGCAGTTATACAAGTCCATAGAATATATGTCTAACATTTAGCATTTGCTCCTCAGGAAAAAGGCATTCATAAATCCTGAAACTCATTAATATTACTAGCTCGCTGCCATCCATGATTTTGACATGGCTTAGCAGTGTTCATGTGCTTTTTGTCTATTATCCACTAACACCTGGCAAGTCATAAAAATCTCTTATTCAAATTATTCAATCTCAATTATTTCATCAGTACAACAGGAATAATACCACCTACTTGCCAGAGTGGTTTGAAACCTGAAAGAATGTATCATATTATATAAATTATATAGTATATGTCATATAATATGTCATTTCTATATTACATATATAAAATGCTTGATACTTTTTTTTAAATTTTTTTTTTTAACGTTTTATTTATTTTTGAGACAGAGAGAGACAGAGCATGAATGGGGGAGGGGCAGAGAGAGAGGGAGACACAGAATCGGAAGCAGGCTCCAGGCTCTGAGCCATCAGGCCAGAGCCCGATGCGGGGCTCGAACTCACGGACCTCGAGATCGTGACCTGAGCCGAAGTCGGCTGCCCAACCGACTGAGCCACCCAGGCGCCCCAAAATGCTTGATACTTTATGCCTGGTATAGAGTATGCACTCAACCCACTGTTATTATATAAATAAAAATAAAACAACAAGTAAGACTGTAAGAAAAAAACAACATTTTTAAAAAAGTTTTTCACGTTCCAAATGAAAGCACCACAGGGTGGTGGAAGAAGCCTTGGCTTTCACCTTCCTGTGATGTGACTTTGACAAACAACCTGCTCTCTCTCTAGGATCAGTTTCCTTATCTGCAAATAGGTGATTGGGGTTAATGGTCTCCAGATCCCTTTCATATTAAAAGAAAATGTTATTTTTATCATCTTAAGCCCCTCCTTTTATTAAAAATAACGGCTAACACTATTTGAGCGCTTACTAGGTGCCAAGCTTTTTGTAGACATTATTGTGGTTAATTCTTACTACTACTCTCTTATGTATTAATAATCTTATTTATTAGTCCTCATTTTACAGATGAGGAAGGTAAGACACAGAGAAGCAATTTGCTCAATGCCACAGAACCAAGATTCCAACCCAGGCCGACTGACTCCAGAGCTGTGCTCTCCACCCACCCCAGCCACACCTCCTCCTAAGAGAGCTTAAGCAGGGAAACCCAAAGACCCAGGAATGTCCCCCAACCCTCACCTCATATATGTAAGAGGTTCCTGGCTCTGCTACTCCACTTCCTCAGTCTGTCAAAGGAAGCAAAAGATGTTTTAAAGTCCTTGAAGTTGGTCAGCATGAAAAGTGACTGCTCCCACTGAAATATCAGGTGTAGTTTGCAGGCTCTGATCACAGATTTTCTAATGAACTCAGTCTGCAACTGTTGTATAATAAAGAATTTGACTGGCCTTTGTCCCTGGTTGCTGGTAGGGAGGCTAAATTCTTGGATTTTCCCAGGTAACAGGAATGTCTTTGTTAATTCAGGAGCTCCTTGGATCATACTTGAGTTATGCTGAGACGACATAACTCAGGATGGAAGCTGGTCACAGAAGGACCAAACCTTTCACCAGAGAGCTGGGACTCTGAGCCAGCCCAACCCCTGGGTAGCGGACATTGACTGGGATTGAATTCAATCACATGACCAATGATTCAATCAACCACATCTATGTAATGAGATATCGATAAAAACTCTGGATGCTAAAGACCAGTGGAGCTTCCTGTTTGGTGAACACATGGACATGCTGTTGGGAAGGAGAAGTACCCAGACTCCACGGCGAATGGGCAGAGAGCTCTGTGTTTGAGATCCTCCCAGGCCTGGTCTTACGTGTCTCTTCATTTGGCTGATCTTGATTTGTATCCTTTAAAATCAAACTATATTTGCAAATACAGTGCTTTGCAGAGTTCTGTGAGCCTTTTTAGCTGAATAGCAAACCTGAGGGTTCTGTGGGTTTCAGTTTTATCATTTATGATTAGTTAAGTCAAAGTCTTTTACAGCCCTTTTTCTAAGTATGTGTGTGTGATGCATTAAACTAACCAGAATAAGGTGAGTGAAATGCCTGTAAGCCTTTTGTGCAGTTTTTTTTTTTTTTTTAACTGATTTGTAGGAACCCTCCATATTCTACAGAGGAGTCCTTTGCTTCAATTATTTTATCCCACTTAAGGCATACTTTTTTGCTCTTTTTATGATGCTTTTTAATAATAAGTAAATATGATCAATTTTAATGGAGTCCAAGTTATCCATTTTAAAATTAATGATTAGTGTTTTCTATGATTTAAGAAATTCTTCCCTCTTAAGGTCATGAAGATGTTCTCCTTTATTGTCTCCTAAAACTTTACTTTTTGCCTGTCACATTTAGGTCTATAATCTGTCTGGAAATGATTTTTGAGTATGCTGTGAAGCAGAGGTATCCCTTTTAGCCTCAAATTCCCTTTCTTGACTCCTTCAAACTTTTTATGCAAAACAGTCTTTGGATTTGACATTCTTTTAAGACTTGCCTCTTGGATTATTCTCTGGCTCTAAATGCCACAGCCTGCAAGTGAGTGATGGCCTATTCATGAATCCATCCAGGTTTCTGGGACATCATGCCCAGCCTAGGCTCAGGGCCCTGTGCTCCCTTGTCTGCAAAAGTTGGTCACAGTCTTTTGGGGAGATCAGAAGTTCCTTGAGAAAATTTTTTTTTTCCTCTGACTCTTAAGGACTTTTCCAACTTCTCCCCATAACAGAAATTTAGTAAACATCTGTTGAATAAATAAAATGAATGCATGGGTGGATTAAAACTAAATAGATGCTAATAAGAACATGCCTTGAAAGTAGTTTGAAATTCTCAAGTAAAAGGTATCAACTATTCATGGCTGACTGTTATTAGACGAGGATTTCTTTCTTGTCTAAGACAGCTTTCTTAGAGAGCCCAGCCCATTCGCTCCAGGCTTGCTCTGGGCGACACGACTTCACACAGTCTGTGAGGTGGTATGGTTCCCTCATCAACCCATATCTGGAAAGATATTAGAAACTAAGTTCAGTGCTGAGTCTTCATTTCCTAATTCCAAGCTAATTACTGAGAGCAGAAGCCTGGAGGCAACACATATTATCACTAGGCTAGAAAGGGAAGTCTTCTGCTGGGCTCATGAGGGAGTTAACAATTTTTCCCCCACCACGATATAGGAAGGCAGATGATGTTCAGATGCAGGATACTCTGGGTTACTTCAGGTACATTGTGTCAGCTGCAACCATGCCTGTTTCTCTTCTACTCAAGAAATGATACTGAAACCCAACTAGGTGAGGGCATGACATTATAAGGATAACTCTGGATCTGTTTTATTAATCTTTTAAAAAGGAAAAGTTCGAATCTTCAAATTCTCACCATCCTTTCCCAACTTGGGGGCTTTGTAGTTGAGGGCTGATGGATGTGTATATAACGAATCCACAAATCTTCAATAAGACAAGTTAAAAGGCATGGATGTATATAAGAACAGAGTAGATTTTTATTTCAAGTTAGATATCAGAAGGCTGGAGCAGATTCACCAAGGCAGGCTCCTTATATGTGGAATACTATATAGCTTGTAAGTGACCTCAAGCATTTGGATTTTAGTTATCAATAAAGCATTTCCCTAATTTTGGAAGACACTGAGCTATCTGAAAGTAAGACTGTGTTAAAAAGTAAGACTGTTAAAACCAACAATTATCAGAGGCCAATCTTTCTATGACCAGCACAGCACTCTTTAAAAAGATCACTTCAACACAAGAGCTCATCTATCACATTAAGAAGAGGAAGCAGATACAGTACCTGAGGTTTTTCTTTAAGGAATTCAGGTAGCTGAAATTCTCCTTTATAGACCTGGAAAAACAAAGCCAAGTGTGAGTTTAAGGAAACAGATACTGTCATCCTCACTTCAGGATGCTGGCAGTGCTTGATGGTGGATGAATTTACTGCTTCAGTCCTGGTCAGTTTTAGAATGGGAGGAAGCCTGTCAGTTCAAAACCAGCTAGCATTGAAGGACTAACTGAAATTCCCATGTACTCTGGCCCCACCTGTTCTACATTTTGCCTGAGTGCTGGCTGGGAGAGGGAGGGCTCAGAGTATCTGAACAAGAAAATAAGCACCCAACATTCCAAGCTCCAATCATTTTAGCTGAGAGAGAAAGCAAGCCCTGGGCCATCTCTCTCAAGCAACCAACACAGAATTCACACACCTTAAGAACAGGCTCCTCCTGATTTCCTTTTGAAATCTCCACCCTTACAAACTCTAGATTTATTCCAAATTTGCTTTTCTTAATGTACCCTATACCCTCATAATATTTTGAATATTAGATGATTCTGAAATCATACACTTTTAACCTAAAAAATCTCAATTAAAAACTTAACTCTTATCAATATATAAAATTACGTGTATGGAAATAATTTAAAAAAAAGACAAGCTCCTGGGTGGCTCAGTCAATTAGGCATCTAACTTCAGCTCAGGTCATGATCTCATGGTTCATGGGTTTGAGCCCCACACTGGGCTCTGTGCTGACAGCTCAGAGCCTGGAGCCTGCTTTGGATTCTGTGTCTCCCTCTCTCTCTGCCCCTCCCCCACTAGTACTCTGTCTCTGTCTCTCTCAAAAATAAACATTAAAGGGGCGCCTGGGTGGCTCTGTCCGTTGAGTGTCCACCTTAGGCTCAGGTCATGATCTCACGGTTCATGGGTTCAAGCTCTGTGTTAGGTTCTGTGCTGACGCTCAAAGCCTAGAGCCTGCTTTGGATTCTGTGTCTCCCTCTCTCTCTCTCTCTCTCTCTCTCTGCCCCTTCCCCGCTTGTGCTCTTTGTCTCTCAAAAATAGACGTTAAAAAAAATTAAAAATAAATAAACATTAAAAAATAAAAATAAAAAAACAGTATCATTTATAACAATATCAAAAAACTCCCTAAATACCTAAGAATAAATCTAAACAAAGATGTATAAGATCTTTACACAGAAAACTATAAAACATTATTGAGAGAAATTAACAACCAAATAAATAGAAATAGCATTCTCAGGGACTGGAAGATTCAATATAGTAAAGATGTTCATTCTCCTCAACAAAGGAATTCCGACTAAAATTCTAGCATACTATTTTGGGTGGAGGGGGCAGGGGTAATTTCAAACTGATTATAAAAGTTCTAAGGAAATGCATAGGGCCAAAAATAATCAAAGTAATCTTGAAAAGAACAAAGTAGGGGGCTTATTCTAGTTATTAAGATGCTATATTATACAGCTATAAATAAGCCAATTATACAGCTAACACACACACATATACAGCTATAATTATTATATATATTCTATTCTATATATATATAATTAAGTTAAAGGCAGGCTTTGGTACAAGTACAGACAAATATATTAATGGAACAGAATGAAGAACGCAGAAACAGACCCCTGTATACAAATACTTGGTTTATGACAAAGGTGGCATTGCAAGCAATGCAATTAGAATGAATAAATAAATAAATGTAGTATATAATGATACACTGAGTAGCAATTAAGAAAAATTAACTACTGCTATGACAATAACATCAATGACAACAACACATAATGACAAGGGGGATAAAAGCCAGATGCCTAAAAATGATATACATGTCTCCATTTAAAATACAGTAAAACCTTGGTTTGTGAGCATAATTCATTCCGGAAACATGCTTGTAATCCAAAGTGCTTGTATATCAAAGCAAATTTCCCCATAAGAAATAATGGAAACTCATATGATTTGTTCTACAACCCCAAAATATTCATATAAAAATGATTATAATATGGTAATATAATACAAAATAATAAAGAAAATACAAAATATAAAGAAAAATAAACAAATTAACCTGCACTTACCTTTGAAAACCTTCGTGGCTGGTGTGAGGGAGACAAGGGAGAGGGGGGTTATTGTGTAGGACAACTTTCACTATCACTAATGGAATCACTGCTGTCTCTTGGGTCAATGGAATCTTTTTCTGCACGGGGGCCACTGTATATGCTCGCACGGATGTTGACTACAGTACAGTACCAAGCTCTTGTCATGGACTGTATTTAATGTAACTGGAAAGGGTCTAGATCTGACTTAGAATGAAGCCAAAGCATTCCTACGCCTGCTCTTGTCTGGAAAAGCAAATGACTGTCCACAGGTGCTTTGAAGTGGCAAAAAATACACTAGTGCCAGTTGTGGGCACCTTCCAGTGTTCTGAAACATCACTGATTTCTGCCAAACTCTGCAGCCTGAGACTGAGCATCTGAGCATGGGAGATGATCACCCACAATCCCACAGTGACAGTGAGAGAGAGAGAAGAACCACTGGCTCACTTGTGATCATGTGATGTTTGCAAGACATCGCTCGTTTATCAAGTTAAAATTTATTAGAAATGTTTGCTCATCTTGTGGAACACTTGCAGAACAAGTTACTCGCAATCCAAGGTTTTACTGTATTTTAAAGTTTGTAAAAAGGCGGAAACAATTTCGTGATGTTAGGAATCAGGATACTGTTCACTCTGGGAAGGAGGGAGGGAGATGAAAGAGGCTTCCAGGGTGCTGGGAATTTTCTGTCTTGATATTATGAGTAGCAACTATGAAGCTACGTTCGTTTTGTGATCATTTATAGAGTTATGATTTGTGCACTTTTCTCTGTGTATGTTATATTTCAAGAATAAAACTGAACAAATTAAGTCAGTAACTTATTGCTAAAAATCTACTGCTAACACACACACATGGACACAGTCTTTAAATATAAAGATGTTTGGGGGCGCCTGGGTGGCGCAGTCGGTTAAGCGTCCGACTTCAGCCAGGTCACGATCTCGCGGTCCGTGAGTTCGAGCCCCGCGTCAGGCTCTGGGCTGATGGCTCGGAGCCTGGAGCCTGTTTCCGATTCTGTGTCTCCCTCTCTCTCTGCCCCTCCCCCGTTCATGCTCTGTCTCTCTCTGTCCCAAAAATAAAATAAAATAAAAAACGTTGAAAAAAAAAAATTAAAAAAAAAAAAAAAAAAAAAAAAGATGTTTGTTTCAACACTGCAATAGCAAAACAAAACAAAACAAAACAAAACAAAACAAAACAAAACCTGGGAGCTATTAGTGTCAATCAAAAGTAAAGAAGGTCTCCAGTAGCCAAAGTTAGGGAATTGCTGAACTTGACAAAGTATGGCAAGAAACTACAGATGGTTCTTAGGAAGAGAGTCACTGAGTAGCCCCTCAGAACACAAAGAAATCTTCTAAATGGTGAATCCTAAAGCTCACAGACCTAAAGGATTTTTCCTTGGTGAGGACTGATCCACTTCTAAAAGTAGCAGCATTCCTTCTGAAATTCAGAGAATCAATGTACTTTTTGCCTCTTCTCTGCAATGTCTAAAACCTGCTTCATTCTTTGGGGTTTCTGCTACAGTCCTAAGAAGCCTACATTAAAACAGAGATATCAGGGGTGCTTGGGTGGCTCAGTCAGTTAAGTGTCTGACTCTTGATTTCAGCTTAGATCATGGTCTCACGGTTCCTGGGTTTGAGCCTCAAGTCAAGTTGGGCTCTGTGCTGGTGGTGAGGAATCTGCCTGGGATTCTCTCTCTCTCCCTCTGCCCCTCTCCTGCTCATGCACTCTCTCTCTCTTTTTCTCTTTCAAAAATAAACATTAAAAAAATTAAAACAGAAATATCCGACTTTTGGATAAGGTATTTCCTCAGAGATGCATCACAATGGAAGATACAGCGGGTGCCAGATAACAACACTGCATCTACCAGGACTGTTTCAAAAGCTACCATCGCCTCTTTCATACCCTCAAATGGTCCCAGGTCACGGGATGGGTGGGCAGGGGCCGTCGGGCCTAGCTGCTCCCTGAAGTATCTGCATGTAAGAATCCTGTTTGTTCTACCCTAACACCACAGTCCATAGATTGTTCCAGCTTCCTGCACCATGTCCCTCCCACCCCCATTTTAGTGAGATGTAACTGACTATAACATTGTATTACTGTTCCAGATTTCTGATGTAGGAAGTGTTTAAGCCCCTGGAGCTGTGTGTAGCATGTTAATGCTGACTTCCACTGTGCATGCCTGCAAGCACCCACTATATCTAGCACAGGGGCTCAAGCCAATAGGATGGAGTTTTTTCTTTGTTTGTTTGCTTTTGTTTTTGTTTTTTACCAGATTCCCAGGTGTCTTTCCTTCTTCCTCTATTCATGGAACTGTGTCCCACAAACTCCCTGGGGCATAAGCTACTCAGGCTTAGGGTCTGTGCCCTGGCTGCTTTACTGAACCAGAACAAGTCTGATTTGCCCCAGTCCCTCTTCCAGTTAGTGGGTTAGGTCCCCAAGAAACTTTTGTTATATTCTTCATATCCTCTGACTCAGAAACTGACTCTCCTCTCTTTTAGCTAGCCTCCAATGCTAGAATTCAAGCAGGAGGTTCACTGAAAGCCCAGGGGGTATATAGCTAGTCAGTGGCAGAGTGAGGCTCAGAGGGCCCTACCCAGCACTGTCTCATTATAACATGCTGTTTGTATTTTATTACCACTAGCAAATCTTATGGTTGAATCTTCCCTTCCCTTTTCAGTTCACTGTAAAAACCAGCAAGGCATGACAGAAAACAGGAGTGGGAACATCAAGTATTATAGGTGTCTTCCAGGAACTGACAGTTCCAGAAAGGTAAGGCTTGCATGAAAGGAGAAAAAACACCCCTGAATATATGATGTCACAAATGTAATAAAAAACCAAAAAGCGGTCAGGATAAGACATCAGATAAAAGGCTCAATCAAAAAGTTACGTGGGAAGATGCCTCCTTTGATTATCCTTCAGGGAACAAATGCTTCAAAAGACAGAAACTTTAGTGCTGACAAAAAGAACACTTTTACTGACAAAGTAATTCCATTTAGTGCAGAAATGAAGTACCACATTGCTTATAAAAACAGAAAAGTTAGGAATGGAATTTCCTTTGGTTAAATGAATGGTGTTTCTGCACATACTATTCTCTGGTACTAACAGAGTGAGGACTGCACTTGACAGCAATGAGCTAGGCACTCAGATCCAAACAATCCTACAGAACCCTCACACCTCAAGCCCTGAAGGAATGATGAGGAGACAAAAGTAGGCTCCTGATTTGCAGGGTGCACTGGAAATAAAAATACTAAGAACAGCAGGTAAACATTATTGTCTCAGGTTAATGTTAAGTAAGTGCTTCATATGTATGATCTCACTGAATCCCACAATCTCTTGAGGGAGGTATTATTTACTCCCTTTTTACAGATGAAGCAATTAAGGCACAGAGAAATTAAGTATTTTCTCCAATGTAGTGAAATGAGAAGCTAATAGGTACCATGATTCACTTCCATTTTAAAAGGATCTTCGTAGGGCACCTGGGTGGCTCAGTTGGTTGAGTGTCTCTTGATTTCAGTTCAGGTCATAATCCCAGGGTCGTGGGATCAAGCCCAGAGTTGGGAGCTCCATGCTCAGCATGGAGCCTGCTTAAGAGTCTCTTTCTCCCTCTGCCCCTTTCGAAACCCTGTATGCACGCTGTCTCTAAAATAAAAATAAAATGAAATAAAGTAAAAGAATCATCCTAATTGCTCTGTTTACATTGTCAAGGGCCAAGGATAGAAGTATGGAGGTTACAGTAGTAATCCAGACAGGAGAGGATGACAAGGAGGTGGTGAGAAGTGGTGGGTGTGTGGATTTTTATTTTTCCAATTATGTCTAATTACACAGACTCGATGTAGGGTGTGAGAGAGCAGAGCGGAGTCAAGGATAATTCCAAGGTTTTTGGCCTAAGTAACTACCAACGGGAAATATGGAGTTGCCATTAACACAGCTGAGAAATGTTCTGACTACACAATATTTTCAGGGGGAAGATCAGTAGGTTCAGTTTTGGATATATTAAGCTTGACATGTCTATTAGACAATAAATGAAAATGTCAAGTCACCAACTGGATATATAGCCTGGAGTTCATAGAAGTCTGGGTTGGGATATATAAATTTGAGAATTATCAACTTACAGATGGCATTTAAAGCCTTCATACCTGATATGCTAGCCTGGGGCTCAGGGTAGAGAAAGAACAGCAGAGGACTTAAGACTGAGATATGGGGGCATTCTAACATTCAGAGGTCAGGAAGAAGAAGAAGAACCAGCAAATAAGACTGTGAAGAAGCAACCAATGACACAGAAGGAAAACTTAAAAAGTGATGTCCTTAAAACCAAGTGAAGGAAACCTATCAAGGAGGAAGTAATCAATTGCATCAAAAGATGCTGGGAGTTCCGATGGTAATTGACTACTCGATAGAGCAACATGAAAGTCACCATCAACTTCACAAGAACGAATAGAATGGTAGCTGTAAAATTCTGAATGAAGTGGATGTAAGACAGAGAATGGAGAGGAACCGGAAACGGAGTACAGAAAATTTCAGTTTTGATGTAAAGGGAACCAAAGAAAGGAATGGCAGTGGCAGGGCAACTGGAATCAAGAAGTATGTTGTGTATGTGTGTGTGTGTTAAGATAGAAGAACTAAGGGCATATTTGTTTGTTGATGGCAAAGATCCCACTAGAGAGCAAAATCTGATGATGTAGGATATATGAGGAGATGGACTTGGGTGCCAAAGGGGAGGAAATGCCTTCAGATTGGATCACGGATGTAAACTTCTGTTACGCAGACTTTCTACTATGAGAGATGAGGATATCAGACCAGTAATACTTCCTTTCCTCTAGTCTCTCTCAAAAATTACATAATAATTTTTGGTTAAAGTCACATTCTGTAAGTTTCCATTATTGTGACACTATAAATATCACCTATTTACATTTTCTTACACAAATTTGTTGTTGTCTTAGAGTTAGTAATAACCTCATCTTTTTCTTAATTAGTAGACTCTATAGTTTTTAGAGCAGCTTTAGCTTTATAGAAAAACTAGCAGAAAGTAAAGTCCCCATATATGTCCTCTCTCCCCCACAGCTCCCCCTATTAAAATCTTGCATTACTGTGGTACGTGTTATAGTTAATGAACTAGGAATGATACCCTGTTATTAATTAAAGTCTTTAGTTTGCACTAGGGTTCGGTCTTGTAGTTTCTATGGGTTTTGATAATTCCATAATGATACATATCCACTATTACAGTAGATACAGAATAGTTCCATTATCATACCCCCTGCCCCGCTCCACTTATTTACTGCCCCTACCTTCATGCAATCTTTTTACTGTCCCAGTTTTGCCTTTTTCAGAACATTATAGACTTGGAATCACATAGTATGTAGTCTTGTCACATTGACTTCATTTAGCAACATGCATTTAAGTTTCTTCCATGTCTTTTCGTGGCTTGATAACTCATTTATTTTAATCACTAAATAATGTTCCATTGTCTGGACATAGTAGTTTATTTATCCATTCTCCTACTGAAGGCCATCTTGGTTGCTCACAAGTTTTGGCAATTATGAATAAAATTGTTAGAAACATTGTGTATAGGTTTTGTGTGAACAGAAGTTTTCAACTCATTTGGATAAATACCAAGGAATGTAACAGCTGAGTGATACAGTAAGAATATGGTTAGTTTTATAAGAAACTGCCAAGCTGGGGGTGCCTGGGTGGCTCAGCTGGTTAAGCAGCCGACTCTTGATTCTGGCTCAGGTCATGATCTCACAGTTCATGATATTGAGTCCAGCACTGGGCCCTGTGCTGACAGTGTGGAGCCTGCTTGAGATTCTCTCTCCTTCTCTCTGCCCCTCCCTTGCTCTCTCTCTCTCAAACTAAATAAACAAACATTTTAGGGGATGCCTAGGTGGTTCAGTCGGTTAAGGGTCTGACTCGATTTTGGCTCAGGTCACGATCTTGAGGTTTGTGAGACTGAGCCCCGCATCTGGCTCTGTCTTGACAAGGTGGAGCCTGCTTGGAATTCTCCCTCTCCTCACTGCTTCCCCCAACTCTCTCTCAAAATAAATAAATAAGCATTAAAAAAAAACTTGCCAAGCTATCTTCCAAGTGGCTGTACCATTTTGCACTCTTACCAGCAATGCATGAGAGTTCCTGTTGCTCTGCATAATCTTAGGGTATTGTCAGCGTTCTGGATTCTGGCCGTTCTAGTAGGTGTATAGCAGTATCTTGTTTTAATTTGCATTTCCCTAAGGACATACGATGTTTTCATATGCTCAGTTGTCAGTGATATATTTTCTGTGTCAAATTGTCCATTCAGATCTTTTGCCCATTTTTTTTATTAAAAAAATTTTTTTAACATTTATTCACCTTTGAGAGAGAGAGAGAGACAGAGCATGAATGGGGGAGGGGCAGAGATAGAGAGAGACACACACACAGAATCCGAAGCAGGCTCCAGGCTCCGAGCTGTCAGCACAGAGCTCGACTCAGGTTTTGAACCCACAAACCATGAGATCATGACCTGAGCCAAAGTCAGACATTTAACCGACTGAGCCACCCAGACACCCCTTTTGCCTATTTCTTAATTGAATTGTTTCTAAATTTTAAGAATTTGCTTATTTTGTACATCAGTCCTTTATCAGATGTGTTTTGCAAAAATGTTCTTCCAATCTGTGGCTTTTCTTTTTCTTCTCTTAACAGTGTCTTTTACTTTGTCTGAAAGCTCCTCCAGCTGTCTTTTATTTGTGCTATCATGGTATATCTTTTATTTATCCCTTTGCTTTCAATCTATCTGTGTCTTTATATCTACAATTTCTTGTTAAAAGAAAACTGGGGCACCTGGGTGGCTCAGTCTGTTAAGCATCCAACTCTTGATTTTGGCTCAGGTCATGATCTCATGGTCATTGAGTTCGAGCCTCTGTATCAGACTCTGCACTCTCTCCCCCTCTCTCTCTGTCCCTCCTGTGCGCGCTCTCTCTCTCAAAAAGTAAACAAAATAAACTTAAAAAAGAAAACTATTTTCTCTACTCACAGTCCTTCTGATACCATTGTAGGGTGTTTCTTCACACCAAGAAATCCTCACTTTCAAGAGTTAGCACAGATCTCCACACGTTAAGGATGCAAGTCCAGGCCTCCTGTGTAGTGTTTCCCACAATCCCCTCCTCAGGTTCAATAATTTGCTCAAATAATACCCAGAACTCAGAGAAACACTTCACTCATGATTGCTGGTTTATTATAAAGGATACAAACAGCCAGATGAAGAGGAATGTAGGATGAGGTCTGGAAGGGTCTTGAGGGCAAAAAGTTCTGTCTCTGTGGAGTATGGGGTATACCACTCTTCCAGTCCATGGGTGTGTTCACTAACCTGGGAGCTCTCTAGACTCCTTTGTCTTCTTTTAGGGTTTTAATGGAAGTTCCATTATTTAGGCACAACTGATTAAATCATTGGCCAGTGGTTGATCAACTCAGTCCCCAGCCCCTCTTTCCTCGCTGCATCTAGAGAAGGTAGGGCTGGAAATTCCAAGCCTCTAAGCACATGGTTGGTTCCTCTGGCAACCAGCTCCCATCTTGAAGCTATCTAAGGGCCCATAAAGTAACTCAATAATCTAAACTCAGTTGTGCTTGGGGCGCCTGGGTGGCTGAGTTGGTTAAGTGTCCAACTTTGGCCCAGGTCATGATCTCACAGTTCGTGAGTTTGAGCCCTGCTTCGGGCTCTGTGCTGACAGCTCGGAGCCTGGTGCCTGCTTCAGATTTTGTGTCTCCCTCTCTCTCTGCCCCTGCCCCACTTGTGCTCTGTCTCTCTCTCAAAAAAATAAACATTTAAAAAAAATTCTTTAAACTCAGTTGTGCTTGAAAAGGGCTTACTATGAATAACAAAAGATGCTCCTTTCACCCTTATCACTCAGAAACTACAAGGGTTTTAAGAGCTCTGTTCTAGGAGCTGGGGACTGAATATATAGTTCTTATATCACAGTATCATACCTGCAGTAACTTATATGTAGATAACACACTTGTAGATAACATATAGTTGGGTTTTGTGTTTAATGCACTCTGGAAGTATCTGTCTCCTAATTTAGACCATCCATATATATATATAATATATATATTATATATTTTTTATATATTTTGTATATATATATTTTATATAATATATAATATATATAATATATTTTATATGATATATATAATATATATTATATATTTTATAATAAATATATATAATATATATATATATTTTAAAGTAATCTCTACACCCAACATGGGGCTCGAACTTACAAACTTACAACCCTGAGATCAAGAGTCGCACACTCCACTGAGTTACCCAGGTGCCCCTAGCCCATTCACATTTAATGTGATTACTGACACAATTGGTTTAATACCTATGATATTTGCAACTATTTTCTTTTTGCTGCCCTTGGACTTTCTCGCTTCTACTCTTTTTTACCTTCTCTAGTTTTAATTCAGCATTTTATGTGATTCCATTTTCTCTCCTCTCTAAGCATGTCAATTATACTTCTTTTTAAAATGTCTTCAGGGGCACTGGGGTGGCTCAGTCGTTTAAGTGTCTGACTTCAGCTCAGGTGATGATCTCGCGGTTTGTGAGTTCAAGCCCCACATCGGGCTCTGTGCTGACAGCTCAGACAGAGCCTGCAGCCTGCTTCAGATTCTGTGTCTCCCTCGCTCTCTGCCCCTCCCCCACTCACACTCTGTCTCTGTCTCTCAAAAATGAATAAATGTTAAAATAAAATGTCTTCAGTGGTTATCCTAGAGCTTGCAATATACATTTACAACTAATCTAAGTCTACTTTCAAATGACACTGTAATAACTCACAAGTAGTGTAAATAAATAAGATTACTTCCAGTTCCTCCCTCCCCACCCCTTGTACATTCCTGTCATTCATTTCACTTATCTAGAAGTTATAATCACTGACTATATTGTTGCTATTATTTTAAATAAAATGTTATCTGCTAGGTCAATTAATGAGAAAAATTAAAGATATTATTTTACCTCCATTTATTCCTTATCTAACGTTTCTTCTCTTCCTTTATGCACCTGAGTTTTTCTTTTTTAGAGAGAGAGAGAGAGAGAGAGAGAGAATGTGAGCGGGGGAGCTGGCAGAGGGAGAGAGAGAGGGAGAGAGGGAATCTCAAGCAGGCTCCATGCTCAGCACAGAACCCTATGTAGGGCTCGATCCTGAGCTGGAATCAAGAGTCAGATGCTCTATCGATTGAGTCATACAGGTGCCTCTAGATCTGAATTTCTGACCTATATTATTTTCCTTCTCTCTGAAGAGCTTATCATCTCTCACAAAGCAGGCCATTGGTGACAAAGTCCTTCAATTTTGTCTGAGAAAGTATTACTCCTTCAGAGGATAATTTTGCTGGTTGCAGACCTGAGATGGTGGACTTTTTTCTTTCAATACTTAAATTTTTTTTTAATGTTTTTATTTATTTTTGAGACAGAGAGAGACACAGCATGAGCAGGGGAGGGGCAGAGAGAGAGGGAGACACAGAATCCGAAGCAGGCTCCAGGCTCTGAGCTGTCAGCACAGAGCCCGACGCGGGGCTCGAACTCACAGACTGTGAGATCATGACCTGAGCTGAAGTTGGACACCCAACCGACTGAGCCACCCAGGCACCCTCAACACTTTAAATATTTCACTCCACTCTCTTCTTGCTTGTATGGCTTCTGTGGAGAAATCCAATATTATCCTTGTTACTCTACAGGTAAGGTGCTTTTGTCTTCTGGGTTCTTTCAAGATTTTGTTTTCGATTTCCCATAATTTGACTATGATAATGCCTACGTGTAGATTTTTTGGCCTTTATCCTGCTTGGTGTTTTCTGAGCTTTCTGGATCTATGGTTTGATGTCTGTTATTAATTTTGGAAAATTCACAGCCATCACTACTTTAAATGTTTCTTTTGTTCCTTTTCTTTCTTTGCCTCCTGGCATTCCTATTATACATATATTATGTCTTTTATAACTGCCCCACAGTTCTTCGATAGTCTGTTCTCTTTCATTCATTTTTCTCTTTAAATGTCAGTTTTGCAAGCTGATTCTTTTTCATTACTGGGCTATGTCCTGTCTACGATAAGTCATCAAAAGCATTCTTCATTTCTGTTACAGTGGCTTTGACTTCTAGCATTTCCTTTAGATTCTTACTTAGTTTCTATCTGTGCCTGCATCCAGGCATTCTTGCATGTTATCAACTTTTCCCATCAAAATCCTTAGCATGTTCATCATAGTTATTTTAAATTCCTCGTATGATAATTCCAAAATCTCTGGCATGTATGAATCCAGTTTGAATGCTTTCTGTGGTCTCTTCCACTGTGTTTTTGACTTTTAGCACACGTTGTCACCTTTTGGTTAAAAGTGGACATGATGTGGGGCGCCCGGGTGGCGCAGTCGGTTAAGCGTCCGACTTCAGCCAGGTCACGATCTCGCGGTCTGTGAGTTTGAGCCCTGCGTCGGGCTCTGGGCTGATGGCTCGGAGCCTGGAGCCTGTTTCCGATTCTGTGTCTCCCTCTCTCTCTGCCCCTCCCCCGTTCATGCTCTGTCTCTCTCTGTCCCAAAAATAAATAAAAAACGTTGAAAAAAATTAATTAAAAAGTGGACATGATGTACTGGGTAAAAGGGACTGTGGTAAATACGCCTTCAGTGTGAGGATTTACACTTACCTGGCTAGGAATCAGCCTATGTTTACTGTTTGTTGAAGGGGTACCTATCAGAGGCTAAAATTTCTTCACGTGTCCTTGTTTTTGAACTTCTTGTTGTTTTGAGGTTTCCCTAGAGACTCCCTTTAAAAACAGACTCTGAGCATTGTAGCTCTTTTAGTAGTAATCCACTGTCATTATACAAGATATTGACTGGTGTGGTGGTAGGGTGTGTGTGTTTGCGGGGTGGAGACTATTCTATAACCCCATAGTTTCCATCGAAGTATTTTAGTGAGTCTGTGTGCCTGGGCTGGAACCCGCACAAGGGCTTCTCAGCTTCCCCTCCCACCCCTTTAGGTAAGACAGAAAAACTAGAGGGGGTTGGAGCTGGGTATTTCCTTTCCCCTAAGTGGCTTAGACTTTGGTAAAATAGTTTACTTTGAGGGCAAGCCGTTGTTAGAGAGTATCCCCCAAGCATATTTTAAGATGGTTACTTTTCCCTTCCCTCTGTCAGAGCGCCAGGGGATTTTTCTCTTATCTTTACCCTGTGGGGCTATGGAGGAAAAATTCACTAAGCCTCTGGCAATTCATCATTTACAGTTTATGTATTCCTAGCAGTACTGTCTTTAGTGGGAGACTTGTGCTCTTGGTAATCTATGATTCTTGGCATTTACGTCTCCCTCTTCCATTTTTTTCCCCTTTCACAAAATATCCTTTCGGAAACACTTGGTTTACTTCCATCTGGACTACTTGTTCTCTAGGTCTCCTGCTCAGGTGCTATCTTGGAATTTTCCTTTGCTGTCATCTGGTATATTCTCCATACCTCTCTGGTTTTCATTCCCATTCCCTTGCCCAGGTCTTCCCTTTACTTGGTTAATCCTTCATCTTTGGTGGAGTATACCCCTCAGTATGCCTCCTGAAAAGGCATATATAAGCAAATCTTTTGTGATATTGCATGTCTGCACATGTCTTTAAGATTTTATTTTTGAGTAATCTTTACACCCAGCGTGGGGATCTAACTCACAACCCCAAGATCCAGAGTCACAAGCTCCACTGACTGAGCCAGCCAGATGTCCCTGAAAATACCTTTATTTTATCTTAATACTTGATTGAAAGTTTATCTGGTTATATAATTACAGATAAATAATTTTCTCTTTGAAATTATGGCATTGCTTCACTGTCTTCTAGCTTCCCACGTTTGGGTTGACAAGGCTTATATTCTTTTTTCTTTTCTTTCTTTTCTTTTTTAACATTTATTCATTTTTGAGAGAGTGTGAGCAGAGGAGGGGCAGAAACAGAGGGAGACACAGAATCTGAAGCAGTCTCCAGGCTCTGAGCTGTCAGCACAGAGCCCGACGCGGGGCTGGAACCCATGAACCATGAGTCATGACCTGGGCTGAAGCTGGACACTTAACCAACTGAACCACCCAGGTGCCCCTCTTTTTTCTTTTCTTTAAAGTTTTTTAGTGTTTATTTTAGAGAGAGACACAGAGCATACGTGGGGAGGGGCAGAGAGAGAGCGAGACAGAATCCAAAGCAGGTTCCAGGCTGTCAGCACAGAGCCTGATGCAAGACTTCAACTCATAAACCACAAGTTCACGACCTGAGCTGAAGTCAGAGGCTTAACTGACGGAGCCACCCAGGCGCCCACAAGGCTGATACCTTCTAATTCCTGGTCCTTTCTATGTGACCTTTGTTTTCACACTAGAAGCTTTAAGAATTTTCTTTTTATCCCTAGTGTTCTATAACTTTATGATAATGTGCCTGGATGAGGCTCATTTTCTTCACTCAGTGGTACTGGAGATGCATGTGCTTCTGTTCCTGGAAATGTCCTTTTATTACAACTTTAGTAATTTCCTCCTCATCACTCTTTCTCTTTTGCTCCAATTAGTCAAATGTTGGACCACCTGAATAAAGCCTCTAATTTTTTTTTTCTCTCCAAGACATCTGCTGGTCCTTTTACTTTACTTTCTAAGAGATTTTCTCAACTTTGTTTTTCTAATTCTTTTACTGATTTTAAATTTCAGCTTTCATATTTTTAGTTTCCAAAATTTTAAATTCTCTGTTCCTGTTGTTTTTTAAAAACCCCCATCTTGTTCTTGTTTCTTCATCTTATTTCTACAAGAATATTAATTATAGTCCATTTACATTTTCTTTTTCTCATTACATTGTTTTTATTTCCTCTGAGATCCCTTTTTCTCTTTCTTTTGGTCTCTCTCTTTCATGTTAGAGAAATTCTGCAAACATCCAGTGCATTTCTCTCTTTCATGTTAGAGAAGTTCTGCAAACATCCAGAACAAAAAGTTGGCGGGAGGGGTGCCTGGGGTGGCTCAGTTGGTTGGGCATCTGACTTCAGCTCAGGTCATGATCTCACAGTCTGTGAGTTCGAGCCCCGTGTCAGGGTCTGTGCTGATGGCTCGGAGCCTGGAGCCTGCTTCGGATTCTGTGTCTCCCTCTCTCTCTGCCCCTCCCTCACTCATGTTCTGTCTCTCTGTCAAAAATAAACACTAATAAAAATTAAAAAAAAAAAAACAACAAAAAGTTGACTGGAGTTCTGTATATGAAGATGTACTTCCTTAGCTGGCTTTTTTTTGGTCAGGGTTCTCCATGTATGATGGTACACCCATAGTATGCACATTCTCTGAAGTCCAGGTAAGTATCTTATGGCTGGAGGCTGCAAACTAGTATTTATGGAATTGCTGAATAGAGGAACACATCACTACTGGAAAAGAATTTTTTTTTTTTTAATTTTTAAAGTTTATTTATTTATTTTGAGAGAGAGAGAGGCAGAAAGAGAATCCCAAGCAGGGAAACAGGAGGGTCAGGAAATTGGCTGAAGTACAAGCAATACACAATTCTTATTATTTGCCCTCAGGTCACTTTCAGCTTTCTTCTTTTTGTTTTTGTTTTTTTTTTAAATTTTTTGACGTTTATTTATTTTTGAGACAGAGAGAGACAGAGCATGAACAGGGGAGGGTCAGAGAGAGGGAGACACAGAATCTGAAACAGGCTCCAGGCTCTGAGCTGTCAGCACAGAGCCCGACGTGGGGCTCGAACTCACGGACCGTGAGATCATGACCTGAGCCGAAGTTGGACACTTAACCGACTGAGCCACCCAGGCACCCCACTTTCAGCTTTCTCATAAAATTAATTAGGAACTGAACATCTAAGCCTAATATAACAGCCTCACATATATATATGTGTGTGTGTGTGTGTGTGTGTGTGTATACATACATATATATATATATATATAATATAACAATTTACAATTAAGGTGTAAGCAAAAGTCTGCGAGCAGCTAGCAGCAGTTAAGGCTTGCAGACTGCAGATTCAACCCTCCACAGGTCCCTTTTCCTTCACACACAGTTTTATTCAACCTAAGTTATTTGGTTTCAACCTATAGCGGTTAGATACAGCAAACAGGCAGGCAATGCTGGGAAGTGACAAATAAAAGAAGACAAATTATAAAAAGGCAGACAGGAGGATGCCTGGGTGGCTCAGTCGATTAAGTGTCCGACTTCAGCTCAGGTCATGATCTCACGGTGAGTTCGAGCCCAACATTGGGCTCTCTGCTCTCGGCACAGAACTGGCTTCAGATCCCTGTCTCCTGTTCTCTCTGCGTCTTCCCAACTCATGCGCACCTACTAGGCCTCTCAAAAATAAACATTAAGTAAGTAAATAAAGGCAGACAGAAAGCCTTGAGTCCTTTAAGAAAGGGATCAACAATTCTATATCCTATGGAGAAGGCCAGCATTTTCTCTTTACAACACATACAATGATTTTTTATGAAATAAAATTTCATATTATCATCAGTAATTTCTTTAAGCAGGTAAGGAAGTATGTGATCAAAAAGAGAAGGACTTCTACACCAAACTGTTAATTTAGATTTGGTCTGTAATGGGACAGATCTATCTAGAAACTTGCCTTTCTAGAATGGCTCTTCAAAGATTTCATTCAGATAGTCAAGTTTTTACAAGTTATAAGAGAAACTCTCTATGAAGCCAAATTCTTTTAAAAAAAAATTTTTTTTTTTAATGTTTATTTATTTTTGAGACAGAGAGAGAACATGAATGGGGGAGGGGCAGAGAGAGAGGGAGACACAGAATCGGAAGCAGGCTCCAGGCTCCGAGCCGTCAGCCCAGAGCCCGACGCGGGGCTCGAACCCACGGACCGTGAGATCGTGACCTGAGCTGAAGTCGGACGCTCAACCGACTGAGCCACCCAGGCGCCCCTCTATGAAGCCAAATTCTGAATGTGGGTTGATCTTACGGAGAATATTAAGCTTTCTCTAAGTTGTTTTCACCCTGAAAGTGTTTGTGGCACATTCTGAGACACACATGCCTTGTTATCTGTGTTAAGCAACCTCTGAGGCTGAGCTCCTATGTTCCCTGCCTGGTATTCATGACTTGTGGAATCCCCTTCCTTTAAGTGTGAACTAGACCCAGTGACTTGCTTCTAACAACTAGAATATGGCAAAAATGATGGCATGTTATTTCTGAGATTAGGTCAAAAAAAAGTCTGTTTCTTCTGTCTTGGGGAATCTCTCTTGCTCTCTGCTTCCTTGCTCTGAGGAAAGCCAGCTGCATGTCGTGAATAGGCTTACGCCAAGGTCTCTGTGCCAAAGAACAGATATCCCCAACCGATTTGGAGACCTGTGGCCTGCCAACAGTGACAGGAGTGAGTTTGGAAAGGGAACCTCTTCTCATTGAGCCTTGAGAGGACTGCCACCCTGGCTGACAGTGTGACTACAACCTCATGATGAGCCTAGACCAGAGGCATCTAGTTAAAATGCACCTGGATTCCTGATCCTCAGAAACTGTGAGAGAATATGTTTGCTGTCTTGAGTGCCTAACTACCCTAAATTTTAAAGTGCCAGAGATAACTAACAGATTCTGGTGTCACGAGTGGGGTTCTATTATCACGAATACTTAAAATGTGGTAGCAGTTTTGTAACTGGGCAGTAGGAGGTAGCTATAAGGACTGTAAGGAGAGCAGTGATAAAAGCCTAAATTGCCATGAATTGAAATAGACAGATTTTGGACTTTGAGGAGGCTCCCTGTGAGGTTTTAAGGAGGGTAGGAACATCTGATTAGAAACTGGAGGCAGGGGGATCTTTGTTATGTAGAAACAAAGTTCAGTAACCCTGTCACTTGCAGTTATACACAAAGTAGAAAATGAGCCAAATGAACTGGGTGGTCCAGTAAGGGGATTTCCAAGCAAAACACTGAAGGTGTCATGGAATTTCTTCTTGATGATTATAGTGAAATATAGCAAGAGGAGAGAGAAATTGAGGAAAGGATTGTTTAAAAAAAAAAAAAAAAAAAGCCAGGACTTTATGGCTTTGAAACTGGGTGTGAAAATTCTTAGCCTTGCCATCTTCAATGACAGCAGTTATGGCACTGTCACATTTCTCTCACTGATTATCACCTTCTCTGCTTTTAACTCTCTTGCCTCCCTCTTACAAGGACGCTTGTGATTACATTGAGCCCATCAGATAATACAGGATACATTTTTAATTCCTTAATTACATCTGCAAAGTCCCCTTTGCCATGTAAGGTAACATAGTCACAGATTTCATGGATTAAGACATGGAAATCTTTAGGGGGCCATTCGTTATTCAGGCTACAAGTAAGCAATAGATAATACTTAGAATTTCTACAGTTTATAAATGGGAACACAGAGGTGAACAAGGTGCTATAGAAAGACAGTTGTATAGCCCTTACACACAAACAAAAAGCCCATACATGTGTCTTTAAATTTTAAAACAGTAGGTTATATAGTGGAATGCTCTTACTCTTAGAGGGGTATGCTGAAGCACAATATCTGTAATTTTCAAATAAGTCAACAGCAGCAGCAGCACCAGCAGAAGAAAATGCATGTATGTGTAATGTACATGGAGAGAACAGATGAAGCAAATATGGCAAAATTTTAACTAATGAAGCTACATTAAAGGTATAAGATGTTCTTCAAATTCTTCTGTAAGTAAGAAAAAGTTGGGGAAAATCAGGGGCTCAAAACAATGTTCAACACAACAAATATATTAACCTTACAAAGCTCAGTGGAGCATAAGAAATATACAGTCTGTGTATGGGGCTGAAACTGAGGATTCCACTGAGGGGTTGGCAACCCACTCTGTAAAAGCCAGCAAGTAAACATTTTAGGCTTTGTAGGCTATACAGTCACTTTCCTAACTACTCGATTCTGTTGCTGTAGTGCAGAAATAGATGTAGACAATATATAAATAAACAAGCATAGTGAGTTCTAATAAAAGTTTATCTACAAAGGCAGATAGCGGGCCAGATTTGCCCTGCAGGCTGTAAAGTGCCAACCAATCTCTGCTTTAACTCAAAACCTTCTTTCAAATGTAAATTAAAAATACAAATTTTTTTTTAAAAAAGAAAAAAACCCTTCTTTCAAAATAAGAGAATTTAAACAATCTCCAAAAACATGTAATAATGACCATATTATGTGCCAAGTAAGCACTGTAGTAGGCAGTGCACACTTTGTGTTGCTTCTGTTCATCATTTTCTTCTCAGTGTGTGTGTGTGTGTGTGTGTGTGTGTGTGTGTGTGAGAGAGAGAGAGAGAGAGAGAGAGAGAGAGAGAGTGTGAGTGCGTGCGTGTACGCACAAAGAAAGTTTAGTCTCACCACCCCTGGTTGTGAATTCAAATTTCACTATAAACTCAAATCTAACTTATTCCTCCTTCTTTCTAAAGTAAACCCACTGTAAACTCTATAATATAATCCATCCTTCCTTTTTTTCTTCTTTCTTTCCATCCTCCTTCTAAATCTACTCAAATGTGCAAAATTAATCACAATCCTTCCTTCATGACAAACTTTCATCATTGGTCTATGCTTTGCCTTCTATTATTTATTTCGTAAAGTAATTCATTGTTTTTAATAATGTAATAAGCATCCCTCTTGAGAAATTTCACATTCAGAGAAAACACAACTCCAGCCAGATATGATAATACAGGAAGGAATCTAGATTTTGAAATTTATATCTTTAATCCCACTGGGCTCTGGTGCCTCATTAGAGACTTATTATCTCTAAAACACAAATATAAAACAGTTGATAACATGTATGTTTACATATTCTCATTTGTCTTAAAATATTTTGGCAGTTTGGAAAATCTCAGACTGGATTCTTGGAGAGTTCAATAGTCTTGTGCTGCCTAGAAACAACTAGATAAATGTTATTAATATTTTCTATATCAAGAAAAAAATTAATCACCTCAAAGCATGATCTTCTACTCCAACAATGTTTTTAAGAAAAAGAAATGTTTCAGAATGCCTGGATTGCTTAGTTGGTTAAGCATTTGACTCTTGATTTTGGCTCAGGTCATCATCCCACAGTTCATGAGATCGAGCCCTGCATCAGGTTCTGCACACACAGCCTGCTTGGGATTCTCTCTCCACCACCCCCCCCCCCCCCCAGCCTCTCCCCATGCTGGCTCTCTCTCTCTCTCTCTCTTAAAATAGACACTAAAAAAAAGAACTGTTTCAGTATATTGACTTAACTGAAGTTTGATAAGATGGATTGGAATGTGAATTGAATTGGGAAAGCGTAGTAACTGTAAAATAGGAACCCACTTCCATTATACAAAGCTGTATAAATACAGCAAATTTAGCACTAAGGCTTTGATTTCCTGGGGGAAAATTTTTAGCTTGCAGATTGCTTAAGAAATTGTATCATTTCACTATAGGAGACCTATCAGGCAAAGATGCTAATCATTTCCATTCAAAGGTAATGGTACCAACCAAGTTTTCAGGGACACTGAATGATAATTAATGCATACAAGTACAGTCAACACTGTGCCTCCATGGCACCCTAAATGCCCTACTTTTATGACAGTTATCACACTGAATTACAGCTAATTACAAATCCATCTTCACCATACTTCTTAGGAGAGGGACAGAGTCAATCATCCTTATATCCTGGATACAGGTACAAATGGATAGTTGGATGAAAAAGTAATAAATAAATGAGATCCTTTCATAGTGGTCTCCATTTTTACAGATGAGGGACTTAGAATAGTTTCTGAGGCCAACTTACAGTTGAGATTGAACACAGAGAGGTAGAAAAAATAACTCTAATGGGACCTTCCTGATTTGAACCTGCTGAACCATCAAGGCTACGTATTATTACTTGATAGAAGACTGTCATTCATTGTGTCATCCTATTCAATCCTACTCTTTGAAATAAAAGAATTTAAGCATCTAACATTACGATTTGATAAAAAAATTAGATAGCTTAATAACAAAAGTATTCTCTTTTGCTCAATTACATTTTAAAATGTTCATAAAGGAACACATTTGGTGACAGGTAGCAAAGGGAAAAAATGGTAGAAAATCTAAGAAATTCTCCCTGGTCCCAATATTAGCAATGCTTCAATAAGAGAAAGATGAGAGTACATCTTCCAAAACTTCTAATCACAATATTTTTTTCTTGCCTGGAAGACCATTCGAGAAAAAAATCAAATTACAGATATAAGAGCTTTGCCTCATTTTCCTTTTTTATTTTTTTATTATTTATTTATTTATTTTTTATTTTTTTATTAAAAAAAATTTTTTTTTAACGTTTATTTATTTTTGAGACAGAGAGAGACAGAGTATGAACAGGGGAGGGGCAGAGAGAGAGGGAGACACAGAATCTGAAACAGGCTCCAGGCTCTGAGCTGTCAGCACAGAGCCCGACGCAGGGCTTGAACTCACGGACCGTGAGATCATGACCTGAGCCGAAGTCGGACGCTCAACTGACCAAGCCACCCGGGCGCCCCTATTTTTTTATTTTTTAATGTTTATTTATTTTTGAAAGAGAGAGAGAGAGAGAGAGAGAGAGAGTTAGTGAGAGAGGGAGACACAGAATCGGAAGCAGGCTCCAGGCTCTGAGCTGTCCCGCAGAGCCCGATGCAGGGCTCGAACTCATGAACTGCAAGGTCTTGACCTGAGCTGAAGTGGGACGCTCAACTGACTGAGCCACCCATGCGTCTGCCCCCTTCTTTTTTTTTTTTTTTTTAAATGGTCATGATAAAAAAGGAAAGCTAAGCTAGGACAATGATATTCTCTAGAGAGAAGAAGCACCCTATAAAGAAAATGGGAGATTAAGAATAAGGCAGTATGGCACACCTTCACTCTGTTAAGATGTTCAGTTAAACTAGATTTAAGAGTAAGATATCACTGTTGTGGCAGAAAGATAAGGTTCAAAGTTTCCTTAAAGCCAAAGGTAAAATCTGGTTTAATTAAATGGAGATCGAGAACTGCTGAGTTCAGTGAAAAGGAGTCCAAACCTTGTGTGTGTGCGTGCATGTGATGTGCACAATTTTCTCCCCAAGTCTCCATTTAGAGGTATTTGTACTCTTTTTGGCTGCCGGATCTGAATCTCTTTTCTACATCTGGGAAATGCCTTACCTCATGAGACTTGTTGGGAGATAAATCTTCTCTATAGGTGAAGCTAACAGACACTTGCCCTTGCTTCATTATCTCTTTCAGCATAATTATTAATATTTTTTTAAGTAGGCTGTGCATCCAACGTGAGGCTTGAACTCATGACAAGAGCTGCATGCTCCATCAACTGAGCCAGCTAGGTACCCCATTCATAATAATCTTTAAAAGGGGATTACTTCATTAATTAAAAAATACTCATGGCTATATGCTGGTCAAATTTTCCTCTGGTGTGGATTCCTTTTTGATATATTACTCATTATTGAAAGAGGGGAGTTGTTCATATGTCAAATATTTACAAGAGATTCACATTAGGGAAGGTCCAGGGCCTTATGACACAGGTTGTACATGAGAATTGGGTTTTTTACCTTCATTTCTCAACAACTAACCAAGATCCACACTGTAGGGCTGCTTTCATTGCTGACTTTCCTTCAACCTACTTCACAACAGACAGTATTGTACGGAAATAGCTTATAGTCTGTGTTCAGTCTCCACCTTCCCTGCTTCATGACATTTCCTGTCAAGTCCTGACTAGGGAAGTACTGGCCCTTGGTTGTGTACTGTTCTTGTTACAGAAAAGGGACTGTTGGTTTTGCCCTCAGAGCTTCCAATTCTGTGGAAACACGTGTTCTTGCCGAAAGTGTCCACACCGAGTGTCCCCCTCACCTTTACTTGACCTTCACTGCATCTGTTGATCATCTTCAACGTCTTTTCCCAATGTGTCCCTCTCATTTCTATTTGCTCTCCCTTGCATTTGTTGCTCTTCCTCTGTGTCTTCTTAGTTGGGGCAGTGGATTCCTTCAAGTGTCAAACCAAGCACCTATGTCTCCATTTCTTGTTATGGTTATTATTTTTAGATGATTCCAAGATGAGGAGAAAATGGCTATCTTTTCAGCCTTTAAAAGCTGAACTCTTTTCTTTGAGGAAGACATAGTGGTAGCTACTGCAGAGCTCTGAGTGCCTGGCTCTTGCCTCCCCCCTGTTTTCTCCCAGCAACCAGTTGGTCAGGAAGCTGTGTCACAGCCATGGCTTCTAAGGACATGGGAAGATACCCGTGGAAACGGAGGTGGTGATTCACAGAATTAGAATCACTCTAACCAGCTGCTAATGGAAAATCTCTGGAGAACATATGAGTCAACTTGATCAGAGGTGCAAAGGAAAAGAATCTCAAAGTGAAAGGATCAGTTTGGAAGTCTTCCAAGACTCTGAGAATCACTACAAGAAAACCTCTTCCGGTGAAGGTACTAAGACTTGGGATTGTTTTCAGATGAGGATCTATAAGTGACTCACTGATCTGTACAGTCCTTCTGAGACTGTTAAATAGATTGATTCCATCAGTACGGAACGAGGAATCAAGGCTGAAACCACCAAGGCACGTGCTTAATCAAGTCAACCTTTTTAATAAATTATCAGTTGTTAAAAAAACTCTGAAATACAGATATCTTTTTTCCCCAATTTTAAGTAGACTTTAATTAAAGTATAACATATCAAGGGAAATGTGCAAATTATGGCTGAACAGCTCTTGACATTTTATAGAATGAACACAGATTGAGAAACAGAAAATGACTCAGCAGCTCCTCTTGTGCCACCTCTAGTCATAATGTGTCTCTCTCCCCCAGTAAGAGTAACTTTGAATTTTATGGAAATGGAATCATAGCCCAGCCCCTGATAAACTCTGTTACTTTCTATTTCTATGAATTTGCCTGTCCCATCCATCTCATAAGTAGAATCATATAATATTTGTTCTTTTTTTTTTTTTTAATTTTTTTTTAACATTTATTTATTTTTGAGACAGAGAGAGACAGAGCATGAACGGGGGAGAGTCAGAGAGAGGGAGACACAGAATCTGAAACAGGCTCCAGGCTCTGAGCTGTCAGCACAGAGCCTGACGCGGAGCTTGAACTCACTGACCGTGAGATCAAGACCTGAGCTGAAGTTGGCCGCTTAACCGACTGAGCCACCCAGGCGCCCCCATATAATATTTGTTCTTTTGTGTCTGGCTGATTTCCCTTAGCATAATGGTTTCAATTTTTATCCAAGTTGTAGCAGGTATCAGAATTTCATTCATTTTTAAGGCTGAATAATATTCCATTGTATGTATACATCACTTATTTATCTATTCATCCATTAATGGACATATAGGTGTTTCCACCTTTTGGCTACTGCGAATAATGCTGCTTTGAACATTGGTGTATAAATATCTGTTTTGAGTCGTTGCTTTCAATTCTTCTGGGTATATACCTAGAAGTGGAATTCTGGGTTACGTGGTAATTCTATGTTTAACTTTTTTAGGAACTTCAAAAGTGGCTGGATCATTTTACATTCCCATCAGCAATGCACCAGGTTTATAATTTCTCCACATCCTTACTAACACCTGTAATTTCTTTTCCTTTTCCTTTTTGTAATAGCCATCCTAATGAAAGTGAAGGGGTTCCTTGTTGTGGTTTTGATTTGCATTTCCCTAATGACTAGTGATATTGAACAGTCTGTTATAATTATTTTTAATTTCTGCATATTATGATATTTTGGCACCATAAAAACAACAACAACAACAACAACAACAACAACAAGCAAAAAATCCGCCCCCAAAACAACTTTCTGTCTGGAAAGAGATTGCCCCTCCAGGACTAGCTAGTTCTTACAGACAGGAAAGGGCCGAGCCCGAAGCATGTCTCTGATATACAAACTGGTCAATCCAGGGCCATGTCTCCTCTATCTGGTCCTGGTGCGTCAAAAGACACTATTCCTCTGCCTTAATCCTCCTGGGGCAGGTGCCAGGTAAGTGGGACCACCCCAAGGCCCAAATACCACTGAAATAAGTTAAACTAGCTAATCCTAAACTGTTCACCCTGCCCTTTCTTGCCTTTCATTTACAAACCTCAGTAAAGGCTCTGGCCTAACCCTCCCCCACTCTAGTCTCCTAACCACCCTGGTAGCCTTTCCACAAGGCCCTGCATGGGATGCCATGCCTTCTCTCTCTAGGACCTGTAAGCACCTGTAATACACCTAGTTTTCCCCGAGCCTCTCCTCAGGCTTCTCTTATGGACACAGCTGATTGTCTCATAAAAGAATTCAAAGCAAGCATCTTTTCATATACTTATGAAAAGATAAGCCATTTGGGTTAATCTTCTTTGGAGAAATATCTATTAAGGCCTTTGTCCATTTTATGTTTAATTTTTTGAGGAAATCCCAGTCAGACTGTTTTCCAAAGTGACTGCACCAGCAGTGTATGAGGATACTAATATCTCCACATACTTGGAAACACATTATTAAATATTTTTTTGTTTTTACTGTGGTAAAATATATATAATAACATTTCCCATTTTAATTCCAGTGTAGTTAACATACAGTGTTATATTAGTTTCAGGTGAACACTGTAAGTGATTCACCAGTTCCATACCATTTCAACCATTTTAAAGTATATAGTTTAATGGCATTAAGCGCATTCACACTGTTGTGCAACCATTACCACTATCCATTTCAAGAACTTTCCGTCCTTCCTCCAGCCCCTGATAACCACTGTTCTACTTTAGTCTCTATATATTTGACTATCCTAGGTACCCCAAATAAATAGAATCATACAATATTTGTTCTTTTTGTCTGGCTATTTCACTTAGCATAATGTCTGTCTTCAAGGTGGTAGCATGTATCAAATTTTATTCCATTTTAAGGAATTTCATTCCACTGTATGTATATAGCACATTTTATCTATCTGTTCATCTGCTGATGGACAATAAGTTGCTGTTCACACCTTTTAGCTCTTGTGCATAATGCTGCTATGAACACTGGCATACAGATATGAGTACCTGCTTTCATTTGTGTATATACCCACAAAGAAAATTCCTGGATCACATGATAATTCCATGTTTAATATTTTGGAGAACTACCATACTGTTTCCCATATATTTTCATTGCAGGTATCCTAGTGGATGTGAAGTAGTATCTAATTGTGCTTTTGATTTGCATCTCCCGAATGATTAATGATATCAAGCATCTTTTTTTTTTTTTTTAATTTTTTTTTTTAACATTTATTTATTTTTGAGACAGAGAGAGACAGAGCATGAACGGGGGAGGGTCAGAGAGAGGGAGACACAGAATCTGAAACAGGCTCCAGGCTCTGAGCTGTCAGCACAGAACCTGACGCGGGGCTCGAACTCACGGACCGCGAGATCATGACCTGAGCCGAAGTCGGCAGCTTAACCGACTGAGCCACACAGGAGCCCCATCAAGCATCTTTTCATGTGCTTTTTAGCTACTTCTGTATCTTTTTAGGGAAATGTCCACTCAAAATATTTGCCCATATATATATATATATTAAATTATTTTTGAGAGAGAAAGAGATAGAGAGAGAGACAGGGAGCAGGGGCGGTGCAGAGAAGGAGACAGAGAATCTGAAGCAGGCTTGGCATGGTCAGCGCAAAGCCCAATGTGGGGCTCGAACCCATGAACTGCAAGATCATGACCTGAGCTGAAGATAGACCTTAACCAATTGAGCCACCCAGGCGCCCCTCTTTGCCCATTTTTAAACTGAGTGATGTGAATTCTTGTTATTGAATCATAGAGTTCTTTATATATTCTAGATACTAATATCTAGATACCATTCTGTGTGTTGTCTTTTCACTCTTTTGATGATATCATTTATAGCACAAAAGTTTATAATTTCAATGTAGTCCAATTTTCCTATTTTTTCTTTTGTTTTCCTTACGCTTTTGCTGTCGTATCTATAAAACTAGTGTCAAATCTAAGGCCATAAATATTTATTCCTATGTTTTCCTCTATGAGTTTTACAGGCTTAGCTCTTATATTTAGGTCTGTAACTCATTTTGAGTTAATTTCTGTGTTATGATATTAAAGAAGGGATCGGGGCGCCTGGGTGGCTCAGTCAGTTGAGCATCCAGCTTCAGATCGGGTCATGATCTTATGGCCTGTGCATTCAAGCCTGGCGTCAGACTCTGTGCTGACAGCTCAGAGCCTGGAACCTGCTTCAGATTCTGTGTCTCCATTGCTCTCTGGCTCTCCCCGGTTCATGCTCTGTCTCTCTCTCTCTCAAAAACAATTAAACATTATAAAAATTAAATTAAAAAAAAGAGAATGGATCCAACTTCAATCTTTGCATGTTGGCATCCAGTTGTCCCAGCACAATTTGTTGAAAAGACCATTGAATTGTCCTGGCATTCTTTTTGAAAAACAACCGTTCATTAACCATAAATGGCAGGACCTATTTACGGACTCTCATGTCACCTTACACCCTTTTAATAAGTTATCTTTCTGCTTAAATCAGCCTGAGTTGGTTCCTGTTGCTTGAAACTAAGACTATCATATCAGGAATGAGAAACTGTAATATAAAGTTAAGATCTCTGAGGATCATCAGAGAGTAGTAGGGACCCCACAAGATCAAACAGGGAATTTGAGAATTCTTATAGTGGTTTCAGTCCCTTTAGCTTAAATTATCAAATACTGTACCTTTGGGACACTGATCATGGGCCTATGGAGGCCATATACAATGTTAGGGAAAACTGTAAGTTAAAGTCCAGATGTTGGTATATGTTAACTAAATTTTTTAGCCTTCAATAAATCCTATAATCAAGAAATTTTTGAAAGTAAATACAGCTCTGTTAAGAGCAAACTGAAACTGACTGAGGGTACACTAATTTGTGCGTTTTTAGGATTGAAAAAGTCAAATTCTGATATCAAGCTAAAGTAAGTGTATGCAGAGACAGTGAGGTGGAAGACTTGATAGGAGATAAAACTGAGCAAAGGAAAAAAAAAAGCCTAATGTAGGCCTTTCAAGGTACTGTTAAGAATTCTCCAATAAACAAAGAGAGAAGCCTGGGGACAAAGACTAAATTATGAGTTATGCCTTTTCAACCTGAGGCCGTTACTTATTTTTTTTTAATAATTGTTCACAGAATTCTTTGATTTTTAAAAACCATTGTGTATATGTTTTTATTATTTTTTAATGTTTATTTTTGAGGGTGGGGGAGGGGCAGAGAGACAGTGAGACAGAAAATCTGAAGTGGTTCCGGGCTGAGAGTCACAGAACCATGAGATCAACACTTGACCTGAAGTCAGATGTTTAACTGACTGAGTCATCCAGGTGCCCCCTGAAGCTATTTTTAAAAAACTGTCTCACAGCCAAGGGGATGGACAGGAATTTCCATGACAAAGAGACTAGACCAGAACTGTCCACCTAGTGACTAGAAGCAGAGGCTGGAGGTTGACTCATCTAATCTCTCTGATTCACTGGCTCTACTCCACCCACATGTAATACCTCAGACAAAATAGGTGTTCTCCTGCCTGAAAGCCTTTGCACAGACTACTCCCTCTACCTTGTACAAGTTTGCCCCAGGTATCTGGATGGAAATTCCCTTACGACCTTGATGTCTTTGCTTAGACACATTTTTTTTTTTTTTAATAAGAGTTGCTCGGATTCCTCTGTGTGTAACTGTAACCTGTTTCCTCACCATTCAACTCTCTCAATCCCCCTAACCTTGCTCTATTTTTCCCAAAGAAGTTATCATCTAATAATATATAGTTTCCTTATTTACTATAATCATTACTATTTTCTGGGGAAAAAAAGCAAAGATTTTTGTCAGTTTTGCTTCCCAATGTTCTCAAAAATTTCTATTGATTCAATGATTGAAATGTGCTACACTAGCTAAATTTCATATTTTGAGAAGAAAAAAATAGTGGGAGAATGAAATCATATGGTAAATGGTGGCATAGATATTATAGCATGTATATCAACCTTTTATTTCTATAAATGACAGACTTAAAAATGCTAATTCATATTTTTTTGACTATCCACTAAAAGTTTAGTGCATTGCAAAGGAAGAATTTGGCATGCTATTATTAAACCATCCAAATTTACCAAAGATTGACCATAATAAACTGCTAAGTATAAGAAAAGCAAATAGTTTCTCATCAGAGGTAAATTCAATGTGTACTCTTTTATATCTATAGCCAATTAGAAAATATTACTGCTTACTGTATTGGGGAAGTTTAATGTCTTCCTCTCACTTACTTGTTCAGCAAGTATTTCTTGGTTATAAGAGATATTGACCTAGGTGCTCATCACACTGTGGTGAACAAGGTCCTTGTGCTCAAGGTATTTATATTAATGTTCCTTAAAAACATCATTTCAAAGAGAGTGGCAAGCATTTGTACTGCTCACCAATATATTCAGTCCTCCTTTCCTCTGTCACATGAGAGGACTGTACTTCCTGATCTGTTGAAGTTAGACAGGACCACCTGACATCAGGCATGGCTTTTACTAGCAAACAAAGAGGAATTATGTGTGACATTTCTAAGAGGAAGCACTTAAGACTTTATGCACGGGGGCGCCTGGGTGGCTCAGTCGGTTAAGTGTCTGACTTGGGCTCAGGTCATGATCTCACGGTTCATGGGTTCAAACCCCACATCAGGGTCATGCTGACGGCTCAGAGCCTGGAGCCTGTTTCGAATTCTGTGTCTCCCTCTCTGCCCCTCCCCAACTCGTGCTCTGTCTGAAAAGTAAAGAAACATTAAAAAAAAAATTAAAAAAAAAAAAAGACTATGCGCGATTCTCCACGCTCAGTCTCTCTCTTCCTCTGCCACATGTTGCTATAGAGGTGCCATGAGATCAAAGAAGTCTGAATGTTGAGACAACACATGGGACATGCCTGAGAGTAGCCTAGACTCCAGAAACATTTTAAAAGTGACAAACTTGGGGCACCTGGGTGGCTCAGTTGGTTGAGTGTCCAACTTTGGCTCAGGTCATGATCTCACAGTTTGTGGGTTCGAGCCCCGCATCAGGCTCTGCACTGACAGCTCAGAGCCTGGAGCCTGCTTCAGATTCTGTGTCTCCTTCTCTCTCTGCCCCTCCCCCACTCACGCTTTGTCTCACTCTGTTTCTCAAAAATAAATAAATGTAAAAAAAAAAAAATTAAAAAAAAAAGTGACAAATTTATTTTGGTTAAGTCTCCTGAAGTCTGGAAGGGATATTATACAAACTTCTTTCCACTTTAATATCTACATCAGAAAAAATACTGACATCTGCCAGACATCCTTTTTAATCCAGAATAAACTAACACTTCATGGTTGCTTGAAATTGACCAGAGGTTCTCAAACTGGTTTTGAGACCCTTTCAGGGATTTCATAAAGTGAACACCCAATTCTCTCTTTAGTGTTACAGTACAGCTCTCCAGAAGGTACCTGGAAAAGGTACCTGATATTGAAAACACTGAATACAAAGATATGAAAATCCATGTATCAAGTTAGATAGTGAAGAGATTTTGCAAAAATGTAAAATATTCTTCTAATTCTGTTACAGAAAGTTATTTTTCATAAAATTAGGCTATATTATGTTTATATATAATAGATTTCTTGTTATTTCTAAGTGAATTTAAAATATTTTTAAAATTTTCAGTTTTAGTTTCTAATAAAATACTGGGATATACACACAGATAATGCAAACAAAAGCTCTTTAGAGTCTGATAATTTTTAATAATTCCGGTCCTGGCATCAAAAATTTTGAGAATTATTGGACTAGACTGTGCTTCCATCAGTGAAAAGCTACTATTTTTAATCTTTATCATTCATCCCTTTCCTTCACTAGGAAATAATTACTTTCCAGATAATACCAGAGGCTTCATAATAAATATCAATATATGTCACCAAATTTCTGATCAAAAGTACTTTAAATTAGAATGTACGCTTAAAAGACATTTTAAGAATTCTGAAATTTGTATCTCTTTGAACCTAATCTGGAAAAATTATTAAACAAAGTAGAAAATGCTTTTAGGGAATACTAATCTCATGACAGTATTGAAGAGAAATTCTACAAAGTAATAATTGATTATGAGGTCACTGACCACTGGATTCTAGTTAATGGTAACTGTTTCCATACTGCAGCAACAATACTACACTGCTTTATAATTTAAGAGCTTAATTGAGATTATCTGTAATGGTTGCATAGTAATTAGGACATACAAACAGAAGATTTGGATTGTTCAAATAATTTAATTCAAATTGAATAACTCAACAATGAAGACATTTATTGATGCGCAAAGCCCTATGTTTGGCTTTACAGGTATCAATGATGATGTAAAGCAGTCATCTCTCAAACCAAATTACCAGGAAATCCGTTCTAGTGTTGGCCAAATGCCAGTCAAAACAGAAAATAAACTTGATGTTTTTATGGCTAATCATTTATTTTCTAGCAACACAAAGTCTTGAAAATTAAGCTCAAGTATTTCTGTGTTTTCAAAAGAGCCTTTTACTGCTTCACTTAAAAAATTTTTTTCGATGACTCCAAAAGAAGTACAATACATATTTATATAAAACTTAACAGAATTCCAATTCTGATGGTTGTAGCATACCATTCTATATATTTTTTTCTCCTGTCACCTGTTGCAGTCTGGGAATGGTATATAACAGAGCCTAACACAAGAAAGCACTAACGAGGAAACAAGAGGGAGAGAGGATTGAAAGGAAAAGAAAAAAAATTTAAAACCAATAACAGTTATACTATATGCTTGAAATATATGTTTTTAAATCTTGTTTAAGCCTCTTCTCATTCTAATCCATACGGCTATAGTGCACATATGAGCAAGTGACTGCCTTGCTGTATATCTGTCATGCCCAGTCTGAAGGCCCAAGCATGGTACACAAGGCCATTCTAACTTCATTCAACCTTACCATCCAGCTTCCCCTCCTACAACTCCTTGTCAAATCTCATCACCAAACAACAATCTGCCATTCCCAACATAGCTTCATGTTCTCCTACCTTTTTTCTGGCTGTTCCCTCTGACTGAAATCCCTCTTTGGAGACTTGTCTTGGCTGGTGAACCTCTATTTAACTCTTAAAACTCAGCTAAAATAACAGCACCACTGTGAAGTCCAAATTGAATTCAAATTTCTAATCTTCCAGAGTACTTAGTTACCCTTTTTATAGTATCAATCACTTTACTTTTGGAATTATTTTTTTCCATGCCTCTCTCCGCAGTGATACTACCTTAATAGGAAAGACTATATTTCATTTATCCTTAGCTCATCTCATTTGGCACCTAGTGGGTAATACACTTCTGCTGAATGGAAAATTAGAGCAACAACACGATTATCTCCATAGACTCAGAAAAAGTATTAGAAAAAAATTCAAGACTTTTCATGATAAAAACACTCAGTAAACTAGAAGTAGAAGTAACATGTATCATTACTTGTAACATTAACATGATAGAGGGTATTTATGAAAACCCAACACATCATATTTAATGGTGAAAGACGGAAAGATTCCCACTGAGATCAGGAATAACACAAGGATGCCTACTTTGTTTTTTTAATGTTTTATTTATTTTTGAGAGAGCTTGAGCAGGGGAGGGGCAGAGAGAGGAGACAGAGAATCTGAAGCGGGCTCTGTACTGACAGCAGAGAGCCCAATATAGGGCTCGAACCCATAAACCGTGAGACCATGACCAGAGCCAAAGTTGGACGCTCAACCCACTGAGCCACCCAGATGCTCCAAGGATGCCTACTTTTGTGCTTTTATTCAATCTCTACGAGAAGGCTTAGCCAGAGCAATTACACAAGAAAAAGAAACAAAAGGCATCCAATTTGGAAAAGAAATATAACTCTTTCTATTTGCAGATGACATATTTCTACATGCAGAAAATCCCAAAGAATCCACATATACATAAAGTAGCTACTAGAACTAACAAACAAATTCAGCAAGTTGCAGGGTAAAAGATCAACATATGAAAATGAGTTGTGTTTAGATGCACCAGCAATGAATAATCAGAAAGGAAATTAAGAATCCATGTATAGTAGCATTAAAAAAAAAAAAAAAACCTACATTAAAAAAATCTAAAAAAGAAACACCTAGGAATGAATTTAAAGGGAGTAAAAGACATGTATAGTAAAAACAACCAAACACTGATGAAAGAAATTAAAGAAGACATAATTACTTGAAAAAACATTTCATGTTCATAGATTAGAAGACTTAATATATTTTTTTAATATTTATTCTTGAGAGAGAGACAGAGTATGAGCAGGGGAGGGGCAGAGAGAGGACACACAGAATTCGAAGAAGGTTCCAGGCTCTGAGCTGTCAGCACAGAGCCGGATGCGGAGTTTGAACTCACGAGCTGTGAGATATGACCTGAGCTGAAGCTGGACGCTTAACTGACTGAGCCACCCAGAAACCCCAGAAGACTTGGTATTCTTAAATGGCACTACACCCCACAGTGATCTGCAAATTTAATGCAATCCCTATCAAAATCTCAATGGCTTTGTGTGTAGGTGTGTGTGTGTGTGTGTGTGTGTGTGTGTGTGTGTGTGTGTGTGTAAATGGAAGAGCCAATCATCATATTCATTTGGAATCCCAAAATATTGAATGCCTGAAAAGCCAAAATATTGAAAAAGAAAAACAAGGCTCAAGAACTCACACAGATTTCAAAACTCACTCCAAAGCTGTAAAAATCAAAACACTGGTACTAGCACAAGGACAAACATATGGACCAATGGAATGAAACTGTGGCTTGAGAAATAAACCCACCATCTACAGCCAATTGATTTTTCACGAGTGTACCAAAACCATTCAATGGGGTAAAGAACAAGCTCTCTAACAAATGGTGCTGGGCCAACTGGGTATGTAAAAAGACATGAAGTTGGAATCCTGCTTCATTACATATATGAAAATTAGCTAATAATGGATAAAAGACCAATATATATAAACTAAAATTAAAAACTATCATTAGAAAACACAGGAGTAGGGGCGCCTGGGTGGCTCAATCGTTGAGCATCCGACTTCGGCTCAGGTCATGATCTCACAGTTTGTGGGTTCGAGCCCCATGTCAGGCTCAGAGCCTGGAGCCTGCTTTGGATTCTGTGTCTCCCTCTCTCTCTGCTCCTCCCCCACTCACACTCTGTCTCTCTCTGTCTCAAAAATAAACATTAAAAAAAAAAAGAAAACACAGGAGTAAATCTTCATTACTTCAGATATGGGAATGGATTCTTAGATTTGACATCAAAAGCATGAGTGACAAATGAAAAACAAACTGGATACACACAGATTAAAACCTTTGTACATCAAAAGACATTATCAAGAAAATGAAAAGACAGCCTATGGAATGGGAAAAATATTTGCAATGGTACCTCTGATAAAGGTTTGGTATCCAGAATAAAGAACTCTTGCAACTCAACAAAAAAAAAAAATAAAAAATGGGCAGTGGACTTGAATAGACAGTTCTCCAAAGATATACAAGTGGAAAACAAGTACATGAAGAGATATTCAAATTCATTTGTCATTAAAGAAATGCAAATCAAAACCACAATGAGGTATCACTTCACATTTGCTAGGATGGCTAGAATTTTTTAATTTTATTTTTATTAAGTAGGCTCCATGCACAGCATGGAGCTAAATGTGGGGCTTGAACTCATGACCCTGAGATTAAGACCTGAGCTGATATAAAGAGTCCGACACTTAACCAAATGCACCATCCAGGGACCCCAACAATTTTTTTTTAACATTTATTTGTTTTTGAGAGAAAGAGACAGAGCACGAGCGGGGGAGGAGCAGAGAGAGACAAAGACACAGAATCTGAAGCAGGCTCCAGACTCAGCTGTCAGCACAGAGCCCGATGCAGGGTTCGAACCAACAAACCATGAGAACATGACCTGAGCCAAAGCTGGATGCATAACGGACTGAGCCACCCAGGAGCCCCTCAACAATGGTTTTAAAAGGGAAATAACAAGCACTGATGAGGAGGTGAAGAAATAGGAACTCTTGTGTGTTGCTGATGGGAATGTAGAATGCACAACCACTGTAGAGAAGAGTTTGACAGCTCCTCAAAAAGTTAAACATAAAATTCCCAAATTACCCAGGTATTCCATTTCTAGGTATATATCCAAGAGAAATAAAAATATATGTCTACACAGAAAACTGTACATTAATGTTCATAGCAGCATTGTTCAGAATAGCCAAAAGGTGTAAACAATCCACATGTCCATCACTGGACAAATGGATAAAGTGTGGTAGAAATGCACCCTGGGGCGGTGCCTGGGTGGCTCAGTTGGTTAAGTGTCTGATTCGATTTTGGCTCAGGTCATTATCTCACAGTTTGTGAGTTTGAGCCCCGAGTCAGGTTCCGCGCTGTCAGCGCAGAGCCTGCTTGGGATTCTCTGTCTCTCTGTCTCTCTGTCCCTCCCCTGCTCTCTCTAAAAAATAAATAAATAAACTTTAAAAAAATGTACCATGGAATATTATTAAGCTTTAAAAGGACACATGAACCGCAGAAACATACTAACAGAGACAGAAAGCAGATTAGTGGTTCCCAACGAGATGAGAGAAGGAGGAATGAGGAATGATTACTTAAAGGTTATTTTGAGGCTATATAAAATACTAAACCAGAAAGAGTTGGTAACTATAACCCTGTGAATGAACTGAATGCCACTGAATTGTACACTTTAATAATGTTAACTGTGGTCTGAGTTTCACCTCAATATTTTAAAAGGTAATTAAGAGGTTATTACGGATTCCTTTTGCCAATAAATTTGCAATATTAGAAGAAATAGACAAGCTCTTGGAAAACACAACTTAAACAAACTGATGTAAAAAGAAATATATATTTAGGGGCACCTGGGTGGCTCAGTTGGTTGAGTAAGCGACTTTGGCTCGGGTCATGATTTCACGGTTTGTGAGTTTTTGAGCCCTGCACTGGGCTCACTGTTGTCAGCACAGAGCCTGCTTCGAATTCTCTGTGCCCTCTCTCTCTGCCCCTCTCCCGCTTGCACATATGCTCTCTCAAAAATAAACATTTTTTTTAAAAGAAGAAATCGACAAGCTCTTGGGAAAACTAAACAAACTGACATAGAAGAAATAGATATTTAGGGGCACCTGTGTGGCTCAGTTGGTTAAGCATCTAACTCTTGATCTCAGCTCAGGTTATGAGGTCACAGTTCATGAGACTGAGCCCCTCATTGGGCTCTGCACTCACACCATGGAGCCTGCTTGGGATTTTCTCTCTCCTTCTCTCTTTGCTCCTCCCTGGCTCTCATATTCATTCATTCATTCATTCATTCTCTCTCTCTCTCTCTCTCTCTCTCTCTCTCCCCCCTTCTCCCTCTCCTTCCCTCCCTCTCTTTCTCAAAATAAAATAAACTTTAAAAAAGGAGGAATAGCCTGTTGTAGAAAAATGATACATAATTTGAAATCATCCCTGTTGTAGACTGCAAAAGTGGCCTTGGTTAGTTAGAAAAGGCTTGAGAGGTCCTAGATATTTAGCTGGGCTGACTGATAGTGAAGATCTTCCCCTACATGAAGCCCATTAATAAAGAATGGGAGAGGTGATTGTTTTTTCAAAATTACAAATCTCAACAAAAGACCATGAAGCATACAAAGAAACAAGGAAATAAGGCCCACAAAGGAACAAAATAACATGCCTAAAGAAACCTAGATATTTACAAATCGTACATCTGATAAGGATTTAATATACAGATCATATAATGAACTTCTAGAACTTGACAATAAAAAATCAAATAACTTTATTTAAAAATAGGCAAACGACTTGGACATTTCTCCAAAGATGATATACACAGGACCAGAAAGCACATGGAAAGATTCTCAATATAGCTACATATTGGAGATATACAAATCAAAACCACAATGAGCCATAACTTCACATTCATTAGTAATCCCATTATTATTACTAGAGAAAAACAACAAGCCAGAAAATAACAGGTGTGGGCAAGGATGTGGAGAAGTTAGAACCCTTGTATACTGTAATGTAATTATGAAATAGTATGACTCAGCTATGGAAAACAGTATGGCAGTTCCTCAAAAAAATTAAAAAGAAGATTACCATATAATCCAGCAATCCTGCAGGGTCTCAAAGAGATATTTGCACCCATGTTCATAGCAGCATTATTCACAAGGTGGAAGCAACCCAAATGTCCATCAATGGATGAACGGATAAACAAAATGTCCTATGTAGATATAATGGAGTATCATCCAGTTTTTTTAATGTTTATTTTTACTTATTATTTAAAAAAAAATTTTTTTAATGTTTATTTATTTTTGAAAGAGAGAGAGAGAGTGCAAGCAGGGGAGGTTCAGAGAGAGAGGGAGACACAGAATCTGAAGCAGGCTCCAGGCTCTGAGCTGTCAGCATTAGAGCCTGACATGGGGTTCAAACTCACAAACCATGAGATCATGACCTGAGCTGAAGTTGGACGCTTAACCGACTGAGCCACCCAGGCGCCCCTATTTTTACTTATTTTTGAGACAGAGAAAGAAAGCATGAGTGTGAAAGGGGCAGAGAGAGGGAGCAGGAGACGGAGAATCCAAAGCAGACTCTGAGCTGTCAGCGTAGAGCCAGACGTGGGGCTCGAACTCACGAATCATGACATCATGACCTGAGCCAAAGTTGGATGCTTAACCAACCAAACCATCCAGGCGCCCCCTGCCCTTTTTTAAATGTGTCATCCAGTTTTTAAAAGAAAATCCTGTTATGTGCTACAACATGGATAAATCTTGAGGACATTATGCTAAATGAAATATACTAGTCATGAAAAAGACACAACTGTATAACCTACTTATATTATGTACTTAAAGTATAGTCAAATCCAAAGATAGAAAGTGGCATGGTGGTTGCTAGGGGCTAGGGGGGAAGGAAGAAATGGGGAGTTGTTGTTTAACGGATAGAGTTTGTTCTGCAAGATGAAAAAATTCTGAGTATCTGTTTCTTAGCAATGTCAGTATACTTTTTTTTTAATTTTTTAAAAATGTTTGTTTATTTTTGAAGGAGAGAGAAACAGAGTGTGAGTGGGGGAGGGACAGAGTGAGAGGGAGACACAGAATCCGAAGCAGGCTCCAGGCTCTTGAGCTGTCAGCACAGAGCCTAACTTGGGGTTCGAACTCACAAACTGTGAGATCGTGACCTGAGCCGCAGTCAGACGCTTAACCGACGGGGCCACCCAGGTGCCCTACGGATTTTAATTTTTTGTTAATGTTTATTTATTTTTGAGACAGAGGGAGCCAGAGCATGAGAGGGGGAGGGGCAGAGAGAGAGGGAGACACAGAATCTGAAGCAGGCTCCAGGCTCTGAGCTGTCAGCAAGGAGCCTGATGCGGGGCTCAAACCCACAAACTGTGAGATCATGACCTGAGCCGAAGTCGGATGCTCAACCGACTGAGCCACCCAGGCGCCCCAGCAATGTCAATATACTTAATACTACTGAACTGTACATTTAAAAATGTTTAAAATCATAAATTTTATGTTATGCATTTTTACCACAATAAAAAATGTCAATTCTAGGTAGGTTGTGACCTCAATTAGAAAGGTAAAGCATTAATGTTTTCAGATATAACACAGAGAATATCTTCATGGCCTTGGATTATGAAAAAGATTTATTCAATGATATAACAAAAACACTAAACTAATGGCAAAGACACCAGATTAGGGATTAAAATTGAGAACTTTCATTCTTTTTTAAAAAAAATGTTTATTTATATATGTTGAGAGAAAGTGCAAGTGGAGGGGGGGGGGAGGCAGAGAGAGGGAGAGAGAGAGAATCCCAGGTAGGCTCCAAGCTCAGTGAAGAGCATGGCATGGGGCTTGATTCCACCATGGCCAAGATCAGGACGTGAGCTGATGTCAAGAGTCTGATGCTTAACCGACTGAGCCACCCAGGTGCCCCAAGAACTTTTATTCTTGAAAAGACTTAGAGAAAAGGCAAGTCAGGTAAGTGAGAGAGGATTTGTGAAATACATATTAAACTGTACATAAAAATATGTAGAGAATTCCTAAAGATCATTAAGGGAAAAGCAAATAATTCAGTAGGAAATAGGGTAAAAGACTTAACTAGGCATTTTATAAAACAGTGCAGTTGCAAATACCATATGGAAAAGTGTTTACTCTCATTAGTTTTTAAGTACATATGAATCTTAACCATAATGAAACATCACTGTGCATCTACAAGAAAACACTAAAATTTTAAAAGATTGATTCTAACAAATGCTGTGGGGAATAAGTTTAGGAATTCCCTGAGCCTGCACTGATGGGCTAACAAGGCACCTTTCTTTTGTTAATCAGCTCTGCTCTGGGCAGCATCACCCGCAGCACAGTGGTCTATAGCCCTATTTACCTGTTTACCTAATTTGGTCCTTCCTTCCTCTGAAAGCAGCTTTCTGCTATAGTACTAAATTGGGGGGTGCTTTCACCCTGAACACTCTGAATCATGCTTACCTAATATACCTTTGTATTGGGTGCCTTTGCCCCCCCCTTTCTATTCGGGGGGACTTTTCCCCCCCTTACTTTATTCTGGGGGGCCTTTGTCCCCCCCACTCTATTCTGGGGGCCTAATCTTGTTTACCCAAGCTTGGGTGTGAGCATTCTATGGCTCTGTAATTCTTTATGCCTTGTTAGCCCATCGGTGCAGGCTCAGGGAATTCCTAAGTTTATTCCCCACAACTGGCAATGTGCAACAAGGGAAATTCTCATATATCCATTGGTGAGACAATAAACTGGTATAATCACTTTGGAAACCTCTTTGGCATTATCTCCTAAATTTAAACATACAAATACCCTTTGACCCATCACTTTTACTCTGTGAAGGAAAAGATTAACTCAGCAGGCCCAGGTTGCTCACATGGTGCATATTCCAATGAAAGGTCTGTTTTCAGGACTGGCTATTGCTTGGCTCTTGGATCTGAGTTCTGAGTGTTCTGTCTATAATGTTTGTGCACAATTGGACCAGGCTGTACCAGTATGAGCAGATAGTTTATGTTAATAATTTATTTATGGTGAACACCTGCTTTTTCTCTGCGGGGTCTGGAGCATGAGAAACTGAAGCTAGTCATGCAGGCACTACATGCCTGTGACCAATCCCCAGTAAAAACCCTGGATACAAAAGCTCAAGTGAGCCCCCTGGTTGGCAACAATCCGTATGTGCTGTCACATATATTGCTAGGTGAATGAAGCATATCCTATGTCACTCCATTAGAGGGGACATTTGAAGATAGCACCTGGTTTCCTCCGGAGTTCAATCCTAAGTGCCTTTTCCCCTTGCTGATTGTACTTTGTATCCTTTTTCGGTAACCAACTGTAACTGTGAGTATAAGAATTATGGATTACTGTGAGTAGTCTTGGCAACTCCTAGCATAACTCTCAGGAATATTCTCAACAAAAATGTACATTCATTTTTACCTAAAGAAATTCACAAGGATATTTAAAAAAAATTTTTTTAACATTTATTTATTTTTGAGACAGAGAGAGACAGAGCATGAATGGGGGAGGGTCAGAGAGAGGGAGACACAGAATCTGAAACAGGCTCCAGGCTCTGAGCTTTCAGCACAGAGCCTGACGCGGGGCTCGAACTCACGGACCGTGAGATCATGACCTGAGCCGAAGTCGGACGCTCAACTGACTGAGCCACCCAGGCGCCCCCACAAGGATATTTTATATCAATATTAAAACATTCCTAAAACTACAAACAACCAAAATGTCCAAATAGTTATATAATCAAAGTATAACATCAAATAACAAAAATGAACCACTGTGAAATCCAACATGAATCCCATAAATATTACATGAAAGAAACCAGACAAAAATGAATACTGTCAGTGCCCTCAAGCAAAAGACTACCAGAAATATAGCTGTAGTTGAACATGCCGAGTTTATTACTCATTTCAAGCAAGGACAAACCCACATCATGGGGAAATGTGGGGTGTCTCAGTAAAAGAGCACTGGAAACCATACATGATTAAGGAGTTTGCTCTGGATTGGGTGCTGCCAACAAGAAGGGATGATTCTATGACTTTATCGTACCTAGAGGAAGGCAGACAAGAAGCAAGACTAAAGCGATTATTGGTAAGAAAGCAGTAGTCACTCATATTAGACAAGAGGTGGATATTTGATATTCTGTGGTTTGCAAAGTAACCGTAATTTTCTCCATGCTTAGACAAAAGTATCAAGGGGTCTTGTCTTTTCTCAGTTCATTATGGTTAAAAAGTAATACTGTCCAATGTTGGTATTTTGTGAGATCATTTTTAAAAAAATTTTTTTAAATGTTTATTTATTTTTGAGACAGAGAGAGACACAGCATGAGCAGGGAAGGGGCAGAGAGAGAGGGAGACACAGAATGTGAAGCAGGCTCCAGGCTCTGAGCTGTCAGCACAGAGCCCGATGCGGGGCTCGAACTCATGAACTGTGAGATCATGACCTGAGCCGAAGTCGGATGCTTAACTGACGGAGCCACCCAGGCGCCCCAAGATCATTTATATCAAATAGGAGACCAGCATGTCCTAGTGGTGAGCACAAAGCCAGCTTTTAATAAACTGTTGCCTAGATGCTGTGTGTGATCAGTTCCTGTTTGTCACAGACTGATTTTTCTTTCCTCAATATGTATTGTATGACTCCATTTATATGAAACTTAAAAACAAGCAAAATCAAATCCATTATAAATTCAGGACAGAAGTTACGGTTAGAAAGGAGGAGGGAATGATTTGGAGGGGCAGGAAGGAGGCTGTTGGGGGTACACTTACTGTCTCCTTGAAAAGGAAAAGAAGCATCTCTGGGTTAAAACATGATCCCATTTACAATTGTACCAAGAACCACAAAATACCTAGGAATAAACCTAAGCAAAGATGTAAAAGATCTGTATGCTCAAAACTATAGAAAACTTATGAAGGAAATTGAAGAAGATACAAAGAAATGGAAAACATCCCATGCTCATGGATTGGAAGAGTAAATATTGTTAAAATATCAATAGTACCCAAAGCAATCTACACATTCAATGCAATCCCAATCAAAATTGCACCAGCATTCTTCTCAAAGCTAGAACAAAGAATCCTAAAATTTGTATGGAACCCCCAAATACCCCAAATACTCAAAGTAATATTGAAGAAGAAAACCAAAGCAGGAGGCGTCACAATCCCAGACTTTAGCCTCTACTACAAAGCTGTAATCATCAAGACAGTATGGTATTGGCACAAAAACAGACACATAGACCAATGGTCCAGAATTGGACCCACAAATGTATGGCCAACTAATCTTTGACAAAGTAGGAAAGAGTGACCAATGGAAAAAAGACAGTCTCTTTAGTAAATGGTGCTCAGAGAACTAGACAGCAACATGCAGAAGAATAGAACTAGATCACTTTCTTACACCATACACAAAAATAAACCCAAAATGGATGAAAGACCTAGATGTGAGATAGGAAACCATCAAAACCCAAAAGAAGAAGGCAGGCAACAACCTCTTTGACCTCACCCACAGCAATTTCTTGCTCAACACATCTCCAAAGGCAAGGGAATTAATAGCAAAAATGAGCTATTGGGACCTCATCAAGATAAAAAGCTTCTGCACTGCAAAGGAAACAACCAACAAAACTAAAAGGCAACCAACAGAATGGAAAAAGATATTTGCAAATGACATATCGGATAAAGGGCTAGTATCCAAAATCTGTAAAGAACTTACCAAACTCAGCACCTGAAAAACAATCCAGTGAAGAGATGAGAAAAAGACATGAAAAGACATTTTTCCAAAGAAGACATCCAGATGGCCAACAGACACATGAAAAGATGCTCAATGTCACTCCTCATCAGGGAAATACAAATCAAAACCACATTGAGATACCACCTCACACCAGTCAAAGTGGCTAAAATGAACAACTCAGGAAACTACAGATGCTGGAGAGGATGTGGAGAAACAGGAACCCTCCTGCACCGTTGGTGGGAATGCAAACTGGTACAACGACTCTGGAAAACAGTGTGGAGGTTCCTCAAAAAATTAAAAATAGAACACTATGACCCAGCAATAGCACGACTAGGAATTTATCCAAAGGACAGAGGAGTGCTGATTCACAGGGGCACATGTACCCTAATGTTTACAGCAGTGCTTTCAACAATAGCCAAATTATGGAAAGAGCCTAAATGTCCATCAACTGATGAATGGAAAAATAAGATGTGGTTTATATATACAATGGAATACTACTTGGCAAGGAGAAAGAATGAAATCCTGCCATTTGCAGCAACGTGGATGGAACTGGAGAGTGTTATGGTGAGTGAAATAAGTCAGTCAGAGAAAGACAGATATCATATGTTTTCACTCATATGTGGATCTTGAGAAACTTAACAGAAGCCCATAGGGGAAGGGAAGGGGAAAAAAATAGTTACAAACAGAGAAGGAGGGAGGCAAACCATAAGAGACTCTTAAATACACAGAACAAACTGAGGGCTGATGGGGGGAAAATGGGTGATAGGCATTGAGGAGGGCACTTGTTGGGATGAGCACTGGGTATTGTATGTAAGCGATGAACCATGGGAATCTATCCCAAAAACTAAGAGCACACTTTACACACTGTATGTTAGCCAGTTTGACAATAAACTATATTAAATAAATAAATAAACAAACAAATAAATAAATAGCTAGCAGAAACAAACTGGCAATAGCCTGCACAACCTTCATTCAATTATGAAACATGATCAGTAGATTTTTGCTACAATATGAAGCCTTTGTACACTCTCGTCTATCAATTTATTATTTATGAGAAAGTGTCATTTGTTAAAATGCAAAATATATTAGGTGAAAAAAATACATGAAGGTTCACATGAAGGCCACTGATGTTTATCCAAGAGTTCAAGTCCCCAAAATGAATGTCTGAACAAAGAAACATTGAACTTCTATCAAATTCAACTACTCTGATTCAACAAAAACAAAAGAATATAGGAAAATTTGGGGATGGTATCTATGTCTCTAAGAAAGTGGACATAAACGGTTGATTAAAAAAAAGAAATCTAGGAATTTCTCAGTAGTTGAAACACCCAAGATCACTCTGATGTTTTAAAAATTACCATAAGGGCATCTGGGTGGCTAAATTGATTAAGCATCCAACTCTTGATTTTGGCTCAGGTCATGACCTTATAGCTTGTGGGTTTGAGCCTTGCATCAGGTTCTGTGCTGACAGCGCAGAGCCTGCTTGGAGTTCTCTGTCTCCTCCTTTCTCTGCGCCTCCCCTGTTTGCATGCTCTCTCTCAAAAATAAATAAATAAATAAACACTTCTTTACAATGTCATAAAATACACATATTCAAAAAATAAGCAAGGAACAAGAGAATATTTTAATATAGCAGGCAGGTTAAAAAGAGCCAAAAATATAACTGTTAAAGTTAAAATGTATTGGGTTGGTTAAAGAGAATAGAAACAGATGAAGAGAGAATGAGAGAATTAGAAAATGAATCCAAAGAAATTACCCAGAACATAGCAGACAGACAAGACAGAAAACATGAAAGAGATGTTAAAATATTTAGAGGGCAGAATGAAACATTTTAATATTCAACTAACTGTGGAGTCCAATGACAAACTGGAGAAAATGGAAGAAACACAACTTTCAAGGAGAAATGGCTGAGAATTTTACAGAAGTATTGAAATATAGGGATTTGCCTAAAATAGGTACACAGAGCCAAATAAATAAAAGAAAAAAGCCACTGTTAGATATATTGTAGTAAAATAGTACAGTTGTGTGTATGTACATGTATCTCCCTATATATACATAGGGACACCCACCTGATAAAGATCTTAGATGCAAGTACTCAAGAAAAAGGCAAGTGGTAAACATGTACATAAACATAAATAAATATTGTCTACAGATAATAATAATGATTCTAACAAGTGGGGTTAAAAAAAAGAACTGAAATAGTCAACAGTAACAGCAAAAGCATTAAAAGGGTGGTTATCTAAGGGTAAATGTTTATGTGGAGATTTAAAATATCAAACAGCTTTACATTTTATCAGGTAGAGCTTGGACAGTAATACTTTAAGACTAACAAAAGAATATATGTCTAACTTCTAAAACAGCAGGAGGGGAAGATGGAATTTTAAAAATCAAGCAAAAAGAGAGATAGCTAGAACACAAAAGAAGTGGGGAAAATAAGAAAATACTTGAAAATAGAGTTTTAAAAAGTAAGGACAGGGGCTCCTGGGTGGCTCAGTTAGTTGAGCATCTGACTTTGGCTCAGGTCATGATCTCATGGTTTATGGGTTCAAGCCCCACTTTGGGCTTTGTGCTGCCAGTGTGGAGCCTGCTTTGGATTCTGTCTCCTTCTTTCTGTCCCTCCCCTGCTCGTGCTTTCTCTCTCTCAAAAAGAAATAAACATAATAAACATAATAAACATAATAAACATAATAATAATAATAATAATAAAGTAATCCTAATAAATGTAGAAAACTTGCTAGAAAAAGGATATTTGCCGGATTAAATACAATTCTAGCTACAGGCTAAGAAACCATTCAAACATAAAGACTTAGAAATGTTGAAATTTACAAAATAGAAAAAGACATACAAGGGAAGTTACAACCAAAGTCAGGGTAGCTATATAAGTACTAAAAAAAAAAAAAAAAAAAAAAAAAGTCTTTTAAAGATAGGGTTGCCAAATTTAGTGAAAATAAACAAAACCGAGGACTATGTAAGTTAAATTTGTATTTCAGATAAATGATGAATAGTTTTTAACATTACTTAGGACATACACTAAAATTTATTTGTTGTTTATCTGAAATACAAATTTAATTGGGCATTCTGTATTTTATCTGGCAACTCTACTGTAAGACAAAAAGCATTTTTAGTGACAGAATCTTTAGATTATGATAAAGTGCTCAATTTGCCAAGAAATGGTAATGATTGTAAACTTGTAAGCTCCCAATAAGGTAGCCTCAAAATAAAGCAAACTTTGACAACTTCATGAAGAAATGGACAAACCTGGAGTGCCTGGGTGGCTCAGTTGTTGAGCATCTGACTTCAGCTCAGGTCATGATCTCACAGTTTGTGGGTTTGAGCCCCACATTGGGCTCTATGCTGACAGCTCAGAGCCTGGAGCCTGCTTCGGATTCTGTTTCTCTCTCTGTCCTTCCTCTCTTTCAGAAATGGACAAACCCGTCATGGTGGACAAAACCTCTATCTTGTCTCTCTGTGCTGTCAGTGGCTGCTTTCCTCAGGAGCTACGGCACCCAAGTGCAGTTCCTCCAGGTTTTCACCACAGTGGCAAGTGGCAAGTGGCAAGGCCTCTCTGCAGGCCTACGGGTGGTAATGGCTTCTCTTTCTTTCTAGTTATTGGCCCTTTCTCATTCCTTGTTGACTCTTAACCATGGCCACATTTCAGTAAAGCAACCCTTCAATAAAATCTTGTTGACTAAACTCTTTAAATTGTGCCATCTGTTTCCTGTCACTATCATAACAAATACAAGTAGGTGCAGAATTATGGAGAGTGTAATAGTGTTGGAAAAATCAGCATCTTGTGATTATCATAATAAAGACTGCTGTGGGCAAAAATCATCAGTGGTTGCTAAATCTAGGTTGAAAAGTCTAATGAAAAGCAAGATATTCACACAGTCTTAAAGTGTAAAGTTGCTTTAATTGAAAGGGAGAAAATAATAAATGTAGAGTGGAAACACTGGAAAAAACACCTTCACAAACAGAAAAATTAACATCCCCAAGGAGGAACAGACGAACATCATATGCCTCCAGATATGATTCCTTAAGAATGAAACAAAAACATGTATCTAGTATCCTGCTGGGAATGTACAGTCTGATTTAACCATGAGGAAACATCAGACAAACCCACAGTTAGGGACACTGTATAAAATAACTTGCCTCAATTCTTCAAAAATGTCAATGTCATGAAAGACAGAACATATGAGGAAATGTTACAGATTAAAGGGAACTGAAACAACAACATGGAACTAAACACAATATGTTACCTTAGACCAAAACCTATACTGGTAGGGGGGAAAAACTAGAAAATACATTACTGGGACAATTGACAACACTGAAATACAGACCATAAATCAGATAAAAGCATTATGTCAAGGTGAAGGTTTCTGAATTTGAGAACTGTACCAAAGTTATGTAAGAAAATATCCTCACTCTTAAGAAATATTAAAAGCAAAGGGGCATGGTGTATACAATATATCGTCAAGTTATAAATGAATAAATAACATAATACAATATAGTGTGTATATGTGTGTTATTGTAAAATGAGAAAACAGAAGTAAACCTAGTAAATATATTTTATACACATACAGAGAGCGAAAGAGAGGAGGAGGAGAAGTAGTAATAGTAGGGGGAGGTTGGTGAAGGACAGAATTATGGCCAAAAGATACAAAATGACTAAATCTAGGAAAGGATATACAGGAGTTCTCTGTATTGCTCTTGCGACTTTTCTCTCCGTTTTAAATTATTTCAAAGGAAAAAGTGCTATGGATATTGCTCCATGAACACTCTTTGTTACACTTGAAAATATGATGAAAGATATTGATTCTATTTCCAGGAAAATCAATTTGCATCGACATACATAAGTTTGCATATTATTTTAGGGAGTTCAAAGATACCATAGACTATGTGCACGTTAAGAACCATTGCTCCATTATTTCTAACATCCAGTACTGCAAAAGAGAATTCTGCCATCAGCATAGTTTTTATTTTTTTGTAGGTAACCTATTATTTTCTGTCTCATTATATGTAGGTCCCCCCCCCCCACAATATTTGAAATTTTAGAAATACCACCAAATATGGTACCGACATGTTTTTTTCATATGTTCTTTAGAAAATGGTAAGCCCTTTTATTCTTCAGGTCATTTTCAGCCTTAGAAACTTTCTTTACAATGACAAATTTGATTGATGCTTCTGTTCCATTTCTTCTGATTTTTCCTTTGGAGATTTCTATTCACTGGTTAATTTTCAATTTTCTGTCTTTCATATGCGTACTTTTTTCTACCTATCATTTCCATCTCTGTCCTTTCAGTGTTCATTCTAGAAGAACACCCCAAGTGTGGTCTCTATGTCATTAATTTGACTTTTTTTTTTTTTTTTTTTTGTAGCATCAGTTCTGCCCTTTATCACATGCTTCTTATACTCCAGATATGTTGTTTACCTGGAGCTGTGACTTGAGAATGGATACAGAAAGACAGAGTGACTACAGAAAGAGGGGAGAGATACCAGGGTTAGGATGTTTTGCAGACCAGCTAACAACTCTAACTTCTTCATTTTCTAGTCAGGGCAGCCCTTTCAATCTGGAGTTAGAAATGGATAGTAAAGGTGAGTCCAATCCTTGGTTTGCCTTCTTTGTGGCCATTGGTAAAGCTGGGATTAAGGAAGTGACATGAGGGGTGCTTGGGTGGCTTAGTCAGTTAAGTGTCTGACTTCAGCTCAGGTCATGATCTCACAGTTCATGAGTTCCAGCCCCACATCAGGCTCTGCAATGACTGTGGGGAGCCTGCTTAGAACCCTCCATCTTCCTCTCTCTCTGCCCTCCCCTTCACACATGTTCTCTCAAAAATAAACATTAAAAAAAAAAAAAAAAAAGGAAGTGACATAAATGTGGTCCTCAATGTAATCAATGATGAAATTATTGGAAAATTTCTCCATTCTTTAGCATAAAGCTCTTTCATATCTTTGTTCCTCTTTATTAAAGTTTTAAGGAATTTTTATTTAAAAATTTTAAACATTTTTATTCATTTATTTTTGAGGGGGTAGGGGCAGACAGAGAGAATCCCAGGCAGGCTCCATGGCATCAGTGCAGAGCCCAATGTGGGGCAAAACTCTCGAACTGTAAGACAATCATCTGAGCTGAAACCGAGAGTTGGACACAATTGACTGAGCCACCGAGGTGCCCTTCTTTATGGAATTTTAAACGATTGGAGGGGTGCCTGGGTGGCTCAGTTGGTTGAGTGACTGACTCTTGATTTTGGCTCAGGTCATGATCTCACAGTTAGTGGGTCTGAGCCTTGTGTCAGGCTCTGTGCTGACAGAGCAGAGCCTGCTTGGGATTCTCTCTCTGCCCTTCCCCCACTCATGTGTGTGCTCGCATGCTCTCTCTCTCTCAAAATAAATAAATAAATAAACTAAAAAAAAAAGGCCAGGAGGCACCTGGTGGCTCAGTTGGTAAGCATCTGACTCTTGATTTCAGCTCGGGTCATGATTTCACGGTTCATGAGATCAAGCCCCACGAAGGGTTCTGTGCTCACAGCACAGAGCCTGCTTGGGATTCTCTCTCTCCACCCCTCCCCTGTGTGCTGTCTCTCTCTCTCTCAAAATAAATAAACATTTTAAAAAATGGTAATTGGAAAAAGCTGTTTCAGGCACTGGAAATCTGATACCAAGTTAGCCTAGAAGTGTCTTTTCCCATATTTTCCCCTGATGAGGAGCACAGGGTAAAAAAAATGACTTCTAATTATTCTGGTTTATTATATTCCCATCATAGATGTGAATCGTCTAAGAGTTAGATATTATTGTTTAGTACAATCATTTCTGAATGTTTACAATATGTATTAATTGACATAAAGAGAATTGGTTTCTTTCTATAAAATTCCAAGGGAAACTGTAAATAGCTACCCAACCAAACCTCTTGGCTGCAAATGTTCTCTTTCTCAAAAGGTGGTCTTACTAATGAAGGCAGAAAGAGAAAAATGAGAGGAACGACAGAACCTGCTTCTTTTGTTTAAGAGACTGGATTCCTCACAGGCCTTCAGATAGGGTCACACCTGAAAACAACTGATGTTAAAGCTGGTTTAAATGTATTATATCAGAAATGACTTGTACACACAACAAAGGGGCTCCTTTGACATCTGATCTAGGTAAGTAAAAAACAAAGAAGATGACTCATTTTATACAGCAAAAAAGCAAATATGGATGCATGAAACTCATTACCCCCAAGAGGATTTCTGGCAGAAAACAAATTATTGGTATACACTTATGAATGACTGTGCCAAAATGGTGACAGAGAATGAGACAAGATTTGACTTTGAATGATGAGTCACAAAGAGCACAGTCTTGCTGTGGCTACTCCCTTGGGGTAGTCTCAGATTTTAGACTGACCCAGTGGACAAATTCCTGTGTTTCTAAGACCAGTTTTTATGCCTTTATTTTATTACAAATTTTTAATGTTTATTATTTATTTTTGAGAGAGAGAGAACGTGCAAGCAGGGGAGGGGCAGAGAGGGACACACAGATGCAAAGCAGGCTCCAGGCTACGAGCTGTCAGCACAGAGCCTGACAAGGGGCTCAAACTCACAAACCGTGAGACCATGACCTGAGGCAAAGTTGGATGCTTAACCGACTGAGCCACCCAGGTGCCCCCAGTTCTTATGCCTTTAAAACACAATGGAAAATTTTCTGTCATCTTATCATGATCTTATTATTATTTCTACGTCATGTCTTTTCTAAATACCTACATCTTCTTCCTGTATACAAACCCATCTTTGCTTCTTCGGAAGCAACTAGGTATTATGCCTAGAACACTTATTTACTTATTACCTGTTTAATAATTGAAGCCTTAAAATGATACATCTAAACGCTGACTGAAGTATTCTGAGAGATGGTAAAATGTACAACTCTGAACTTCCTCATACATTCTTCATAAAATGCCCTAAGGAAACAATTCTGCCTATTTTCAAAGTCAAGGCAAAACTCTTGGGCAGGGAGGGAAGCCAAATTAAGGAACTGAACTTAATTCTACAGTTGTTGCTTTGAAGGTCTATGAAAATTTTAAAAGAGTAAGTATTCTTTTAACTAAAACAGCTAAAATTTGAGTACAAAAAAATCAAGGAAATGAGGAATAGCTAAAGATTTATCATCCTCCAAATTCACCAAGAATAGTATTAGTTGGAATATTCCTACTATGGCCCAGAAGCCCAATTAAAGGAAAGGAGTCCAAGGGGGAATTTTTCCTGGATGTGAATTATACGATGTCTCACATAACTGTGGCAAGAGCAGAGTCGAAGATGATATTCACAGACAGCCAGAACCAGGACTTCAAATAATGCCAGACTCTCTTGGACTCCCTCTGCTTGCCTCACTGGGTGGGCTTTATTCCTGCTACACACTGAAGAGTAGGAGTCCACTAGCATTAACTGCTAGTTACTGCTTAACGCTACAATAACAGAATAACTGGTTAAAAGTAGCTCAAACATATAAGAAGTCCAGAGGTGAAGTGAATGGTCATTCCTGAGCTGTGCTCAGTAGCTCAGAAATCAAGGGTCTCAGGCCCTTTCCTTGTCTTCCTTTTATCGTCTTCAGGGTATCAGTGATACCTTCTCTTACAACCTCAAGACGGCTGCAGCACAGCCATGCATAATGTTCTTCCATAGCAGTGTTCAAAAAGCAGGAGGGGAAGGATGAGCTCTTTTCACAGAATTCTTTATTTTTTTTCCAGAAAATTCAATGTCTCCCAGAAAACTCTAAAAGACATCTCCTTACATAGCTTTGCCTAAGTAAAAATTGGCCAAATCCTTATCCCACCTCTAAGAAAGTCTGGAAAAATTAATATCAGGAATTTTTAGTTTATTTTTTAAGAGATAGTTCCTACTACAGGAAAAGATGGAACGGGCAAGCAAAAATGTCTAACACTTCTACTAACAGTTCCTATGCCTTATATCAAGTTCCTTCTTGCTTGCAACTGTGGGTTCTACACCCTGATATCTGCTTTTCCATTTGACTATTTGCTCTGCATTAGTACTGTCTATTCAGGTTTCCAACGCATATTCCATTTATACTTTGATCTGCTTTTCAGCTCTCTCTTCAGGTTTAGTAACAAGGTCTTTAAACTGTTTTCTGGCTTGACTCATGTGCCCTGAGGACTCTGTTCCTCCTACTTGCTCGGTGACTCATAGATGCTTCAAGTATAGATGATCATATCCTATCTCACCCCTACTTTAGATTCCTACTCAGTGTAATGAACAACTCCATCGAGCTTCTTCCTACCAAGGAATGTGTTTGGTAAATAAGTTCAATTTTGGTCACCAAGTTTCAGGTCTCTGTGAGCACGTAGGTGGAAGGATTCAAATGGCAGATGGAAATATGGAGCTTGGAGCTTAGGAAAGAAAACCACTAGGAGATACCAAATTTATGATCATCAGCAAATAGGCTGTAATCGAAGCCACATAAGGGGCGCCTGGGTGGCTCAGTCAGTTAAGTGTCCGACTTTGGCTCAGGTCATGATCTCACGGTTTGTGAGTTTAAGCTCAGCATTGGGTTCCGTGCTAACAGCTCGGAGCCTGGAGCCTGCTTCAGATTCTGTCTCTCCTTCTCTCTCTGCCCCTTCCCCGCTTGTACTATGTTTCTTTCTCTCTCTCTCAAAAATAAATAAACATTAAAAAAAAAAAAAAAAAGCCACACGAGTGGATGAGTTTGATTAAGGAGGCCACAAAACAGAAGTCCTTAATCTGATGGGCTTCAGGGACATCTATGAATTCACTGAAATTGTGGGTAAAATTCTGTGTATCTATGTGTCGGTATTTCTAAGATAGGAATCCATACATTTCATCATGTTCTCAATTAGGTTTATAAATCTAAAAAGACAGAGGGCACTATTTACTTAAATGTGCCACAATTTTGGGATTAGAGACTATGATGGGAAAGACTATGGAATATGTTAGTATTTAATTTCCAATTTACCCTCTGAGTCACAGCAACCACCAAGCACATGATTTTCTATTCAAAATTGGGCAATATGTCCCCAAAATATGCTGACTCAGAGACCAATACTTCCAGGCTACCCAGAACTGTATGAAAACCAGCACGTTTAGTCCTGGAGCTTTGGATTCTATATTCCTGGTCAAAATGTGAATTTCTTCCCACTCCCATCCCATAAATAAAGGGAACAATCTCCTGAGCCATCTTCTTTCTCTGGAGCCATTCTCACATCACATCTGACAATCAAAGATCACTTTCTAAGCATTACTTTAGGAAACTTCATGATCATCAATGCTGCATATAATAGCATCTGAATTTTTGCAGGCAAAAAAGCTTTGAAAAAACATAGGATTTGGATTACAAGAAGGGCTACGAAACCCAACCCCACAAAACAGGAATGCCAGCTTGTATGCATTATCATGAAGTGCTCAAAAATGCAATTATAGTTCACACTTTATCTTTTTTTGGCTCAAAATTATTTGTCACTTTAGAAATAGAGATGGGGGAGGAAGGTTTTTATCCAGTGTGAATTCAGAAACCCTTTAAAAAGCCACAGATGTGTATGAAACAAATTCTCTAGTCACATGGATTCAAACCACAGCATTCTTCCCAACCTTTCAAGCAGACCAAGGATAATGTAGCCAGTCAACTTGCATGTAGGAAAACTATAGTGTCTATTGCCTGGAAAACCTCTAAACATCATTTGTACATATTTCTGGTTTATAAAAAACATTCTGATATCATACAAAAGAGAAAGCTAGGAATTACCAATTATCAAGAGATTATCAAGGACTATGATAATGGATGCTAGATTGATGTGTACTTCATCTTTAGCAGAATGTAAACCTTTTTAAAACTTCAGAGATGGTTCATAAAAGAATGTGTACATGTAGGTAATAACTGGAAAATGTTCAGCTACATTAATCAATGAAACCTATTAAAATCAGCAAAAATCAAAAATAAAATTACCTATATTATATGGATAGTCCAAAAGATTAAAAAGAAATTATCAACATGTATCAAGCAACTTAAAAAATTTCAGATACTTGGACCTGGTTTAATTCTACTTTTTTTAGTCTACGTTAGAAAAAGACACTAGGGGTGCCTGAGTGGCTCACTCATTTGAGTGTCCGACCCTTGATTTCTGCTCAGGTCATGATCCCAGGGTTGTGGGATCAAGCCCTGCATCAGGCTGGGCTCCATGCTGAGCATAGAGCTTGCTTGGGATTCTCTCTCTTTCTGCCTCTAACCCTCTCCCTGACTTGCATTTTCTTTGTCTCTCTAAAAAAATAAAAAACAAAACAAAAAGAGACGAAAATGTAATTTGTACCAAAAAATGTATTTTGTGCAAAGATGTTCACTATAATATAATTTGTCAAACAAAATTGTAAGCAACAAAAGGAAAATGGTGAAATGAATTATAGGACATATACTAGGGAAATATATTTTATTTGTTCATTCATTTACTGACCTACTACTGTGCTTCAGAAAGGATTTGAGGTAGCTCATCTGGTAATATATTATGTAACCATGAAAAATTATGTTTAAAAAGCAACATGCTAACGAACATTAGGAGGAAAGGGCTGGATACAAAATCGTGTGTGTGTGTGTGTGTGTGTGTGTGTGTGAGTGCAAAAGTAAGATTATAAAACAATGCTATCTTACATTATACAATAAGCAGGGAAGGAAGGGAAAACCATAGAAATAAGAATGGTGTGCGTATGGTTGGTAACAGAGGCGAATTTTATTCTCTTATCTTTTTAATTTTATAAGTTGTATAAGTTTACATTCTTATAATAAAATGTTTGTAGATATGAAATCATAAAAAAGGATAAAGATTATGTAAAAAGATCTGCCTGTATATATGATGGTTTATAAGAAGACAGATAGCTCTTCCTATATAGCTACTATAAACTAAAAAAGGAAAATGAAAGTATATAATCCTTAAGAGAAAAAAATCTGCATGGAAATTAACCTCATGAAATGTAAGTGTGTTTGTCAATTAAAGGTATCAAAAGAAGGACAGAATAAAGAGATGATTTAAGATTGCAGAGAGAGAAGGACACTGACACAAGCAAGAGAATACTTGAGAAAAGCAAGGAATTTTCATCTTGAAATCAAACAGCCTATCAGTGAACTTACACTAACATAGCTGTGTTGTTTAAACTGCAGTCTCAGACAAGAATGCATGTAGAGTCAGAGGGTAGAATTGTGGTTGCCAGGGGCTGGAAGGAGAGGGAATGAGTAATGACCGTGTAGTTTCAGTTTGGGAAGATGAACTTCCAGAACTTTTTTCATCTGGGTGGTGGCGGCAAGTACACAAGCAACGTGGGTATACTTAATACCGCCGAACTACACACCTATAAATTGTCAAAATGGTAAATTTAATGTTATGTATATTTTACCACAATAAAAAAAGAATACATTAAGGTCTGATTTGCAATAAATTACACTCGGAAATGTATATATTCAGATTAGCTGAGTTTTCAGCTTGTCTGAAACAATATTTTATAAAGATGTTAGCATAATTTATTAAGAGAAAAAGCTGTAATTACACTTTAATACAACTTTCAATCGCAAGGTTGCTTATTACACCTCTGTAATAATTCTTCTGATGTAGCCAGTGTTCGGTTTTCAAGTATCAAGAAATCATGCCTCATTTAAGCAAAGGTTTACAAGTAAAGTAAGCTATTAGGTTCAAAGGAAAAAAAAATCCTAGAAGTGAGGGCACTAATAATTCTGGTATTTCCAGCACATCTGTGGTAATCGGCTATGAGAATAAATCTCCCCAACAATCAGCACCATTCCTAGAAACTGCACCAAAAAGATTAAAGAACTGTCCCCATACTTCCTGGGAAGAGCCACAGTTACCCTTAAAATGCAGGAAGAGTTCTCATGATAAAGCATTCTACAAATAGAATTTCTCAAACTTAAAATAAATTTCTGATCACAAAAAATAAGAAGCAAAATGAAAAAAAAATGCTCAGGACCCAAATTCCATATTCAGTTTTCTCAATTCATTTTAAAAACTCTCACTTACCCTTCTAGTGTTTTCAAGAATTTTGGGATCAGGTTTTCCATAGTTAGGTGGATTGGCATATGGGTCATATCCAAGTTTGGCAAGCATGGGTGCAATCACTGCCATGTCTTGTAAAACATCTGGGGGTATCTTCCCAACCCATTTTGATAGCGCTCCTACATTGACTGGCTTGATGACTTGGTCTGTAGATCTCTCCACTCTGAAAACAATACAGTATGAATAAGTATTTATTTAGAATACCAATAAATAATATTAAAAGACCAATGGAAATTCTTTTTGATAACTTTAACAATTATAAGTGTCTCAGTTATAAATCTATTGAGAAAGAAGACACTAATCGGGCTTGACACTATTTACCAGGCTTTTTTTTTAATGTTCTAAGTTTGACAGTTATTATTGGCAACTTCATATTTCTAGAAACAGGAAAAACGGTCAGCTGAAAACATCTGTACAAATTACAACATCCAGAAAAAATAAAGCTAAGATTTCTTAGGAAAACAGCCAATCAAATTACTTGAAAGGCATCAAAATTAAACAAACAAATAAATAAATAAGATGGATAGATGAATGACTAGAGGGATAAACAGATGGACAAAGAGATATGTGATAAAGCAAATACAGCAATATATTAATTATAGTTAGTAGGTGTAATTCTTTCAATTCTTTGTATGTTTGAAATTTTTCATAATAAAATATTAGGAGGAAAATAGCCAGCATAATCCACTAAGAATGCAAAATATTCATTTGTTCTATTTTTCCTTTTTTCCTTTTTTTAAAGTTTATTTTGAGAGAGAGAGAAAGAGAGCCAAGCAAGCGCAAGGGAGGGGCAGAGAAAGAGGGAGAGAAGGAGAATCCCAAGCAGGCTCCTGCAGTTAGCACAGAGCCTGACGCAGAGCTCGAACTCAGGAAATCATGAGATCATGACCTGAGCTGAAATCAAGAGTCAGATGCTTAGGGGCGCCTGGGTGGCTCAGTCGGTTAAGCGGCCGACTTCAGCTCAGGTCATGATTTCGCGGTCCGTGAATTCGAGCCCCGCGTCGGGCTCTGTGCTGACAGCTCAGAGCCTGGAGCCTGTTTCAGATTCTGTGTCTCCCTCTCTCTGACCCTCCCCCATTCATGCTCTGTCTCTCTCTGTCTCAAAAATAAATAAACGTTAAAAAAAAAAATTAAAAAAAAAAAAAGAGTCAGATGCTTAATTGACTGAGCCACCCAGGCGCACCCCTGTTCTATTTTTTGTTGACTTCCTGAAGAACACTTTTTTATAAGGAAGGAAAAGAAGTGCTGTTTATGATTTTCAGTATTTCAGAAAAAAATGTGTTCTATCTCTTGACCTAGAGATTTACTTTGTGCTTGTAGTGGTTATACTTACATATTTGACTAAATAACTCATACTCTTAGGATAAAATAAATAAATATAAATAAAATAAATATAAAATAACACCTAGATTTAAACTGGATCTGAATTAGCAGATTTTGGCCAAATGACTGCAAAACAAAAGTGCTTAAGAGAGTTTTATAATAACTAAGTCATTCAAATTAGTATTCTAATAAAAGGTAAAAACCCCTTTTTAACAGGTACATGTTTAACATGTACATGACCTCTCACTGCAGAGAGGTCTGCATCTGATGATGAATCCTTCAAAGGGGCTCTACTCCTAAACAACAGACAAGAGAAAATAAAATGATTATTCCCTGGGATTCTGTGAGACCACTAGCTCCAAGTTTCCTTCCTGCTTCAATGATCACATTTCCTCCCTCTCTTAAAAATTTCTTCAGGACTCCACTTAACCCACTGCTCTTTCTACTCTATGCTTTTTCCCTGTATGGCTTGATATTTAATGATCTTTTCTTGACACCCTTGGGTTTTCCAGGCCAGGTCCAGTTTATAAATATTGCCCCAGCTTCAATATTAAGGGCACATCCTACTCACTCTCATAAATGTTCAAGTTTGTATGATAAATTCAAGTAATTTTAAGTAAATGATAAATATGGTCACCCTGCCCATATACCCCCCACACACCTCAAAACTAAGATGGTCTAAAACGGGACCCATCATCTTCTGCTCAAGATCTGATCCCTTTTATGTACATCTTATATTGATAAATGGCACCACCACCTATCCATAAGGCAAAGCCAGAGATCTCAGATGGGGCAGGGAGAAAGAAAGCAAGATCACTCCCAAGTTATCCAGTTCTACAGTCTTTATCTTTGAGTAAGACATCTCTCCTTCATTCCTACTGCCACTACCTCAGTTCTTATCACCATCACATCTCACCCAGATGATTACAAAACCTCCCAGTTTCCCTGCACTTAAACAGTTGGCTTCCTTGCCCAACTATCATTCCATCGAAACATAAGGAGGGTCTATGTCTTGTTAATCTATCACTGGCACCTAGCACATTAACATGTAATAGATGCTCAATTAATGTTTATTAAATGAATGACTGAAAGCTTTTCATGGGGGGGGGGGGGGGGAGAACGCCCGTAAATTTAGTTTAGACAGACATGCTCAAGAAAAGTCAAGGATCATTTTTATAAGGAGATCAACTGACACAAGATGAACTAACCAGAAAACATACAAGTGCTAAACTGCATGATATTTTCTGTGGGGGCATTAGCAATGTTAGAGAATGGGAGTCATGTCTGCAGAAATAAACATCTCCAGAAAAATAAGGCTTATAGTAAACAAAGAATAACATTTTCTATTCATCCTATGTTAGGCTTTACATGTGATATCTAATTATAGATCCCTAAAACAACCTTAAGAGAAATATATCAGTCCCCATTTTTCAAATGTGTAAACTGAAATCCAGATAAGTGATTTATCCAGGGTCATACAGCCTGGAAAAAGTGGAGTTAGAATTTGAAGCTCTGGTTCCAAAGCTCCAATTTTTCCCAGTTTCTCTTATTGATCTTCTTAATTTTTACATTCTGTGTTTCCCTGAAAACTTTACTCTTTTGTTCCTTACCGCATAGTGTGAGCAAGGTGGTTTGCCACAATGGTAAAAATACACAAATATACTATACATATATTAGGAATATATACAATGCTTTGCTGGTAATGTTTAACAACCTGATCTCCAGGGAGGGGAAAAGCCATGATCTGTTGCATTTACTGAGGTCCATGGCATAAATACCATACCTTCCATGGCTGATTTCAAACTACCAATGTGCCTTACCAACTGCAGAGTCAAGAAGAGATGTGCAAACTGGGCTCTTGACAGTCAGGGCAAGTCAGCTCTAGCAGACCACTGGGTATCTACAGGGCCATAATCTCCTATCTCAAATTCTGAGATCTAAAAACCTCTAAAAAGTAAACAGTTTCTTGCCTTCATCTGGCAGCAAAACATGACCTGAACTGATAGGAATCTATTTATAGTCATTATTCTAGTTGGCATAAACAACCAAACTCTTTGATGAAGAAATATTAATGTGTATGATTACACAGTGCTGACACAGAACAAGCAGAGGGTATTTTATAATATTATGTACCTTATATGACCTTTCTGAGGTCCAAATGTTTCTGAGTTCTGAAACATGTGTGTTAAGCTCTGGAGTCACACATAGGGTCTTGTATGTCATGCCTGGGGAATTGACTTTATCTTGAAAATGATGGGAATGATAGAAGAGTTTTAATCATGGGACTGACATGATTAGGTTACTGCTAGAAGCATTCAATGCTGATAATTATGGGTAAGGCAGATTGAGGGACGGGGTAATCAAGGTCAGAAAAACTAGTAAAGATGTTTAACTATATATTGGAAAACTTGAGAAATTATTAATTCAGTAGAGCAAGTGATAGAAGTAGAAGGAAAACTCGACAGATTAAAAAAAAACACTGATAAGACTTAGTGGCCAATTAGATATGGGGAAGAGGGGATGGAGTCTAGGTGAATTCAGATTAGATGTGAAGGGCAGAGTAGACAGTGTTATCACTCATTACAGTAGGTAGTATGGAGGAAAAGCATCATAATGCTGTTGCTTTGTTTTGTTTTAGGAGTATAGAACCCAGAAAAAGAGGTAAATTGATGGTAATCAGAAAGTTACCAGAAGCCTAAAGAAACACTAGCGTTCACTAAGAGACTGGAATGTAGTATATGCTCAATAAACAATAGCTATTGTTTTTTCATCCAGATTATAGCACTGTTCATAAGAAACATGAAAGCCATTGTTTGTCATTATGATCAAAGTAATAATTTAAAGTACAACCATCCCTTGTCTGAAAGTGACAGAACTCTAAAATGAAAGAATCTGGAAAGGTTTTTGTTATGTAACCACTGAGTCCAAAGATCCACTAGCAGCACATGCAGCTAAAGGGAAGAACTTGGGAAGGCCTACTACCTATCAGTCAGGTGTTTCTCTAGTGTTTCAGTAGTAATGACATTTTTTATTTATTGATCGTTAAAATTCAAATTAAACATCTTCTGAATACCCACTATGTGTCAGGTCAAGTGGTGGATACCAAGGATGCAAAAATGACTGACTAGATCATGGCCCTCCTCTCAAGAAGCTCAGAGTCCAGTAAGAGAGAAAAACAAATACATATGATTAATATGCAGCATAATAAATGTAATGACAAAAGCTAAAAACTATGTAAGTGATTCCAGATAACACAACTAAGCCGTTCTTCTCCTAGGGTGGGACATGAATCAGGGCAAATTGCCAAGCTGCTAAGGCAAGGGTTAGCAATGTATGGGCCACAGGCCAAATTCAGTCCCACTGCCTGTTTTTGTCCAGCCTTCAAGCTAAGAATGGTTTTTACATATTTAAATGGTTTTTAAAAACTCAAAAGAATATTTCTTAACACATGAAAATCATATGAAATTTCAATGTCATAGTTTTATTGGAATACAGCCATGCCCATTTGTTACACATTATCTATGGCTGCTCTTCAATGGCAGGGTTGAGTAGTTGAGGTAAAGACCATCTTGTTCCCCAAACCTAACATATTTAGTATTTAGCTCTTCATAGAAAAAAATTGTCAATTGTAATCTGAGACTGCATTTTAAGGGCACGTAGGGTCTGTGTGGGGGAGTCTCGGGTGCTGTCCCTCATCACAGAAGGACCCCATCAACTTTTACACACAGTAGAGACCTGGTACACTTAGAAAGTGGAGAGCCAAGAATGTAGTGAAGCTGCTTGGGTGGGGAAGGTGAGAGGAAGAAAAGAAATAAAAAATAGTGTTTACTTTGCACTTACCAGGTTCAAAAGAGTATTTGTTGAGCTACAGTATTAAAAAAAAAAAAAAAAAAGAATGAAATAGAAAATAAATAAAAAACGAGAGGGTGGGTATGGTCCCAATCCTCCAGGAGGTCACTGCCTCATGAGCCACACAAACTTTCTACAATTAAACTTTCAGAGTTGCTTCTTAGTTCCAAATCAGCTCTTCAGGCTCACCTGTCCTCTCTTCCCAGGGGCTCTAGCTGTTTGCCTTTTTCTATGAGGCAGCAAGGTCCAGTGGGAGAACGCAGACCTGGAAGTTGGGCCTGTGTGATCTAGCTTTGTGATCTAAGAAAACTGATCCTCAGAGACTGAGGATAATAGCCACTAATACTCAGTTTTAAAAAACATTCTTCAAAAGCAGAGACTGGCAAACTGTGGCCCAAATTTGCTCTGCTGCCTATTTTGTAAATAAAGTTCTACTCGAACACAGCCACATCCACAAGTTTCTGTACAGTCTATGGCTGTTTTTGCTGTAAGTCAGAGCTGAATATTACAACAGAAACTGTATGGCTTGTCAAGTCAAAAATACTTGGTCCTTTACAGAAAAAGTTTGTTGATCTCTGTTCAAAAGGATACAGTTATTAGAGAGAAATGAGCTTCGTTCAGAAAGCCTGATTTTCTTTCCTAGAGAACAACAACCTGCAGGCTGCATGCAGTTCATCAAATTCCCTTCACTTCTTCAGTCTTTCTAGAAATTAACCACCACTTACGCCTAATCGTACTAGGATATAAATTAGTTACCATACCACTAGTCTCACTGGGACCTTAACACATAGTGTCTGCTAGACTGGGATTTCTCAACACCCACAGCCTGGGAACAGCGCTGCAAGGCCAGATATCTGTGAATCAGCAGATTCTCCCCCAGTCCTAGGCATCGAGGCTCACTTCCCTCTGCAGTGCTCATAGTAGAAGGCACCTGCCCTCGGGGACAACGCCAAAATCTTGAAATGACTGAGGTGAATATAATCTTCCAAAACACTCATTTTAAAAGCATGGATCTTTCTTGAACCAGGCAGGCTGCCAAACCACAGGTATGAATTATGATACACAGCAACTACTACAGGAAACCAAATTCTCTGGACTAAAGGAAGCATCAGGGCTAGAATGGACAGGCAAAAAGGAATGGGTAAGAGTATATAATCCATATGGTTAGACTTATTAGACTAAAACAAAAGATGAAATACCATTAAAAGTCATGTTTTCAAAGACCATTTCACTCTCAGCAAATGCTTAGGTTATGTCTTGTGAAAGTGGATTTAGAGGCACCTGGGTGGCTCAGTCAATTAATAGATGACTCTTGATCTCGGCTCAGGTCATGATCCATGGTCTGTGAGACCGAGTCCCATGTTGGGCTCTGCGCTGACAGTGCAGAGCCTGCTTGGGATTCTCTCTCTCCCTCTCTCCCCTTCTCCTGTTTTCTCTCTCAAAATAAATAAACCTTAAAAAACTGTGTACACAACAGAAATGCAATTTTGTGATGTGTTATATATTCTCACAGAATCATATCAAAATGCTCACAATGACCGTGATGTGATTGTGATTTTTATATTCTTATCTAACTTTTCTGTATTCTCCAATTTTCTATAATAAGCAATGTCTTTCTTTTTCAGTCCATGGAACAGTGGGATTGCAAAGATCCATGCAGAAGTCTAATAACTATCTCAAGCTCAACACAGGTCAAACTTAACTCCTGATTTTATCCCCAAATACTATACCCATGGCCCTCCCAATTGTATCTGAAAACCACTCCATTCTTCTGGCTGTGCAGAATAAAATAAAACTGGAACTATCTTGGGGCACCTGGGTGGTTCAGCCGGTTGAGCATCCGACTTCAGCTTAGGTCATGATCTCGCAGTTCGTGAGTTTGAGCCCCGCGTCGGGCTCTGTGCTGACAGCTCGGAGCCTGGAGCCTGCTTTAGATTCTGTGTCCCCCTCTCTCTCTGCCCCACCTCTGTCTCTCTCTGTCTTTCAAAAATGAAAAAACACAGAAAAAAAATTTAATAAAAAAAACCTGGAACTGTCTTTTGACTACCCTCTTTCTCTCAAACGCCACATCTAATCCATCTGAAAATCTTATCAATTTATACTTCAAAAATATATCCAAATATGGTCATTTCTCATCAACTCCACAGCTACTCCCCTGGTCCAAGCCAACATTATCTCTTGCCTGGATTTCTACAATATTCTACTAGCTACCCTGCTTCTTCCTTCACATCCTGTGGTCTATCTACATTACATATACCAGAGAGAATTAGATTGTGTCACTCCTCTGTTCAAAATCCTGCAGTGCCTCCCCAGGTATTCTAAGTCCAAGGCCTGAAAATGAGAGGGAGTCTGAGAAACCACAAGAATAGGTTTTTAAAACTTGTCAAATCATCCACGAAAACCAAGAAACCAGATAGCAGAGCAAAAAAACCATGAAAAACATTTAAAATAAAATTAGGTGACAAAGTTGCCCTACAGACCCCAAAATACAAGTGGTTGGAAACAATAACATAATGGTAATACCTACATGAAATGAGTGGGAGGAAGGAGAAGGTAGCAACAGGGCATCGAAAAGACATTTACAAGACTGACCCTTGAACAACATGGCATTTAGGGTTGCTGATGTCCACGCACTTGAAAATCCTTGTATAATTCTTTACTTTTGTTAAGTAATTTCTATGCCCGATGTGGAACTTGAACTCATGATTCCTGAGATAAAGAGTTACATGCTCTACCAACTGAGCCAGCCAGGCATCCCTCTTGTATAACTTTGGCGTTCCCCAAAACTGAACTACTAATAGTGTGTTGACAGGAAGAGTTACTGATAACATAAAAAGTCAATTAACACGTATTTTGTACATTATATGTAGTTTATACTGTAAAGTGATACAATAAGGTAGGCTAGAGAAAACAATGTTATTTAAAAAAATTTTTTTTAAATGTTTATTTATTTTTGACAGAAAGAGACAGAGTGTGAACAGTGGAGGGGCAGAGAGAGAGAGAGGGAGATGCAGAATCAGAAGCTGGCTCCAGGCCCCAAGCTGTCAGCACAGAGCCGGACGCCAGGCTTGAACTCATAAACTGCGAGATCACGACCTGAGCTGAAGTCAGATGCTTAACCGACTGAACCTTCCAGGAACCCCTAGAAAACAATGTTATTTTAATAATCACAAGAAAGAAAAAATGCACTATTTATGATACTGTAAGTTTATTCATCTATGAATTATCTATCAATACCTACATCAATATCATCGTACATGATATAAAACACTGTAGATATTATACGTATTTCTAACATTAGCCATCAAAAAATGAAAATATGTACAGTCTCTAAGTCTGTGGGCATAATTTTTGGTAAAACTTAACTTTTTTTTATGTTTATTCATTTTTGAAAGACAGAGAGAGACAGAGCACAAGCAGGGGTGGGGCAGAGGGGGGGGGGGGGGGACAGAATCTGAAGAAGGCTCCAGGCTCCGAGCTGTCAGCACAGAGCCTGATGTGGGGCTCAAACTCACGAATCATGAGATCATGACCTGAGCCGAAGTTGGATGCTCAACCGACTGAGCCACTCAGGCACCCCAAAACTTAACTTTTTATAATAGATTTGTATATATTTTATGACAGTAAATGATAAAAGACTAGTACCTATATATCTTATGCACATGACATACCTTACTTTTTATTTTTTTTTCAATATCTCCAGGCCACATGGTTTGTCTGAGAATTTTTTCAAGTTGTCACAAATCTCCCAAAATTTTCCCAATATATCATTGAAGAAGTCCATGTATTAGTGGATGTGCACATTTCAAACCCATGTTACTCAAAGATCAACTGTACTTTGAAAATTACACCAGATCTATTTTAGAATATAGTTGAAACTGGGAGGGGTGTCACCCAAATCTGAAGATGAGTACAAAGGTTAAGTTCTGAAAGGAGTCAGAGAAGGCTGGGAAACATGAACTCTTGAAACCAACCAGCCAAGGAGCCATAGCTCCTTTCCAGGACAGGGCACCGCACTAAACAGAAAGTTCTAAGAGTAGAGTCAGAATAGGGTCAGAGACAAAGGAATGAGAAGATTGAGAATATGATTGAGAATAGGGCAGAGAGCCAGGAAATATCAAAAAGTAAACCACCACATTATTTAAAATCTTCCAAAGAAAAACAGAAAGAGATCTGTGAAATATATAAACATATCTTGAACTATTACTCCTTGAAAATTTCAAGAAAACTATTTTCATGTACAAATGGACAAAAAAAGTTAAGATCAAATCTCATACAAAGTTCTTATAAGAAAAAACAGAATGAGAATAACATCCCTATGGATATGAAAAACAACCAAAAAAACCAGCTCAAAAACATACTAGAATTATAACTTACCGTTTCATTTTTTTAATTTTTTATTTTTGAGAGACAGAGTACAAGTGGGGAAGGAGCAGAGAGAGGGAGAGAGAGGATCCAAAGTAGGCTATGTGCTGACAGCAGAGAGACTGATGTGAGGCTCGAACTCACAAACTGTGAGATCATGACCTGAGCAGAAGTTGAATGCTCAATTACTGAGACACCCAGGTGCTCCTATAACTTAGTATTTTAAAACAAGCTAAAAGACATTAAGACAATGATACAAGACATGCAATAACAACATAAATCATAATTATAATAATTCAGAAATGAAGTGCTAGAACTCAGGAAAAAATCAGAAATGAAAAAAATCATTTCATAAATGAAGACTAAGCTTGAAGGAAGGCAAGAGTTATTAACTCAATACAACAGATACCCTTAAAAGAAGTTAAAAGTGAAATAGAATAATGCCTTAAAAGAGTTCAATGTTTTCCATTTTAAAATAATTTTATATCCTGGGAGCACCTGGGTGGCTCAGTTGGTTGGGTGTCCAACTTTGGCTCAGGTCATGATCTCACGGTTCGTGAGTCCAGGCCCTGTGTCAGGCTTGGTGCTGACAGCTCAGAGCCTGGAGCCTGCTTCGGATTCTGTATCTCCCTCGTCCATCTGCCTCTCCCCTGTTTGTGTGTGCTCGCTCTCTCTCTCTCCCTTGAAAATAAACATTAAAAAAAATTAAAAAATAAATAAAATGATTTTATATCCTGGGACCTTACTGAATTTATCAGTTCTAGTAGTTTTTTGGTGGAGTCTTTCAGGTTTCCTACATATAATATCATGTCATCTGCAAATAGGGAAAGATTAACTCCTTTTTAACCAATTTGGATGCCTTTTCTTTTTGTTGTCTGACTGCTGAGGCTAGGACTTCCAGTACTATGTTAAATAACAGCGGTGAGAGTGGACATTCCTGTCTTGTTCCTGACCACAGAGGAAAAGCTCTCAGTTTTTCCCCATTGAGTATAATGTTAGCTATGGGTTTTTCATATATGGCCTTTATTTGTTGTGGTATGTTCCCTCTAAAGCCTACTTTGTTGAGGGTTTTTTTTATCATGACTGTATAGTGTTCTTTGTCAAATGCTTTTTCTGTGTCCATTGAAAGGATATGGTTCTTATTCTTTATTAAGTGGTGTATCACACTGATTGATTTGTGATTACTGAGGCACCCTTGCAGTCTAAGAGTAAATCCCACTTGATCTTGGCAAATGATTTTTTTTAACGTATTGTTGGATTCTGTTTGCTAATATTGTATTGAGATTTTTGCAATTATGTTCATCAGAGACATTGGCCTATAGTTCTCTTTTTAAGTGGTATCTGTATCTGGCTTTGGTATCAGAATAATGTTGGACTCAGAGAATGAACTCAGAAGTTTTCCTTCCTTTTCTATTTTTTGAAATAGTTCGAGAAGAATAGGTATGAACTTTTCTTTAAATGTTTGGCAGAGGGGTGCCTGGCTGGCTCAGTCAGAAGAGCCTGTGACTCTTGATCTTGGAGTTGTGAGTTTGAGCCCCACATTGGGTGTAGAGATTATTAAAAATAATAAATAAACTTTAAAAAATTTTTAAAAATAAGTGTTTAGTGGAATTTGCCTGTGAAGCCATCTGGTCCTGGATTTTTGTTTGTTAGGAGTTTTTTGATTACTTAATTTCTTTACTGGTTATCAGTCTACTCAAGTTTTCTATTTTTTCCTGTTTCAGTTTTGGTAGTTTATATATTTCTAGGAATTTATCCATTTATCCATTTCTTCCAGGTTGTCCAATTTGTTGGCATATAGTTTTCATAATGCTGTCTTATGATTTTTTATTTAAAAATTTTTTTAACGTTTTTATTCATTTTTGAGAAAGACAGAGCACTAGTGGGGTAGGGGCAGAAAGAGCGGGAGACACACAGAGCTGTCAGCACAGAGCCAGATGTGGGGCTCAAACCCACGAACCGTGAGATCATGACCTGAGCTGGAGTAGGATGCTTAACCGACTGAACCACCCAGGCACCCCGTGATTGTTTTTATTTCTATTATTTTTCTATTATTTTTTAGTTTCTATATCATTTATTTCTACTCTAATCTTTATTACTTCCCTCCTTCTGCTGGTTTTAGGTTTTGGTTGTTTATTTGAGATTTTTCTTGCTTGTTGAAGAAGCCCTGTATTATTATAAATTTCCCTCATAGAGGCCCTTGCTGCATACCAGAGTTTTTGGACCATTGTGTTTTCATTTTCACTTGTTTCCATGTACTTCTTAATTTCTTCTTAGATTTCCTAGTTGATCCATTCATTGTTCAGTAGCATGTTATTTAACTTTCACGTATTTGTGGTCTTTCCAGATTTTTTCTCGTGGTTGACTTCTAGTTTCATAGTGTTGTGGTCAGAAATTATGCATGGTATGATTTTGATCTTCTTTAATTTGTTGAGGTTTTGTAAGCTAATATGTGATCCATTCTGGAGAATGCTGCATGTGCACTTGAAAAGAATGTGTATTCTGCTGTTTTAGGATAAAATGTTCTGAACATATCCATTAGATCCATCTGCTCCTGTGTGTCATTCAAAGCCATTGCTTCATTGTTTTGTAGTTAGGTGTCATTGTTTCGTATTTAGATGTCATTGATGTAAGTGGGGTGTTACTATTACTGTATTATTATCAATTAGTTTATGTTTGTTGTTAACTATTTTATGTATTTGGGTGCTCCTATGTTCGTTCAGTGCATAAATATTTATAACTGCTATATCGTCTCACTGGATTGTCCTCATTTTTATTATATAGTGTCCTTTGTTGTCTCTTGTTACAATCGTTTTAAAGTCTACTTTGTCTGACATAGTATTGCTACTCTGGCTTTCTTTTGACATCCATTTGCATGCTAGATGTTTCTCCATCCATTCACTTTCAATTTGCAGGTGTCTTAGTATAAAATTGGTCTCTTATAGCCAGGATATAGATGGGTCTTGTTTTTTTATCCATTCTGTTACCCTGTGTCTTTTGATTGAAGTGTTTAGTTCATTTACGTTCAAAGCAATTATTGATATATATGTATTTATTGCCATTTTATTACTTGTTTCATGGTTGTTTCTGGAGATTGTCTCTGATCCTTTCATGTCTTTCATTCTTTCATGTTTGCCGATTTTCTTTAGTGATATATTTGGATTTATTTCTCTTTATTCTTTGCATATTTGTTAGTGGTTTTTGATATATGGTTACCATTTGGTTTGTATACAGCCTCTTCTGTATATAGCAGTCTATATTAAGATGGAGGTCATTTAAGTTTGAACCTATTCTTTTCTCCTCCCTCCCCATATTTTAGGTATATGTTATTATACTTTATACCTTTTTTTGTGAATTCCTTATTTTCTACAGAAATATTCATTTTTACTGCTTTTGTGTTTCCTACCTCTGTACTGCTGCTTTTAGCCTCTCCTTTCCACTCAAAGAGTTCCTTTTAATATTTTTTGCAAAGCTGGTACTTAGTGGTCATGAACTCCTTCAGCTTTTGTCTGGGAAACTCTTTATCTCCCCTTCTATTGTGTATGATAGCATTGCTGGATAGAGTATTCTTGGCTGCAGATTTTTTCCATTTCACACTTTGAATATATCATGCCATTCCCTCTGGCTTACAAAGTTTCTACTGAAAATTCTCCTGCTAGCCTTATGGGTTTTCCCTTGTAAGTTAATGACTTCTATTGTCTTGCTGCTTTAAAGGTTTTTTTTTTAGCACTATATTTTGTGAATTTAATTACATTTTGTTTTGGTGTGGGTCTTTTGCCAACAGAATTTTCCCTGGGCCCAGGGCCGAAGTTAGCAAGCTTGGAGTGGGCAAGTACTCAGGAAAACTCTTGGGCATGGCACACTGCTAGTAGGTGAGATACAAATGCCTCTTACTGGTGGCTCTGTGTTTATCCTGGGGGGTAAGGGAGGAAAATGGTGCCTGCCAGCTCCCTCATTTTCAGTAAAGTCCCCCAACATGTTCTGAAATCAGTATGAACAGATCTGTCTCCTGTTTGCCCCCCCCCCCCGCCGCTCCCCCACATTGTGTAAACTGCCTTTTTTATGTTCCCTCTCCATCCAGGCTGCTGTCTTTTTAAGGGCAGCAACTGAGCTATTGCTCACCCTCCTGGCTCACTCTGTGCTGATTCAGCAGACTTTTAAAACTCCAGGCTCCAAGTACCACTGGTTTTATAAACACATGGAATTCAGCCCCTCTGGTTTTTAAAGCCAAATATTTTAGGGATTTGTCTTCCCATGTGAGCTCCCTGGTGCAAGGGCCCATTTCTCTGCCCTCTCCATGCACACAGCTCCCACCCTCTTGCGGGCAGCCTCCCTCTGCCTTTCTGACCTTCCTAACCTTTCAGCTGCAGCTTCTTCTCTATGTTTAGCTGTGGAGTTTGTTTTGCCAGTCTTCAGATCACTCCAGTTTGTTACGCTGGATGTGGAGGGTATCTAGTTGAAAATGTGGGACAGAGTGAGCTTGGGGGTCCTTTTACCCCGCCATCTTCCCAAGCTCCTCCAAAGAAAGCATTCTTTACATTTTTTTCCCCAAGTATATGTTGACAGAGTACATGATCTAACCAAGAATAAATATTTGCTTTAAAACGGCCAACGTCAAGATGTAATCCAGTGGGACTTCAAAAGAAAAAATCCACTGAGCACCTAGGCAAAATAAGCATGTGACTTATAGTAGAAAAATAAAGTAATAAAGAATAAGAATCAAAATTAGATTATCAGACTTTACAACATCAAAACTTTTTGCCAGCGATTAAACATGCACATGGAAGAAAACTGAGCCAAGAACTTTAGATCTAGAAAAACTGACTTTCATGTACAAATGACATAGAACAGCTGTTATCAAAGTTAATCAGAGAATATTATTTCTATGGACACTTTCTGAAAAAGCTACTAGAGTGCAAGTCAACAAACTTTTTCTGTAAAAGACTGGATAACAACTATCTGAGGCTATCAAGGCACAGTCTCTGTTGCACATCCTCTTCTTCCAACCCCTGTACTAGAAAATGAGTTTCAGACAACCAAAATAGTTAGGGGGCACTGACAAAGGACTGGGATAGCCTCACCAGACAAAAGTAGTAAAATAACATTTTCTGCTAAAAGAAACTAGGGCATATTAAAGAAATGGCTCATTCCTGATCTGAGCTGAGCCTGTAATATCTTCTCATACCAATAGCTAGGAAATTATGAGACACTCCCATGGTCATGGCAAAAGTCTGCAGGAGCCAATCTGAAGAAGCTTCTAGTGGGCCAGAGATGGGGCAATTTGAACTTTAACAAAAATAATAATTTACAACAGAATGAAATCTCAAGTTAGTCTCTTGGAAAGATATGAAAAGGAATCGACTCATTATCTTGAAAACTACCAAATAAAGGTTAAGAATCAAGTATTTATCATGACTTTTCCCTATGTGGACCATAAACCCAGGTAACCAAATAGTAGATGGAGGGATGTATCTCCTTATAAAAATTTTTCAAATAATATATAGAAAAGAAATCAGAATTAGATTATCAAAATTTTGCAAGGTCAAACAAACTGATGAATCTAGGCACTGAGGATTAATGGCTGGTAAAATCACAAAAGGTAAGACAACTATGCATAACAGCCTTGCCAAATCAAATCTTGAGTATGATTAAGCCTCTGGATTCAGCTACCAATTTGTATGAAACACAGAATTAAGAATAATATGTTGGATAATCAGCAGTCCAATTGCAAAAGTTTTGCAATCAGCAAAATTCAGATTATACATAATTTTACTAGCAAATAACCTGGGCTCTTCAAAAAACAGCGTATGGTAATGATAGAAATTGAGCATTGGAAATCTATAGATTAAAAGGAATTTAAATACACGTCAGATTATTTTTGATGGGTAAAACTATAGTATATAGGGATGTGTATTTGGATGATAAAACTATAAAGAAACATCAGGAAGTGATTTCTAAAAGTATCAGATTAGTGCATAGTTTTGGGGAAAGTATGAGATTTGAGATTAGGATACCTAGAAAGGCTTCTAGATGGACTGGCATAGTTCAATTTCTTGACATGGATGGTAGTTATAAGGGTGTTTGCCTTATTAAAATTCATTAAACTGATTTTTATTTTATTTAATTAATTTAGAGTGTGCACGTGACAGCAGGAGAGAGGAGAGAGACAATCTCAAGCAGGTTCCACGCCCAGCACAGGGCCCAATGTGGGGGCTTGATCTCACAACCATGAGATCATGACCTGAGTGGAAATCAAGAATTGGACGCTTAACTGACTGAGACACCCAGGTGCCCCAAAACTAATTTTTTTTAATGTTTGTTTTTGAGAGACAGAGTGCGAGCAGGGGAGGGGCAGAGAGAGAGAGGGAGACAGAATCTGAAGCAGGCTCCAAGCTATGAGCTATCAGCACAGAGCCTGATGTGGGGCTCAAACCCACAAATTGTGAGCTCATGACCTGAGCTGAAGTCAGATGCTTAACCGACTAAGCCACCCAGGCGTCCCCCTAAAACTAATATTTAAATAGTCCTTACAGTGGTCGTAACCTAATCTGACTTCTACACTCTCTTACGTCCACTCTGTTTCAGCCCCACTGACTTTATTGTGATTGCTTACCTAGGCTAGGTATGCTCCTCACTGGTGTTTTTATAGTGGCTGTTTGCTCTGCCTGGAATATTCTTTCCCCAGATATCCATTTGGCTAACTCCTTCACCTCCAAGATATCCTTAAATCTCACCTTCACGAGGAATACTCTGATCACTCTATGTAATATTATAACCTGCCCCTCAAAACCCCTTGGTCCATGGGACACCTGCTGGTTCAGTCAGTAGAACATGTGACTCTTGATCTTGGGGTTCCAAGTCTGAGCACCCACAATGGGGGTAGAGATTACTTAAAAACTTTTTTTAATTTAAAAAGTCCCCTCATTATTTATCCCCTTTATCTCCTCTGATTTTTCTTTTTCCACAGCATTTATAAATGCTACTATCCTAATACACGATTTTCCTATTTAGTACAGTTTTTGTTTTTTGTTTTTTTCTCCTTCCACTAGATTGTAGGCTCCATGAGGGCAGCAATTTTTTTGTATTTTGTTCACTTGCTCTTGCTCTCTCATAGGTCTCTGCTAGAAGTATCACCTTACCAATGAGGACCTCCCTACTATTCCTATATCCCAGCTCTTGGCAACAACCTATCTTCTGCTTTATTTTTCTCTAAAGTACTCATTACCATCTGACAAACTAGGCATTTAACTTGCCTATGTTTTAATGGATTGACTCTCAAATGCTAATATAAGTTTCATGAAGAAAGGGCTTATTTTTATTTGTTTTGTATGTTTTGTTAACTGCTATAACCCTAATGCAATGGGTACTCAATGGGTACTCAACATATTAAGTGAACAAATAGTCTTTATTATGTTTCAGTAGTTTTTTCTTATTCCTTAACAGTTTGTATTATGAATGACAATTGAATTTTACCAAGAGCCTTCCAGCATTAAATAATATGATCATTTGGTTTTAATTTATTGACGTAATGAATGATGTTAACAGATTTTTCTGATATGAACCATTCAGTTTTGAAATAAAATTAGTCATAAAAACTTATCAATCTTTAATACACTGCTGAATTCTGCTTACTAATATTTTACTTATGACTTTATGATTTATGATTGTAGCATCAATATGGGAAGAAAACTCTGAGGTTTTCTTTTCTATAATTTCTACTGGGTTCTGACATTAAATCATAGTTTCATAAAGTGAACAGGGGAGTTTTCCATCTTTTTCTATGACCTAAACTAGTTTATTTTTTTTTTATTTAAAAAAAAATTTTTTTTAACGTTTATTTATTTTTGAGATAGAGAGAGAGCATGAACGGGGGAGGGCCAGAGAGAGAGGGAGACACAGAATCCAAAACAGGCTCCAGGCTCTGAGCTGTCAGCACAGAGCCCGACGCGGGGCTTGAACTCACAAACCGCAAGATCATGACCTGAGCCGAAGTCGGATGCTTAACCGACTGAGCCACCCAGGCGCCCCTGACCTAAACGAGTTTAAATAGCATTGGACTCATCTGTGCTCTAAAAGTTAGAAACAATTCTAACTTTTGAATCATCTGTGCCTTTTATTTATTTAAAATAAATTTGGGGGGGGGGGCACCTGGGTGGCTCAGTCGTTTAAGTGTCCAACTTCGGCTCAGGTCATGAACTTACAGTTCGTGAGTTCAAGACCTACATCAGGCTCTGTGCTGACAGCTCAGAGCCTGGAGCCTGCTTCAGATTCTGTGTCTCCCTCTCTCTCTGTTCCACCCCTGCTGGAGCTCTGCCTCTCTCTCTCTCTCTCTCAAAAATAAAGATTAAATTTTTTAAAAAATAATAAATTAAAAAAATTTAAAAATAAGAAAAAAATTTTTAATGTTTATTTGTGTGAGAGAGAGACAGACAGAGACAAAGCATGAGTGGGGGAGGGGCAGAGAGAGAGAGGGAGACACAGAATCTCAAGCAGGTTCCAGGCTCTGAGCTGTCAGTACTGAGCCCAACACGGGGCTCAAACTCATGAACTATGAGATCATGACCTGAGCCAAAGTCAGATCCTTAACTGACTGAGCCACCAGGCACCCCACATCTATGCCTTTTAAAATGTTTTCCTTAATCACCTTTTCAATCTCTCAGAGACTAATCAACCTATTTAAGTTCTCCATCTATCCTGAAAAATCAGCTATTACCTCTGGGCTTTCAATTTACTACAAAGATACTCTTTCATAGCATTCACATATAATTCTTTTAATTTCTTTTTTTTTTATGTTTTATTTATTTTTGAGAGCAAGAGAGACAGGGAACGAGCGGGGGAGGGGCAGAGAGAGGGAGACACAATCTAAAGCAGGCTCCAGGCTCTGAGCTATCACCACAGAGCCTGATGTGGGGCTCGAACCCACAGACTGTGATATCATGACCTGAGCTGAAGTCGGACGCTCAACCGACTGAGCCATCCCTCTTTTAATTTCTTTCACATCTGTATTATGTCTCCTTTTTCATCCTTTAGGTGATATATGTTTACTCCCTTATATACCTTCATGATATTGCAAAGGGTTTACCTTTTTATTGACCATTTCAAATAATCAATTTTCATTTTTGTTTCTCCTTTCTACTATTTTTCTCTGTTTTATTAATTTCAGCTTTTCCCTGCATTGACTTTAGGATCCAGTAGTCAATCCTTATCCACCAGGGATAAGTTCCAAGACCCTCAGTGGATGCCTGAAAACACTGACAGTACTGAACCGTGTGTGTGTGAACACACACACACTATGTTTTCTACCTATGATAAAGTTTAATTTATAAATTAGGCACAATAAGAGTTTAACAATAACTGAAAATAAAATAGAATAATTGTTACAATGTATATATATGTTATGTGAACGTGGTCTCTCTCTCAAAATATTAGATTGTACTGTATTCACCCTTCTTGCAATGATGTGAAGATGATAAAAAGCCTATGTGATGAGAAAGTGAGGTGAGTGATACAACATTGTAACCAGCATCAGGCTACAATTGACCTTCTGATGACATGCCAAAAGGATTATCTGCTTCTAGACTGTGGTTGACCAGCAAAACTGTAGGCAAGGGTGGGGGCTACTGCACTGCTTTGCGTATGATACCACTGTCCTAAATTCCTATATGATTTGAGTCTGATTGTAACCCTATTCTTTACCACTTATCAAGACAAACCAACTGATTCATAGGCAAGAAGATCTTATTATTTAAGAACAAAGGAGGGTCTCTTTAGAAAGGGTAATGGGGCTTAAATAGCATTCAACTGGAGGTTCCATGGGTTGAAAACTAAACTATGGCTAAAGAAGAAAAGTAACTACCTAATATAGGCTTACTGCAACATGTATAATGTGTGTTAGGAATAATGCATTCCTACCCCACCCCTCACCCTCAATATATGTTCCATAAGGGCAGGATTTGTGTCTCATTTGCTGCTGTATCTCAAGTGCTTACAATGTGCTAAGGAACATAGCAGAAGGTCAATAAATATTTGTTGAATAAATGAATAAACTGGACAAATCTGTTTCTGATTTTTCAGATGAAATCAGCATTTCTAGGTTTAGAATAACAGTTAACACAAGGTCAAGAAAAAAAAAAATAGACTCTCTCTCCTCCCTTGATTACCCTTCCTCTCCTCTATGTCTGGTTATGTCTCAGTCCTTAAGTTCTTTAGGTCCTAGAACATTCTGGGATGAAAGCAGCTCTGTTGTGGTTTTGTCTCTGGTTGTTTTATTTTCCCTATGCAGCAACATCTTGGTGTTTGGCCAGACTTGCATTCTTTGCAAGGAACAGATTTCGTTTCTTTTTTACAGCCTACAAGTAGTTGTGAAAACACTGACACTTTATTTCTCAAAAGTTCACTTATTTGTTCATTCTACTGTGGTCCTCCAGCATGAAATAACAGAACCAAGCTAGTTAAATGTCGGTAATAATTGCCCTTAGCCCATTCTGGATTTCAAGAATAGCATATATGACCAAATATTTAAACACTGCCTAAAATCAAATAGGGTAATCATCAGATTCATTATTAAACCTAAATTTATATTTTCACCTCAAAGGTAAATTACTTTAACATGTTATACTTTAATGAAGACCAAAAAAAAAAAAGACTTTTAGTACTTATAAATAATGAAACTGTGGTTGAATTTCCTTCTAGTGATTTAATTACATAGTTTTATTTATCCCTGATTTGAACAACACGGACAGAGTAATGACACATATTTCAAGATCTTAAACTATCTCACATAACATAAAGTACAAACAGAACTTCAAGAATAGCAACTTCTTTTCAGCATTTAATTAAAATTTTTGTGTATATACTCATGGAACCAACATCCAGAACAAGACAGGGAACATTCTCAGCCTCTAAACTGGCTCTTTTGTGCGACATGCCAGTCAGTACCCATAAGATAAATGGTATTCTACTTATTATATAGATCAGTTTTACCTGATTTTTGACCTTTATACAAATGGAAACTTAAATTATATATTCTTTTGTGTCTAGCTTTTTTTTAAAAAAAATTTTTTTTTTTAACGTTTGTTTATTTTTGAGACAGAGACAGAGCATGAATGGGGGAGGGGCAGAGAGAGAGGGAGACACAGAACTGGAAGCAGGCTCCAGGCTCTGAGCCATCAGCCCAGAGCCCTACGCGGGGCTCAAACTAACGGTCCGTGAGATCGTGACCTGAGCTGAAGTCGGACGCTCAACTGACTGAGCCACCCAGGCGCCCCTGTGTCTAGCTTTTTATGCAAAGCCTATTTGTGAGATTCAACATTTGTGTATCAGCAGTTTGCCCTTAGCCCTTTTTCTTGCAGAGTAGTCTGTAGCTCACTGCGTGAAGATACCACATTATCTGTTCTCCTATTGATAAGCATTTGGTTTTGCTTCCAGCTGTTGGAATAGATTTGATAGGTCAGAAGGTAGGCAGGCATTGTGACAGGGAAAGATAGAATAAAATAGGCAGAGAGGGAAAGGTTAGGACCTAAGGTCCCTGGGTGGGGAAAAACACATATTTTAAAACACTGCTGGGAGCATCTGACCCAGGAGCAAACTCCCTCAGGCCTAAAGTTCCTCTTAAAAATGTAACAGACATCACCTACTCCCCTTCAGGTTCCCCTTAGGAATTTGACAAGCAAAATACCTAACTAAAATAAGTAAATCATAAAACTTACGTTATATGTGAAATGGTAGGACCATAGTCTGACTCCTCACATAATGGAATCAAGTCAATCAGGAATGGACAACCCAGCACCTAAAATTAGCAAGCCAATAAGGGTAGAACCTGAGAAGGAACGAGGGGGAAGGAACGGGGCCGAGAAAACCCCATAAAACAAAGTCCCTTGCCTACAGTTGCGGGCATTCACTTTCGAATGCCCCTTTTCTGTAAAGAGAGCTTTCATACTGTTCTTACTTTCTGATCTTATACTCTAATAAAGTTTTGCCTGCTGATTTTAGTTGTGTTGACCTCTTCATTCTTCAAAGCAGGAGACAACAAACTCTGGTTAAAAAATCCTGCAACAGCATATTTGCTATAACAAGTAGTTTTCCCAAGTGGCTATACTAGTTTACACTCCCACCAACATTAAGAATTCCAGTTGTTTCATATCCTTGCCAACACTATGTATTGTCCAACCATTTAATACTAACCATTGTGGTGCATATGTAGGTGTATCTCACTATGGTTTTAATTTGCATTTCCTATTGACTAATAATGGTAAGCCCACTCTTTTATTTACTTATTTTTTATGCAGAATTAGAATGGTGAAAAGATCTCACTTCATTAATCTATTAAAAAATTATATGCTGGATGAAGGAAAACAGCAGGACTCCTGAAAAGTGGAGAGAAGTGATGCAAGTGATCTTTGAAAGACTTCCTTTTTCTAAGGACCATCTTGCCAGCGCTGAGTCAACCTATGGGACTTTACCCATGTTCTTTAATTTTTATATAGATTCAAGTCCAGTGTTCTTTCATTTCATCCTGAAGCATTTGTTGTAGGCAGATCAACTGCTGACAAGTTCTCTTGCTTTTTATGTGCAAAGATTGTCTCATTTCTTCATTTCTGAAGGGCAGTTTTGGCAGATAAAGAATTCTTAGTTGAGTTCTGCCTTTCAACACTGTGAATATGCATCTCATGCATTCTGGAATCCATGGTTTCTTCTTCTTTTTTTTTCTAAATGTTTATTTATTTTTGAGAGAGAGAGAGCAAGCGGGGGGGGGGGGGGGGGTGGGACAGAGGATCTTCAGCAGGCTCTGCACTGATAACAGAGAGCCCAATGTGTGAGATCATGACCTGAGCCAAAGTCAGATGCTTAACTGACTGAGCCACCCAGGAAACCATGATTGCTAATGAAAAGGAAGCTGTTACTCTTATTAAGAATCCCTTGTAGGCCATGAATCCTTTTCTCTTGCTGCTTTAAAGATTCTCTTTGTCTTCTGAAGTTTGACGATGATGTGTCTATGTGTGGATCTCTTTGGTTTTATCCTACTTGGGAGTTCGATGAACTTCCTGGATGAGTAGTTACATGTTTTTATTTTTTTCTGCTCATTTGGTATCTCTTCTCTTTGTAGGATTCCCATTATGTGTATGTTAATACATTTGATGGTATCCACAGGTGTGTGTGTGTGTGTGTGTGTGTGTGTGTGTGTATACAGACATACATTTTTTTTTTTCTGTTTCTCTGATTGGATAGTAGCAATTAATGTATCTATAAGTTTGCTAGTTTCTTTCTTCTTCTAGTTCAAATCTCTTGGGCCTAATGAGCGAATTTTTCATCTTATTTATTGTCAACTCCAGAATTCCTATCTGGTTTATTATAGTTCCATCTCTTTATTCTTATCCTCTATTTGGTGAAGACACTGTTCTCATACTTTGCTTTAACTTTTCTAAAAAATAATTTTTTTTAATGTTTATTTGTTTTTAAGAGAGAGACAGAGTGCAAGTGGGGTAGGAATAGAGAGAGAGGGAGACACAGAATGTGAAGCATGCCCCAGGCTCTGAGCTGTCAGTATAGAGCCTGATGCAGGACTCGAACTTACCTGAGATCATGTGAGATCATGACCTGAGCCAAAGCTGGATGCTTAACCAACTGAGCCACCCAGGCACCCAGGAATCTATGGTTTCTAAAGAAAAGGAAGCTGTTACTCTTATTAAGACTCCCTTGCAGGCCGACAGAGCCACTCAGGTGCCTCCATTTATAATTCTTGATAGGTGAGAACTTATTGCTATTTTTTGCTGTTCTGCTATTGTTTTGTTCCCCTCTTCATCTCTTCCTGTCTTCTTTTGTTATTTGATGGTTTTATGTAATGGTTTCCTTTGAGTTTTTTTCTATCTTCTAAGTATCTATGATAGGTTTTTTTTTCTTGTGGTTACAAGAATTCCATAAAATTACCTTGTAGCTATTATTTTCTGTTTTATGTTGACAACAACTTAAGTTCAGTCATATACAAAAACTCTACACTCCCCTTCACGCATACTTTTTTTTTTTATAGTCAGAGTTTGCATCTTTAAAAAAATATTTTAAATTGTTTATTTTGAGAGGTGGGGGGGTGGGAGGGAGGGGTAGAGAGAGAGGGGGACAGAGGATCCAAAGCAGACTCTGTGCTGACAATAGACAGCCCAATGCAGGGCTTGAACTCATGAACCATAAGATCATAACCTGAGATGAAGTTGGACGCTTAACCAACTGAGCCACCCAGGTGCCCCAGAGTTTGCATCTTTTAATAATGTGTATCAATTAACAAGCTTTTGTGACTAGACATCATTCTACTTGTTCTTAATGTTTTCATATTTTAACTTTTATATTATGATTAAAAGTAATGTATATACCACCATTACAATATTACATTGGTGCTGTACTTGACTATATATTTACCTTTACCCATGAGATTTATGCTTTCATATGGCTGTCTAGTTTGTTTTCATTTCAATTGAAAGAACTCCCTTAAACATTTCTTGTAAGGTAGGTCTAATGGTGATGAACTCCCTCAGTTTTTGTCTGGGAAAAACTTAATCTCTCTTTCATTTTAAAAGGTTAGTTTTGTCTGACACTGAATTCCTGGTTGGCAGTTTTTTCTTTCAGAATTTTGAATATATCATCCCACCCTTTCCTGGCATGGTAAGCTTCTGCTGAGAAATCCACTGATATTCTTATGGGGGTGCCTTGTAAGTGATGAACCACTTTTCTTTTCTTCTGATGCTTTCAAAGTTCTCTTTACCCTTTAATCTTTTTTGCTTTTACTTTTTAATTGAAATTGACATATAACATTGTATAAGTTTAAGGTATACAATGTCCTTGACTTTTGATTATTTTATTATAATATGCCTCAGTGTAGTTTTCTTTGGGTTGACCCTGATGGGACACTTCTGAGCTTCATGAATCTGGATTATCAATTTCCCCCGCATGATTTGGGAAATTTTCAGCTTTATGTCTTTAAATAAGCTTTCTGTCCCTTTCTCTCTTTCTTCTCCTTCTGGGACCCCCATAACACATATACATTTTATTTTAGTATGATGGTGTCCCATGAATCCCTTGGCTTCCTCATTCTTTATTCTCCCTTCTCTGGGTAATTTCAAATATGTCTTTGAGTTCACTTATTTTTTCTTCTGCTTAATTGAGTCTGATGTTAAAGACCTCTATTGTATTATTTCACACATTATATTCTTCAGGTCCGGAATTTGACTCTTCCTTTTAGTGACTGCTATTTCTGTTGAACTTCTTGTTTTGTTCATGTACTGCTACCCTGATTTTGTTGAATTGTCTATCTATATTCTCTTGTAGCTCATCACTTTCTTAAAAACAATTATTTTTAATTCTTTGGCAATTCATAGATCTCCATTTATTTGGAGCCAGTGACTAAAGGGTTATTGTGTTTTCTGGTGGTTTCATGTTCACTGTTGCATGACTGTCTTTGCATCTGAAGAAGCAGTCACCCCTTCCAAACTTCATGGCCTAGCTAGGGAATGATGTCCTTTATGAGGAGATGTGAAGTCATCAGTTGGGTGAGGTGTACAGCAGCTCCAAGACCAGATGTGGGGGTATGCCAGTTCTGGGGCAAATGAGGGCACCTGGTCCCATAGTTGCATGTGTGCAGCTATGGCAAGCACCTAGTTACATGGATGCACTTGAGCAGCTATGGTGGCCTCATAATCCTTTGGACATATGGATGGGTGTTCAGTGGTACCAGTGTGTGCTGGAAGCTATGCTCAAGTTTGCCATCATGGGGGGCACTGGAGTTAGGAAGTGAGAGGGGCAGCTCTAACTCATGGATGGAAGGAGAAGTACTTGGCAGCTCCACTTCCAGGGGAGGTAGCACTTCTGGTATGAGGAAGCTCTAGCTGCTGGGGTCTGCATCAGCAAAGAACACAGGAGTCCTCCGTAGCAGTAACTAGAGTTGCCGAGGTCCCTCACTCTTCCTCTTTCCCAATGAGGGGAATTCAAGGCCAAGGGAATTCCTTGTTAACACCCTGCTGACCTGAAGGATGGGACAATGCAGGCAGAATGCTTTTTATCCCATTTATGCAGTCATCTCCAGTGTCTGCACTCCTCGGGTTCACTGCAGCCCCCTAACTGTAGCCCAGCATTTCCCCAGGATTATCCTTGTCTGTGATAGTTGACTTTATCATTATTTTTGTGTGGGAGTGAGGGTTAGAATCTCCTAGTCTGCCTTCTTGGTGACATTATACTCCCTCATACTTTCCTTTAGTTCATTAGACATGGTTTAATTCCTTAAGGAACTATTTAAAATAGCTGATGTAAAGTTTTTGTCTACAAGTGCAATATCCAGGCTTCTTCTGAGCAGTTTCTATTGATGATTTTTCCCTTGTTTATTTGCATGCCTCATAATTTTTTGTTGAACACTGAACATATTGAATATTATACTGTAACAATTCTGCAGATCAGATTCTCTCGCTTCCAAAGTTTCTCATCACTGATGCTTATTATGTAATTGTTTGCTTAGAGACTCTTCAAAACCAATTTTGTAAAGGTATAGTCTATATTCTTTGCTGTGTATAGTCACTGATCTCTGTTCTGTTAGCTTGGACAGTTTTCTTTAAACGCATAGAACCCAAAAATCTCCCATTCATTGCAGAGGTACTCTGTGGGTTTGGGGGTATACCTTAAACACTCACTCAGTTCACAACTCTGCCTTAGCCTTCACTTCCTAGTTCCACAGACCTCCAAGATGAGCCAGAGGTGTGAGCTCAGGGCCCTCTCAGGTCTTCTCTAGGCACACACACAGTCCTGCCCAAGTGCATGGCTTTCTATATACCCAAGGACACGTTGGCATTTTCAAAGCCCCAAGGACACCTAAATCAAGGCTTCTTTTGTGTATTGTTTGCCCCACCTGTTTTCCACTGCCTCAGGCAGCAGTAATAAAATCATTTGCTTGTAAATGTTTTTGATAAATGCTGCTCTTCCTGCTCCCCGTAGCTTTAACACTTAGCCAGTTGGGAGTCAGGAAAATAAAGACAAGAGTTTTGAGTCAGTCTTCCAGGTAGCCTCCAACCAAGGCAAAACAAATAATTACAATTCTTTGAGAACCAGGTCTGTTCTCTCAAGCACTGAGACTGAACACAGGCTCAGCTGATCTGAACAATGGGGAATGAGACTAGAGTATACTGAAATGCCACAAGCTCACTCTTCTTACTGAATTTCAGCTATTTTGCATGAATAAGTATTCCCCAAATTGTTGCAAACCTTTGGTTAATTACCAGAGTTCTGAAAAGTTGATTCTAACAGTTTTTGTCAGTTTTTCTCTTGCGTTTTTTCCCTAAGTTTATTTATTTATTTTGAGAGAGACAGAGACAGCATGAGTGGAGGAGGGGCAGAGAGACAGAGACAGAATCTTAAGCAGGCTCCTCATTGTCAGTGCAGAGCCTGAGAACACAGGGCTTGAACTCACAACCCATGAGATCGTGACCTGAGCTAAAACCAAGAGGTGGATGATGCTTAACTGACTAAGCCGCCCAGGCACCCCTTTTCTGTTGCTTTTAATGAAAGAGCTAAATTTCAGATTTCTTGGGGTGCCTGGGTGGCTCAGTCGGTTAAGCATCTGACTTGGCTCAGGTCATGATCTCATGATTCATGAGTTCAAGCCCCACTTCGGGCTCTGTGCTGACAGCTGGAGCCTAGAGCCTGCTTTGGATTCTGGGTCTCCCTCTCTCTCTGCCCCTCCCCTACTAATGCGCGCGCGCTCTCTCTCTCTCTCTCTCTCTCTCTCAAAAATAAACATTAATAACATTTAGCAATTATCAGGGAATACTATGAAAAATTATATGCCAACAAACTAGACAACCTGGAAGAAATGGACAAATTTCTAAGCACTCACAGACTTCCAAAACTCAAACAGGACGAAATAGAAAACTTGAACCAACCCATAACCAGTGAAGAAATTGAATCAGTTACCAAAAATCTCCCAACAAATAAGAGTCCAGGACCAGATGGCTTCCCTGGGGAATCCTACCAGACATTTAAAGCAGAGATAATACCTATCCTTCTCAAGCTGTTCCAAAAAATAGGAAGGGAAGGAAAACTTCCAGACTCATTCTATGAAGCCAGCATTACTTTGATTCCCAAACCAGACAGAGACCCAACAAAAAAAAGAGAACTACAGGCCAATATCCCTGATGAATATGGATGCAAAATTCTCAACAAGATACTAGCAAATCAAATTCAACAGCATATAAAAAGAATTATTCACCACAATCAAGTGGGATTCGTTCCTGGGCTGCAGGGCTGGTTCAACATTCACAAATCAATCAATGTGATACATCACATTAATAAAAGAAAAGAAAAGAAAAGAACCGTATGATCCTGTCAATCGATGCAGGAAAAGCATTTGACAAAATTTAGCACCCTTTCTTAATAAAAACCCTCAAGAAAGTTGGGATAGAAGGAACATACTTAAAAACATAAAAGCTATTTATGAAAAGCCCACAGCTAATATCATACTCAATGCAGAAAAACTGAGAGATTTCCTCCTGAGATCAGAACACCACAGGAATGTCCACTCTCACCGCTGTTGTTTAACATTTTGTTGGAAGTTCTAGCATCAGCAATCAGACAACAAAAGGAAATCAAAGGCATCAAAATTGGCAAAGATGAAGTCAAGCTTTCACTTTTTGCAAATGACATGATAGTATACATGGAAAACCCGATAGATGCCACCAAAAGTCTTCTAGAACTGATAAATGAATTCAGCAAAGTTGCAGGATACAAAATTAATGTACAGAAATCAGTTGCATCTTATACACTAATAATGAAGCAACAGAAAGACAAATAAAGAAACTGATCCCATTCACAACTGCACCAACAATCATAAAATACCTAGGAATAAACCTAACCAAGGATGTAAAAGATCTGCATGCTGAAAACTACAGACAGCTTATAAAGGAAATTGAAGATACAAAGAAATGGAAAAACATTCCGTGCTCATGGATTCGAAAAATAACTATTGTTAAAATGTCAATACTACCCAAAGCAATCCACACATTCAATGCAATCCCAATAAAAATTGCACCAGCATTCTTCTCGAAGCTAGAACAAAGAATCCTAAAATTTGTATGGAACCACAAAAGACCCCGAATAGCCAAAGTAATATTGAAGAAGAAGACCAAAGCGGGAGGCATCACAATCCCAGACTTTAGCCTCTACTACAAAGCTGTAATCATCAAGACAGCATGGTATTGGCACAAAAACAGACACATAGACCAATGGAATAGAATAGAGACTCCAGAATTGGACCCACAAAAGTATGGCCAACTAATCTTTGACAAAGCAGGAAAGAACATCCAATGGAAAAAAGACAGTCTCTTTAACAAATGGTGCTGGGAGAACTGGACAGCAACATGCAGAAGAATGAAACTAGACCACTTTCTCACACCATTCACAAAAATAAACTCAAAATGAATAAAGGAACTGAATGTGAGACAGGAAACCATCAAAACCCTGGAGGAGAAAGCAGGGAAAAACCTCTCTGACCTCAGCCTCAGCAATTTCTTACTTGACACATCTCGAAAGGCAAGGGAATTAAAAGCAAAAATGAACTTGGGACCTCATCAAGATAAAAAGCTTCTGCACTGCAAAGGAAACAATCAACAAAACTAAATGGCAACCAACAGAATGGGAAAAGATATTTGCAAATGATATATCAGACAAAGGGCTAGTATCCAAGATCTATAAAGAACTCACCAAACTCCACACCCAAAAAACAAATAATCCAGTGAAGAAATGGGCAGAAAACATGAATAGACACTTCTCTAAAGAAGACATCCGGATGGGCAACAGGCACATGAAAAGATGCTCAACGTCACTACTCATCAGGGAAATACAAATCAAAACCACACCGAGATATCACCTCACGCCAGTCAGAGTGGCTAAAATGAACAAATCAGGAGACTATAGATGCTGGAGAGGATGTGGAGAAACAGGAACCCTCTTGCACTGTTAGTGGGAATGCAACCTGGAGCAGCCGCTCTGGAAAACAGTGTGGAGGTTCCTCAGAAAATTAAATATAGATCTACCCTATGACCCAGCAATAGCACTGCTAGGAATTTACCCAAGGGATACAGGAGTACTGATGCATAGGGGCACTTGTACCCCAACGTTTATAGCAGCACTTTCAACAGTAGCCAAATTATGGAAAGAGCCTAAATGTCCATCAACTGATGAATGGATAAAGAAATTGTGGTTTATATACACAATGGAATACTACTTGGCAAGGAGAAAGAATGAAATCTGGCCTTTTGTAGCAATGTGGATGGAACTGGAGAGTGTTATGCTAAGTGAAATAAGTCATCCAGAGAAAGACAGATACCATATGTTTTTCATTCTTATGTGGATCCTGAGAAATTTAACAGAAGACCATGGGGGAGGGGAAGGAAAAAAAAAGAGAGGGAGACTCTTAAAAACTGAGAATAAACTGAAGGTTGATGAGGGGGTGGGAGGGAGGGGAGGGTGGGTAATGGGCATTGAGGAGGGCACCTGTGGGGATGAGCACTGAGTGTTGTATGGAAACCAATTTGACAATAAATTTCATATTAAAAAATAATTAACATCAAAAATATTAAATTTCAGATTTCTTGACTCTGTCATTTTTGCTGACATCATCTCAAAATAACAAAACTTTTAAAGCCACTTTAAAATGCATCACCCCCAGTTTCCCAATAACTCAAACATTTGTTTAGAGTTTATATTGTTGTGTGGCTATCAGGATAACGAAGACAAAATGTTTCCACTCAAGTAATATGATTTCAGTAATTTCCACATGAAATTATTAGTAATTATGACACTGGAGTAGAGTCCAGAAAGCTGCAATTTTAATAAGTGTTTCAGGTAGTTCTGATACTGGTAGTTTGGCTTGAACAAAAATTGCCTTAGGTTTTCTTGGCTTCTGAAACCTAAGACGGTATATTGACAAACATAAGCATATGTAAACATAAATGTATTACAAAGACCTAGCCTAAAACTGGGCAGTTGGGACAGGAGAGAGTACTGTAGAAAACAATATACTAACTGCAAGAGAGGAAGAAGGAGGTATGAAGGAACCTGCCTTTTGCATCTGTTCACAAGTATTCTTGATGCTAGTTTTGTCAATACTAGAAAAATGCCTTGAAAAGGTTCAGATGTTATTGCCTCAGAGAAACCTTCCTTGTTCTCTATCTAAATTGGCAACCCCACCTCTACCCCGGAATTTTAATTTATTTAATAACATAATAGTTTTTTAAAATACTTCCCAACCTGTGTTTCCTTGTCAGGAAGATGGTTACTCTTTCCCTGTATCACACCTGCCATTATGCCTTAAAGAAACTGGCAGAGGTAGGGCACCTGGGTGGCTCAGTCAGTTTAAGCGTCTGGCTCTTGATTTCAGCTCAGGTCATGATCTCAGGATCATGAAATCGAGCCCCACATGGGGCTAGGTGTAGAGCCTGCTTGATATTCATATCCCCCCCCTCCTCCTGCCCCTCCCCTGCTTGTACGTGCACACTCTCAAAAAACATAAAATAAAATAAGAGTCGGACACTCGACCAACTAAGCCACCCAGGTGCCCCAGGGAACGGAGGGTTCTTAGCAGAATTTTACTAACTGCAAAAATACTATGAGAAAGGGGTTTGCCCTAGGGAAGGCAAAGAGATTCTACGGCTGAGGGCTATAGGTCTTACTGTCCAAATAGGATAGCCAGACCTCTCACGGTTAATATGAGTCAAGATGGGGGCCAGTGCAGCAGGGAGAACCACTGAACCATGGTGGAGCTAGAAGGAGAGATCGTGACTTAACTGGCTGTAGAATGCAGCAGCACATATCAGCAGGACAAGCGGCAATCAGGTGGACAGGGATACCAATATCTCAGAGATCAATAAGGACTCAGAGCATAACAAGACTACACACAGTCACCTATTCTTTGTCAACATATGTAATCTAAGAAAGGTTAGGTGGTTCTCTCCCTGCATGTATACTACTAGTAATAGATGGAGTAGTGGTAGTGGTATGAATAACAATAGCTAATGTACTTTTATAGCACTTATTATATGCGAAGCATTGTCCTAAGATTTCTACATATGTTAATTCACTAAAATCTCACAACAACCATTTGAGGTAAGCACCAAAATTATCACCATTTTACAGATGAAGAAACTGAAGCATAAAGAGGTATGGCTCAAAGCCCCACAGTTAGTAAGTGGTAAAGCCAGGATATGAACCCAATTTGACAACATATGTATTAGGGGAAAATAGATGTATCAAATGTGGTTTTTTTATGTATGAAAATGACAAACACTTAATTCAGAATGAGTCCCACAGAGATTTTTCTAGTTAAAAAAAAAAAAAAATCAAGGTGTTATATGCCTCTGGAACCAGGACAACATAAAAAAGTAGGAAAAGGAGAAAACAGATAGTTATCAGTTGCCCCCAATTTAAAGGTGGCCACTGATCTATCAAATGATTGTTACAGGACAAAACTGATACACTGGGAAATACAGCAAGTTAGCACATGAATTTATAAATATTTCATGAACTCAGAGATACAGTGGTGACTACAGGTGATCAGTCTAAGCAATATAAAAGACTTGAGATTAAAATAAAGAGCTCTTCTCTTTTAAAGGATCATACTAAAATACCTATAAGTAAAATGCTTTAAAATAATACAGTGGGAAACACTATTTGAAACAATTTAAAAAAACTCCACATAACACATGACAAAACAGCTCAAATGTTGGACATCAGGAATTAAAGAGCAATGATCCCTGAGAGATGGGGAACAAATAAGGTAAGCCTTCTGATTGCCCCAGATCTTCCCTTCAGAGGTTTACAGGCTGTGGTACAAGGGGAACCCAAGTGGAGCTTGGTGGATTCCCCAAATTGGCGAAATGGGAGTTTTAAGTCAGAGAAAACCTGTGTGGTTAGTTTGAAGGGCAGAGAATCAAAAAGGAGAAAGGTGCACAGAGAGAATTTGGAGATCTGCGAAGGAGAAAGAATTATCTGAAATAATAACAAGGAACTGAGTCTAGGACTCACACAGGGCTGGGAATAGTACCTGGTCCCACCACACGAAATGGAAAAACTATTTCATCAGATATTGGTAGAGTACTCAGGAAGGTCTTTGACTCAAGACTGGGGAATAATTACTCCTAGACGAAGTATTTCTTCAGACTTAACTAACAAATCAGAAAATTAAAATACAAAGATCAAGCTGCTCAAATAATTTAATAGCATCCCAGAATAAACCTAAAGAATATTTATAGAAAAACAAAAATACCCAGCACCCAACAAAGTAAAATCCATATCTGGCATCAAATCAAATATTATCAGGCATGCAAAGAAGCAGGAAAATACAACACATAAGAAAAATAATCAACCAAAACTGGCAGAGATACTAGAATAGTAACAGATAAACACATTAAAAGCTATGCAATATGCTCATGGAATAGTTATACAAGTATACAAGACATGTGTGACACTGTGATTTATAAGAAATACAGGTTTGGTCTTCACCACCCATTTTGTGAAAGAGCTCCTAAAACTCTTAGACTTTCTTAAGTAACCAGAGGAATACCGGTGTCTTTCCTTCTGTTAATGATGTGAATTTTTGAAAGCCCCTAGGTTTTCAAAGGATGGGGGCCAGTCGCCAGGGGAACCAAACGTGTGATCTGAGGGTTGGAACTTTCAATTCCACACCTCAATCTCCTAGAAGGGGAGAGAGGCTGGAGACTGATAGCCAATAATTTAATCAATCGCACCTATGTCATGAAGTCTCCATAACAGCCCAAAAGGACAGGTTCAGAGAGCTTCCAAGTTGGTGAATGCTTCCATATACCTGCAGGGTGGATACCTCAAACTCCACAGGAAGAGAAGCTCTTGTGTTCAAGACCCTTCTAGACCTCACCCTATGTATCTCTTCATCTGGGTGGTCATTTGTATCCTTTAATAACCTTTGTAATAAAGAATAAGTAAACTGGTTTCCTGAGTTCTGTGAGCGGCTCTAGCAAATTAATAGATCCAATGAGGGGAACGTGGGAACCTCCAATTTGTAGCCAGGAGCACAGGTGACAACGTAGACTTACGACTGGCACCTGAGGAGGAAGCGGTCTTGTGGGTCCAGTGATATGACACTTCCCAGAGAGACAGTGCCAGAATTGAGTGAAATTTGTGGGATACTTAATCAGTGTCCTTTGAGAACTGGAAAACTGCTTGGAGGTGTGGCAAAAACACACATAGTGGAACACAGAAGATATAAAAGGCTCAAATCAAATTGTGAATTATGAAAATTCTGAGTTGAAAAATAAACAAGATAGTTATGGCAGATCACCTATTTCTTTTTTTTTTTCAACGTTTATTTATTTTTGAAGAGAGAGAGAGCAAGGGAGAGGCAGAGACAGAGGGGGACAGAGGATCCAAAGCAGGATCTGCACTGAGAGCACAGAACCCAATGCCTGTGAGATCATGACCAGAGCTGAAGTCAGACGCTTAGCTGACTGAGCCACCCAGGCGCCCCAGATTACCCAGATTTCAAACGATAAGATTAGCAAATTTAAAAGACAAAGCAATTAAACCATCCAGAATGAAACAGAGGAAAAAAATTTTTTTAAATAAAAAGAGCGCTTCTAGTTCCTGGTCAAACATGAAAGAAGCTTGGAATTCCAAGTCCCCCTTCCATCCTAACAAGTAAAAAGCTGGACAAACTCTTCTTAGATCAAGTCACAAGGCAAACTGCTGCCCCCAAACTGGAAAGACAGACAGGCAGATACCAAGAAGCATGACTTACCGGAGCACGGACTTATAGGCAGAAACCTCTGGGGAAAGCAGTACCGGGGCAGAAAAACCTGAACCATAACAAACTGCTAGAGGCTCAGAGTAGGCAAACTTATGACTTAAAGATTCCAGGGGGCACCCCCACACTTTTGCGAGTTTTTACCATCTGGAGTACTTCCAGGTTCTCACTGTAAAAAATCAGAGAAAAATCCCCTCCTGCTTCTGTCAGGGACAGGAGAAATATGCCAGAGCCTTTGGTTCTTAATGGGGCCTGCCGTCAAAAGAAACTAATTTACCAGAGCCTAACTGACCTAAGGAGAGGCAAATACTCAATTCCAGTCCTCTCCAGCCATCCTGTCCAACCTAGGAGACAGAGCATAAGGGGGGCAGAGGGGGGATGAAACTAAAAGGTACTGTGAAGTTCACAGCTAAAGGGCACCAGCTTATGAAAAGACTGAGACCTACTCCTAGGACTACAGAATGCCCCCCTCCCCCGATACCATAGCACCACATCACTAAAGAACTACTCACCAGAGTTCCCATCACCCAGCACATCATGCATGGCTTTCAACAAAAAATTATAAGGCATACTAAAAGGCAAAAACCAATTTGAAGAAACTGAACAAGCATCAGAACCAGATTTGGATATGGCAGGAATGGTGGAATTATCAGACCAGGGATTAATATGTTAAGGGTTCTGATGGGAAAAGTAGACAACATGTAAGAACAGGAAGATACTATAAAGCACACAGATATAAATTCTAAGAAAGAAAAAATGCTAGAGATCAAAAACACTGTAACAGAAGGGGACAATGCCTTTGATGGGCTCTTTAGCAGTGAACACAGCTGAGAAAAGAATCTCTGAGCTTGAAGATATGTCAATAGAAACTTCCAAAACTGAATAGAAATGAGAGAAAAAAAAAAGACTGAAAAGATAAAACAGAATATCCAAGAAACGTGGAAAGTGTAACATGCGTGTAATGGGAATACAAGGAGAAGAAAGCCAGAAAAGAATAGAAAAAATATTTGAAACATTAATAACTGAGAATTTCCCCAAATTAATCTCAGATACTATGATGGTTAATTTTATGTGTCAACTTGATTCGGCCATAGGATGCCCAGACATTAAGTCCATTACTCCGGGTATGTCTGTGACAGTGTTTTTGAATGAGGTTAACATTTGAATCAATAGAGTAAAGCAAAGTGCCCTCCCTAATGTGAGTGGCTCTCATCCAACTAATTGAAGATCTGAATAGAACAAAAAGGCTGAGTAAGAGTGAACTTCTGACCTCAGACTGGAACTTACACCATGAGCTCTTCTGGTTCACAAGCCTTCAGACTCAGACTGGAAATACATCAGTTGCTCTCCTGGGTCTCCAGCTTGCCAACTGCAGATTTTGGGACTTCTCAGCCTCCAAAATTACATGAGTCAATTCCTCAGAATAAATCTCTTTACACATATAAATAGAAATATACATATCACCATCCTATTGGTTCTGTTTCTCTGGAAAACCCTGATTAATATATACACCAAACCATGGATCCAGGAAGATCAATGGCCATCTGGCAGAATCAATGCAAAAAGGGGGGGAAAAAAAACGAAAATGAAAAAGAAAAGAAAGACTATACCTAGGCATACGATATTCAGATTGCAGAAAACCAAAGATGACGAAAAAAATCTTTGAAGAAGCCAGAGGAAACAACATCTTGCCTACAGAGAAGCAAAGATAAGAAATACCTCCAACTTCTCTTCAGAAACCATGCAGGCAAACAGAGTGGAATGAAATATTTAAAGTGCTGAGAGAGAGAAAAAAAAAAATCACAAACCTGTAATTCTGTATCCTGTGAAGTTATTCTTTAAAAGTGAAGGGGAAATTAAAGACTTTCACAAACAAACAAACATTAAGGGAATTTGTTGCCAGAAGACCTACCTTGCAAGAAATGTTAAAAGAGTTCTTTAGAATGGGGCAGAAACTTGGATCTACATAAAGAAAGGAAAAGGATTAGAGAAGTAATAAGTGAAAGTAAATTCAAAACTTTCATTTTTTATTCTTAAATGATCTAACAGATAAGAATTTGTTCAAAATAATAATAGCATCAATGTATTTGAGTATGTGGCTTATGTATAAGTGAAATGAATGAAAGCAATGATACAAAGGACAGAGAAAAGACAAATATTTTGTTATAATAAGGCACTTGCACTACCAATGAAGTGGTGTAGTGTTACTTGAATGTGGATTTGGATTAGTTGTAAATGTATATTGCAGACAAAAGGGCAACCACACACAAAAAATTTTTTTAAGTATAACTCAAATGCTAAGAAAGGAGAAAAAACTAAATCATATAAGATGCTCAATCTAAACCACAAATGGCAGAAAGAGTGAAAAACAAAAATAGGAACAAAGAACAAAAGCAATTAAGAAAACAGTAACATTTAGGGGCACCTGGGTGGCTCTGTCAGTTAAGTGTCGACCTCTTGGTCTCAGCTCAGGTCATGATCTCAATGGTTCATGCATTTGAGTTCCTGTGTTGTCAGCACAGACCCGCTTCAGATCCTCTGTCCCCTCTCTCTCTGCCCCACTCCCGTGCTCTCTCAAAAATAAACATTAAAAAAAAAAAAGAAGGCTGTAGCATTTGCAGTAGACATTAATCCAACTATATCAGAAATCAATTTGAAAAAAAGAAAAGAAATCAGTTTGAACATCAATGGTCTAAATGCACTAATTAAAAGAAAATTATTGTAAAAACAATTACTATAAGAATGGATCAAAATACAAGATCCAACTATATATATTGGCTCCAAGAAACCCACTTTAAATATGAAGACACATACAGATAAGAAGTAATCAGATGGAAAAAGATATAACATATTAACACCAATCAAAGGCAGAGTAGCTATATTAATGATAAAGGGATCAAGTCTACAAGAAGACCTAACAATCCTTAATGTGTAAGCACCTAACAACCAAGAGTCAAAGGCGTGAGGCAACAAAGGATAGAAGTGCAAACAGGCAAGTCCACTATTATAGTTGGAGACTTTAACACACCTCTATCAGAAATAAGCAGATCCTCCAGACAGAAAATCAGCAAGGATATAGCTGAAATCAAAAACATCATCAATCAACTGATATACCTGACATTTATAAATTACTTCTCTCAACAACAGCAGAATACACATGTATCTTAAGCTCACATGGAACATACACCAAGATAGATCACATTTAGGCCATAAAAACAGATTTAAAAGAATAGAGGTCATATAGTATTTTCTTATAGACTACAATGGAATTAAACCGGAAATCAATAACAGAAAGACAGCTGGAAAACTCAAAATACTTGGAGATTAAACAACACACTTTTAAATAATATGTTTTTAAATATTTTTATATTTTTATATATTTCAAATAATAATTTTTAAATATTTTAAACTAAATGAAAATGAAAATACAACTTATCCAAATACATGCAATGCAGTGAAAACAATGCTTACAAGGAAGTTTATGGCATTGAATACACATTTCAGAAAAGAAGCATCAAAGCAATTACGGCAGAATTTAATGAAATTAAAAACAAGAAATCAGTACAGAAAATCAACCAAATCAACCAAATCTTTCTTTGAAAAGATAGCTTAAAATTTTTAAGCTATCCAGTGCTAAAAAGAAATGAGCTGTCAAGCCATGAAAAGACATGGAGGGGGGTGCCCGGGTGGCTCAGTTGGTTATGTGTCCGACTCTTGATTTCAGAGGTCATTATCTCATGGTTCATGGGTTTGAGCCCTGCATTGGGCTCTGTGCTGGCAATGCAGAGCCTGCTTGGGATTCTCTCTCTCTCCCTCAATCTCTGTCCCTGTCCCACTTGCTCTTGCTCGCTCTCTCTCTCTCAAAATAAACATTAAATAAAAAATTAAAACAAAAAGATATGGAAGAACTTTAAATGCATATTACTAAGTGAAAGCAGACAATCTGAAAAGGCTATATACTATATAATTCCAACTATATGGCATTCTGGAAAAGGCAAAACTATGGAGACAGTAAAAAGATTAGTGGTGGCCAAGAGCTGAGGGAAGAGAGGGATAAAAAAGTGAAGCACAGAGGATTTTTAGGGCAGTGAAACTATTCTGTGTAATACTGTAATGGTGGATACTTGACAGTATACATTTGTCAAAATCTATAGAATGAACAATGAGAAGGAACCCTACTGTAAAGTATGGACTGTGGATGATAATGATGTATGAATATTGGCTCATCCACTATAACAAATGTACCAGTTTGGTCCAGGATTTTGATAGTGGCAGAAGCTGTGCATACATGGGGGCCAAGAATATAAAGAAACTCCCCGTACTTTTCTGCTCAATTTTACTGTGAACCCAAAACTGCTCTAAAAAATAAAGTCTAGAGGCACCTGGATGGCTCAGTCAGTTGAACAGCTGACTCCTGGTTTTGGCTTGGGTCATGATCTCATGGTTTGTGGGTTTGAGCCCTGTGTCTGATTCTGCACTGACAGAACAGAGCCTGCTTGGGATTCTGTCTCTCCCCCTCTCTGCCCCTCCCTCATTCCTGCTCTTTCTCTCTCTCAAAAATAAATAAATAAACATTAAAAACAATAATAATAAAGTCAGGGCACCTGGGTGGCTCAGTCAGTTAAGAGAACAACTTGGGCTCAGGTCATGATCTCGTGGTTTGTGGGTTCAGGCTCCACATCAGGCTCTGCGCTGACAGCCCAGAGCCTAGAGGCTGCTTTGGATTCTGTGTCTCCCTCTCTCTCTGTCCCTCCCAGGCTGTGCTCTCTAAAAGTAAATGGATAAACATCAAAAATAATAATAATAGTAATTTAAAAATCTACTTTTAAATTTTATAAGAGCATCAGTGAGCTCTGGAAGAATTTCAGTTTTAAATATATATATATATATTTAAATATATAAATATTTAAAACTGAAATTAAATATATAAATATATTTAAATATATATATATATATATATATATATATATATATATATATATATATTTTGTTTTTGTTTTTGAGAGAGAGAGAGGGCACAAGTGAGCAAGGGGCAGAAAGAAGAAGAATCCCAGGAGGGGCAGAGGGGAGGGGAGGGGAGGAGAAGGGAGAAGGGGGAGAGAGAGAGAGAGAGAGAGAGAGAGAGAGGAGCAGGGTTCATCCAAAGTGGGACCTGTGTTCACCCAAAGCTGGGCTCATGCTCACCTGAAGTGTCTGAAGTGGGGCTTAAGCTCACCTGATGTGGGACTTGAACTCATGAACTGTAAGATCATGACCTGAGCCAAAGTCAGATGCTTAACAACTGAGCCACCCAGGCACCCAATTTTATATATTTCTAATTGGAGTCTCCAAAGGAGAGGAGAGAAGAAAGACAAAAATACATATTTTTGGAGAAGTAATGTCCAAGTTTTCCCACACTTTATAGAAACTATAAAACCCACAGACCTAAAAATCTCAACAAACTCCAAGCAGAAATTATCAATTTCAGGAATGAGAGGTTCTACAGATCACTACAGATTCCAGAGATATGAAAATGTCAATAAGAGAATATTATGAGCAGTTTTATGTCTACAGATTCAACAACTTAAAGAAATGGACAAATTCCTTCAAAGACACAAAGCTCACTCAAGAAGAAGTAATTTAGATGTTCATCTTTTAAAAAATTGAATTGTAGTTAAAAACCTCCAATATTTGCAAAGGAACTTTATCAGGCCAGATAAATCAAAAGAGAAATCCTCACCTACTCACAAAATATAGTAGTAAAAACACAGAACCCAAAAGATAAAGAGATCATAATATGGTCAGGAAATGGCATACAACAACAACAAAAAAGGGGCTGCACTCCCTATCAAAACACCAGAATTCTTCATAGAGCTAGAACAAACAATCCTACAATTTGTATGGAACCAGAAAAGATCCCAAATAGCCGAAGCAATCCTGAAAAAGAAAATCAAAGCTGGAGGCATCATAATTCTGGACTTCAAGATGTATTACAAAGCTGTAATCATCAAGACAGCATAGTACTGACACAAAAACGGACACATAGATCAATGGAACAGAAATAGAGAACCCAGAAATGGACCCACAAACATATGCCCAACTAATCTTTGGCAAAGCAGGAAAGAATATCCAATGAAAAAAAGACAGTTTCTAGCTGGGAAAACTGGACAGTGACATGAAGAATGAAACTGAACCACTTTCTTACACCATACATAAAAATAAATTCACAATGGATGAAAGACCTAGACATGAGACAGGAAGCCATCAAAATCCTAGAAGAGAAAGCAGGCAAAAGACTCTTTGACCTCAGCCGCAGCAAGTTCTTACTTGACATGTCTCCAGGCGCAAGGGAAACAAAAGAAAAAATGAACTACTAGGATCTCATCAAGATAAAAAGCTTTTGTACAGTGAAGGAAACAATCAGCAAAACTAAAAGGTAACCGATGGGAGAAGATATTTGCAAATGAAATATCAGATAAAGGGTTAGTATCCAAAATTTATAAAGAACTTATCAAATTCAACATCCAAAAAACAAATAATCCAGTGAAGAAATGGGCAAAAGACATGAATAGACATTTTTCCAAAGAAGATATCCAGATGGCTAACAGACACATGAAAAAATGCTCAACATCACTCAACACCAGGAAAATATAAATAAAAACCATGATGAGATACCACCTCACGCCTGTCAGAATGGCTAAAATTAACAACTCAGGCAATGACAGATGCTGGCAAGGATGCAGAGAAAGAGGAACCCTCTTGCACTGTTGGTGGGAATGCAAACTGGTGCAGTTACTCTGGAAAACAGTATGGAGGTTCCTAAAAAATTAAAATAGAACTACCCTATGACCCAGCAATTGCACTACTAGGTATTTATCCAAAGGATATAGGCGTGCTGTTTAGAAGGGCACATGCACCGCAATGTTTATAGCAGTGCTACTGACAACAGGCAAAGTATGGAAAGAGCCCAAATGTCCATCAATGGATGAATGGATAAAGATGATGTGGTACATGTACACAATGGAATATTATTCAGTGATCAAAAAGAATGAAATCTTGCCATTTGCAACAACGTGGATGGAACTAGAGTGTATTATGCTAAGCAAAATTAGTCAGAGAAAGACAAATATATGACTCCACTCATATGTGGAATTTAACATACAAAACAGATGAACATAAAGGAAGGGAAGCAAAAATAATATCAAAACAGGGAGGGAGACAAACCATAAGAGACTCTTAAATACAGAGAGCAAACTGAGGGTTGCTGGAGGGTTTGGGGTGGGGGGATGCGCTAAATGGGCAAGGGGCATTAAGGAGAACACTTGGTGGGACGAGCACTGGGTGTTATATGTAAGTGATGAATCACTAAATTCTATTCCTGCAATCATTATCACACTATATGTTAACTAGCTTGGATGTAAATTTAAAAAAATTGCTGACAATTAGATGATTTCTCAAGAGAAACAACTGCAACTGGAAGAACAGTGGAGTAATTTTTTTTTTTTAATGTTTCATTTATTCTTAGAGACACAGAGCATGAGCGAGGGAGGGGCAGAGCGAGAGAGGGACACAGAATCAGAAGCAGGCTCCAAGCTCTGAGCTGTCAGCACAGAGCCCGACGCAGGGCTCGAACTCACAAGCCGTGAGATCATGACCTGAACCCAAGTCGGATGCTTTACCAACTGAGCCACCCAGGCACCTCAAGGACAGTGGAATAATATCTCCAAAGCACTAAGAAAATTACCGGCAATTTACACTGAACAGAATAAAAACTCTTCCAAAAATTAGACTTTTTTTTCAAATGAAACTTAGAAACAATAAATCCTTAGACTAAAATAAAAATCCTTAAGTCCATATTATCTATGCATAAATGTGAATAGCAAAAACTAAGCAAAACCCCATCTTTCAGGCAAGAAAGAATTAAGAAAAGGGATTATTGGGGTCTAAAGACTATATGCAACACCCTTGTTATTTTTGACAGTTTTATCTCACCTCTTTGCCCTAAAGGTGGCACCAGGTCATGCAGAAATGCATAGTGAGAGTGCAGGTAGGTAAAGCTCTGAGAGAAACCCATACTTCTGGCCAGAATAACAAGACAAGTAGCTTGTGGGATCCAGGGAGTGTTGGGGGGAGGGGGGGTGGAGGGAGGATCCAGGGAAGAGAAGAGCCAGAGAAAGTTTCCCATAACTGTACATACGAATCAGTACAAATCCCAAATCACACCTATGAGAGAATGAAGGACGCAAAGGCTTTGAGAATTACACTATGGACTAAACTGCTACCAAATCTCTAAAGTCATAATTGGTTTGTGGACGCAAAAGACCCAAAGTAGCACAACAAAGTCTTAAAACCAAACTGATACTGGAAACACCATTCACAGAAAGTGAGACAAACTGGTTAGAACCTAGCCAGCTTGATTGCCTACCAAAAAACAAAAACAAAAAAATCATTTTCTAGAGAATTCTAACAGCAATCTGAGACTGAAAACATAACTCCAAATATTACTGAAATACAGAGAACCAAGAAAAATCCAATATTGAGGGAAAAGATAATCAAAAGATGCACAGAATAGGAGGAGACACTCTCCAAATAATTTGTAAGGCTAGTACAACTACATAATAAAACCAGATATAGGTTGTCTGAAAATTAAAATTATAGGTCATTACCACTCATGAAATAGATATAAAAATGTAAACCAATAAAGATGATAAAAGAGTAAATCCCAAGAGTCTCATTACAAGGGGAAAAAATACTTTTTTTTCCTTTCTTCCTTCTTTTCTTTTTATTGTATCTGCATGAAGATACTAGCTGAAACTATTACAGTAATCATTTCACAACGTATATAAATCAAATGATCATGCTGTACACTTTAAATTTATATATAGTGATTTATGTCAATTATTTCTCAATAAAACTGGGGAAAAATCAGCATAAAATACACATGGAAACATTTTTTAAGAATCCTAAAACAGGGGCACCTGGGCGGCTCAGTTGGTTAAGCATCTGACTTCAGCTCAGGTCATGATCTCACAGTTTGTGAGTTTGAGCCCTGCCTCAGGTGAGCTCGTGTTCCGCTTCAGGTGAGCCCCACTTCTCTTTCTCCCTCTCTCTGCCCCTCCTGGGCTTCTCTCTCTCTCTCTCTCTCTCTCTCCTTCTCTCTGCCCCTTGCTCACTTGTGCCCTCTCTCTCTCAGGGAAAAAAAAAGAATCCTAAAACAAAAATTACATATCAAATCCAGTACTAATTATCAGTTGATAAATCATGACCAATTTGGGAGGTGTTTTTTTCCCCCCAGAAATTCAAGGTTAAATCAACATTAGAAATCTATTAATGTAACTTACTGCCATTAGTAGCTTAAAGGAGAAAAAAGTCACATGAGTACTCTGATTACATAAAATGGAACCTCTGTGGCAGGCTGCTTCCAATAACTCAGTCACAAAAAGAATTCTTTAAACATATTAAGGCCGTGTCTCACGGGCCCTCCCAAATGAACAATAAGGTCTCTAAGAAGTGTAAGCACATTATCCCTTAGCCATGTCAGCAGGAGCCCAAAGCAAAGAAGTGTTTATCCCAAAGAAATCTGTAGGTATAACTATTATCCAATAAAATGAACCCCAATGAGATTTATAGAGAACCATACAGTTTTTGAGAAAAGTTTGTCAGCACAAATACTGCCAACTTGGACTGAAAGACAAATCGTACAAAAGGAAAAGAAGCAGTGGATTTCCAAAGTTCTTCTGGCAGGAAGTAGACTAATAATGGGGTGCCTGAGTGGCTTGGTCGGTTAAGCTTCTGACTTCGACTCAGGTCATGATCTCACAGCTTGTGAGTTTGAGCCTGACGTCGGGCTCTGTGCTGACAGCTCAGAGCCTGCAGCCTGCTTCTGATTCTGTGTCTCACTCTTTTTCTGTCCCTTCCTGCTCGTGCTCTATCTCAAAATTAAATAAACATTTTTTTTAAGTAAAAAAAAAAAAAAAAAAGGAAGTAGACTAATAAAACCACATAGTTATAAAACATGTGCTATCTTTCATGACAAAGGAAGGATCACTCAAGAGCCCAGAGGAGGCAGATAGACATGGAGAAGAATTCCTAGAATTGTTTCTACTTGATGGAGACCTTATCAAAGAATGTCTTACATTTTTACAGACGGATTTCAGAATTGATATGGACAAGTAAAACCTCTTTCTTCTTCCTATTTCCCCCCATTTTCAACTGGAATGTCTATGATCCTATGCTTGTTCCACCACAGCACACTGCCAGGAGGCATAACTGTATCTTTAGTGTCATAGATCTTCAGATTGAGAGCAACTGTACTCAAGGACCCATATTTAACAAATTATACCCAGGAACCTCATATACAACTAGACTTGATTTAGACAGCAAGATGTTGGACTTGGAGCTTATAAGGCGATGAAACTTTTGGTGCCTGGGAGGTGGAGGTGTATTTTGCATATGCAAGGGAAATAAGACATTGGCAGCTAGAGGGCAGACTGATGAGCTATTGAGATTCCCACCTCCTGGTATTCCTTTAATCCTCCCCTTGCTTATGGCTGGAACTAGGGACCTGCTTCTAGTACTTAAGGCAAAAGTAATAGGATGTCACTTCTGAGATTAGGTTAATAAAAGATATGGCTTCCCTCTTGCTCACTCTCCCTGGCTCTTCTCATTTGGCTGGCCTGAAGAAATCAGCCACCATGTTGTAACTGTACAGCTTTATGGCAAGGAAGTGAGGGGCTCCATCCAAAACCTATGGAGAAATTAATTTTGCCATAAACCACATGAGCTGGAAAATAGATCCTTACCACACAGAATAAATCCATAACTATAGCCTTCACTGCAAAAATAATTTAAAAACTTGAATGTAGAATAATTCCTTGATTGCAACCTTGTGAGAGATTCTAAGCCAGAAGACTCAGCTAAACCACGCCTATGTTCCAGACCCATAGAAACTATGATATAACAAATTTTTGCTGTTTTATTAATTTTTAAAAATATTTATTTATTTTTGAGTGAGAGACAGCACTAGCGGGGAAGGGACAGAGAGAGGGGAAACACAGAATCTGAAGCAGGGCTTCAGCACAGAGCCCAATGCAGGGCTTCAACTCACAAGCCATGAGATCATGACCTGAGCTGAAGTCAGGACGCTTAACTGACTGAGCCACCCAGGCGCCCCAATATTTGCTGTTGAAATCACTACATTTTGAGGAGCTTCCAGGGTGCTGAACATATCTACCTGCTGGAAGGTGGAACACCCCAGTTTCATGGGGCCAGAAATTCCTGTCCTTGAGACCCTTCGGGACCCCACTGCCCTGTACTACTTCCTCTGGCTGTTCATCTCTATTCTTTACAAGAATGGCTCTACATTTTCTTTTGTAAATGCAACCTTTCAAATGAGAAATAAAGCAAGACTCAAAGTGACTTTTCTAGGTTCAAAACGTCTTGTTAAGTGGCAGAGCAGGGATTCAAACCCAGGACTATCTAAGAAACCAAAATCTTAACCATTTTACTCATTGACTATGTCTTCACAGGAACTAGTAACATAACATAAAGTACTTTATTATATTAGGGGAAAAAAGGCAGATTACATTCAGGATGTGTTTTTGTATATGTCTGATTTAAAACTGTTGATATTTCTTAATGAAATAAATGATTATTACAAAAAAAAAAAAAAGATGGAATGAAACTGAGCTCCTTAGCACAGTAGGGAGTGTGTCAGTCTTACATAAAAGATGGAATGATATGCTAACTTGGATTTGCTTTAAAACAATTCAGGGGGCGCCTGGGTGGCGCAGTCGGTTAAGCGTCCGACTTCAGCCAGGTCACGATCTCGCGGTCTGTGAGTTCGAGCCCCGCGTCAGGCTCTGGGCTGATGGCTCAGAGCCTGGAGGCTGTTTCCGATTCTGTGTCTCCCTCTCTCTCTGCCCCTCCCCCGTTCATGCTCTGTCTCTCTCTGTTCCAAAAATAAATAAACGTTGAAAAAAAAAAATTAAAAAAAAAAAAAAAAAAAAAAAACAATTCAGAAGTAGGGAAACAAAGAGTGTTGATAATTGTTGGTGATCATGAGGGTTCTGTACACCATTTGACTTTTGTATTTGAAATTTTTCACAATAATAAAAAAAATTATCTTAAGGTTTCTCAACCTTGGCATTACTGACATTTTCAAATTGATAAATTCTTTGTTGTGGGGGTTTTCCTGTGCACTGTGGGATATTTAGTGGCATCCCAAGCTCTGGCCATTAGATACCAATAGTGCCACCACCCAACTACTGTAACAACCAAAAATATTTCAGACACTGCCAAACATCCCCCAGGGGAGCAAATTGGCCTAAGTCAACAACCACTGCTTTAAAACAGGTTGCTTGTCAAAAATGAACTACTGGGACCTTATGAAGATAAAAAGTTTCTACACAGCAAAGGAAACAACCAACAAAACTAAAAGGCAACCAACGGAATGGGAAAAGATATTTGCAAATGACATATCGGACAAAGGGCTAGTTTCCAAAATCTATAAAGAGCTCACCAAACTCCACACCCGAAAAACAAACAATCCAGTGAAGAAATGGGCAGAAAACATGAATAGACACTTCTCTAAAGAAGACATCCGGATGGCCAACAGGCACATGAAAAGATGCTCAACGTTGCTCCTCATCAGGGAAATACAAATCAAAACCACACTCAGATATCACCTCACACCAGTCAGAGTGGCCAAAATGAACAAATCAGGAGACTATAGATGCTGGCGAGGATGTGAAGAAACGGGAACACTCTTGCACTGTTGGTGGGAATGCAAATTGGTGCAGCCACTCTGGAAAACAGTGTGGAGGTTCCTCAAAAAATTAAAAATAGATCTACCCTATGACCCAGCAATAGCACTGCTAGGAATTTACCCAAGGGATACAGGAGTACTGATGCATAGGGGCACTTGTACCCCAATGTTTATAGCAGCACTCTCAACAATAGCCAAATTATGGAAAGAGCCTAAATGTCCATCAACTGATGAATGGATAAAGAAATTGTGGTTTATATACACAATGGAGTACTACGTGGCAATGAGAAAGAATGAAATATGGCCCTTTGTAGCAACGTGGATGGAACTGGAGAGTGTGATGCTAAGTGAAATAAGCCATACAGAGAAAGACAGATACCATATGTTTTCACTCTTATGTGGATCCTGAGAAATGTAACAGAAACCCATGGGGGAGGGGAAGGAAAAAAAAAAAAGAGGTTAGAGTGGGAGAGAGCCAAAGCATAAGAGACTCTTAAAAACTGAGAATAAATTGAGGGTTGATGGGGGGTGGGAGGGAGGGGAGGGTGGGTGATGGGTACTGAGGAGGGCACCTTTTGGGATGAACACTGGGTGTTGTATGGAAACCAATTTGACAATAAATTTCATATATTGAAAAAAAATAAAAATAAAACAGGTTGCTTGTTACTATAGGAAGTCCTAGCATAGGCACATAAAACACATAAGACATTAGGAAAACTTCAGGATGTAAATATATAAAAGCCATTTGAATTTCTATACAAGAGCAACTAACAGAAATTTAAAAACACATTTACATTAACAAGAAAAAAGGCACTTAATCATAAATTAATCAAAAGAAATACAAGACTTTTATGAAGAACATTATAATATACCATCAAAAGATGCCAAAAACCTAAATAAATGGAGAATCATGCTGTGTCATGGATAGGAAGGCTTAATTAATATAATGATGGCTATGGGTCTATCTACAGATTCAATGTAAATTTAGGTATGATTAATATGGAGGAAAAAGGGCTAAAAATAGTCAAGACCTTCCGAGAGAACAAGAATGAAGCAGGGGGTTTGCCCTAAGACATTTTTGAGAAACAATAATAATTAAAACAGAGTAATATTGAAGAGATCTCACTAACAGAATAATACATACATGTAAACACAATATTAAACTAGCTTGGTACCACACATCACTAGAACAACAACTTTCTAGAAAACTCGTCATCTGTATGGAAATAAATTAAAAATGGATCTGTATCTTACACACACAAAAGAAATCCCATGTTGAATAATAAATTCCAGGCTAATTAATGTGAAAGAAAAAAATTGTTCAGTTTTAGAAAAATATGGTAGACTATTTCTATGACCTTACAGTGAGGAAGAATTTCACTACAAAACACAGAAAGGTTCAAACCATGAAAGAACAGATTGATAAATGCAACAACTTTAAAATCTACATTCATCAAAAGAGATTATAAACAAAGTCAAAAGACAAGCTACTGGGACAAGGAGTTTGCAACATATATATCAGATAAAGGCTATCACAAAGAAAACAACGAAACTTACCCTTCTGAAAATGGGCAAGGATCATAAACAGGCATTTCACAAAACAGAACCACAAATGGCCACTGAAAATATAAGGTGCTCTTGCAGGGATGCAAGTGTGGTTCAATATCCACAAGTCAATCAACATGATATGTCACATCAATAAGAGAAAGAATAAAAACCATACAATCATTTCAACAGATGCAGAAAAAGCATTTGACAAAGTACAACATACATTCATCATAAAAAAAATTCAACAAATTGGGTTTAGAGGGAACATAACTCAACATAATAAAGGCCACATGTGAAAAAATTACAGCTAACATCATACTCAGTGGTGCAAAACTGAGAGCTTTTCCCCTAAAATCAGGAACAAGACAAAGATGTCCACTCTCACCACTTTTAGTCAACACAGTACTGGAAGTCCTAGCTGCAGCAATCAGACAAGAAAAAGAAATAGAAGGTATACAAATTTGTAAGAAAGAAAAAGAACTTTCACTATTTGCACATGACATGATACTATATCTAGAAAACCCTAAAGACTTTACCAAAAACTACTAGAACTGATAAATGAATTCAGTAAGGTCTCAGGATTCAAAACCAATATACAGAAATCCATTGTATTTCTATGCACTAATAATAAAGTAGTAGGACGAAAAATGAAGAAAACAATCCCATTCACTCCAAATAATAAAATACCTAGGAATAAACTTAACCAAGGAGGTGAAAGACCTGTACTCTGAAAACTATAAAACACTGATGAATAAACTGAAGGTGACACAAAGAAATGGAAAGACATTCCATGCTTTTGGATTAGAAGAACAAATATTGTTAAAATGTCTACACTACCCAAAGCAGTCTGTAGATTTAATGCAATCCCTATCAAAACACCAACAGCATTTTTCACAGAACTAGAACAAACAATTCTAAATTTGTATGGAATCACAAAGGACCCCAAATAGCCAAAGCAATCTTGAGAAAGAACAAAGCTAGAGGCATCACAATTCTAGACTTCAGGTTGTATTACAAAACTGTTGTAATTAAATCAGTACGGTACTGGCGGGGCGCCTGGGTGGCGCAGTTGGTTGGGCATCCGACTTCAGCTGAGGTCATGATCTCACAGTTCAAGAGTTTGGGCCTCACGTCGGGCTCTGTGCTGACAGCTCAGAGCCTGGAGCCTGCTTCGGATTCTGTGTCTCCCTCTCTCTCTGCCCCTCTCCCATTCACACACACACTCTCTCTCTCTCTCTCTCTCAAAAATAAAGATTAAAAAAAATTAAAAAAAAAAAACAGTATGGTACTGGCTCTGAAAGAGACATATACATCAATGGAACAGAATAGAACCCAGAATAAACCCACAGTTATATGGTCAAATAATCTTCAACAAAGCAGGAAAGAATATGCAATGGGAGAAAGACATCTCTTCAACAAATGGTGCTGTGAAAACTGGACAGCTACATGTAAAAGAATGAAACTGGACCACTTTCTCACACCATACACAAAAGTAAACTCAAAATGGATTAAAGACCTAAATGTGAGACCTGAAACCATAAAAATCCTAGAAAAGAGCACAGGCAATAATTTCCCTGACATTGGCCAAAGTAACATATTTCTAGATATGTCTCAAGGCAAGAAAACAAAAACAAACTATTGGGAGTACTTCAAAATAAAAAGCTTCTGCACAGTGAAGGAAATAATCAACAAAACTAACAGGCAACCTACAGAATGGGAGAAGATATTAGCAAATGACACATCTGATAAAGGGTTAGTATTCAAAATATATAAAGAATTTATACAACTCAATACCCAAAAACCAAATAATCCAATTAATAACTGGGCAGAAGATTTGTACAGACATTTCTCCAAAGAAGACATACAGATGGCCAACAGACACATGAAAAGATGCTCAATATCACTCATCATCAGGGAAGTGTAGATCAAAACCACAATGAGATATCACCTCACACCTGTCAAAATGGCTAAAATCAAAAACACAAGAAACAACAACTGTTGTTGATGATGTGGAGAATGCAAACTAATGCAGCCACTGTGGAAAAGCATATGGAGGTTCATCAAAAAATTGAAAATAGACTTACCATATGATCCAAGAGTTCCACTACTGGGTATTTACCCAAAGAATACAAAAACAATAATTCAAAAAGATACATGCACCCCTATGTTTATTGCAGCATTATTTATAATAGCCAAATTATGGAAGCAGCCCAAGTGTCCATCATAGATGAATGGATAAAAAAGATGTAGAATATATATACAATGGAATATTATTACTGAGCCATAAAAAAATATCTTGCCATCTGCAACAGCATGGATGGATCTAGAGGCTATAATGCTAAGTGAAGTCATTCAGTCAGAGAAAGACAAGCACCATATGATTCTACTCATATGTGGAATTTAAGAAACAAAACAAGCAAAGGAAAAAAGGGAAAAACCAAAACACAGACTCTTTTTTTTTTTTCTTTTTTTCAATTTGAGAGGGAACGAGAGAGCAAGCAGGCTAGATGGTCAGAGGAGGGGAAAGAGAGAGAGAGAATATGAATCTAAGCAGGCTCCATGCTCAGGGATCATGGGATCACGATCCAAGCCAAAATCAGGAGTTAGACACTCAACTGACTGAGCCATCCAGGTACCCCATAAAATAGACTCTTAACTGTAGAGGACAAACTGATGGTTGCCAGAGGGAAGTTGGGTGGGGGGTGGGGGGGATGGGTGAAATAGGTGAAAGGGATTAAGAGTCCACTTATGATGAGCACTGGATGAAGTATGGAATTATTGAATCACTATATTGTATACCCAATCTAATACAACACTGTATATTAACTCTACTGGAATTAAAATTAAACACACACATACACATATATGGTACTCAAATTCCCTTAATCAGAGAATTAGCAATTAAAATCACAGTAAGGCACCATTTACTTTTACCCAATCAGAAAATTAAAAAACCAGGCTGCCCTACATAATTAAATAAGATGGTTGTAAAATGCATTGTATTTCTGTGCACCAAAAGATCCTAATTTTACTACCTAAATATTTGGTGCAGATGTACATGTAAGTTTAAAACTACATACATGTATGTAAATGAAAGATAAACATAAAATATTAACTTAAAAAAAAAAGCCAGACTTATAGATACAGATCCTTGGGAATATTTATACTATGACAGTGGCAGTGTAAACCACTGCAAACTCCCTAGAAAAAAATCTGGCATTACTGTGTGAAGTTGAACATCATATCCTCCATGATTCTACCAACTCTATTCCTAAGTGTTTATTTTTTGAGAAGCTCTTGAAAGGAGACACCTTAAAAAATGTACATAGCTCCAAACCAAAAACAACCCAAATGTTCATCAATAGCATAAATGTATAAGTAAGCTATATCACAGAATAGTATTGTGGCAATAAAACCAAACTGATGATAGCTATACATCTAAAAATAAATCTCAAGATAATGTTAAGAAAAAGAAGACAGGGAGGACTGGAAGGAAGGAAAGAAGGAAAGACACATGCAAGAAAGAAGAAAACAGACTATGATCCCATTTATGTAAAGTTCATAAACAGGCAAACTAAACAAACAAAAACAGGAAAAATATGACAAGGAAAGATCAGACATCTACAAGTAGTTTCAAATACTGCTATTGTAATGCTAAAACTCCCCACCTGCCATGTCAGTTTCCCCACTAGGGTTGTTCAAATCAGGTGCCCAATTTGCTCTGTTAGACAAACATTTCATGAGTTAAGACTATCTCTACCCTAAACAAGGCTACAGGAGAATGTGTGATAACATTAACAAAAGTCCATGAAGCACTTGACTGTGCTAGTTTCCCAGTTGTTTTTTTTTTTTCTAAGAGAGCACAAGTTATTATTAGATTATTATACATATGTAATATATAATATTATAAAAATAATATTCTAATAATAAGGACCATTTATGCCAGGTTCTATGCTAGAGGCTTGATAGTAATTTTATTTTATTAAAATTTTTTTAATGTTTATTTACTTTTGAGATGGAGAAGACAGAGCAAGTGGGGGAGGGGCAGAGAGAGGAGACAGAATCTGAAGCAGGCTCTGAGTTGTCAGCAGGGAACCTGATGTGAAGCCTGAACCCATGAATCGTGAGATCATGACCTGAGCCCAAGTAGACTGAGACATCCAGGCGTCCCTGGGCTAAATGTTAATAGTCATTCTAATTTAATCCTCACAACGACCCTATGAAGTGGGTATTATTACCATCCCAATTGGATATTATTACCATCTCTATTTCTAGGATAAGGAAAGGGGGAGGATGAGGTAACTAAGAACTGGAAAAATCAAGAAACTCATCCAGGGTTTATTATTACAACTAATAAAGGATTGAGCTGGAATTTAAATCTCTGTTCATCTGACTCAAAAGCCTGTGACTAGCCACTTTGACACTCATTATTTATTTACTACTCAAAAGCCCTGTAAACTAAATATAACATAGAGATTAAGAGTACCATTCCTGAAGACAGAAAGACTTGGTCCATGCCCTAGCTTACCTGTTTTCAACTGTGAGTGAGAAAAAGCTCCTCAACCTCTCTGAGAGACATAGTCCTTTATTTATAAAATGGTTTTGAAAGTACCTATGGGTAAGTATGAAAGGATAAATATGAAACATCAGTGAAGTAATGCATGTAAAGAGCTTAACAAAGTGCCTAGCACACAACAGATATTCAGTAAATTTTGGATGATATCATCATTATCATCATCATCTTCTCCATTTTATAGTTTAAAAAACAGAGACACAGAGAAGAACAGTAGTGTATCGGATGTTATAAAGCCAGTTAGTATCAGTGAAAGGTTTTAAACACGAATCTAATCAGCTTCAAAGTCTGAACTCTTCCATTCGCCAAGGCATTTCCTGAAGACACAGGAAGTTCACTGGACAGAGGGAGATCTCAGAGAGACCCTTAGGAAAGACAGATCTGAGCTGAATGCTGCAATGCAACTTGCGTTGCTCAGATGAAGAAGTGTGAGGAAGGTACTACAGGCAGAAGGAACAATACAATGAGCAGTATGGTATATTTGAGTAGATACAATTATTTCAGTGTAGTGGGGGCCCAGAGGGTAAGGGGTAAAAAAGTCATAGTCTGCATATGAAGCCAACATAAGACATAGAACGATTTTGAGGCAGTGGTTCTCAAATTGAAATCTCCAGACCAGGACATCAGCATTACCTAAGAACCTGTTACAAACGCAAATTCTTGGACTTATCACAGATCTGAATCAGAAACTCTGGGTCTTTTCAAAGGTCCTTTAAGTGATTCTAATATATGGCTGACATTTGATGATTTTGAGCAATGATGGCATGTAATGATGTTTTCAAAAATAATGAAATTATCCCTCATCAGTCAGGTAATTTAAAAGAGGCAGAGGATCACGCTGTTCTGAATTCAGAAAAGGTAGAAGACAATAATATCTGAATAGGCACTAGTTGTAATACCTACAATATGCCTTATTTTTCTTTGACAACAGTCAATTTCATAGGTTACTCTATTTACAGATCAAATTTGCCCTATGCTTCATTTTTCTTTCTTTCTTTTTCCTTCCTTCCTTCCTTCCTTCCTTCCTTCCTTCCTTCCTTCCTTCCTTCTTCCTTTTTTCTTTCTTTCTTTCTTTCTTTCTTTCTTTCTTTCTTTCTTTCTTTCTTTCCCTCTCTCTGTCTCTGTCTCTCTCTCTCTCTTTCTTTTGAGACAGAGACAGTACAAGCAGGGTAGGGGCAGAGAAAGAGGGAGAATCTCAAGCAGACTCTGAGCTGTCGGTGCAGAAACCATGTGGGGCTCAAACTCACGAAACTGTGAGATCATGACCAGAACCGAAATCAGGAGTCGGACGCTAAACCGACTGAGCTGCCCAGGCACCCCTAACCTATGCTTCATCTGAAAATACATTCCCAAACAGGCATACATTAAAAAAAAATTTTTTTTAATTTTATGATAGAGGGATCCTCTATGTTTTATACCCTAAAAAGTTGTTAACAAGAAAAACAAAGCCCCAAAATGGTGTCAAACCAAGACTTTATTGCAGTTTCAACCTGTCAGGAATGTAACCTTTAACCAGTCAACACAGAATTTCTGGGCCAATTCTAGGAATGTGCTGAAAGACCCTTTCCACTACCCTTAAGAAGGCAACCTTGCTTAAACAATGCATTCCTTGTTAATAAATGCCTTTCTTCTTTTTTTAATGCCCTCTCTCTGCCTTTAAAAACCTCCCTCTGGTGTAGCTCAGAGGAGCTCTCCTCTACTTGCTAGATGGGATGCTGCCTGACTCATGAATCATTTTTAAAAGCCAGTAATATCTTCAAATTTACTCAGCTGAATCTTGTTTTTTAACATATTTGATGGCAGCAGTGGGATGCAAAGAAAACTTCCAATGGCATTCAGTAACAACAAAAAACACTGGCACGGTATCCTGCGAACTCTTTTGAGCTCACGGTCTTTCTTGCCATTTCTGAGGGCCACTGGTAAGTCCTTCAAGGTTGGAGTTCTACTCTTTTTGCATTCAAGCTACCGATCTAATTGGCTTTCCAGTCCACGGTTAACTGGTCAGCCTAGACTGACATGGGGCTCTAACAGAGCACCAGTCCTTAGCCCTTGTCCATAGCCCAGTCCACAATTTCACGCTGGAATCCCTTCCCCAGTTCCAGTCTGAAATCCCCATTTACTAGAATATGCTGGTTTAGTCTACTAGTTTAGTACTCGTGGTACACAAGATCTTCTCTTGGCCAGCCCACAGTAATATCCTCTGGTTACCACTGGTGTGTTAAGTTGCACATTTGTTTGTCTGGCTTTATGTAAACAAAGACTTAGCTAATGAAATCCTTAAATTCTAGAGTCAAGTGTACCACCTCTGGCACACTTGCTTATTTTATGTCCAAAAACTATGGTGCTAGGTGCACTGAATATATACAGAAATGGCAAAATTTTAGTCAAACAACCTAGAATTACAGTGGTCATGATGGGGAACGTTCCAACTAGATAAGATCACCTAAGAAGTGCACGTGAAGGGTGCTTGGGTGGCTCAGTCGGTTGAGCATCTGACTCTTGGTTTCAGCTCAAGTCATGATCTCGTGGTTCATGAATTCGAGGCCCACATTGTCAGGCCCTGTGCTGACAGTGAAAAGCCTGCTAGGGATTCTCTTTCTGCCCTTCCCCCACTCATGTTCTCCCTCCCTCTCCCTCTCTCTCAAAATAAATAAACTTAAAAAAAAAAGTGCACTTGAAAGGGTTCCCAAATTAAGCAGAATGGGACACCTATTTTAATGGGCAAGCAGAGGCCTCCAAAAGGTTCCAAAATTCCAAAGTAGTTTCATTGAAAAATTCACTGCAAAAGCCTAGAGAAAAATTAATGTAAAAGGGACCTAAAACAAGCCTATAACTCCCATTGCTCCTCTTATTCCTCCTTTGAGTAGTCTATCCACTAATCCTGTCTGAATTGTTTTCCACTCTGAAAAGACTACATAACCGTAAACAAAAGTCTTCCAAATTAATGGCCTTACAGACAACCCCACCTTCAAAGGAGGGCCCCCATTTAGACCCCCTCCCAGAGTCAATGAAACTGAGGAATTTTCCGGTAAACTGCTATATTATTTCTTTAAACAGACAAGAGGAAACTCTGGTAGATACCAGAGTCTGCAGAGGGTATCCTAGAAAAACTGACAGAAACCAGGGAAGGGTGAAAATTCTTATCAGAATCAGTTCTTCTGAATCTGTCAGTAATGCCCAGTTGTAAGAGGGAAACAGAGTTTCATATTATCCCTTCCTTTCCAAATCCAAACCCATTGTTGATTGATCTTTCTCTCTCAGGGATAGCTACTGTCTTGCTTACTCAACTGGGCTTGGCTTTCTACCTGCCTTGGACATATAAGTTGTTGGTTCTTTCTTTTGGCTATCTTTGGCAGCGACTCTGGATTTGGGGAAGGTAACATCCTTTACCCTCTTTGGGGCCCATCTTACACCCAAGAGGGGTTATTTAATACTGACAGAAATATTTAAAATTAAAAACTCTGAACCCAAAGGGAAAGAAACAAATTAAGGGTAATGTAGTTGGATAGGTGGATCAATCTATGATGTCATCTAAGTTACAACCCAAGTCTTTGAGGAACTGAAAGCAAATGTCCAAATCTTACAAAGCTTACAAAACAAAAGTCAGCCCCAGAAGCAACTCAAAATTAATCTATTTCTTTACCAATCCCCAAATTTTCCTTATTTATCTCAAAAGGCTTATAAATTTTTGGCCTTAGGAAAGCAAAGTCCATCTTGGAGAAACTTAATATTCTTTGGTCTCTTGGGGTTATAAACACAGCCCACAATCATATGACTCTAAAGGAAGGAAAAAAAGGGGAAAAGGTCTTTTTAAAATACAAACTGGTGGGGTGCCTGAGTGACTCAGTTGGTTAAGCGTCTGACTGCAGCTCAGGTCATAATCCATGAGTTTGAGCCCCACATCTAGCTCTAAGTTGTCACGAGCCCAGCATTGGGCTCTGTGCTGATAGCTCAGAGCCTGGAGAGCCTGCTTTGGATTCTGTGTCTCCCTCTCTCTCTGCTCCTCCCCTGCTTATGTTCTGTCTCTCTCTGTCTCTGTCTCAAAAATAAACATTTAAAAACAATAATAATAAAATAAAATACAAACTGCTAAAAAAAATTAAATAAAATAGAATACAAACTGCTAAAAGGGTTCCTAAGCTCTAGCAGTCTCCTTAAGATAAATTTAGGGACAAATATAAATTTTAAAAATCTTCTCCACAAATATTAGTAATTATAAGGTCTTTGCATTTGTCTGTTTGTAAATATGTTATAAATGTGAGATATTGTGCTGTCTCTGGATAGTATTGCTAAAATTAATTTGTGAAGGGCTCTAATTAGTTGGTTTGAAGACAAGTGCTTATAAGGATTGAGCATTCTAAAGCTCTCAAAAAAAACCAGAAACTAACCTAAATGTTTTTCAAGTTCACGTAATCTGAAAAAAAATACTCTCTATATAAACAAGTTGCAGGCTGACAGTTTAATTAAAACAGACATGTTTAGAGTTATCAACACTAAATATAAAACTTTTATTCTACCTAAGCTTATTAGCCACATAAATTCATATTAGCCATATAAATTCATATTATCTTTTACAAGATCTACCAACAAAAAAATAATAGCTTGGGATAATGGTTGTCTTTGTCAAATGTTTAATGAAGTTTTTTCGTGGGTAATCTAAACATATTTATTAAAAACAAGTAAATATACGTAAGCAAGACAAAGGTTATAAATGAATTTTTCAGCAACATTTATGTCTACTTAAATAGTTTTCCCAAATCTTTTTGTAACCTTAAAACCTTAAGGTTTGCTAAATTAGGCTGAATGATAAACTCTTTACATATCTAGATCATTTCCAAATACAATAAAATACTACATTAATTACTGAACGCAGGCTTAACTACTTTGGGCTTCTTATTAGAGAAACTAAAAGATATTTGGATGTGTTAGTGCTGCACTGGAAAAATGAAAAAGGCCTATGCTTCTAGAAATTATAAAATATATTCATAAATCTGCAAATCTGAAGAGTGCTTGTATTAACAGTTTACAATTGTTTACTTACTAGCTTTCACTAGAAATTAAGGTTTCTAAGAATTAAGAATTCTAATAAATGTAATTAAGACTACTGGAGGGGCGCCTGGGTGGCTCAGTCGGTTAAGCATCCGACTTTGGCTCAGGTCATGATCTCACAGTTCGTGAGTTTGAGCCCCGCATCAGGCTCTGTGCAGAAAGCTCACAGTTTAATCTGATGATTAGGTACTTTGGAAACATCAGAGCAAAACCGCTCTTGAGCCCCACTGGAAAGAACCTTACCAGTGCTCCTGGCCACTGACACTGCTCTGCAAAACCAGAAGGTGTTAAGCCTTGAGTATACATCACACAGCTACAGGCTCCACATGACAGCTAGTCCTGTACAGACACTGGAGACCTCCAAATCAAATCACAAGGAAGAGAAGTAGCTGACACAAAGGTAGACTGCTTCCACCCAAGATGATGGATCAAGACTTCCTACTTTAACAGAACATGAAACCCTTTGTTTTTCCTTTCCTTTACTCTGCTACTGGCCTGGAAAGATAATCCCCTCATTTTCATCTCTCAGACCACTGCTAAGGGCGTTAACCTCTGGAAGTTAGAACGACTTTTTATTTCAGCCAGAAGAAAATCTAACTGTAGCCCTAACTTTTCACAAGCAAAATAAGAGTTATTGGTCGACTCCCCTGATTTCACATTGTGAGTTGAAAGGTGGCTTTCATGATTCAGAATTCACTCCTTTTGGCAGGTCCCTACTTCCTTGGTTAGGGATAAAAGTAAATGAGGCTATGATAAGGAACTTCTCCTTAATTTTTAAATTGTTGTGGAATCTGCTACTAAAGCAATAGCTCCCCAACAAAGGTATCTTTAGACTCTGGCCAAAGTTGTTCTTGATAAAAAATAGCCCTTGATTATCTTTTAGGTGAGCAAGTAGTGATAAAGCAAAAATGTTTTGACCTGTGAATGCCACACAAAGGATCAACAAAAGCTGCTAAGAACTACAAAGTAGTAGCTGGGAGTGGTGCTAATGCCTTAAATTTTGATCATATCTCTCAGTTAAGATGAGAGCCTGATCAAAAGAGGCAGAATAATTGTTAAAAGGAAAACCACAGGTGCAAAATGGGGCCACTCAGGTTAAAGCCCAAGTCAGGAAACCAAGACTTAATAACTAACCTAACTGCAGTTTCAACCTGCCAGGAATGTAACATTTATCCAGTCAACAGAATTTCCTGGTCAATACTAGGAATTTATTGACAGACCCCTTCCACTCCTCTTAGGAAGGCAACCTTGCCTAAACAATGCATTCCTTGCAAATAAATTCCTTTTTATTTTATGCCCTCTCTCTGCCTTAAAAAACCTTCCTCTTGTGTAGCTCAGTGGAGCTCCCCTCTCCTTGCTAGATGGGATGCTGCCTGATTGAAGAATCATTTAATAAAGCCAATTAGATTTTCAAATTTACTCAGTTGAATTTTCTTTTTTAATAAAGTCAAACTTATACTTACTGAGTGTTCTTAGAAACGATTATAATACCCAAATTTTTATTATTTCTATACATTCTGGAGGACATTATAATCAATTTTTTCTTTTAAAAACAAAATAGAAATTTTATAATTCCATGAGTTTCATTTCAGTTTTGTTAAATACAAGCAGAATTAAATGTTGCTTCAAACAAACCCACTCCACTTCTAGGTACTTTAGAAACCAAGGTTCCTCATGAGATTTTAAATGAGTGTCCCACTAATAAGAGAAGTTTGCAAGCAACTGGTCTACAGGATAAAATTCAAGATCTTTAGCATAAAATATAAGGCCCTCCACAGCCTGATCCTTACCAACTCTCTCAAGCCTTGTTTCCCACTACGTCCTACCTGAAAATGAACTTTCTAGCAACACCAAACTGCCTATAGTCCTCATAAATACCACAGTTTGAGATGTTTCTCATCTTTTTTTTTTTTTAACTGTTGTAATATTTATTTATTTTTGAGGGACAGAGAGAGAAGGAGACACAGAATTTTAAGTAGGCTCCAGGCTCTGAGCTGTCAGCACCGAGCCCAATGTGGGGCTCAAACCTATGAACTGTGAGATCATGACCTGAGACAAAGTCAGATGCTCAACTGACTGAGCCACTCAGGCGACCCTAGATGTTTCTTTGAGAATTTGTCCATATTGTAACTTCCAAGTGACTACTGCCTTGTTTTATTTTACTATATTTTAAAAATTATATTAGGTTACATTATATTAGGCTATTAAACATTCTGGGCCCCGGTGAGATTGTGTGTATGTGACTTTCACTGTATGGTGGAAGGGCAGGGTCCATAGGTCCGGTGTAACAGGGACCAGTTGTTCCCTAAGTCTTTTTGTGCCTGCCCCTAGGCCCCTAGGTTGGGCCAGGAGTCATGTCACAAGAAGCCTTCCAACCCATCTCTTCTTTTTGGACACTGTAGGGCTAGAATTAGACACAGGCTGCTTCTAGGAGTAATATCTCTTGATGGCTCATTTGGCTAAGGAAGAGAAAGACACTAGATAGTCAAGTCAACAACTACAGCGCTCTAGCCATGGCTCACCCAAGGAGCACCTTATCCTGCAAGTTAAAACTGAATGCTCTTTCCTTTATTTGTTGAGCTACTTATCCTTTAGGTCAATGATTCTCAACAGGAGGGGAGATGGGGAGCGTTTTTTGCCTCCACAGGGGGCATTTGGCAATGTCTGGAAACATTTCTGATTGTCACAAAGTGGGGAGGGGTTTTGCTACTGGCATCTATTGAGTAGAGACTAGGGATGCTGCTCCATCCCACAATGTACAGGACAACCCCCACAACGTACGGGACAACCCCCACAACAAAGAATTATCTGACCCAAAATGTGAATAGTGCCAAGGTCAAGAAACACGACTTTATTTCTCGGTTTGATACCACAATCTCCAGGAAGGCCTTCCTGAACACCACACATTACCTCTTCTTAGTTTCCCATAATACTTAACATTGTACTGTTATGAATCTGTATCTGCTATTCGATCATGTGTACCTTTAAGACAGAGACCTTAACACTGTATCTGGCACGTAGTAGGTACTCAGTGAATTGCAGAGACTGTTATCTGCCTATCCCAATATCCAGTCTATTCCCCTTGGTAAAAGAAACACCAGCTCTTGGTTGGGCACATGGTCACTTAGAATAAAGACTACATTCCCTAGCCTTTTATATGTGGCCATAAGACTCAGTTATGGCCAGTAGAATGCAAGGAGAGGGGCTACCTGGAATGTAAGGGAACGAAGGAAATTCATGGGAAATGCCCTTAAAAAATATTAAATTCACCTTCTTATTTGCCCAGTCTATCCCCTGTTCTGCTACTTAAGGACACAGATGATATGATTGGAACTCCAACTTGAACCACGGGGCTGAAAGAGCCAAAAGCTGGAAGCAGCCTAAATGCCAGATGACTACAGAGCTTCCAAACCAGCCTCGGTCTGCCTTCTTTTATGTAACAGCCACTATTTTGTTTAAAACCATGGTTATTTTAGATCTCTATTTTTTGAAAAGACACTTAATCTAAATTAATAAATGATCTAATACCCAATTTCTGCTTTGTGCCATCAAATGTCATAGTCTTCAAGAAAAGTATGCACTGTGCTTTATTAACGTTCTTGCTCTGTTTCTTCACATTCTTCACTAAAATTTTCTGAAATACAATTTTTCCTCTGCTCTTTTTCTTTTGCAACCTGTTTTGCTGTCATCTGCATTCATTGTTTATGCAGTTACCCTTCTCAGCTACTTATCTCTTCCATTTGTAATAGAAGAACAGCGATTTCCACAACTACAAAAATACTGCTGTTAGCTAACATTCAATTCACAACCAGATTTATAAAGCTAGGTTTACTGCCTTCACAAAGGATAAGTAATCCAAAGTAATTAAAAAAATAATATTTACAAAATTATTCTGGGATATTTTAATCTGAGCTACTAGAGTTGTAATCCTAATTTGCATGCTATTAATTTTACATGCTATAGAAGTGATCATCATTTGCATGAACATAGCCTGTCTTTCTCTTAACTTGCTCATAATATTCTTCCCATCCTTCAATTTCAGAAAATTCTCAGGTGGACATTTTGTTATCCTTCCCTGTTGATCCTATATTATAAAAAATTTTAATTTCTAAACTAAATTCAATTTTGAACACTAAGAAGAAATTTAATATTCTAAATTTAATAACTATTCTACTTAAGAGTGTCTCCATTTCCAAAAACAGTCTTCATTGCTCTCACCTATTTATTTGATTGTTTTAAAAAGAAAACCACAAGCCCAAAATGGTGTCACTGGATTGAGGAAGGCTCCAAGGTCAGTAAACCAAGACTTAATACCTCTCTTCCCTCCCCACTCCGCCCCCCCCACCCCGACCTGCCAAGCGGTGTGGAGGCAGAGGCCCGAGGGCACTCAAGATTCAGCTGCAATATCCAATATCCAGTCTATCCCCCTTGGTAAAAGAAACACCAACTCTTGGTTGGGCACATGGTCACTTAGAATAAAGACACATTCCCTAGCCTTTTATATGTGGCCATAAGACTAAGTTATGGCCAGCAAAATGCAAGGGTTACAGAGGGGGTCATTGCTGCTGGAGGTGTAATGGATGTTTATACTTCCTTACAAGAGTCATTGAAGATGGCCCTAATTCATGATGACCTAGCACATTAAGCTGACAGGCACCAAGCCCATCTTTGTGTGCTTACATCCAACTGTGATAAGACTATGTATGTTAAGTTTGGTGGAGGTCCTTTTGTTCAATATCAAATCAACCTAATTAAGGTCGATGACAACAGAGAGGCAAAGAACAAATTAAACTGGTTCTTATAACTAAAAACAAAACAAAACAAAACAAAACCAGAATTAATACCTAATCTAACTGCAGTTTCACACCCCCTGAAATGTAACCTTTAACCAGTCAAAATGGGAATTTCCTGGTCAGAACTTATAAATTTAATGATAGACCCCCCTTCCATTCCCCTTAGGAGGGCAACCTTGTCTATAACAATGGATTCTTTGCTAATAATTTCCTTTTTTCCACTTGCTTTCTACCTTTAAAAACCTTTCCTTTTCTGTAGCCCTTTGGAATTCCCCTCTACTTGCTAGATGGGATTCTGCCTGATTCATGAACTGATCAATAACGCTAACTAAATCTTTAAGATTTACTGCGTTGAATTTTTGTTATTTAATACTTTGTTCTGGATCTGACTTCTAGTTTTCTCTCTGCTTCACTTACTAGAAGCTTCAGAGACTGTCAATTATTGTATTCCTATTTGTTCTCTTCTACTTACCGCTGCTTTTTTTTCCTTCTAACCTATTTGTGCTTAATAGTTACATATCTTTTTTTCTGCCCTAAAAGCAGATAACTTGTCTCTGAATTATAGCTGTGATTCTTTGGTTCTGGTTTAAGGGTTACCATTATATTTTGTTTTGTTTTGTTTTCTGACTTTGCTCTTTGGACCTAATAAACTTGTTTACTGATCCTAGGATACTGTTTTATTTTGGTCACCTTTAAGTATACGATGGTGCATTGTTTTCTTATTGTTATTGATGATTTTTATTTGTTCCAGGCAATATTATGGTATAATGAGTTTAAAAGCAGGAACAATGCTGTATACTCTAGTAACTTCCTGAATGTTCCCAGATGGAAATTACTGAAATTCCACAAAAATTCCACAATTCATGAGAAGTTAATGTAAATAGCCTCAAACTTTATTTCCATTTCCTACTCAAAATATTGGAGAAGCAGGCATCAGCAGTAGATACCATTCACTAATCAGCAAAATCCTACTCCATATTCAATCTCTTGGAAAATTCTATTAGAATTTGCATAAGGTATTTCCCTTAAAATGTATACCCTTCTATTTTGCTGTACAAACATTTCTTGAAAGGCAAAAAGACATTTAGAAATGTCTCATTTTTTTTTTTCTATCCTCTATTAGTTTGGAAGAAATAAAAGCAATCAGTGAATTCTCTATCATATTTTGGAGCCATCATATTCAAGACGATAGCTCAATTTAATATGAAATTGAAGAGTATGGGTGAATAATTTATTAAAATAGAACACAGTGTTCAAAACATCAAAGTTAACAACATCAATCACTGGAGAAACTAGTTCTACTACTGAACTTGAAATGACTATCTAAAAACACAATAAATAGTATACCTAAAATTCTATGGTTGTACCTTAATGCAGAACTAAACTTATCAGCCAGTCAAAGAATCTGTTTTCATCCCTTCCCGACTCATTACTTGGCTTTTATTTTCAGTTAAAAAAAAAAAAAGAAAGGAAAAAAAAAGCCCATCCTATATTCAGCAGTCTCTAATGAAGACTCCCTTCACCATCCCAGAATGAAAGAATGCTTTCTTCCACCAAATTCTTTCATAGAGGAACTCTTAAATATACTAGCAGATGATTACCCTATGCCCCTACTGTAACTGGAAATGACCAGGCAGGCAAGAGGTACCACTCTAACTGAAAACAACTGGAAATTCCTAAGCAAAGCAAAGGAAAGCTTAACTTTCATAGTTAACAAAATAAGGCAGGTAGAACTGTGAAGGCTTTCCTTATCACTGTCTTCAACAATCTCTGCATATGATCCTGAACCATCTGGTGATATCTTCAAGCCTTCAAAACTGCATAAATATTTTCCATATTTTAGTACTAAATAATACAAAAATAAATATTAAAATACTGACTTTAAACAATTTCCCCAGAATAAAAACGTTTATAGGAAAGCAAAGCACACAGGATGACTGACTCTGGGCTATGAATTCCTTATGGTCACAACTCTCAAGTAATATGAGATATTTACAACTTGGTACTTATTAATGGAATAATTCTGTATGTTTCTGCCTCATCTCCCAATTAGCTCTTTTTGAGAACAGAGACTCAGCCTTAAAAGCAGTACAGCCTAGATTGGACCTGCCTCAAACAAAACAGCTCTGTTTTTATCTGTTTTACATTGGAACTCTGGGAAGATTTGTTTCAAAAAGGAATTCAAATGTTGTTATTTTGTTTTGCTTTTAAGTTTAAAAAATACTTGTAGCCCTGCTAAAATTAAAAGGACTGAGAATACAAGTTGTTAGCAAAGATGCAAAGCAACTATAATACATAAGTGTATACTATAGCCATACATTGCTGGTGCAGACACTGTGAAAAACAATTAAGCATCTGTTAAAGACATATAAATATAGAGATACAGAGATATTTTATGATCCAGTGACTTTACTCATTTTTCTTTACCCAAGAAAAATCAATGCTTATGTCCACCAATAGTAATGTACAGGAATGGTGTTAGCAACTTTATCCATAATAGCCCCAAACTGGAAACACCAAATGTTCACCAAAGGAACAATGGATAAATTGTGTTATATCTATACATTGGAATATCACATAGCAATGAAAAAAATCAACCCATACAATGGTATGGGTATATCTTATGTTAAATGAAAGAAACCAGGCAAAAAATAATAAATAGGCATGCTTGCATTTATAGGAAGTTCAAAAACAAGCAAGGCTATTTCTGAACTTCATATACAATGTCATAGCACCTCTGGTGACAGAGGATGAAACAGTGGTTACTTTTGGGTTGAGGAGGATGTTAACTGAGAAGGAGCATGAAGGAGCCTAGTGGGTACTGGGAATTTTCTGTATTTTTATACAGATGGTGATTATACAAGTGTATACGGATACAAATATTCATCAAATTGTACACTGAATATCTGTGCATTTGATATGTAAGTATTCCTTAATTTAAAAAACTCATATAATAGCAAGAAATTTGGAATAAGCATTGGAAATTCTAGTCATGGTTCTGCCACGTATGATTCTTGAAAAAGCACAGAACTTCACTGGGCCTCCATTCTGTATGCTAAATGTTAAGTAAGGTCTCTTCCCCTTCTAAAATCCATTTGTTTGTAATTTCTATGAATTTCCTTGGTATTCATGTTTGCCTTAAACATAGTAATTATATATGTAAAATGATCTTGTCCTGATTTCCACCAAAATTTACCTTGAGCATATCTCCTTAATCCCTCCTTGGAGAGACTAGGGATGGCATGGGTGCAGGGGTTTGGTGTTATTTTATGTTACTAGAAGGAGCCAGCAACAGAGTCTCTGGGCCAACATACAAGCACACAAAGTGAAATGCTAACCTATGAATACAAGTGATTAGAAATTAGTTATGGTCTATTATATGAAAAGAACAATAAACTGTGATGACATTAGCTATGGCTATAATTCTCTTTGAATCAATAAACAGAACCCAGAGCCAGTAGAGTGATAATACCTAATAATTTATCACCACACCTGTAAGTTAGGTGCAGAAATGCAGCTGCTCCTTTCAAATTATCTACATCAGGAATCAATACTCACTGCACAAGTTCTATACATTGAAAAAAGAAATCAAGAAGATATTCCCTGGTAGGAAAAAGCAGGGTACAGAAGGGAAGTACACTGTTTTTTGTTTTTTGGGGTTTTTTTGACAGCAGGTACATATTACTTTTATGAATGGAAAAAGATAAGAAATAAAATAAAACTTAGTTACACCCAACTTCTTCCTCATAAAAATATGCTATGTGAATTTAACAGTAGTTTCCATTTTTATATCCATATTCTAGGTATATAAGTCATCAAATCAGGTTGTCGGATCAAGTCAGGGCACCCCAGTCACTATTTCATAAGAAAGAAAGAAAAATGCAATAGTTCTAGAAGTATTTGAATCTAAGGAACTTCCTGTATGGATTATGGATTGAGCTTCCAAATTTTGGAGTTCTCTACCCTTTAAAAAAAATCAAGATCCATCAGATGACAAAAGAAGCACTATGTGTTATAAAACACCATGGAAAATGGCACTACCCCATTGAGACCAAAGCAGAGATTCTAATCCTGGCCTTCCCATCTCAATTTGAGTAAATCATTTTTACTTTCTGACTAAGTCTTCCTACCTGTAAAATGAAGGGACTGGGTTAGATCATTTTAGTCTTTATATTTCTCTATCACTAAAAATTCCAAAATGCTTAGAATTCACCACTTGCTCACCAACATTAGATGCTTCTCCTCATATTAACCTTAATCCACACAAAAGTCGACTATTGTTATTAATAAAACTACCTAGAAATTAGAAATCAGGAGTCGCTAAAATTGAATGATGGACATTAAAGAAAAATACCTTTCACTGCTATAAATTGGGCTGGCTTCTATCAAATATATAAGAACCACAATTCATAAAAATACAAATGAATTAAATAAATGAAAGGGCCTATAATGAATTTTTAAAACAACTCATTGAAAGGGACACCTGGGTGGCTCAGTAGGTTAGGTGTCCCACTTAAGCTCAGGTCATGATCTCGGAGTTTGTGGGTCTGAGCCCCATGTCAGGCTCTGTGATGACAGCTCAGAGCCTGGAGCCTGCTTCAGATCCTGTGTCTTCTTCTCTCTCTCTCTGCCCCTTCCCCACTCACTCTCTCTCTCTCTCTCTCACTCTCTCAAGAATAAATAAACATTAAAAAAATCTTTTAAAAAACTCACTGATGAAGTTATATCTGTTCCAGAAACACGTTCTGTAGTTTACACACACACACACACACACACAGACACACACACACACACACACACACAGACACACACACACACACACACACCTTTACTACCTGAACACAGGGCCAAAAAAACCAAAAAACAACTTCTACTCACTTTGACAGAGATACTCCCCCAGCTTTCCCAATCATCTCTTCATGATGTAATACTGAGTAGTTCCATGGAATATGAAGGAACTTTAAGAGCGTTCTCATCCACCGTTCAGGATGTAAGACAAGTTGTTCATAGTGAACTAACATGCATTTTTTATAGCCAACTTCCATACATTGATTATACATGGTCTCTATGGCACGATTCCACTTGGTCAAACAGTCTCTATAGCTATTCAGGTCAAACCCAGCTATAGTAACTTTCCGAGAAATCATTGAATGTACTGATGCCCGGCCATCTCGGACCATGAGGAGAAATTTGGCATTAGGGAATAACCTAGCAAGGTAAGTTAAGGATTTCAGGGCAAAAGGATCTTTATTACATAAATAAGGGGCTGGTTCCCCATGCTTAACAATAATTTCTAGTAAGAAGGCTTGCATGGCAGAATCCAGCACTTCATCAGTAACACCAGCCTCATCCAAGCGTATTTTCTCTTTACTTGACCGTGACCACATCTGCTTCAAGGCCAGGATTCGGGGAATGACTCTGGTTTCCTCTCCACAGCGAATATCAGGGTGTGCATCTAGCATGGCCCTCATGAGTGTGGTTCCACTCCGAGGCACACCTCCAATAAATATCAAAGGCATATCTTTGTGATAGGCAAAGGTTTTATTCACTTTGATGTCCAGGCCAGTTCTCACAGTGGTCTTTGTGCTCTCCAATTTGAGGGGCTGGCTACGTTCTTCTATTCGGTGATGACATTCCATGGCGTGTTGGCCCAAGTAAAACACAGTCACAGAACTAATAACCAGACATGCCAATAGTAAGTTCTGCTTCAGTTTTCCAACCATCTTGATGTAGTTATCTTGTTATTAAATAGATATTCTGCTCAAAATAATTTTCAGAAAATGTTCAGGCCATGGAGATTCTACTTCAGAAAGATGATCAACATCTAGTGAGAAAAGGAAAAAGCTATTTTATCATCACATTAAAACTGTTCACAAATTAGTCATCAGTGATCACCATTACATTCTGGCTAGAAAGAAGCTAAAGCTGTCTTACATACTGTGATATTCTTAGAACACAAGTATACACAAGTGCAAGCAAAAATAAATCATTTCTAATCAGAAACAGCATTTCTTAATGTGACAATTCTGAAGCTTTGTACCTTCCACAGAATGGAAAAATAAATAAAACTATTTCTATCAGTGGGTTATGCAAATATTTAATATGACCAAGTATGTTTGAGGTCTAACCCAAGGCTCATCTCTAGTATTCAGATTTGCTTCATCCCCAAGAAGTCATTATCTCCACATTCTACCCTAAAGAGAAATTACAGAAGAAATATACAACTTCCAAATCTTTAACATAGATTTAGTTTATTCATTCCACAAATTATTTATTTAGATACTACAGGCCAGATACTTGGGTGTGGCTGAGGATAAGCTTTGAAAACGACAGCAGTGCACTGACCCTTGCTCTCAGGAAACAAAGTCTCATGGACAAAAAGATATGTAAACAATGACAACAAAATGCAATCAGTACCTTAGTAGATATAAACAACAAGAGTATAATGAAAAGGAGCACATAAGTCCACCAGAGGAATCTATAAAAGCCTTATAGAAAATAAGAGGGAGAGTACTCTAAGCAGTAGGAACTTGTGTGCAAAAGCACAATGGCATGACAGAACACAGCATATTTAGGCAAAAAGTAGTTCAGGAGAACTGGTGTGTACTGTGAAAAGACAATTACGTGTGTGTTTGTGATCTAGCCTTCAGAAGAACAGAGAAGGTTTAGATACACAGAGTATTCTAAGCTGAAGATACACTATGACCAAGGTGTGGATGTGTAGAAGCAAGGGCATGTATGTAAAACATATATACTATGTAAAATATATATACTATGTATATGTAAAATACACATAGTATGGAAATACTAGTTTAGCTGGAGCAAAGCAGACAGCAATCAGACTACACCTAGACTAAAAAAATGTGCTCTGAATCTTCAGAGGGCAAATGTGATGGTTAATTTTATATGTCAACTAAGCCATTATGGTGCCCAGTGTTTGGTCAAACACCAAATACTAGTTTGGTCTAGATGTTGCTGTGAAGGTTTTTGTTAGATATGATTAACGATGAAATCAACAGACTCTGATTAAAGCAGATTACCCTTCATAATATGAGTGGGCCTCATCCAACAACTGAAATCCTTAGAAGAGACAGGTTTTCTGAAGAAAAAGGTATTCTCTTCAAGACAGTAACACAGAAACTGTACCTGAATTTCCAGCTTGCTGCCCTGCAGAATTTGGACTCAAAGCTAACATCAAGTCTTACCGGCCAGACTGCTCTGTGGATTTTAGAAATGCCAGCACTTCAATAACATGAGCTAATTCCTTAAAAATTCTCCCTTCCTTATATGTCTCCTAATAGTAAGTACACCTGGGGAAAGGACTAGCTATGCTAAAAAAAGAATACCTCCTGAGAGGCAGGACGTCTAGCTAGGGACTAGTGAGAAGGTAGGCAATTCTCCCCCAAAACTAAGCAAGATGAAGCTGACAGAAACCCCATCAGTCCTCTGGAAATCAACAAAGGAATACAACAACCTAAGCAGCATCTATGTTTGAAAAACTGCTAAATGTTGAGGAAGAACAATGAAAGTCTATGACATTCTTGCCTAAGACTATTCCCACCCCACCATCCACTCACTTAGCAGGACAGAGGTTCTGCAGAGCAGGGCAAGGCAGGGAAACTATGAAGACTATGGCTTTGCTCCCAGGATCAAAGGGAGTCACTCATTTTGGAGTGGTGAATAACACACACTGTCAGCTGTGCTGTCAGTGTAAGTGATGTTCCAGGTGGCAGGTGAGCAAGGAGGATGAACAGCTCCAGTAGTCTCAGTTTGTAATCATGATTGGCAAACTCAACGCCAGCTCACAGGTGCATGGAGGCAGAGGAGACACAAAAGGAATTGTGAGTCCTTAAACACCAGTGCAGATTTGAAAATGGCCTCAACTTTGAATGTGCTCCTCTACCCATATGCAGATCCACTGGCAGACGAAAAGTCGCACTGGCTTAAGATATCAGAGCACAACCACTGTCCAATGAACTGTGCTGACAGGAAGGCAACCCCTAGAAAACCATGCTTAAAAATGCAAATAATTTTACGTGCGCGCGCGCGCGCGTGTGTGTGTGTGTGTGTATCTGAGCAACTACATCAGCATACATTTATATGAAATGTCCATAAAAGGCAAATTTATAGAGACAGAAAGCAGGAGGTGGAAGCAGGAATTTAATGACAAATAGGCATAAGGGGACTTTTTGCAGTAATGGAAATGTTCTAAGACTGGACTGTTGTGAGACTTGCACAACCTTATAAAATCTACTAAAAATCATTGAATTACACTCTTACAATGGATAAGTCTTAGGGTACATAAGTTATACCTCAACATAGCCGGGCTTTATGTTTTTTGGGTTTTAAAGGAATACTTCCGTAGAAAAATATTTTGATAGTCTCAGTAGGTTACACCAAGATCTGGTTTTTGTTTACTCATGTATTCATTCCTTTAGTCACATATTTGAACATATATTACTGTACCAGGCACAGTACTTCATTATAAAGCTGCAACAAAGAACCACAAAGTGAGAACAGGTTGAGATTAAAAGATCAGCTTAATACGAAAAGACTGCAAAAAAAAAAAAAAAAGAAAAAAAGCATTAATTAAGGACACTGGTAGTGGGGTGCCTAGGTGGCTCAGTAGGTTAAGTATCTGACTCTTGATCTCAGCTTAGCTCTTGATCTCAAGGTCGTGAGTTCAAGCCCTGCATTGGGCTCCATGCACAGCATGGAGCCTACTTTAAAATAAAGAAAAAAAAAAAAAAAAAAGGAACATTGGTGGCAACATAGCATTGAAATATCTATGCAAAAAACAGAATCCATGATATAGAAGACACACTTAAGATGTTATACCAATATTCAGTTTAAAAGGGGGCAGGTAGGAAGAAAACAATGGAGAGAAAAGAAAGTAACACAGAAAATGGAATGAAAAAGAAAAACAACATTTTAAAAATGATATTTAGGTAGAGATCTGAACAGTGAGTAGGAATTAGGTAAAGTGAAAACAAGAGCATTCTAAGCAAAAGCAAATGGATATACAAAAGCCTTGCAATGGAAAGGCATTTTAAAGCTTTTAAGGAGCTAGGTAAAGCAGTGAGCAAGAAAAACAGGTCAATGATGAAACTGGAAAGATGGGTAGGGGTCAGATTAAATCTGGTGGATCAGTTTAGGGATATGAAATTTTATGATAGATGCAATCAGATGTGACTGATTTAAAGATTTTTAAGCAGGGAGTTACTTAATCCTATTCAGATTTATACACTCTCACCCTAGCCAAAACCATCTTGAAAAAGAATAATGCTAGAATATGCACAATTCCCAACCTCAAAACTTAACTACAAAACTACAATAATGAAGACAATGTAGTGCTGGCATAAAAACAAGCATACAGATGAATGGAACAGAATCACAAATCCAGTAATACACCTTTACATTTATGGTCAATTGATTTTTCTTTTCTTTCTTTTTATTTAATTACATTTTTTATTTTTATTCCAGTACAGTTAACAAAAGGTGTTATATGAGCATTAGGAGTGCAATATAGTGATCCAACACTTCTACACATTACTCAGTGCTCATCATGATAAGTACACTCTTTAATCCCCTTCATCTATTTCACCTTATCCCCTACCCACAGCCCCTCCGGTAACCATCAGTTTGTTCTCCACAGTTAAGAATCTGTTTCTTGGGGCGCCTGGGTGTTTCAGTCGGTAAAGTGTCCGACTTCGGCTCAGGTCATGATCTCACAGTTCATGAGTTCGAGCCCCGCGTCAGGCTCTGTGCTGACAGCTCGGAGCCTGGAGCCTGCTTCAAATTCTGTGTCTCCCTCTCTCTCTGCCCCTTCCCCACTCTCTCTAAGAAAAAATAAAAAACATTAAAAAATTTTTTAAAAAGAACCCGTTTCTTGGTTTCTCTGTTTTTTCCTTTGTTTGTTTGGTTCTTAAATTCCACATATGGGTGAAATCATACAGTATTTGTCTTTCTCTGACTATTTCACTTAGCATTATACTTTCTAGCTCCATCCACATTGATACAAATGTCAAGATTTCATTATTTTTTATGGCTGAATAATTTTCCATTGTATGTGTATGTGTGCGGTGTATGTGTATATATATATATATGTGTGTGTGTGTGTGTGTGTATATATATACATATATATATATATGTATATATATATATATGTATGTGTGCATATGTGTGTGTATCTCCTGCTTCTTTATCCATTCATTTATCTATGAACACTGTGCTGCCTCCATATCTTGGCTAGAGGAAATAATGCTGCTATAAACATGGGGTGAATGTATTCCTTTGAATTAGTGTTTTTGTAGTTTGGGGTTAGATACCCAGTAGTGCAATTACTAGGTTGTAGGGTAGTTCTATGTTTAACTTTTTGAGGAAACTCCATACTGTTTTCTAGAGTGGCTATACCAGTTTGCATTCCCACCAATAGTGCACAAGTGTTCCTTTTTGTCCACATGCTCATCAACACTTATTTTTTCTTGTGTTATTTTTTTAATTTTAGCCATTCTGACAGGTGTGAGGTAATATCTCATTATAGTTTTGATTTGCAATTCTCTGACGATGCATGATGTTGAGCATCCTTTGATGTGAGGAAAGAGCAACCTTTTCAACAAATGGTGCTGGGAAAACTGGACATCCACATGTGAAAGAATGAAGTTGAACACCTGTTCACAAATATTTACTCAAAATGAACTGGAAACCTAAATGTAAGAGCTAAAACTATAAAACTGAGAAGAAAACAGGTGTAAATCTTTGTGGCCATAGTTTCTTAGATACAAGACCAAAAGTATAAGAGACATATTAAAAACAGATAAAATAGACTTCATCACAACTAAAAACATTTGTGCTTCAAAGAACACCATTCTGAAGGTGAAAGACAAATCAAAAAATGAGAGAAAATATATACAAATCACGTATCTAATAAAGGACTTCTACCCAGAATATATAAAGAACTGTTACAATTCAACAATAAAGATAAATAACAGAACTCATCATCAAGGAAATACAAACTAAAACCACAATGAATACCACCTCACACCAGTCAGAATGGCTAAAATTAACAATTCAGGCAACAACAGATGTTGGCGAGGATGCGGAGAAAGACGATCTCTTTTGCACTGCTGATGGGAATGCAAACTGGTGCAGCCGCTCTGGAAAACAGTGTGGAGGTTCCTCAAAAAATTAAAAATAGGCCTACCCTATGACCCAGCAATTACACTACTAGGTACATATCCAAGGGATACAGGTGTGCTCTTTCGAAACATGCACCCCAATGTTTATAGCAGTGCTATCGACAAGAGCCAAAGGAGGGGAAGAGTCCAAATGTCCATCGACAGATGAATGAATAAAGATGTGCACACACAGACACACACACAATGGAGTATTACTCGGCAATCAAAAAGAATGAAATCTTGCTATTTGCAACAACGTGGGTAGAACTAGAGGGTATTATGCTAAGCAAAATAAGTCAGTCAGAAAAAGACAAATATCATATGACTTCATTCGTGTGTAATTTAAGATACAAAACAGATGAACACAAGGGAAGGGAAGCAAAAATAATGTAAAAACACGGAGGGAGACAAAACATTAGAGACTCTTAAATATAGAGAATAAACTGAGGGTTGCTGGAGGGGCTGTGTAAAGGGGGGATGGGCTAAAATAGGTAAGGGGCATTAAGGAAGAAACTTGCTGGGATGAGCACTGGGTATTATACATAGGGGATGAATCACTGGAATCTACTCCTGAAATCATTATTGCACTATATGCTAACTTGGATGTAAATTTAAAATTAAATTTTTTTTTGAAAAAGATAACCCAATAAAAAGTGGGCAAAAAATCTGTATAGACATTTCTCCAAAGAAGATATATAAATGGTCAATGTGCACTTGAGAAGATGTTCAATATCATCTCTTTAGGAAAATGCAAATCAAAACCACAATGGGATAGCATTTAATACCCATTAGATGGCTACAATCAAAAACAGATCACAAGTGTTGATGAAAATGTGGAAAAATTGGAATACTCATATACTGCTGGTGGGTGGGACTGTAAAATGGTGTAGCCACTTTAGAAAAGTTTGGCAGGTCCTCAAAAGGGCAAATGTGGAACTAGCTAGCATATGATCCAGCAATTCCGCCCAAGAGAACTAAAAATGTATTCACAGAAAAACTTGTACACAGATTTTCACAGCATCATTATTCATAGCTAAAAAGTAGCAACCCCAATGTCTACCAACTGATAAATGGATAAACAAAATATGGTATATCCATACAATGGAGTATTATCCAGCCATAAAAGGGGTGAAGTACTGATATAGAATTCAATGGAGACAAAGCTTGAAAACATTATTCTAATTGATTAAAGCAACTCATAAAAGATCATATATGATTCCATTTATATGAAATGTCCAAAACAGGCAAATCTGTAGACAGAAAAATTAGTAGTTGCCTGGGGCTGAGGGGAGAGGGAAGATGCAAGTGACTACTATGTAGTTTCTTTTTGGGGTGATGAAAATGTTCTAAACCTAGACTGTGGAGAATTTTTTGGTTATGTGGATTATATCTCAATAATATTGTGGTTTTTTAAAAAAAAACACTATACACTTAATAGACTGGCTAAAATAAAAAAAAACACTTGGCAATATCGAGTGCTAATAAAGATGAGGAGCAACTGAACTCATACATTTCTGGGAATACACAATGATACATCTGAAAAGGTGTTCTGTAAATTCCAATAATGTAAACATACTTACCCTACAACCCAATAATTGTACTACTGAGATTTATCCTACAGAAGTGAAATCTATGTTCACATAAAACCTGCATGTGAATGTCTATAGTAGCCCTGTTCACAATCACCAAAAACTGAAAACTAACCCAATGTCCTTCAATGTGTAAATCTAGATAAACCATGGTACATCCATTGCTGGGATACTACTCAGCAACAAAAAGGAACAAACTCTTGATACACACAACTTGGGTGAATCCCAAAGGTATTATGCATGCTGAATGAAAGAAGCCAATCTCAAAAAATATTCCTATTTATAAAATAGTCTCAAAAGGCAAAACTATAGATCACTGGATGCCAGAAAACTGTTAACTTTAAAGGGATATAGAGTTTTCTGAGATGACAGAACTATTCTGTCTCCTGACTGCTGTAGTTGTTACATGAATAAATACATGTATTAAAATTCACAGAACTATGCATCAAAAGAAAAAATCTATTTTACTGTACAATAATCTTTAAAACAAAAACAAACAACAACAACAACAACAACAAACTGGAGTGCCTGGGTGGCTCAGTCAGTTAAGCCTCTGATTTTAGCTAAAGTCATGAACTTGCAGTTTATGAGTTCAAGCCCCACACTGGGCTGTGTGCTGACAGCTCGGAGCCTGGAGCCTGCTTCAGATTCTGTCTCCCTTTCTTTCTGCCCCTCCATAGTTCACACTCTGTGTGTCTCTCTCAAAAATAAATAACATTAAAAATTTTTAAAAAAATTTTAAGAGAAATTTGAGAAGAAAAATGGGGGATGGGGAAGAAAAATGAACACCAAAGAAAGATCGAACACCAAAAACAGGAGAATTTTTTATTCTAAATCTTCTAGTTAATGTTTCTGATCAAGAATTGTTTACTGGTGATAAATTCAGTGGTAATAGGAATACATTAAATAAATAATGGGTTTTACTGAGAAGAGCAAAGAAATGATATTAGGAAAATTGTTTCATGTTTTCCATTTTATGAACACTGAGATGAAATAAAAATTCATTTAAATCTGAACAAAGCAAACAAAACTTACTTAGCGAAGCAAAGAGAAGTGCTCTTAGGGATGCAATTAACTCTAATAACGGTTGGTTTCACTTTAGATAATTATACAGGAATGATTCCCCTAGCACATTCCATTTGTTTGTACGGTGGTAGGTGTGTAATGCATGTTTAATGAGAGAAGAGCAGTAATCGCTAAGAAATCACTCTAAAATGGCAAAGCTTTTTGGTAAAATTTAGTACTACATGCATTTTAATTTTTTTTTTTTAACATTTATTTATTTTTGAGACAGAGAGAGACAGAGCATGAACGGGGGAGGGGCAGAAAGAGAGGGAGACACAGAATCGGAAGCCTGACGCGGGGCTCGAACTCACGGACCGCAAGATCGTGACCTAAGCTGAAGTCGGACTCTCAACCAACTGAGCCACCCAGGTGCCCCTGTACTACATGCATTTTAAATTACATTTAACTTACCCTCTGATACATGTCAGAATTCAATATGTAACAAATGAGTCAACTTCTTTCAAAAATAACTTGTGCAACAATTTAAAATTCAATTGTATAAAAACAAGATAACTACCTCTCTGAAATCTTCTCTAAGCACATATCAGATACAAAATACTCACCAACCAAAAGGTAACATGACAGAGCTCCAAGTTACTATAGCAGCAACCAATGGGAAGTAAAACTTCCCATTAAAATACCCCAAATTCTCAGTAAAATACCTAACAAGACAAAACCCAGAAATATGTTAACATGTTTCCATGTCCAGAAACATACTTGTAAGTCACTTTAATGGCTGCCTAATAACTTTACTGAAAGGATCTAGAACTAAACCAATGTGGGTTTGCTCTCTGGTAAGTTACAGGTAGAGACCAGGTACAGAGTTATCACACAAAGGAAACCATTTGCAGCAAATAAAGAGATCAGGGAGCATAACTTCCAAAGTAGTGAATCCCTGAGCAGGGGTGAGTGGGTTCCTTTTTTTTGTTTTTATTTTTTTTTAAGTTTATTTATTTATTCTGAGAGAGAGACAGTGTGCCTGCACAAGAGCAGGGAGAGGGAGAGAGAGAATCCCAAGCTGACTCCACACTGTCAGTGCAGAGTCCAATGGGCTCAAACCCATGAACTGTGAGATCATGACCGAAACCAATTGTTGGACGTTTAACGGAGTGAGCCACCCAGGCGCCCCAGAGAGTTCCTTTTATTTAGAGATAGGATGAATATTCAGAAAAGGAAGTTCTGTCATCAAATGTAAAGGCAGGAATAAGACTGCATACAGGTACTTAGAAAACAGTTCTATACATGCATCCTATGTTACATTTAATGAACCTCATACTCCTCCTAGGATGGAGATTTTAACATAATGAAGCAGAGGGAATTGTCAGAGGAGGGGCTTTGGATATGCTCTGAGAGCCTGTATAAACTAGATGGGGTTTTGGGCTCGTTATCTCAGGAAAAAAACGCAGGACTTTGCTTACTTAAGAAACAGCACTGTAAGTTTTTACTACTGATTTATTGTCTCTGAAATGGTTAGGCTATTTCCTGGCCTAGTAGAGACTGTTAGTTTTTGCATTCCATTTGTTCCTTTAAAATCTTTAACTACTGAGGTTTTTGTATTTCTTTGTAATTCTAACCTTCAAGAAAGTTCTGAGAAAGTTCTCCAAGAAAGTCCAGGAAAGTGTGCTTGGGCAAGTAGGGCACAGACCTTGGGGGTGAGGGGTGGGGAAGATGGCTAGGGGCTTAAAATGACCTCTCTTATGTCACAAACATTATGTTTTTTTTCTGGGGGCCCCGAACTCTTTCTGCTTACAGAGCTACCAACAATTATTTGGCCAGTTCTCTATAGTTATCTGTGATAATATTCTTGTATAAACAAACTTTTTGGGGCGCCTGGGTGGCTCAGTCGGTTGGGCGGCCGACTTCGGTTCAGGTCATGATCTCGCGGTCCGTGAGTTCAAGCCCCGCACTGGGCTCTGTGCTGACAGCTCAGAGCCTGGAGCCTGTTTCAGATTCTGTGTCTCCCTCTCTCTGACCCTCCCCCGTTCATGCTCTGTCTCTCTCTGTTTCAAAAATAAATAAACGTTAAAAAAAAAAAATTAAACAAACTTCTTTGCACATGTAATTATTTTCTTAGACTAATTTTTTAAAAGAAGAATTGCTAGGTCAAAGTGTGTGGAATAGGAGTGTGGGATATGCTTGATTTTAAAATATTTAATTAATATTTGATTGATTTCCTCATATCCTACACCCAAATCAGAAAAAAATTATATTGGCTCTATCTTCAAAATACAGTCACAATCTGACCACTTCTCAACATTTCACTAGCACCACCAGCATTTCTTACCAGAAATACAGAAAGGTATCCTTACCTCTACTCCTGCCCCCTACAGACTATTCACAACTCAACAGCGAGAGGGATCTTTTTCAAATTTAGTTAGAATACATCATTCCTCTGCTCACAGCCTACTACTGTTTTCCAAAATAGTCTTGAAAAGGCTTAAGACATCCAACACTAAATCTGTGTTAAATTTCTTTTTCTACTGATTTTGTCAAGAAATCTCTATTGGCATCAAAAATAGCATTGACAGAGGTCAGGCCAATATATTATCACAAATTAATAGTTTTGTTGTTCAAAGTAATTGAGAAGGCACCTCTTAACATTAGAACTTCCATAAGAATGAAAATGAAGGCAACTCCTTTACTAAGGGATAATTTGGGGGAAAGCAAAGTCTTACCACATATCCAAGTATACTTGATAATTGTGTCAACATAATTTGGGGTGATTCTTTCCAACTTTTCATTTTTATTGTACTTTAAACTACATTTGAGGGGGAAAAGTATGTTCTATATCCCCTTCAAGATGTTTGAAATCAAGTAAGATGGTGGTCAAAGCCCTTGTAAGGGATACTAAAAACGTAAAGAAAGGGATCTGGGCTTTCCTGGAAATATTCTCATATTCCTCACTAAGCTTATGAAACCTACTTTTCCCTCTATGCATGTTTCTTAATTTGGAGAATCACAGAATCATACAACAACAGTGCTAAGAGGGGCCCTTAGATCATTTAGTCCAATGCTCTCATTTTATAGATAACACAAAAGGAACCCCTAATAGCACATCTTCCTCATCACTTCTCTAAATCTTACCTACTCAAAGGTTGCTTCTAATTTTTTTCATGTATATTTTACTTGCTCCAAAACATTTTAAGCTCTGAAATTCAGAGATATGTTTTGTCCCCTATCACAGCATGCTTAATAGAGCATGAAGTCATATCATATAATGAGCCTCCAAAAAGTATCAGTAAACCAATCAAACTGAGAGGTACATTTCTCTAGAAGAGAGATGTGGAAATGAGGTCTCTACTCACATCTTGGTACTAATTCTCCTCATTCTTTTTTTAAAAAGTAGCCCATGGGGTGCTTGGGTGGCTCAGCCAATTAAGCATCCGACTTCTACTCAGGTCATGATCTCACGGTTTATAGGTTTGAGCCCCGCATCGGGCTCTGTGGTGAGAGCTCAGAACCTGGAGTCTACTTCTGATTCTGTGTCTCCCTCTCTCTCTATTCTTTCCACACTTGTGCTCTCTCTCTCTCAAAAATAAACATTAAAAAAATTTTTTTAATTGGCCCTATCTACAGAAACCTTATGAAAGAAATTGAAGAAGACACCAAAAAACAGAAAAATATTCCATGTTCATGGATAGGAAGAACAAATATTGTTAAAACATCAATACTACCCAAAGCAATCTACATATTCAATGCAATCCCTATCAAAATAATGCCAGCATTCTTCACAGAGTTAGAACAAAGAATCCTACAATTTGTATGGAACCAGAAAAGATCCCAAATAGCCAAAGCAATCCTGAAAAAGAAAACCAAAGCTAGAGGCATCACAGTTCAGGACTTCAAGATGTATCACAAAGCTGTAATCATCAAGACAGCATGGTACACAAAGACAGACACATAGATCAATGGAACAGAACAGAGAGCCCAGAAATGGACCCAAAAACTTATGCCCAACTACTCTTTGACAAAGCAGGAAAGAATAACCAATGCAAAAAAGACAGTTTCCAGCTGGGAAAACTGGACAGTGACATGCAGAAGAATGAAACTAGACCACTTTCTTGCATCATACATAAAAATAAACTCACAATGGATGAAAGACCTAAACATGAGACAGGAAGCCATCAAAATCCTAGAGGAGAAAGCAGGCAAAAGACTCTTTGACCTCGGCCGCAGCAAGTTCTTACTTGACATGTCTCCAGAGGCAAGGGAAACAAAAAATGAACTACTGGGACCTCATCAAGGTAAGCTTCTGCACAGTGAAGGAAACAATCAGCAAAACTAAAGGTAACTGACAGAATGGGAGAAGATATTTGCAAATCACATATCAGATAAAGGGTTAGTATACAAAATCTATAAAGAACTTATCAAACTCGACACCCAAAAACAAATAATCCAGTGAAGAAATGGGCAAAAGACATGAATAGACACTTTTCCAAAGAAGACATCCAGATGGCTAACAGACACATGAAAAAATGCTCCACATCACTCATCATCAGGGAAATACAAATCAAAACCATAATGAGATACCACCTTACACCTGTCAGAATAGCTAACATTAACAACTCAAGCAATGACAGATGTTGATGAGGTTGCAGAAGAAAGGGGAATCCTTTTACACTGCTGGTGGGAATGCAAACTGGTGTGGCCACTCTGGAAAACCGTGTGGAGGTTCCTCAAAAAATTAAAAATATAACTACACTATGACCCAGCAATTGCACTACTAGGTATTTATCCAAAGGATACAGGTGTGCTGTTTCGAAGGGGTACATGCACCACAATGTTTATAGCAGCACTATCAACAACAAAGTATGGAAAGAGCCCAAATGGAATAATGGACAGAGGAATGGAAAAAGAAGATGTGGTACATATATACAATGGAATATTACTTGGCAATCAAAAAGAATGAAATCTTGCCATTTGCAACAACGTAGATGGAACTAGAGGGTATTATGCTAAGCAAAATTACTCAGAGAAAGACAAGTATCACATGACTTCACTCTTACGTGGAATTTAAGATACAAAACAGATAAACTTAAGAGAAGGGAAGCAAAAAATATAAACACGGGGAGGGGGACAAAACATACCAGACTCTTAAATACAGAGAACACACTGAGGGTTGCTGGAGAGGTTGGGGGTAGGGGGACAGGCTAAATGGGCAAGGGTCATTAAGGAGGACACTTGTTGGGATGAGCACTGGGTGTTCTATGTAGGGGATGAATCACTGGATTCTACTCCCGAAATTATTATTGCACTATATGCTAACTAACTTGGATATAAATTAAAGAAAAAAAAACAAAAACAAAAACGTAGCCCTATAATTGAAATAGAAAGTAGAGCAAAAGCTGGTCTGACTGACCAGTCAATCACTGTGCACACACACGCACACACACACACACACACACACACACACACACACACACCAGCCTTTGTCCATTACCTTAAACTCTATTTTGCTGTATTTTCAAATAAGCAGTATCAATATTTTCTCAACTAGGACACTTACAGAGCTAAGGCTGAGCTGGAGGGAACACTAAAAAGTTTCATCTTGTTTTCATCTCCAGGGGAAAGAAAAAGCATTAAACACTGCAACAAACATATCTGAAAAATCACTATTAATAGGACTGCTCTTTCTCAGCAAGCCAAATGAAAGAATCCCAGAAATAATGCTCTAGAGAAGAAAAGAGTGTGACACTATTCTTCCCTACTCAGATCTCTGCAAATTTTATAGAGATTTCTAATCAAAACAGTTCTCAGTCAACAGAAATAGGTATACAGGTCGGTAATCAGGCTGCGCCAAAACTCAGTGCACACACACAGGCCCAGGCACATGCACTCATTAGTACATTCATCACACCCTGCTTTAAGAATCAGGAAGGTGGCCACATACTAGGTCCAAAGAGATGATGAGCAAATGTCCAAATTAAAGTAACATTCCCTTAAAACCTTTTTTACATTGTTACTTATTAGCTCCTTTCTTCCTATGCCTATTCATGATATCAACCAATGTAGCAAATAGCAACAGCCAATTCTACTTTGCCTGCTGTCTAGAGTCGGTTCTATAGTGGGTTTCTCCATTCTCTAAGATTTTTAGCAAAAGGAAACATAATTTTATCATGTGTTCAAACCTGCCAATTAATATGTGTCCAGGGGTTAATTTGAATTATAGCTTTGCCATTCAGCAGAAACTTCTAATAAACAAACCATTGTTGTAAGACCAATTCTTATGTCAGCTCATAGCATGCCAAATGGGAACACCTTTTTCTAGCTACCCATTGGGGTCTGCCACAAGAACCACTGACAACAAGTGGCAAATGGCAAAAAAAAAATACAGTACATGCAGCTGACGATCTTTTACTGGGAACCATCTTCCTAAAGAAGATGTGTATTGGAATTTTGTTTTCAATAAATCCCATAGTCAGGAAGGAAAAGAGCTGGTCAAATACTAAGAACTGGACCAAATGCCTATGACAATAGACATAAGAGCACAAGTTAAACTCACATATAACATTTTCAATGGTTCAAATTAAATAAAATGTCTAGGAATTGCTTCAAAAATATCTGAATGTAGATGTGTGAGTAGGGAGAGGAATTATATATGAAATCAGGTCCCGTGAGTTAATAACCTGAAGCCGAGTGATGGGTACTTGAGGATTCAATATAATTTTCTATTTTTGGATATGATTGAAAGTTTTCATAATAAATGGTTAAATGAAGTAAAACAAAATAGAAAGTTTAAGTTGCCAAATTCCAACTTTCTCAGATCTGCATATCAGAGGGTCATTGTAAACTAACCATTCTTCTTCCAGATTCTTCACTCATGTTTCTCATCTATTTAAACTACCCTGGAGAGGGAACACATACACAAAAAGCAAATTTGCTCAAATTACATACTCTAATTCAGTCACACAATTTTTCTACTAATCTCCTAACTTTTAGAATTAAAAAGAGAAAAGATGATAGATAGCATTGAATTAATGTAAAAAAAATTTTTTAAGCCTAGTGTTTTAGAAGACCTGGGCTCTAGTCTGAAATCCACTTTTTTAAAAACCTATACAACTAGTTAAATCACTGAGCACCAGTTTCTTCATCCCTTAAATGGGGATGATGATAATCAAACTCTTTTCACACACAGTATAAGTTATAAAAAGAAGTAAGACTAGAGAAAAAATGCAAAAATATAGAAGAATACCTGCAAGTTGTCTTTTTTTCCCACAGTGCTGCTGGAAGTGGAGTCAAGTGGATAATGTATATAACAGGGCTTTTAAAGAACAGGAGCTTGAAACAAAATGAACCCAAGGAAGTTCACACCAAGGCACATAATAATTAAAATGGCAAAAATTAAAAGAGAGAATATTAAAAGAAACAAAAGAAAAGTAAACAGTTACATACAAAGGAAACCCCATAAGGCAATCAGCTGATTTTTTAGCAGGAACTTTGCAGGCCAGAAGGGAGTGACATGATATATTCCAAATGCTGAAAGGAAAAAACCTACAACCAAGAATACTCTACCTGGCAAGGTTATAATGTAGAATTGAAAGAGAGATAATGAGAGAAAAACGAAAGTTAAAGAAGTTCATCACCACTAAACCAGCCTTACAAGAAATATTAAAGGGAATGCTTTGAATGGAAAGAAAAGGCTATAATCAGAATTAAGAAAACTAAGAAAAGAAAAATTTCACAGGTAAATACAGACATAATGAGAGGAGTAGATTGATCACTTATTAAATCAGTATGGAGGCTGAACCACAAAAGTAGCAAAATCAATCATATCTACAGAAATTAGTAAAAGATGTAAAGATGTAAAATATGCCATATACATGAAAAACAGAGGGAGTAGTAAGTTTAGTGCTTTCACAATGGTTATCTGAAAACTACTTTATCTTTGAAAAGATAAAATATTAGTAAAGATGTAAACACATGCCATATACATGAAACATGGAGGAAGTAGTAAATTTAGTGTTTTCAGAATGGTCAAACTTAAGCTACAATTAATGTGATATAGATTACTATACACATAAGACGTTATATATGAACCCAATGGCAGCCACAAATCCAAAACCTATGACAGATACACACAAAAAAAGAGAAAGAAATCCAAGTATAACGCTAAAGACAGCCATCAAACTACAAGGGAAGACAGCAAGAATAAACAGGAACAGAGAAAACTACAAGATCTATCTACATGCTGCCTACAAGAGACTCACTTCAGACCTAAAGACACATACAGACTAAAAGTGAAGAGATGGAAAAAGATGTTCCATGCAAATGGAAGTGGGCAGGGAAAAAAAGCTGGGATAGATATATAAGACAAATGAGACTGTAAAAGAAACACTGTAGCAAGAGACAAAGAAGGACATTGCATAATGATGAAGGGATCAATCCCACAAGAGTATATAGCAATTTTAAGTATCCATGCATCCCACACTGAAGCACCTAAATAAGAAAGCAAATATTGGGGCCCTGGGTGGCTCAGTCAATTAAGTGTCCGACTATTGGTTTTAGCTCAGGTCATCATCTCATGATTTGTGAGTTCAAGCCCCATATCAGGCTCTGTGCTGACAGTGTGGAACCTGCTTGGGATTCTCTTTCTCCCTCTATCTCTGCCCCCACCCACCTCCCCCAAAAAATAAATAAACCTGAAATTTTTTTTTTCAAAAAGTTATTTCTTAAAAAAAAAAAAAAAGGAAAACAAATATTAACAGACCTAAAGGGAGACACTGAGAGTAACACAAAACTAGTAGGGGACTTTAACACTCCACTTACATCAATGGATCATACAGGCAAAAAAATCAATTAAAACAACAACAACAACAACAACAACAACAACAACAACAAAACCCAGTGGCTTTGAATGATATATTAGCCCAGATAGACTTAACAGGTATATACAGGACATTCCATCCAAAGACAGCAGGACACACGCATTCTTTTCAAGTGCATATGGAACATTCTCCAGGATAGATCACATTAGGCCTCAAAACAAGTCTCAATAAATGTTAAAAAACTAAAACAAAATCAAATATCTTTTCCAACCACAATGGTATGAAACTAGAAATCAATCACAGGAAAAAACTAGAAAAAATACAACCACAGGGAGGGTAAACAACATGCTACCAAATGGCCAGTAGGTCAGTGAAAAAAATCAGAGGAAATAAAAATTACATGGAGATAAATAAAAATGGAAACACAATGGTCCAAAACTTTGGAACACAGCAAAAGCAGTTCTAAGAGGGAAATTTACAGCAATACAGGCCTACCTCAAGAAACAAGAAAATTCTCAAATAATCTAAACTTACACCTAAAGAATTAGGAAAAAAAAACAAATCCCAAAGTTAATATAAGGAATGAGATAATAAACACCAGAAATAAATGAAATCAAAGCAAAAAAAAAAAAAAAATAGAAAGGATCAATGAAACAAAAAGCTAGTTCTTTGAAAAAATAAACAAAATTGATAAACATTTTAGCCAGACTCATCAAGTAAAAAAAGGGAAAACTCATACACATAAAATCAGAAATGAAAGAGAAGAAATAACAACAAACACCACAAAAATACAAAGGATTAGAAGAAGTTACTAAGAAAAATTATGTCAACCAAACAAACAACCTAGGACAAATGGATAAATTCCTAGAAACATACAATCTTCCAAAACTGAGTGATGAAGAAGTAGAAAATTTGAACTGAATCAGTGATCAAAAACTCTCACCAAATGATGGCTTCACAGATGAAATCTACCAAATGATTAAAGAAGACTTAACACCTATTCTTCTCAAACTATTCCAAAAATAGTAGAGAAAGGAAAAGATCCCATATACATTTTATAAGGCCAGCATTACCCTGATCCAAAACCAGGCAAAGACACTACTAAAAGAGAAAACTACATGCCAATATCTCTAGTGAACACAGATGTAAAGATCGTCAACAATATATTAGCAAACTGAATTCAACAACACAGTAAAAGAATCGTTTATCACAATCAAGTGGGATGTAAAACGGTTCAGTATTCACAAAATTTTAAATGTGATATATTACATTAACAAGAGGAAGGATAAAAACCACATGAGCATCTCAACAGATTCAGAAAAAGCATTTGAAAAAATACAACATCCATTAATGATGAAAACTCCCGACAAAGTGGATCTAGAGGAACATACCACAACATAATAAAAGCCAAATGTGAAAAACCCAAAGCTAACATCATACTCAATGGTGAAAAACTGAGCGTTTTCCCCTAAGATCAGGAATAAGTCAAAGATTTCTACTCTCATCATGTTTATTCAACATAGTACTGGAAGTCTTAGCCACAGCCATCAGACAAAAAAAAAGAAATAAAAGGCATTAAAATTGGTGAAAAAGAAGTAAAACTGTCACCATTTGCAGATGACATGTTACTATATATAGAAAACCCCAACTCCCTCAAAAAACTATTAGAATAAATGAATTCAGTAAAGTTGTAGAATACAAAATACACAGAAACTGTAGCATTTCTCCACACTAACAACAATTAGTAGGAAGAGAAAATAATCACATTTATAATTACATCAAAAAGAATAAATTTAACCAAGGAAGTGAAAGACCTATACTCTAAAAACTATAAGACAATGGGGCGCCTGGGTGGCTCAGTCGGTTGAGCAGCCAACTTCAGCTCAGGTCATGATCTCGCAGTCCGTGGGTTCGAGCCCCGCGTCGGGCTCTGTGCTGACAGCTCAGAGCCTGGAGTCTGTTTCGGATTCTGTGTCTCCCTCTCTCTGACCCTCCCCCGTTCATGCTCTGTCTCTCTCTGTCTCAAAAATAAATAAACGTTAAAAAAAAAAATTAAAAAAAAAAACTATAAGACATTGATGAAAGAAACTGAAGACAACACAGATGTAAAGATACAGCCATGCTCATGGACTGGAAGAACTAATACTGTTCAAATGTCCATTCTACCTAAAGCAATCTACAGATTTAATGCAATCCTTATCAAAATACTAATAGTATTTTTCACAAAACTAGAACAATCTTAAAATTTGTATGGAACCACAAAAGACCCCAAAGAGCTAAAGTAGCCTTGAAGGAGAGGAACAAAGCTGGAGGTATCACAAATCTCAGATTTCAAGATATACTATAAAGCTATGCTAATAAAACAGTATGGTACAGGCACAAAAACAGACACACAGATCAATGGAACAGGATAGAGAGCCCAGAAGTAAAACCATGCTTACATGGTCAATTAAACTATGACAAAGGAGGCAAGAATACAGTAGGGGGAAAAGACAGTGCCTTCAATAAATGGTGATGGGAAAACTGGACAGCTACCTGCAAAAGAATGAAACTGAATCACTTTCTTACACCATACACAAAAATAAACTCAAAATAGATTAAAGACCTAAATGTGAGACCTGAAACCATAAAACTTCTAAAAGAAAAACAGGCATTTATCCTGTGGACATCAGCCTTAGCAACAACATATTCATGGATATGTTTCTGTAGGTAAGGGAAACAAAAAGCAAAAATAAACTATTGGAATTACACCAAAATAAAAAGCTTTTACACAGCAAAGGAAACCATCAACAAAACAAAAAGGTAATGCACTGAATGGAAGAAGATATTTTCAAATGATATATCTAATAAGGGATTAATACCCAACATATAAAAGGAACATATATAATACAACACCAAAAAGAACAAACTATCACAAAATGGGCAGGGGACCTGAGTAGACATTTTTCCAAAGAAGATATACAGATGGCCACCAAACACATAAAAGATGCTCAACATCACTAATCATCAGAGAAATGCAAATTAAAACCACAATGGGATATCACCTCACATCAATAAGAATGGCTATTCCAAAAAGACAAGAAACAAGTGTTAGTGAGGATGTGGAGAAAAGGGAACCCTCATGCCCTATTACTGGGAATGTAAATAGGTGCAACCACTGTGAAAAACAGAATGGAGGTTCCTCAAAAAAATTAAAAGTAGAATACCATATAAATCCAGTAATTCCACTACTGGGCATGTATCCAAAGAAAATGAAAACATTAATTCAAAAAGATATATACACCCCTATGTTTATTGTAGCATTATTTATAAGAGACAAAATATGAAAGCCACCTAAGAGTCCATCAACAGATGAATGGAAAAGATATATATACCACGTGTGTGCATATTTATGTGTGCATGTATGTATATATATGTGTGTGCACATACATGTTTGAATATATTTTTTAATTTAAAAAAATGTTTATGCATTTTTTAAATTTTTTTAAACTTTTTATTCAGTTTTTGAGAGAAAGAGACAGAGTATGAATGGGGGAGGGGCAGAGAGAAAGGGAGACACAGAATCCGAAGCAGGCTCCAGGCCCCAAGCCGTCAGCTCAGAACCCGACGCGGGGCTCGAACTCATGAACGGTGAGATCATGACCTGAGCTGAAGTCAGACACTTAACTGACTGAGCCACCCAGGCGCCCCAAAATGTTTATGCATTTTAAGAAATAAAGAGAGAGAAAGAGAGAGAGAGTCTGTGTGTGTGTGTGTGTGTGTGTGTGTGAGCAGGGAAGGGACAGAGAGAGGGAAGGGGAGACAGAGAATCCTAAGCAGGCTTCATACTGTCAGTGCAGAGCCTGATGCGGAGCTCAAACTCACAAACAGTAAGATCATGACCTGAGCCAAAATCAAGAGTCTGACACTTAAACCGACTGAGCCACCCCTGTATGTATGTATGTGTGTATGTATGTATGTATGTATGTGTTAGGGGTGTGTGTGTGTGTGTGTGTGTGTGTGTGTGTGATGGAATAGTCCTAAAATAGAATGAGATCTTGCCATCTACAACAACGTGGATGGACCTAAAGGGTATTATGCTAAGTGAAATAAGTCAGAAGATAAATACCATAAAATTTCACTTATACATGGAATGTAAAAAAAATAATTGAACAAAAAAACAAAAACAGGATCATAAATACAGAGAACAAACTGGTGGTTGCCAGAGAGGAGGGGGTTGGGAGATAGGCAAAATAGGTGAAAGAAATCAGGAGGCAGAAACTTCCAGTTATAAAATAAATAAGTCACAGAGATAAAAAGTACAGCATACAGAATACAGTCAATAATATTGTAATAACATTGTATGGGAATGGATGGTGATTGTAAGCATTATCATTGTAAATATTGAGTAATTCATAGAACTGTCAAATCACTACGTTGTGATAAAAACAGAGAGAGAAAGAAACAAATCAAGAAACAGACTCTTAATTATAGAGAACAAACTGATGGTTAGCAAGGGGGACATGGTTGGGGGATGGGTTAAATGGGTGATGGGGAGTAAGGAATACATTTGTCCTGATGAGGAACGGGTGATATATAGATTGTTCAATCATTACACTGTACACCTGAAACTAATACAACACTGTGTGTTAACTAACTGGAATAAAAACTTTTAAAAAAATTACTATGTTGTACATCTGAAACTAATATAACATTGTATGTCAACTATACTTCAATAATTAAAAAGGGGGGGGGGCACCAGGGTGGTTCAGTCCGTTATGCAATTGACTCTTGATTTTGGCTCAGGTAATGATCTCATGGTTCATGAGATCGAGCCCCGTGTGAGGTTCCACAGTCACAGTGAAGAGCGTGCTTGGGATTCTCTCTCTCCCTCTTTCTGCCCCTCCCCCACTTGATTCATCTCTCTCTCTCTCTCTCTCTCTCTCTCTCTCAAAATAAATAAAAATAAAACATTTAAAAAAACAAAAACAAAAAAAGACCACAGGCCTGTGGCACCCTTCATACACTGGCTCCTCCTCATCTTCCAACTTCACTTCCCAGCTCTCCTCCCATGCAGCCTGCCCCATTCAGGACCACTCTCACTCCACACAAAACACCTCCATACCTGCCCTCTACTCATCCTGCTGCCTCCTAGGTTATGCCCTATTCTTCCTTTTATACACACCTCCTCAGTGTTCTTCTCCTATCTCCCTCGCCCCCAAAATAGATTGTTCCAAGTTCTGTAACCTCAGGCACTTGGGAACAACATGTTGGTTTGCACACTCATGCACTGTATTGTGGTTAGTTTACCCTCAGTAGATTACAAGCTCCTTTAAAGTACAAATTAAAATACATCATCATGCAGTGAGTGCATAAATATCAGATAAAATATAAAGCAAAGAAAATACAGATGAATAATAAACACCTAGTGAAATCTTCTCAAATCTCCGTAACATACCTTTAGAGTCATCTGAAACAAAGCAAATTTTCAACAAATGTCAAAAATGAAGCAAGGAGATACAAATAAACACAAACAAAGTAATCTGGAAGTCATAAAAAATTTTGCAATTTCAATCATTATCCCAACAGGACTTTTTAAGCTGAATCTACAAAATTTATAGCACGTAGAAAAAATAGTTTTTCCAAGAGTTTGGGAAAGAATACACACAAATATTAAAGTATTAACAAAACTATTATAACTTATGGTATTAAGATTCATTGGTGGAACAAAATAGAAAGCCCAGGGAAAAACAGCCTCAACTATGTACACAAATTTGATATGTTTCAAAAGCAAACATCACAGAACACTGACAATTGTTTAATTTATGGTGCTGGGTTCCCTCATCCACATTCCCACACTCACCCTCCTTCATCTACAGCTATCCTCTACTTACATTCTGATGCCTCTCAACTCTATTTTCAACCAAAGCCTGCATCCCAAATCTCAACCTGATCATTCAAAGGCCAAAGCACAACTCAACTCTATCTAGATGTTCCATTGGCAGTCAAATTTAAGAAGACCAAATGGAACACATCTTCCCTAGTAAATTTCTCCCCCTCTTCTATTTCTTCTACTGGTAAATGAGCCGATTCCTCTTAGATGCCCAAGATAAATATCTGGGAGACTTTACGTAGTTTCCCCCTTAACTTCTCCATGGTAACTTGTGAAGTCCTGTCAATTTTTCTCGCTTCATGTCTCTTGAATCTATTCTCCCCCTCTCTTCTTCCCCTCCTGACATGGCTTTAATCCTCACCCTCATATTTTCTCACTTGCATAACTCCATAGCCTAATAACTGATACTCTCTGACTTTCAGTCAGTTCATTCAATATCCTGTTTCAGAAGTAATCTAAGATGCAAATATACTTATGACACTCCCCTGCTTAAAACCTTTCAAGCCCTTTACTTCTCTCAAAACAAAATCCTCGCCATAACATATAAAATCCTTCCAGATCCAGCTCTTACCTGCCCCTAGCCTCTTCTTTCATCACTCCCTGGCTCCAACACCCCCCCTACACACACACACTCACCCAGTTCTGCTTGCATCTCTTAACTAGGCTTATCAAAAAGAAAAGAGAATGAACCCAAATAAATAAAACCACAGTAAGGGAGGAGAAATAACAACCAACATCACATAAATACAAGCAATTATAAGAGAATATTATGAAAAACTATATGCCAATAAATTGGACAAACTGGAAGAAATAGGTAAATTCCTAGAAATATATAAACTACCAAAACTACCACAGGAAGAAATAGAAAAGTTGAGCAGACTGATAACCAGTAAAGAAATTGAATCAGTAATCAAAAAAATTCCCAAGAAACAGAAGTCCAGGGCAGCTTCACAGTGGAATTATACCAAACATTTAAAGAAAAATTCATACCTATTCTTCTCAAACTATTAAAAAAAAAAGAAAAAAGAAAGAAAAAGGAAAACTTCCAAACTCATTCTATGAGGGCAGCATTGCCCTGATACCAAAACCAGAGAAAGACTCCACTAAAGAGAACTACAAGCCAATATCCCTGATAAACACGGATGCAAAATTTTTAATAAAATACTAGCAAACTGGGGTGCCTGGGTGGCTCAGTTGGTTGAGCGTCAGACTTCGGCTCAGGTCATGATCTCACAGCTCGTGAGTTTGAGCCCCATGTCAGGCTCTGTGCTGACAGCTTGGAGCCTGCAGCCTGCTTCAGATTCTGTGCCTCCTCTCTCTCTGCCCCAACCCACTCGCATTCTGTCTCTGTCTCTCTCAAAAATAAATAAACATAAAAAAAATTTTTTTAATTAAAAATAAATAAAATACTAGCAAACCAAATCCAGTAATACATTTCAAAATAATTCACCACAATCAAGTAGGATTTACTCCTGGGTTGCAACACCAGTTCAATACTCACAAATTGATCAACGTGACACATCGCATTAATAAAAAAAAGGATAAGAACCATATGATCATTTCAATAGATGCAGAAAAAAACATCTGACAAAGTACAATATCCATTCATGATAAAAACCCTCAACAAAGTAGGTTTAGAAGGAACATCCCTCAACATAACAAAGGGCATATATATAAAAACCACTGATAATATCACCCTCAATGGAGACCATAGAGCTTTTTATTTTTGTTGTACTGGCACATAAATAGACACATAGATCATTGGAACAGAATCAAAAACCCAAAAATGAACGCACAGCTATATGGTCAATTAATCTTCAACAAAGCAGGAAAGAATATCCAATAGGGAAAAAGACAGTTTCTTCAACAAACGGAGTTAGGAAAACTGGACAGCAACACGCAAAAGATTGAAACTGGACCACTTTCTTATACCAAACACAAAAATAAAATCAAAATAGATGAAAGACCTAAATGTAAGACTTGAAACCATAAAATCCTAGAGGAGAACATAGGCAGGAACCTCTTGGACATCAGCTGTAGCAACTTGTTTCTAGAGAGATCTGCTGAGGCAAGGGAAACAAAAGCAAAAATAAACTATTGGGACTTCATCAAAATAAAAAGCTTCTGCAAAGTGAAGAAAATAGTCAACAAAACTAAAAGGCAACCTAAGGAACCAGAGAAGATATCTGCAAATGACATATCCAATAATGGGTTAGTATCCAAAGTATATAAAGAATTTATAAAGCTCAACACCCAAAAAATGAATAATTCAATTCAAAAATCAGCAGGAGACATGAATAGTCATTTTTACAAAGAAGACATACAGTTGGCCAGCAGACACATGAAAAGACGCTCAACATCACTCATCATCTGGGAAAATCAAATCAAAACTATACCTGGGCGCCTGGGTGGCTCAGTCAGTTAAGCATCTGACTTCGGCTCAGGTCATGATCTCACGGTTCATGAGTTCAAGTACTGCATCGGGTGAGCTCCTCCCCACCTTCAGGAACTCTCTCAAATGAAACAACACAAAACAAAAAAACTACACTTCACACCTTTCAGCTAAAATCAACAACACAAGAAACAACAGGTGTTTGTGACAATGTAGAGAAAGGGGAACCCTCTTGTACTATTGGTGGAAATGCAAACTTGCATAGCCACTCTGGAAAACAATATGGAGGTTCCTCAAAAAGATAAAAAACAAAACAAAAACAGAGCTACCCTACAATCCAGTAATCACAATACAAGGCAGTTACCCAAACAATACAAAAATACTAATTCAAAGGAATACACGCACCCTGATGTTTACAGCAGCATTATCTACAATAACCAAATTATGGAAACAGTCCAAGTGACCATCGACTGATGAATGGATAAAGATGTGGTATATCTATACAATGGAGTATTACTCAGCCATAAAAAAGAATGAAATCTTGCCATTTGCAATGACATGGATGGACCTAGACAGTATTATGCTAAGTGAAGTAAGTTAGTCAGAGAAAGCAAGAAACATATGATTTCCCTCCTGTGTGGAATTTAAGAAACAAAACAAACAAGCAAAGGAAAAAAGAGAGAGAGAGGCAGACAAACCAAGAAAGAGACTCTTAACTATAGACAGCAAACTGACGGTTACCAAAGGGGAAGCGGATGGGGGAATGGGTTAAGTAAGTGATGGGGAGGGGCACCTGGGTGGCTCAGTCGGTTGAGCATCTGACCTTGGCTCAGGCATGATCTCACGGTTTGTGAGTTCAAGCCCCACATCGTGCTCACTGCTGTCAATGCAGAGCCTGCTTCAGATCCTCTGTCCCCCTCTCTCTCTGTCCTGCCCCCACTCATGCTTTCTCCCAAAAAATAAAAATAAATAGGTGACGGGAATTATAGGGTGCACTTGTGATGAGCAATGGGTATTGTATGGAAGTGGTGAGTCACTATATCATACACCTGAAACGAATACTACGTTGTATGTTAACTAACTGGAATTTGAATAAAAACTTTTTTAAAAAGTCATTCAAACATATGTTTCCTAAAAGATATACTTTAGTTTCAATGACCAAATGGGCTGAAAGCAAAAGGAGGGAAAAGATATACCATGCGCCATAACCAAAAGTCTCCGGAGTAGCTAAACTAACATCACATGTGATGCACTTTAAGATAAAATTTGTTACTAGCAACAACAGGCACTTTATAAGACCTGATATCCATAAAGAAGTTACAATTATAAATACACATACACCTAAAAATAGAATTTCCAAACACAAGAGGCAAAAATTGACAGCACTGAAGGGAGAAACAGACAATTCAAAAATAATATTTGGAGAATTCATTATACTATTTTTGATAATGGATAAAACAATCAGACGAAAGATCAAGTAAAGAGATTTGCCAAGTAGACTCAGCAAACACCTACAAGACTGCAGGCTGCAACAGTAAGCAACAATACATACATAAATACATATGTATGTATGTATTTACACACACACACATATCATTTTCATGTGCACATTCTCTAGGATAGGCCATGAAACAAATCATAAAAATCATACAAAGGATAAAAATCATACAAAGTATATTCTCCAACCACAATAGATTTAGAAAATACCATGAAAAAATACTTGAGAAATTTGCAAATATGTGAAAATTAGACAACACTCTCCTAAATAACCAATGAGCCAAAGAAGAAATACCAAAGTAAGTTAGGAAATACTGAGATAAAAAAACACAAAACTTATGGGATGTAGCAAAAGCACCAAGAGCTATGCGATAAGCAAAATTATAGCTGTAAATACCTATATTAAAAATAAATCTCAGATCAATATGTTGCACACCCTAAACTTACACAATATGTCAATTATATGTAAATTTAAAAAATAAAATCTTAAAAGTTTAAAACTTTAAAAGTTAAAAGGATCTCAAATCAACAACCTGTTAACCTTAAGAAACCAGAAAATGAAGAGTAACTTAAATCCAAAGCCAGTAGACAGAAGGAATTAAGTAGACTACAGTGAAACAAATATAATAGAGAACAAAGAATAAAGAAAATCAACAGAATAAAAAGTTGGTTCTTTGAAAAGATCAACAGAATTAATCATTTAGTTAGATTTAACAAGAACAAAAAAGAAGACTCAAATTACTAAAATCAGTAATTACTACCAACCTTACATAAATAAAAAAATATTCTAAAGAATTATACAGAATACTATAAACAATTGTAATCTAACAAATTAGGTAACTACATGAAGTAGACAAATTCCTTGAAGACACAAAGTACTAAAATCAATTCACAAAGAAATTCTCTGAATCAAGCTGTAACAAGTAAAAAGATTTGAATTAGTAATCAAAGCTTTCCACAAAGAAAAGTCTAAGATCAAATGACTTCACTAGTGGATACTACCAAACCTTACGAATGAACACCAATCCTTAAAACTCTTCCAAAATATAGAAGAAATGCAAACACTTCCCAATTTATTCTATGAGGCCAGTTTTCCTTGATTCCAAAACTAAAGACACTACAAGAAAACTACAAAGATATATTTATCTATATACATGCAAAAACTGAGCCAAATGCCAACAAACCAAATCCAGAAACATATATAAAGGATCACAAACCATGACCAAAGGTGGATTGTCCCAGTCATGTAAGATTGTTTCAACATATGAAAATCAAGTAACGTCATACACCATATTAATAAAATAAATGACAAAAACCACACAATCATCTCAATAGGCACTGAAAAAGCACTTGACAAAATCCAACACTCTTTCATGCTAAACACAAGAAATAAGTCAGAAATAGAAGAGAACATCATCAACATGAAAAAGGACATCTAAGAACCCACAGCTAACTTCACACTTCATGATTACCCCCTAAGATCAGCAACAAGACTGGATGTCTGCTGTACAGCAGGTTCTAGCCAAGGCGATTAGGCAAGAAAAATAAATTTAAAAGCATCCAGATTAGAAGGAAGAAGTAAGACTATCTCTCATCAGAGATGACATATCATGTATATATAAAATCCTAATAACTCATTTGGGGTGCCTGGGTGACTCAGTTGGTTAAGCGTCCAACTCTTGATTTCAGCTCAGATCGTGATCTTGTGCTTTGTGGGTTCAAGCCCTACATCGGGCTCTTTGCTGGCAGCATGGAGCCTGCTTGGGATTCTGTCTCCCTCTCTTTCTGCCCCTCCCCCCTCATGCATGCACATGCTCTCTCTCTCTCTCTTTCTCTCTCCCTCATAAATATTTTTTAAAAAATCCTAATAACTCATTAAAAAAACTATCAGATTATAGTTTTTTTAATGAGTTACTAGGATTTTTTAAATCCTGAACTGTTAAATGAGTTCAGGATGGTTGCAAGATACAGGACTAATGTACAGAACTCAACTGTATTTCTTTGGGCAGGGGAGGGGCAGAGAGAGAGAGAGAGAGAGAGAGAATATCTTAAGCAGGCTTCACATCCAGCGTGGAGCCCATGACCCTGAGATCATGACCTGAGCCAAAATTAAGAGTCAGATGGTCAACTGACTCAACCACTCAGGCACCCCTCAACTGTGTTTCTATGTGCTAACAATAACAATACAAAAATGGAATTAAGAAAACAATTCCATTTGCAATAGCATCAGAAGAATAAAATATTAAGTAACAAATTTTACCAAAAAATGCAAGACTTGAACATGGAAAACTAGAAGAGATTATATATGTTATTGAAAGAAATTTAAGATCTAAATAAATGAAAACACATTTCATGTTCTTGGACTGGAAGGCTAATACTGTTAAGATAGCAATATTCCTCAAATTGATCTACAGGTTCCATGCAATCCCTACCAAATTCCAACTGGGTAAGAGTGCCAAGACAATTAAAAGTGGGAAAGAATAGGTTTTTTTCAACACATAGTACTGAGATAACCAAATATCTATAAGCAAAAAGATAAAGTTAGACCCGTATCTCACACCATATACAAAATTCACAAAAAAAGAACAAACACCTAAATGTAAGAGCTAAAACTATAACACTCTTGGAAGAAAACATAAGATTAAATTTTCATGACCTTGAATCAGGCAATGGTTTCTTAAATATGAAACCTAAAGGGTGCGCCTGGGTGGCTCAGTAGGTGGAGCATGCAACTCTTGATCTTGGGGTCATAAGGCCCACATTGGGCATGGAGCCTAACAACAAAACAAAACAAAACAAAACAAAACAAAAACCACAAGCAACAAAAAGAAAAATGATAAATTGAACTTCATCAAAATTAAACACCTTTGTGCTTCGAAGGGTACCATCAAGAAAGTTAAATGACACCCAAAGAATGGGATATTTGTATTTGCAAATCATATAACTGGTAAGTATCTAGAATTATAAAGAAATCCCACAACAATAAAAAGACTACTTAATTTTAAAATAGGCAAAGGAATAGAGATTTCTCTAAATATATACAAATAGCCAGAAAGCACATGAAAAGATGCTCATCATCATTACCCATCAGGGAAATGCAACTGGAGCCCCAAAGTATTACTTCACCCATTAGGATGGCTATAATCAAAGAGTCAGGGAACAAGTGTTAAGGAGGACTTTGAGAAATTGGAACATTCATACATTGCTGGCAGAAATATGAAATGGGGCAGCCACTTTGGAAAACAGTCTGGCAATTGCTCAAAATGTTACACTTAGAGTTCTAGAGTTACCATATGACCCAGCAATTCATGTCCACACAAAAACTTGTACAAAAATATTCATAGCAGCATTACTGATAAGAGCCAAAAGTGGAAACAATCTGAACACCTATTAACTGATTAATGAATAAAAAAAAAATGGTATGTCCATAAAATGGAATATTATTCAGCAATAAAAAGAAACAAATACCGGTACGTTCTACAACATGGAAGAACACTGTAAACCTTAAGCTAAGTGAACCAGTAACAAAAGAGTACATATTATATTTTTACATTTACATGAAATGTCTAGAATAGGCAAATCTACAGAGCCAGAAAATAGATCAGTAATTTCTTAGAGATGGAGGGGATAATAAATGGGACAGTTGGGGGTGACAAGTAAGGAGTGCACAGTTTCTCTGTGGGGTAATGAAAATGTTCTAAAATTGATTGTAGTAATGAATGCACAACTCTGTAAATATACTAAAAAATCTTGTAACTTAAATGGGCAAATGTATGGTATGTGATTTATAACTCAAGTTGTTACCAAAAAAAAAGTAGGCTAAGACCTACACACTAAACCTCTTAGGGTGACTGCTTACTAAAACAGAAAATTTTAATAGGATCCAGAGTCTCCAACAAAACATCAAAAATGTCTAGGATACAATAAAAAGTCAATCATCATACCACGAACCAGGAAAACACAGCTTGAATAAATAAAAGACAATTAACAAACACTAATACCACACATGAATCAGATGTTAGAATTACCTGACAAGGATCTGAATTTTTTTAAACTTTTTTTTAAGTTTATTTATTTTGAGAGAGAGAGAGAAAAAAAGAAAGCAAGAGCACAAGTGGGGGAGGGCCAGAGAGAAAAATCCCAAGCAGGCTCTGTTCTGTCAACACAGAGCCTGACTCAGGGCTCCAACTCATGATGTGAGATCTTGACCTAAGCCAGAATGAAGAGTCAGAGGCTTAACTGACTGAGCCACCCAGGCGCCCCACCTGACAAGAATTTTAAAGCAGCCATCATGTTTTAATGAGCATTGAGCTATACAAATGAAACAAACAACAAAATAAAAAATCTTAAAAAAGAAGATACAGAAAAGAACCAAATGGAAATTACAGAACTGCAAAATAACATAACCAACACAAAAAGTCACTAGATGGGCTCAATCGCAGAATGAATACAACAGAGGCAAAAATGAGTCAAGCTGAAACTGGAAGTAGCACAATGAAAGTGAAAAGATCTAAACAAAAGAGAAAAAAATAATGCCTCCCACACTGTAGGACAATCACAAAAGTTCTAAGATTTGTATTCTCACAAAGAAAGAAAGGAGAAAGAGAACAGTGCTAATAAATTATTCCAAAAATGGCTGAAACATCCAAAATTTGGCAAAACTCATGAACTTAACAGTTCAAAAACCTAAAAGAACTGCAAATAGGATAAACTCAAACAAATTCATGCCAAGATATATCATACTTACACTTATGAAAACTAAAGACAAAGAAAAAACCTTTAAAGCAACCAGGGAGAAAGGATACGTCACCTGTAGGGAAACACGAATTCCAATGATAGAGGGTTTCTCATCTGAAATCATGGAGGTGTCAAGGAAGTGGCACAATATTTTCAAGTGCTAAAAGTAAAGAACTGTCCATCACAAATTCTACAAACAGAAATAGCAAGAAAATCTTAAGAAAACTAAAGAACAAAAGAAGACAACTCTATTGTTTAAATATTAATTCTAACTTATTACAAAGTATACAAGTACCATTATATGAGCAATTACAAGTTTTTCTTATAATAGTAACTAAATATTTGGGAATTACCGATTTCCCCCTCACCATCACCAATGCCAATGAGATTCATATATGTAGATGGCTTCCCTATTTCCTTAATTCTCTTAAAAAGAATAGTTCTGCCACTATTCAAGATCTTTTATCAATTTAACAGTTCTGTTCTACTTGAAAAATCCAAAGCTTATGAGCCTAAAATCAGAGCTATTTGTTTAAAAAAGATGGAAGATACATTATGTCTCAACCATCCATAAAGTCTATTTTTTTTTATTTTTTTTTTTAACGTTTATTTATTTTTGAGACAGAGAGAGACACAGCATGAACGGGGAGGGGCAGAGAGAGAGGGAGACACAGAATCAGAAGCAAGCTCCAGGCTCTGAGCCATCAGCCCAGAGCCGACGCGAGGCTCGAACTCACGGACCGCAAGATCATGACCTGAGCTGAAGTCGGACGCTTAACCGACTGAGCCACCCAGGCGCCCCAGAAATAGTATCTCCTAAAGAGGAAGTCCTGAATGAACCTCTATAATCATGTAACAGCTTAACCATCTTAAAAGCCAAATCCTAAGAGCAAATAATATTTATCTTAATCCACTCTAATTTATAAAGAGTGTGTGTGTGTGGTTTTTTTTAAACAAGAATGACTATGCAAGTATGACTAGTGACCTGTTAAGCAGCCAAGAAAGAAACAGATGGTCATCTTGCAAAACTGTAAATTCAAGATCTGTTTCACATTATTTACCAACTGATTCACTGAACTAATTTTTTATCAAGTTTGTAAAATATACTAAGTACTGTACAAGGTAGTGACAAAAAAATAAATAAGGTACTACCATACTGTGATATAAGAATCACATAACAGAGTATATATTAGGTCCTCATCCCTGGCTCCTGGCACAGAGCTCCTAAAACCTTTGGAATTTCTTGATGGGGTTGGAGGAGCATCTTTTGTTATTCATAATAAGCCCCTTTCAACCATATCTTGGGGGATGGGGGCTGGTTGCCAGAAGAACCAACCCCTGACCTCAGAATGGGGGAAAGGGGCTGCAGATAGAGTTTATCCCCATCGACCAATGATTATGCCTACATAATGAAGCCTCCATAAACTCTAACTGAAGGGATTCAGAGACCTTCTGGATTGGTGAACACATGGATGTGCCCGGATGGTGCCCCCAGAGAAGGCATGGAAGTTCATGGAGGTCCCATACCCCTTCCCACAAGAGATGCCTTAGGTATCTCTTCCATTTGCTGTTCCTGAGTTATATCCTTTCTAATGAGCAGGTAATGGTTAAGTAAGAGCTTCCCAGAGTTCTGTGAGCCATTATAGCAAATAACTGACCTGGGTTGTGGGAAGCCCCAGTTTACAGCCAGTTAGACCGAAGTACAGGTCATGACCTGGGACTGGCATGTGGGGGGGGGGGGGGGGGGGCGAGGAGGACAGGCAGAGGCTAAAGTCTTAATGTGTGGGATCTGCACTAACTCTAGGTAGGTGGTGCCATAATTGGGTTAAATTATAGAACACCAGTTGGTGTTTGGAGGGTCGGAGAATTGTAAAGGGAAAGCCCCCATATTTGGTGTCAGAAGTGTTGTGAGTAGTGTAGAAGAGACATAGCTTACCTTCAGGCGTGATCCTAGACCTCAAGGAACTCCTAGTCATGAGAAAAATGGGCCCACGAGCAATAATTTAAATAAAATGATATGTACTATAATAGGTATGTCTACCAAGTGCCAGGAAAGCAAGCAACTAACCACGCCAACAAAGTGACATTTATGCTGATTTTTAAATACTATAGTATTATAGTTAAATACTATAGTTCCTCAGGGTTCTATCAGTTCCTCTTAAGCTCTCCCCCTAGTTCTCCACCCTAGCTGCACATTACAGTCACATGGGAAACATGTTTTTTTTTTAATTAAAAAAAATTTTTTTAAGTTTATTTATTTTGAGCGGGGTTGGTGGGGGCACCTGGGTGGCTCAGTCGGTTAAGCGTCTGGCTTTGGCTCAGGTCATGATCTCGCGGTTCATGGGTTTGAGCCCTGCATCGGGCTCTGTGCTGACAGCTCAGAGTCTGGAGCCTGCTTCGGATTCTGTGTCTCCCCTTCTCTCTTCCCCTCCCCTGCTCATGCTCTGTCTTACTCTATCTCTCAAGAATAAATAAACTTAAAAAAAAAAAATTTTTTTTTTGAGAGAGAGAGAGCAGGGGAGAGGCAGAGAGGGAGAATCCCAAGCAGGCTGTGCACCATCAACACGGAGCCTGACATGGAGCTCAGAACCACGAAATCATGACCTGAGCTGAAACCAAGAGTCCAGCACTTAACCAACTGAGCCACCCAGGTACCCCAGGAAGCATTTTTTAAATGACAATGTCTGGTCCCAGAGCAAATCGACTGAATCAGAATCTCTGTGGAAGCCTGCATCCCCTCATCCTTACCCTTTAAAAGCTATCCAGGTGGTTTCATAAAGTAGTGCCTGGGTTAAAAATGACCAACTCCATTTGAGAAAAACATAACCCAGGCTTCAACCAATCTTCTGGCAATGAGGAAAGAAAAAGATTTCAAGTAGAAACAATATGAGCTATAACAGAGTTACTGTGAGGAGAGAAGAGGATTCTAAGGTTTCTAGGATGAAGGCCTAAAACGGAACAAGAAATGTTTATATGTGCTTGAGGGGGCTATGTGAGTAAAGGGAAGGGAAAGGAAAAGATAACCAAGTTTGGAGCATTCACTATCCAAGTTTAGCTTTCCAACAGACAAATGAAAATAAAGAACACTTGAAATTCAAGAAAAATGGGGACCGAATACACATCTTTGAAAACCATAAATACAGCACTATTTGAAGCCATGAAAGGAGGTATAATCACACAAGGAAATTAGAGAAAAGAACATAAACCGAAACTCTAGTGAACATCATGTTAATCGGAGAAAATGAAAAAGAGGGAAGCGTCAAGGGAAGGTTTTTGTTTTTGTTTTGGAAGGTGGAAATCTGAGCATGTATGCAGGCTGAGGTAAAAAATGACAATGCAGAGATCAAAGATGTTAGTTTTAGAAAGGAGGACCCTTCTTTGATAAAAGGAAAGGAGATCAGAAATCAGATAGGCATAGGCACACAGAAAAATGATAGAATTTTAGTAGTCAGGGCTGAAGTTCACCAATTTCTTCTGTGAATTTTCTGCTTATTGCAAAATAAGCAACGAAAAACATCCAGTAGGACACCAAGAGGAGAATGGTAAAAATCTACAAACAGCCATTTAGGTTTTAGTACATAAGATTAGCCTAGGGGAAAGTCAAAGCACCTCCAGCCAGTGAGAGTAAAGTCAGAATCCAGAAGTTTAGAACAGCATCAGCAGCTCACTTACATGATTTTCTCCAGTCTGCTCTGGAGATCCTAGGAGCAGAAAAAACCAACTGTTTGATTCATCCTGACTTGGAGACCATCAGAGCACATGCAGCAAGAATGCTTGAAGCCAGTAACATTGTTTTTATACTTCTAAAAAGTTACATTTTTATTTCACTCTTAAAAAAGAAAGAAAAAAAAAAAAAAAAAAAGACAAGGCTGTAGCTACTTCCTTGGGTTGCCAGAAAGAGTGTTTGGGAAAGTGAGGGATAATTACTTTCACTCCTACAGCACTTGTCAGAACTTTCGCTCCTAAGCATTTTTGATCCCTTCAAGAGCTGATTCCCAAAATTCTAAACCTGATTCCTCTAAGCTCTTAAAGGATGAAAATTCATTGCAGGATTGGACTATCCAACTGAGAGAGAAACAAGTGAAATACTTCTTACATACAACGCTGTATTCTGGCTAGTAGGTAAACACTGCTGATTGAAGGTGGGAGGTGATAAGGGAGTGATTGTATTTGAGGCTCCCTAAGAATCATTTACAAAGCCAATTAATATAAAACAATACTTAACACAAAGATTGCAGAATTCAGGGTTTTTTGTGGGTTTTTGTTGTTTTTTTTTTTTTTTTTACTGAATATATACAGTGAGTAAATAATTGACAATTTAATCTCTTTCTCACACTCGGAGTTCACTAATTTGTCCTGCCATCTACCGCACCACTCTTCAAGGAGTGGCAAGAATCCCTCCGGATACTGAACCTCTTGCTACGACCATCTGGAGAGTACAGAGACCTGAAGGAGGCAGAGACTAACACGCGTGAGCATCCACTATGTGGCAGGCCTACTGTGTGCCAGGCTCTGGGCAAGACACTTTACATGTTATGTGTGCAGGTCATTGAAAGACGAATTATGATGTTCAAACCACGGATCTGGCGTTCAGGAGGGTATTAGGGTGTCTGAAGGTTTAAGTGTAAAGGAAAAGAAGTGTTAGTGACCGTGGCTGATGAAAGTGAGGGAAAAAGAGGCGAGTTGGGAAAGGAAGGCATCTGAGAGCAAAAGGGCAAAACCCAGGGGCATGGGGGGGATGGGGGGCGACTGGAAGGTACGGAGGACACGGCAATATGGGGCAGGCATGAGGGTGAGTCTGTGGAAGCGAAGCCGGGGTACAAGTGAAGGCAAAAGTCTGATCTGATCCCGGCGGGATGGGCGGCGGGCGAGGGGTGGGGTGGGGAGGTGGGTCTCATCCCGGGAAGGCGCCCCAAAGGACTGCAGGGGCTGGGAAACGGTGCCAGCGCTACGAAAGGGGAGGGGACGGAGAGGGGAGGGGGCGGCGGGGGGATGACCACGGCGGGGACGAGGCGGAGGACGGCGAAGCGGAGACCGGGAAACGCAGGCGCTGGGGGAAGGGGAGCGGGTGTGGGTGCAGGAGCGGGCAGGCCAGGGCGAGGGGCGCCGCGCTCGGGGGGCGGGGCTGGACAACTGCCCGCAGGGAGATGGGGAGACGTGCGGGCAGGAGGTGACGCGCAGCCAAGGGATGTCAGGACCGAGCCGCCCGGGGCCCGGAGCCATGTGGGCGGCGGCGGGAAGGCAGCGGGGCCGGGGAGGCGCTCCGAGCCGGGCCACAGGGAGCGCGGCGTTCCCCTTACCTGGGTTGAGTGAGGAGCCGCCGCGCCGCCTCGTTAGCATCCTGCGCTCAGCCGCTTCTCCCACTGCCCTAGGTGGGGGCCGTTCCACCCGCCCCGGGAGCCCGCCTGCACCGCCAGGCGCCAGCTGCTGCCAGCCCGGCCCGGCCCCGCGGAGCAGCGCCGACGCGACCCGCGCCCGCAGCCGCCTCAGCAGCGACTCCCGCCGTGGCTGCCTCAGCCCCTGCCGCCAGCCTCTCGGGTGGGCCTGGGATCACAAGTGTGCCACGATTGGTTGCCGCACGCCCGGCCCGGGAGATGTGTCGGCTTCTGTGATTGGTGGGTTTCCCTAGCTGCCGCCCGCGGGAGGTAGTACTGGGAATAGCGCCGGGTCTTGCAGGCGTTGAAGGGCGGGATGGGTCTGACGTCGCGGCCGGACGGGCGCCTCTGCGTCCCTGCGTGTGCTCGCTCCGCGAGAGGGCACCGAGCAGCCACCTGCCCGGACGGGTTGTTGCCCTAGCAACGGCGCACTTGACCTGGCTGGAGGGGAGCTGCGCAAGGGGTGCGGACCACGCCGCCTTAACCCCCACGTGGGCAGCCTTCATCGGTGAAACCCTGCCGCCGGACAAGAAAAGGAGCTTTTCCAAGAAATCTTCTTTTTGCATGTCCACTGCTTCAGATACCACCCCTCTGGCCGCTGCTGGCGGAGGAGCTTTCATCTCATAGGAGATATAACTCAAGAACAGATATCAAATTCACACAATATTGCATTCCACACAAAAAGTGTAAGTGAGTGACTGGAGATTCTCTCCCAACCATAGGGATGGGGAACTGATACTTGAGAGAAAGAAGTGAAAGCTGGGATTGGAGAAGAGGCAAAGGGAAGACAAACGTTGTGGAGAGGGCTGACATTTCCCACCTGAAAATTAAGAGTTCATGTTTATGTCAGTTAGGAACTGACATATCCATACCAGATTCTGTCAAAGCAATTATTTCATTTCTATAAACTGTGGAACAAGATTCAAAATGAAGTAAGCATTGCCAAAGGGTCACTGTCAATAGAGTCCAGAGCACATTGAGGAAATTTTTTGCCTAGTGCAATTCTGGGAATACCTCAAACGTTTTACTTTTGTCCATTGAACTTTGGACTTTTGTCAATTGCAACTTGTCAGTGTCAACTCCACTGTCTCCTCCCATTCATCCTTCCACTTTGGACTGAAAGAGAAAATGTTAACACCTGGTAGCTAAAAAGTAAATCATGCATTAGATTTTAAGTTTAAGGTCTGCTAGCAACAATCATAATATTAAAAAAAAAAAAAAAGTTATGTAACCTTGTGGCTTTTGCTTTTATAAGCCTGATCTGCTTCCTTGAAATTCAGAGCACAACTTCAACTTCAGTGGACTCCATGTCTCCCTGAAATAAATGCTTTGATTGCTTTATATCCTCTTCTTGAAGGACAGAACATAGATTGCAAAAAGCATGGGCTCAGGAATCTAACATCTTTGTTCAAAATTCCTGTCTACCATATTGGAATGTTTTGCTACCTGCAGAATGAGATCTATAGAATATGTATCAGAGAGTTGCAGGTGTGTTCATGTGAGGCCACACAAAAACTTGTACATGAATGCTCATAGCAACATTATTCATAATAGCTGATAAAGTGACAAGAACCCAAATGTCCATCAACTGATTAATAAACAAAATTTAGTATATCCATACAATGAAATATTATCCAGCCATAAAAAAGAGTGAAGTACTAGGGTGCCTGAGTAGCTCAGTCGGTTAAGCCTCTGACGTTTGATTTTGGTTCAGGTCATTATCTCACCGTTCATGAGTTCGAGCCCCACATCAGGCTCTGCGCTGACGTTGCAGAGCTTGCTTGGGATTCTGTCTCCCTCTCTCTCTGCCTCTCCCCCACTTGCTCTCTTCTCTATCTCTCTCTCTCAAAAAAAAAAAAAAAAAAAAAAAAAAGAAAGAAAAAGGAATGAAGTTCTGATATGTGCTACAATGTGGATGAATCTTGAAAATATTATGCTCAGTGAAAGAAAATACTCACAAAGACCCCATAACATATGAGTCCATTTATAGAAAAATGTCCAAAATAGGTAAATCCAAAGCGACAGCAAGTAGATTAGTAAATGTCTTGGGGTGAGAAGCCTGAGGAAAATGGGAAGTGACTGCTAATGGATATGGGGTTCCTTTGGGGGCAATTGATGAAAATGTCCTAAAATTGATTGTGTGATGGTTACACAGTGTTGTGCATATACTAAGAACCATTGAATTGTGTACTTTATTTTTTTTTAATATATATTTTTTAACGTTTATTTATTTTTGAGACAGAGAGAGACAGAGCATGAACGGGGGAGGGGCAGAGAGAGAGGGAGACACAGAATCGGAAGCAGGCTCCAGGCTCCGAGCCATCAGCCCAGAGCCCGACGCGGGGCTCAAACTCACGGACCTCAAGATCATGACCTGAGTCGAAGTCGGACGCCTAACCGACTGAGCCACCCAGGTGCCCCGAATTGTGTACTTTAAATAGGGGATGAATTATATCTCAGTAAAGCTGTTACTTTTATTAAAGATTTTATTTTTAAGTAATCTGTATACCCAACATGGGGCTCAAACCCACAACCCCAAGATCAAGAGTCACATGCTCTATGAACTGAACCAGCCAGGCACCCCAAAGCTGTTACATTTTTAAAAAACAAAATGAGAGATGCCTGAGTGGCTCAGTTGGTTAAGCAGCTGACTTTGGCTCAGGTCATAATCTCATGGTTCGTGAGTTCAAGCCCCTCATCAAGCTTCCTGCTGTCAGCGTGGAACCCACTTCAGATCCTCTGTCTGCTCCCCCCACCCCACTCTGCCCTTCCCTCACTTGCTCTCTCTCTCTCAAAAATAAACATTTAAAAATAAATAAATAAAATGAGATAACAAACCTCTGAAAGCTCCTGGCTCTGGTGCCTCTCTAACAAGGGCTCAGCATATCTAAGTTTGTTTTCTCTTTATTCAGTTAGCAAAATCTTTTTTTAAAGTTTATTTATTTTGACAGAGAGAGAAAGAGAGAGAGAGAATCCCAAGCAGACTCCATGAAGACAGCACAGAGCCCAACGAGGGGCTCCATGTCACAAACTGTGAGATCGCGACCTGAGCCAAGATCAAGAGCTGGACATTTAACCAACTGAGCCACCCAGGTGTCCCAAGTTAGTAAAATCTTGTAAGCAACTTGATCTGAGGAAATTTAAACAAATACCCACCCTGACAATTTTCTTTGGAACATTTGTTTGTTTATTTATTTATTTTGAGAGAGAGCACGCACAGAGGGGACGGGCAGAGAGAGGGAGAGAGAGAATCCCAAGCAGGCTTGCTGCTGTCAGCACAGAGCCAGACATGGGTCTCGAACTCATGAACCATGAGATCATGACCTAAGCCGAAACCAAAAGTCAGATGCTTAACCAACTGAACCACCCAGGTGCCCCTGGAACATTTAAATCTAATGAAGAACATGCTCAGATTTGTCCCTAGCTGCTTTGGAGCAGAAGAAATGGACCACTAGGATTACAAAGCTTAGCCAAAGAAAATGAGCAAGATTAGCAGGCCGAGAGCAAGAGGAGAGGGAAGGAAGGAGATAGCACTCCTCAAAGTGATTATAGATAGACCCAAGGGCTGCCCCCCAAATCCAATCTTTCAACAAATTAAGGGCTATGTCCCCCATTCCACTTCCTGCATTCTAGACCCCTTCAAGAAAAGTGTTTACCATGGCCTGGAGCCGCTGCCAGTCCCTCTCCACAAAACAGAATTGCAACTGAGGTGACCCTTCATATGGCCCCCAAAATACTTCACCCAACTACAAGACCTGAAGAAAAACTGAGGAGTGCCTGGGTGGCTCGGTCAGTTAAGCGTCCAACTCTTGATTTCAGCTCAGGTCATGATCTTACGGTTTGTGGGATAGAGCCCTGCGTTGGACTCCACACTGACAGCACAGAGCCTGCTTGGGATTCTCTCTCTCCCTTTCTCTCTGCTCTCTGTCTCTCTCTCTCTCAAAATAAATAAATAAACTTAAAAAAGAAAAGAAAAAGAAAAAGAAAACTGAGTAGCCAGGTGAGGGATGGTGCTTGTATCTTACCTATTAAACTGTGAGAACAAATTCTAGACGAGACTTTGGTAAGAACGGGACACAAATCCCTTCAGTGAAATCTGGCAGGGAGGTTGACCTTCCTTCCTGTCATGTGATGGGATGTCTCCCTGAGCAAGACAGCTTTAGGTGACCCAAGAGCCACACTGTAGAAAGTAGCCAGAAGCAAGGAGCTGCTTGAAGTGAAGCGAAGCTCAGAGCCCTTTGGAAACAAGTTTTTCTGCTCTCTAAATCTACCTCCAATCCATGTAGTATATCTTAAGAAAAAAGACTCCAGGGACACCTGGATGACTCTGTCAAGCGTCTGACTCTTGATTTCAGCTCAGGTCATGATCTCACAATTCGTAAGATCAAGCCAGTATGGACCCTCTTGGGATTCTCTCTCTCCCTCTCTCTCTGCCCCTCCCCAGCTCACACTCTCTCTCCCTCTCTGTCCAAATAAATAAATAAACTTTAAAAAGAGAAAAGCTTCAAAGTACACTCTTAAGTGAAAAGAACAAAGTTAAGAACAGTGTATATAACATGCCCATTTGCAATTTTTAAAAGTACACACGCATGCCTATGATTTTCAGAAATAACCTCTGGAAGGGCACACAGTAAACTGTAGCAGTGGCTCTTTCTGGCTGGAAACCTGAGGGACCTGGGGACAGGAGCGAGAAAGAGACTTATTTTTCACTGTATCTACATACTTTGGCACTTTTTGAAATTTTGCGTCATGTGCTTGGATTACCTATTTAAAATAAATAAAGTCAGAATTTAAAAACCCCTCTTCTGCAAAACTCACCACTGAAGCCTATATGAACATCTGGTTCCCATGACATGTATATTGCTTTGTGTAATTTTTTAAGCCGCGTACTCGGTACGCATATTCTGAACAAGCTGTATCTATTTTCCCTCCCCAGCTTTACCTCCTTCAGGTGATCTCTCCTCAGATAAGCTCACCTGAGGGCATGGACAGCGTCACCCCGACCAATCCACAGGCAATTCAAAGGACTCAGAGTTTGTTTCTTCCAAACAGCCTAGGCAGCCCCCACAGCCCCAAGGAAAGGGAGGAGGTGGGCACCTCCAGTGACAGCCTGGAAGCCAGTGACAGCCTGGAAGCCACTGCCCTGTAAGGCCAGCCTTGCACAGCTTCCGCCTCGGGGATTCATCTCCTGGGAAGGCCTGGCCCAGGGTGAGGACTCCTTAACACAGTAATCTCACCTCCTGCAAGGAAAGTCCGTGCACCACACCCAGCAACGTTCAGGCAGCACAGCCCTCCACCACGTCTACCTGGGGGGATTGTTGGCTTTGGTTTGGTTCCAGATCTGCTGGAAGGCAGCAGATCTCCCTTCATGGCATTGCCATTCTGGAATCTGGCATGGGGAGAGGATGGTGCCGAGGTGAGAGGTGGAAGGGAGGTGGAGGCCCTCAGAAATGGAAAATAGGAGAAGAGAAGCATGCCAGGTCCCACTTTATTATCCTCTCTCTGAGTCCAAGGGAGCTGGAAATGAGGGTCAGGAGCAAGGGGTTTGGAAACAGAGAATGGAGACGACACACTACCTTTGCAGTTCAAGGTGAAAGAGCCTGGCACGCATATGGCTGTGGGAGAAAGGGTGGGGAGTGGAGAGCTGGGGACAAAAGGAGGTCTCAAGGATAAGGACAGAAATGGTAATGACAGGAGATGGCTGGGTCTGCCCAGCCCTCTGTCCTGTCCCCAGCACAGGGCCTCACATGCACTGAGTGAATGGATGAGTGAATGAATAGATACAGAAATAGCAAAAGCTGCAGCTATCAACGAAGGCCACCAAGGCAAAGCAGAGGGGGGACACGGGGAAGAGAACAGGAGGGCACTCAGGGTCCTCCCTGGGAGGGCAGAGAGATTCAGAGTGTGGGCTCCAGAGGCAAAAATCCTTGAAAGGGACGTGAGAGTTAAATTAAACTTTCACCCAACCTAAAGTGACCCCAAAGCCCTGGCTGAGCTGGGACAAAATGAAACACTTACCTGCAAATAGCATCAAAGGGCTAATGTGCTGCAGGAGACACCTCACAATTCTCTCGAAGCTTGGGAGATAGAGGGATTTGAGACAAAAAAGAAAATGGTGATACGAGTTAAAGAAAAGGAAAAGAAAAGAGCATGCCTCCTCTCTTTCCCCACCCCTAGCTCTAGGAAAACTGGCCAGGTCAGGCCCCTCAGCCACATCATCATTTTTAAAATGAGAATCCAGCACAGCCTATGAGCAGACATTTTCCAAATGGCTACAGAATTCCTGCACCTTCCAAAAATACCTCTTCATGGAATTCCTGCCAGGGAGCGAGGGCCACATGCCCAGGCTGGAACCAACCAACTGGGCTTCCTGAGCCCAGGAGCTACTACCGGCGTGCTCTGCAAACTCTAGATACAGGAAATGCCCACTGTTCCATGGGTAAACCCAGCCAGACAGCTGCTGGTGCTGAGCCGAAGACAGGAGCAAAGCATCTTCTAGCCCCACTTATGACAAAAGAGATTATGGGACTTCCAGGAGTGACTTTCAAGCCTCGCTGTACCTATAAACCACCTGTGCAGCTTTGTAAGCTAGACACCAAGCCTCTCATCAGTTATATCGAGCAGAAGCTCTGGGGGAAGGGTCTCCTCACCCCGGGGGGCAGACAGGGACTGGAGTAGCGACTGGGAGGTGGCATCAGGGGGACTTGAGAGAGGCTAGTCACTGATACTCTGTTTCCTGACCTGGAAATTAACCCAGTTTGTTCACTTTGTGAAAATCCATCAAACTATACTCACATGTGCACTTTTCTGTAAGTTACACTTCATTTTCTTACAAGCTGCCAGATAAATTCTACTGGCCTACCTGGTTCGAGAACCCCTGAGTCAGAGGTCCAGGTTGAGGGCCTTAGGTTAAGCTAGGGATGCTGAGTGCTTTGGGGTATGGGTTGCAGTAGCTACAGGGATCTGCCTCTACTCTTAGGCAAGTCTCTGACTTTCAGGGGAGAGAGGCTCCAGGGAATAGAGGGGCCTCAGGCGGGAGGTGCACCAGGGAATAGGCCTGTGCCCACGGATGCTGACTACTGACACCAGTGCAGACCAGGAACATCTGCCAAGCCTAGTGACTTGTCCTGCACTCGGCTTGGGCAGGCCTCCGTGACCTAATTCAAGAGGGCCATTTTCTCCTGTGGCTTTGGTTTTCCTTCCCCAGTTAAATAGGCTGCAGAGACTTCCAGCTTCTTGCCACCTGCCTAGGTCTCTTTCCCAGGGCAATCAGCTTCTTGGAAGGATATGCTACTCCCTGCAGGATCTGGGGGATTCCAGCCCATATTTACTAATGTCTTCCACCAAGCAGTGTTCTAGCTGCTGAGGGCACAGCAATGAACAAGTCAGACCCTGCTGCCTTTATTGGCTTCTAGTTTAATGTAGAGCCTGGCATTCAATTACATGTGAAGGAGATCAGAAAACGCCACCTCAGAATCTGCCACTGTGGCTTAAGGAGTATTTTGAGGTGAAGGCAATCAAGAAGCAGAAAACTTGAGTTCTTTGTCCTCTTCCTTTCTGCTGGAAACAGGGTGTAAATTTCCCTTTTGCAAAGGAAATTTTCATTTGTAAAGATGCTCCCCCATCCTATCAGGAAGAGGAGAACGATGTGGAGTTAACTCATCACCTCCTCATCTCTTGAATCTGAATAGTAAACCTTACTCTATCACCCTCATTTTCCATTAGTTTCTCCTGTATATTTAACCTATCAGACTTTGCTGCCCCTAGAAGCCCAAATCCTCCCCTTTTCCCCTATGAAGTTAAGAATATAAACATAAGGGGTGCCTGGGTGGCCCATACTTAATAAATGGATACAGTTAAGTATCCAACTTTTAGTTTCAGCTCAGGTCATGATCTCCCAGTTGGTGGGTTCGAGCCCCACATCAGGCTCTGTGCTGACAGTGTGGAGCCTGCTTGGGATTCTTCTCTCCTCTCTTTCTGCCCCTCCCTCACTCATATTCTCTCTCTCTCTCTCTCTCTCTCCCTCTCTCTCTCTCTCAAAATAAATACACTTAAAAAAAAAAACCAGAATATAAACCTTTAACTATTTAAGAAGACGACTACTTCCTTTGTTGGCTCCTTTGTGCCTGGGCAATAATGAACCTTTTCTCCTGTTGTCAGTTTAATCCTCAGGCCCCAGCCTCTGAACCTAAGAGGGTAGATGACTGTGTTGCCTTTCCCATTGCTACTTAACAGGAGCACTCAAGACTTGCTCACCACCAGTATGCTCAGGTCTCCACTTCTGTTCATTTGCTCATACACATTCTTCTACCTGCATTGACCTCATCCCAGCTCTGCCAGTGAAAATTCAGCCAACCTTCAAACATTGCAAACACCAATTCCATTCGGAAGTGTCTCATCTCTGTGACCTTTGTGACTGTGTCCTACGTTATACTTTTCTTAAGAAACCCTTCCCATTCATGGAGAATCATCTATCATGCTACTGGAAGTCATAAGAAAGCTGGAGTAGCCATACTTATATCAGAAAAACTACATATTAAACTAAAGGCTGTAACAAGAGATGAAGGGCATTATATCATAAGTACAGGGTCTATCCATCAAGAAGAGGTAATAATCATAAATGTTCATGTCCTCAGTTTGGAAGTACCTTAATATATAAATAAATTAATCATAAACATAAACAATCTTATTGGTAAGAATATGGTTATTGCAGATGACTTTAACACTCAACTTACAGCAATGGACAGATTATCTAGGTAGAAAATCAATAAAGAAACAAGGGCCCTGAATGATACATAGGACCAGATGGACTTGACAGATATATTCAGAACTTATTACCCAAAAGCAGCAGAATACACTTTCTTCTCGAGTGTACATGGAACATTCTCCAAGATAGATCACATACTGGGTCACAAAACATCCCTCAATAAATATAAAAGAATTGAGATCATACAATGCATATTTTCAGATCACAATGCTATGAAATTTAAAATCAACCACAAGAAAAAGTTTGGAAAACACCCAAATGCATGGAGGTTAAAGAACATCCTACTAAAGAATGAATTGGTCAACCAGGCAATTAAAGAAGAAATTAAAAAATATATAGAAGCAAATGAAAATGAAAACATGACAGTCCAAACCCTGTGGAATGCAGCAAAGATAGTCCTAAGAGAAAAATACATTGCAATCCAGGACTATCTCAAGAAACAAGAAAAATCCCAAATACAAAATCTAACAGCACACCTAAAGAAACTAGAAGCAGAATGGCCAAGGCCAGCAGAAGAAGAGAAATAATAAAGATTAGAAGAAATAAACAATATAGAATAAAAAAAAAAAAAGAACAGATCAATGAATCTAAGAGCTGTTTTTTTTTAAAAAAAAATAAACAAAATTGATAAACCCCTAGCCAGACTTCTCAAAAAGAAAAGAGAGAGGACCCAAATAGATAAAATCATGAATGAAAAAGGACAGATCACAACCAACACCACAGAAATGCAAACAATTATCAGAGAATACTATGAAAAATTATATGCCAACAAACTAGATAACCTGGAAGAAATGGACAAATTCTTAGACACCCACACACTACCAAAAATCAAACAGGAATACATAGAAAATTTGAACAGACCCATAACAAACAAACAAAAATGAATCAGTTATCAAAAATCTCCCAATAAATAAGAGTCCTGGGCCACATGGCTTCCCAGGGGAATTCTACCAGACATTTAAAGCAGAGTTAACACTTATCCTTCTCAAGCTGTTCCAGAAAATAGAAATGGAAGGAAAGCTTCTGGACTTCTTCTATGGAGCCAGCATTACCTTGATTCCCAAACCAGACAGAAACCCCACAAAAAAGGAGAATCACAGGCCAATATCCCTGATGAATATGGATGCAAAAATTCTCAACAAGATCCTAGCAAATTGAATTCAATAGCATATTAAAAGAATAACTCACCATGATCAAGTGGGATTCATTCCTGGGCTGCAGTGCTGGTTAAATATTCACAAATCAATCAATGTGATACATTGCATTAGTAAAAGAACAGATAAGAACCATATGACCCTGTCAATAGGTACAGAAAAAACATTTGACAGCATTCTTTCTTAATAAAAATCCTCAAGAAAGTCAGGATAGAAGGAACATACCTTAACATCATAAAAGCCATTTATGAAAAGCCCACAGCTAATATCATCCTCAATGGGGAAAAACTGAGAACTTTCCCTCTGAGATCAAGAACACAACAGGGATGTCCACTCTCACCACTGTCGTTTAATGTGGTGTTGGAAGTCCTAGCCTCAGTAATCAAACAACAAAATGAAATAAAAGCATCCAAATTGGCAAAGAAGTCAAACTTTCATTTTTCACAGTTGACATGATACTCTACATGGAAAACCCAAAAGACTCCACCAAAAAGCTGCTAGAACTGATACATGAATTCAGCAAAGTCTCAGGGTACAAAATCAACGTACAGAAATTGGTTGCATTTCTTTTTTTTTAACTTTTTTTTTAACGTTTATTTATTTTTGAGACAGAGAGAGACAGAGCATGAACGGAGGAGGGTCAGAGAGAGAGGGAGACACAGAATTTGAAACAGGCTCCAGGCTCTGAGCAGTTAGCACAGAGCCCGACGCAGGGCTCGAACTCACGGACCGCGAGATCGTGACCTGAGCCGAAGTCAGATGCTTAACCGACTGAGCCACCCAGGCGTCCCAATTGGTTGCATTTCTATACACCAATAACGAAGCAACAGAAAGAGAAATTTGATTTCTTGAAATCAATCCCATTTACAACTGCACCAAGAACCATAAAATACCTAGGAATAAACCTAACCAAAGATGTAAAAGATTTGTATGTTGAAAACTATAGAAAACTTATGAAGGAAATTGAAGATACAAAGAAATGGAAAAACATTCCGTGCTCATGGATTGGAAGAATAAACATTGCTAAAATTCAATACTACCCAAAGCAATCTACACATTCAATACAATCCCAATCAAAATTGCATCAGCATTCTCCTCAAAGCTAAAACGAACAATCCTAAAATGTGTATGGAACCACAAAAAACCCCAAATAGCCAAAGTAATGTTTTAAAAGAAAACCAAAGTGGGAGGCATCACAATCCCAGACTTTAGCCTCTACTACAAAGCTATAATCACCAAGACATTATGGTATTGGCACAAAAACAGACACATAGACCAATGGAATAGAATAGAGAACCCAGAATTGGACCCACAAATGTACGGCCAACTAATCTTTGACAAAGCAGGAAAGACTATCCAATGGAAAAGAGACAGTCTTTTTAGCAAATAGTGCTGGGAGAACTGGATAGTAACATGCAGAAGAATGAAACTGGACCACTTTCTTACACCATACACAAGAATAAACTCAAAATGGATGAAAGACCTAAATCTGAGACAGGAAGCCAGCAAAACCGTAGAGGAGAAAACAGGCAACAACCGCTTTGACCTCAGCCACAGCAATTTCTTGCTTGACACGTCTCCGAAGACAGGGGAATTAAAAGCAAAAATGAACTATTGGGACTTCATCAAGATAAAAAGCTTCTGCTTTGCAAAGGAAACAATCAACAAAAGGCAGCTGACGGGATGGGAGAAGATATATGCAAATGACATATGGATAAAGGATTAGTATCCAAAATCTATAAAGAACTTACCAAACTCAACACCCGAAAAACAAATAATTCAGTGAAGAAATGGGCAAAAGACATGAATAGACACCTTTCCAAAGAAGACATCCAGATGGCTAACAGACACATGAAAAGATGCTCAACATCACTCATCATTAGGAAAATGCAAATCAAAACCACATTGAGATACCACCAAAGTGACTAAAATTAACAACTCAGGAAACAACAGATGCTGGAGAGGATGTAGAGAGATGGGAATGCTCTTGCACTGTTGGTAGGAATGCAAACTGGTACAGCCACTCTGGAAAACAGTGTAGAAGTTCCTAAAAAATTAAAAATAGAATTACCCTATGACGCAGCAATAGCACTACTAAGAATTTACCCAAAGGATACAGGAGTGCTGATTCATAGGGGCACATGTACCCCAATGTTTATAGCAGCACTATCAACAATAGCCGAAGTATGGAAAGAGCCTAAATGTCCATCAATTGAAGAATGGATAAAGAAGATGTGGTTTATATATACAATGGAATACTACTTGGCAATGACAAAGAATGAAATCCTGCCATTTGCAGCAACCTGGATGGGACTGGAAGGTATTATGGTGAGTGAAATAAGTCAGTCAGAGGAAGACAAATATCCTGCATTTTCACTCATATGTGGAACTTGAGAAACTTAACAGAAGACCATGGGGAAGGGAAGGGGAAAAAATAGTTTCAGACAGAAAGGGAGGAAAAGCATAAGAGACTCTTAAATACAGAGAACAAACTGAGGGTTGATGGGAGGGTTGGGGGAGGGAGGAAATGGGTGATGGTCATTGAGAAGGGCACTTGTTGGGATGAGCACTGGGTGTTGTATGTAAACGAAGAATCATGGGAATCTACCCCCAAAACCAAGAGCACACTGTGTACACTGTATGTTAGCCAAGCTGACAATAAATTATATTTACAAAAAAAAAAAAAAGAAATTCTTCCTATTCTATTTTGCATTTTTATTCTCTGTGTATTTGTTTGGTTCTCCTCCCTCACCCTTAGCAGACAGGAAGGCACTTGGATGAGGGGGCATATTCCCCACGGCACCCAACGCTCTTCTGGGCCCATAAGAGGCCTTGGAATGTTTGTTGAGTTGGATTAAATTGAATGATGGGACAGTGTTTCCCTTAAGAATCATCACCTCACTTTGTTCTGTAATTTACAGACAAAAAGTCCTCTTGTGGTTTTTTTGAAAAATTTTAAACATAAAAAAGGGCTAAAAAGAGTACAATTAACTGCAATATATATATATATATATATATATATATATATATATATATATATATATATCTCCTTTACCAAGTGTCCAACTGGTGATTCTCCAATTGTTAACATTTGCTACCTTTGTTGGATATCTATCTGTATGTAATTATCATTGTTGTTATTGAACCATTTGATAACAAATTACAGACACTGTGTCTTATGTTCCTTTATACTTCATAGGTGTCACCTAAAAACAAGGACATTGTCTTATTCGCTGATCCAGTGAAGGAAATTTATCTAATGTATGTAATATACAGTCCATATTCAAAGTTCTAAATTGTCCCAATAATGTCCTTTATGAAAGAGGATTTCAACAACCTCCATTTTGACCTCAGTCTCTACTTTCTAATTGATTAGGTTTTTCTTTGTAGTTTATCTCTGAACTCAGGCAAAAGAGCTTGCAGGCAAAGCATCCCCTGATGGGAACTGAAAATACCTGCTAGAGCTGTAAAGACCGGACTGAGCCAGCAAGACCCTGCCTGCGACTGAGCCCAAGACAATGATCGACCTGATCTTCACTGCCCACCTGCAGGTACCCACTGACCTTTGTCCCATATTTTCCTCGTTTAAACCTGGAGGTATTTTTGGCACTTTGGAGACAGTGTTTGAGATGCTAGTGAAGCTGTCTTTGGGTGGTAGCCTCACTGAAATAAATCCCTTTCTTGTTTCACGGCCACTTGTGTCTCTGCCTTTGTCAGTGGCACGTGGCTGAAGCCTGTCTGTTTGGGACCCCAGAGCCAAGCTCTTGCACCCCTGTGCCCCGGCTACATTTACAGCTATTTTTTTTTCCTTCAAATCTGCGTGTTGCCTTTAGTTATGTCACTTTTGTCTCTTTCCTCACCCTTTCTCTGTCTTCTGAGGCATACTAGTTATTTGTAAATACCTTCAAGTTGAGTTTGTCTGCTGTTTGGGGGTCAGGAACACCCCAAAGGGAAGTGCCATCATAGCAAGAGGCACACAAGGTCAGTGTTAACTTCTGGTTAAGTTAGGTTTCTCCACTGTGAAGTTAACATTTTTCCCTTTGTAAGTTACAAGTAATCTGTTGAAACTACTTAGTATTTCAGGGACTGTGGAAATATCCCGTTCCCTGTCTCATGGTGATTCCTGCCTGGCCCTGCTGTTTTGCCAGTCATTCAAGGAAAGTGGAGCTGGCCGACGCCCAGGGGCTGAGGCTCTAGCCAGATTGGACAGAGAAGGAAAAGCAACCAGGACAGGAAACTAAGCAGAAGGCAATGAAGGCATTCCGAATGCCACGCTGGGACCTGAGCTGCAGCTCACTGAAGTAGGCAGCGACGCACCCCCCTCACCCTTCAGTGCGCTTCAGGCCCCTTAGGGCTGCCACAGTGGGGCTGGCCCTTCATAGGATCATGCTCTGGAAAGGGACCAGTTTGCAGGAAGCAGAAAAACCATCCTTTCCTTCCTTATTCCCTAGTGGTCCCTGGTAATTTCCAGGGGGAAGTGCCTCAGACATATTATTTCTGGAAATTTTCCAGGGGCCCAGTGAATCTGAAGGGTTCTGGATCTCTGGGCCCTGCCTGGCCCTCCCAGCCAGGCTCCCCCATACACCCTCTGCCTGTTTGCTCCACTCCTTGCAAATATTTGCTGTGCTGTTGTACACAACCCTGTGCTGGCAGTCAGGGTGGAACATGGGTGTGCATACCCACAGGACACACATGGCCCCAGATAAATTGGCCATAAGCTCTTGTGTGCCCAACAGAAAGTGTGTTCGCTTCCTGCGGCTGCCATAACAAATCACCACAAACCAAGTGGCTTAACACAGCAGGAATTTATTTTCACACAGTTCTGGAGGTCAGAGGTCTGAAATCAAGGTGTCAGTAGGACGTGCTCCTTCAGCAGGTCCTCTAGGGGGACACCTTCCTCTGCCTGTACAGCCTCTGGTAGCTGCAGGCATTCCGTGGCTTCCTTCACTGTATCTTCCAATTTCTGCCACTGCGGTCACATTGCCCCTCTCCTTTCACAGATAACTTGTCATTGGCTTTCAGGCAGGATCCTACAGATACTGGATAATCCAGGCTGATCTCATAGTGAGATCCTTAACTCGATTACATCTGCAAAGACCCTTTTTCCTAGTAAGGTCACATTCAAGGTTCTGGGGGTTCATACATATCTTTCGGGGCAGGAGGCACCATGACAGATGGATCCCACTACAGATGGATCCATGTACTTTCTTCTTCTATTCTACACAAATGGTAATTTTCCAAATGTTTCTCTGAACGAATTCTAAACTCATGGCTGGAAGTCATTAAAATAGTCTCTAATGTCCCTTTGGGGCTACCCAAATATTTTTCTTCAACACACAACAAATACACACACACGCACACACGCACACACAAAACCTACACAGAGATTTACACATTGTACAAACATGCTTTACAGAAATGTGCATGTATTCGGTACTCATTCATTTGTCACATATTGATTGAGTGCCCGCTACATGCCAGGCCCTGTGGAGCAGAGGAAACACAACAGTGAACAAGGCAGCAAGCCCACTTCTGGTTTACACTCCGGTAAAATATTTACATGCACACAATGAGAAAAATAAAAATGCAGAATACTCCAGGCTTGTACAGGCCCAGTGCTCCCAGAAGAACTAAATTCAAAAATTCTAGGCCATAGGCAGCAAGGGAGTGTGAAGGCATTGATGTAAATAACCAAAGTACCAGCAAAGTGGTTTTCATTTTTTTTTTTTTTATTTTAATTAATTTATTTATTTATTTTTGCAAAGTGGTTTTTAAAACAACAAATCATCGGGGCTCCTGGGTGGCTTCGTTGGTTAAGCATCTGACTTTGGCTCAGGTCATGATCTTACAGTCTGTGAGTCTGAGCCCTGTGGCAGGCTCTGTGCTGACAGCTCAGAGCCTGAGCCTGCTTTGGATTCTGTGTCTCCCTCTGTCTCTGCCCCTGCCCCACTCATTCTCCCTTTCTCTCTCTCTCTCTCTCTCAAAATAAACATTTAAAAAATTTTTAAACAGCAGATCATTGATTAAGTGAAACATTTGTGAGCAGGGGTGAATCCCATTTCTGAAAGAACAAATATTGTTATGGAGGGACATGCAGTTCTGGGGTGTTAGAGGAGTCTGAACAAATGGGCCCGGCTGGGCCTTAAAACAGCCAGAGAAGGCCAGAATACACGCCTATGCCAGTTTTCTGAGAACAAAAAACACTAGGCTGGATGGGGGGAAGAGAGATTGCCCACAGGAGGCAAGTGCAGGAAGCAGAGGGTCAGAAGTTGGCAATAATGTACAGACAAAGGTGAGACTAATGAATATAATATCATGGCATTGAAAGAGCAGACCTAGGCCGGCCGCCTAGTGACTATGTCCCTGACATGGCCGCAGAAAGAGGTTCCAGCTCAAACCTCAGACCACGCCTCCTCCCCTTGAGTAACTTATGTTTTCTAAGAAAGCAAGCTACCGATTGATACATTCTTCCGAAGTCTGAGGTGGGAGGAAGGGGAGTGTGAAAGGCGTGGAAAGTGTGAGTAGAAGAGGGAGGGCTTCTCTCAGGGAGGGGCCAGAGGCAGGAGCCCTCAACCCTGTCCAGGCTTAGAATGACCTGGGAGCATTTTACCCCTCCCCAAACCAATTAATCAGAATCTCTGGGGATGGTGTTTGGTGCTAGGTATTTATATAGCACAGCAAGGCTGACAGCCAATGGTTAATAGGTGACCAGTGAGAAATGTTCTGTATACACTGAGGCCAAACATGTTACAGATCCTCAGACACAGTGGTTCTTAAACTTCAGGTGCATCAGAATCTCCTGGAAGACTTGTTCAAACACAGATTGCGGAACCCCACCCCCAGAGTTTCTGATTCAGTGGGTCTGTAACCACCAGGCCCAACATTTGCATTTTTAACAAGATCCAGGTGACGATGATAATCGCTGATCTGGGACCACACCTTGGCAGCCATTGTTCTATCCTTCCCCAGCCAATCAGCTGAGGCCATGATCCCTATAAAACCTTTGTGCTTTTGAAACCCGCTCTCTCTCTCTTTCTGGTATCTCACTGCTGTGTTGGTGCAGGTAGGGGATTGAGCTCAAGCTAGCTCAAATAAAGGCTCTTTGCTTTTGCATCGGACTCGGCTCCCTGGTGGTCCTTGGGGATCACGAATTCTGGGCATAACAGCATTACCTACTGAAACTAGCATTCACACAAGTGTGATGGGTATGTGATGCGGCAACTCAGCTAGGCTTAACTACAGAGCCCAGAATTCTCTTTCTAGTGTGATCCTAGTTAGTGTGGGCTACAAGCAATATTCTTGCCTGGCAGTCTGCGGGTGGAAGGAAGGCAGCAGCCATTTGGTAGCCTACACAATTTCTCCTCGTTATTCACACAATTCTTATCTATTCCCTCTGGATCTTCCTTCCCTCTGTCTGTGAACAAGCTTCCACCTGTGTATGTGGAATTCCAGCCTGCTCATGACCTTCCCTTCCTGACTGCCTGCCCGGCTGCGAACGTCGGACTTACTTTGCCAGCCCCCACAACTGCAGAAGTCAATCCCTTAAGATATAAAACATATTTAAAAAGAGGAAAAAAATGTATATATAGGCTGTACTCTTTTTGTATAAAGTGTTAGGAATTAAAAAACTTTTTTAAGTTTTTATTTTTGAGAGGGAGAGAGAGATTGTGTGCATGTGTGCGTGAGTAGGGGAAGGGCAGAGAGAGAGGGAGAGAGAGTATCCCAAGCAGGCTCCATGCTGTCAGGGCAGAGCCCTCCTCAGGGCTTGATCTGACAAACCATGAGATCATGACCTGAACTGAAATCAAGAGTCAGATCCTTAACTGACTGAGCCACCCAGGTGCCCCTCAAATATTTTTTAAAAAGTTAAACTACATGTTGAAATAAATTTCAAATACAAAAGTTTATAATCATATCATAAAACGTCAAAGTATTATCACAAATTATATATTATAAATCTATAAATTATTAACAAATTCATTTAATGAAAATTAAGTATCCTTTAGGGGCACCTTGGTGGCTCAGTCGGTTGAGCATCTGACTCTTGATTTCTGCTCAGGTCATGATCTCATGGCCCGTGAGTTCGAGCCCTGTGTGAGGCTCTGTGCTGACAGCTCAGGGCCTGGAGCCTGCTTCGGATTCTGTGTCTCCCTCTCTCTCTGCCCCTCCCCCACTCACACTCTGTCACTCTTTCTCTCAAAAATAAATAAACATTAAAAAAATTTAAAAAAAGAAAAGAAATGGAAAGACATTCATGGTTCATGGATTTGAAGAACAAATATTGTTAAAATGTCTATACTACCCAAAGCAATCTACACATTTAATGGAATTCCTATCAAAATACCAACAGTATTTTTCACAGAACTAGAACAAACAATCTTAAAATTTGTATGGATCACAAAAGACCTTAAATAGCCAAAACAATCTTAAAAAAAGAAAAGCAAAGTTGGAGGCATCACAATTCCAAACTTCAACTTATACTACAAAGCTGTAGTGATCAAAAAAGTATGGTACCGGGACAAAAATAAGACACATGGATCAATAGAACAGAGTACAAAATCCAGACATAAACCCACAATTTTATGGTCAATTAATCTTTGACAAAGCAGCAAATGATATGCAATGGGAAAAAGAATGTCTCTTCAACAAATGGTGTTGGGAAAACTGGACAGCAACATGCAAAACAATGAAATTGCACCACTTTAGTATACCATACACAAAAAATAAACTCAATATGGATCAAAGATCAAAATGTGAGACCTGAAACCATAAACATCCTAGAAAACAGCACAGGCAGTAATTTCTCTGACATTGGCCCCAGCAACATTTCTCTAGATAGGTCTCCTGAGGCAAGGGAAACAAAAGCAAGAATAAACCATTGGGACTACATCAAAATTAAAAGCTTCTGCATGGTGAAGGAAACAATCAACAAAACGGAAAGGCAACTTACAGAATGGGAGAAGATATTTGCAAGTGACATATTCAATGAAGAGTTAGCATCCAAAATGTATGAAGAACTTATACAACCCAATGCTCCAAAACCAAATGATCCAATTTAAAGTTTTTTTGTTTTTTTTTTTTTAGTGTTTATTTTTCAGACAGAGAGAAACAGAGCATGAATGGGGGGAGGGTCGGAGAGAGGGAGACACAGGATCTGAAACAGGCTCCCGGCTCTGAGCGGTCAGCACAGAGCCCGACACGGGGCTCAAACTCGCGACCACAAGATCATGACCTGAGCCGAAGTCAGATGCCCAACCGACTGAGCCACCCAGGCGCCCCCCAAATGATCCAATTTAAAAACGGGCAGACATTTCTCCAAAGACATACAGATGGTCAACAGACACATGAAAAGATGTTCAACATCACTCCATCATCAGGGAAATGCAAATCAGAACTACAATGAGCTATCACCTCACATGTGTTAGAATGGCTAAAATCAACAACACAAAAACAACAGGTGTTAGCAAGGATGTGGAGAAAAGGGGAACCCTCTTGCACTGTTGGTGGGAATGTAAACTAGTGCAGCCACTCTGGAAAACAGTACGGAGTTTCTCAAAAAGTTAAAAATAGAACTACTCTATGTTCCAGCAATCACATTACTGGGTATTTACCCAAAGGATACAAGAACACTAATTCGAAGGTATACATGGACCTCAATGTTTATAGCAGCATTATTTACAATAGCCAACATATGGAAGCAGCCCAAGCGTCCGTTGATTGATGAATAAAGATGTGGTATATATATACAATGGAATATTATTCAGCCAGAAAACATAATGAAATCTTGCCATTTGCAACAACATGGATGGAGACAGAGAGTATTATGCTAAGGGAAATAAGTCAGTCAGAAAAAAGACAAATACCGTATGATTTCACTCATATAGAAACAGAACAAATAAGCAAAGGGAAAAACAGAGGAAGGCAAACCAAAAGACAGACTCTTGGCCATAGAGAACAAACTGATGGTCACCAAAGGAGAGGAAGGTGAGGAATGGGTGAAATAAGTGATGTGGATGAAGAAGTGCAGTTGTCATGATAAGCACTGGGTGATTAACAGAAAAACTTAAAAATAAATAAGGGGCACCTGGGTGGCTCAGTCAGTTGTGTCCGACTCGATTTTGGCTCGGGTCAAGATCTCAGGATTTGTGACTGGACTGACAGTGCAGAGCCTGCTTAGGATTCTCTCTCTCCCTCTCTCTCTCTGCCCCTCCCCTGCTCATTTGCTCGCTCTCTCTCTCTCTCTCTTGCTCAAAATAAATAAATAAACTTTAAATAAACAGATAAGTAAATAAATAAATACCAAAAAAATAGAGTGTCTGGAGTTTTAACTTCTGTGCAATTATTTCCAGATACTGAAAAACTCCTTACCCTTCACTAGTTGGGAGAATAGAGTGTCTGGAGTTTTAACTTCTGTGCAATTATTTCCAGATACTGAAAAACTCCTTACCCTTCACTAGTTGGGAGAAGATGAGGAGTTAGACACAAATATTTTTCTGTTAAAAAAACACAAAATTTGGGACACCAGGGTGGCTCATTCGGTTAAGCGTCCAACTTCAGCTCAGGGCATGATCTCATGGTTCGTAGGTTCTAGCCCCACATCAGGCTCTGCACTGACAGTGTGAAGCCTGCTTGGGATTCTCTCTCTTTCCCTCTCTCTCTGCCCCTCCCCCACTCGTGCTTTTTCTCTCTCAAAAATAAATAAATAAAAAAAATTCACCTGAGTAAATTGCAAATATCTTATTGGCTTTATTCAATGATTCATGAATCAGCCAGCAGACAAAAGGCAGAAGAGAACAGGAACAAGGAAGTTATACTAGCAAAAAGCAGATTGGTTGTGGCAATCCTTTAGGGGATGGCAGGAGACTATGAAGCAGGTTGCCTCGCTGACTGATTTGACCAGGTAATTTCTCACTAACTGATTTAATATTCCATTTCTGGAAGAACCAAAACTAATTAAGTTAAGTCTTGGTTTGTGGGGATTAAAATAATCGATTCCATTTGGGGCATGTTGTTTTGTTTTCAACAATTCCCCCCTTTGATCAGACTCAGTCTGAGAGCAGTGATAAAAATGTAAGGCATTAGCGCTGTTCCCAGCTACCACTCTGAAGCTGCTTATTCTCTGCGTGGTATTCATTCGTCACAGCATTTGGTTCACATTCTTTAAGTCGGTCATTCCCTTTGTTCCTTTTCTGATGTTCTAGTCTTAGGGAGGTCATTTGCTTGGTGGTTACCAGCTGTGAACATGTATTTAAAGTTTCTGAGAGGGGCGCCTGGGTGGCTCAGTTGGTTAAGCGTCCGACTTCGGCTCAGGTCACGATCTCGCGGTCTGTGAGTTCGAACCCCGCGTCGGGCTCTGTGTTGACAGCTCAGAGCCTGGAGCCTGCTTCACATTCTGTGTCTTCCTCTCTCTCTGCCCCTTCCCTGCTCATGCTGTGTCTCTGTCTCAAAAATAAATAAACATTAAAAAAAATAAAAAAAATAAAGTTTCTGAGAGAATGCAGTATGCTCAGGAGATAATTGTGATTATTATAAACAGACTAACTCCCAATATCTGAAGTGCACTTCAGAGCCATGGTCCCCAAGACTCAAATCAATCAAAATCAGAGAAGTCAAAAAAAAGACGTTGAAGGGTCACTTTTGTAAGCTAAGTGGATTATTCAATGATTTTATGTAGCTTCCAGTGACATAAAAAAGCGTTCTTCCAGGCACAGCAACTGGTGTCGGCCATAGCTCAGACATCTTGCTCAGCTAAAAGATAATCAAAGGCTATCCTCCGGCCAGAGAATCTAAGGAATGTTGTTGGGCACCTACTGCTTCAGTAGCAGATTCTGCAACATCTTCAAGAGAGAGGTTCTTGACCATAGTGTCATCTGTAGTTACTCCTAACCAGGAGAAGAAAGATCTGCCAAAGGAAGAGACTTTGAATCATTGAATGTCTCTTGATAATTCCTGTTTGGGTCTGTTGTCAGGACTAGAAAGGTGACAGCCATAGAGGCCAGTAAAACTTGAGGATCTGTAGACCACACAATAAGTTATTTTGGTTATTCTTGCCTTGTGTACCTTTCTAAGAGCCTGGATGCAAGATTCCCAGGTTTGGGGTTTTGAACCAGAGACAGGGAAATAGACACCCAGGGTTAGGGAGCCTAAGATGATGGAGAGGAAGCTGAGTTTGTTGTAGAGAAATTGAGGCATTGGAAATCAGGAAGAAGTTTGTGACAGGCAAAACCACAGAATCTTCAGAACCATGGCAAATCCAATGGACATTTGGAAGTTGGATTATCTCCCTTTGCAATGTCTGAAATATGTAAACAATGGTATTTCCCTTCCAGGCCAGAGCAAGGCAAAAGGTGAACAAAAGAATCATAAGGCATTTCATGGTGTAAGAATTGGAAAAAAGGATGGTTAGGGGCACCTGGGTGGCTCAGTTGGCTGAGCATCTGACTCTTGATTTCGGCCCAGGTCATGATCTCACAGTTTGTGGGTTTAAGCCCTGAGTCGGGCTCTATGTTGACAGTGTGGAGCCTGCTTGGGATTCTCTCTCTCTCCCACTCTCTCTCTGCCCCTCCCCAACTCACATGCATGTCACTCTCTCTCTCTCTCAAAATAAATAAACTTTAAAAAAAAGAAAAAAGATAATTAGATAGGGAAAGAGAAATGGAAAGAAATGGTCTTGATCTGATGTCTTGGAAAGAAGCAGTCTACCTCAATGTCACCTACTTCTCTTCCGAGGCAATTTGATTTTGCGGTCTCCAGCGTTTGCACAGGACCAGATGTAAGGTAGAGCCTTCTTCAGTTGTGAAATATGCACCCAAGGTTGAACACCTTATAATTTGGCATCAGTGTTGGTAGTAAATAATACTTGGTACAGTCCTTTCCATGAGGCTCACTTTTACAGAAGTGTCAGGATAAAACAATAATTGTCTGTAAATGATAAAAGACTTTAAAATACCCATTGCTAAAGATCTGATGAGAGTTCACTACTGACCAGAAAATTTGGTTATTTCTGTGACACAACATCTTGAGATAATTAGAATTATTACTAATAACATTATACCAGGACATATCAGATTCCTAGGAATTTCAAACAATTTCCAGAACACTTATATTGACAGAAGCATTGCTTTTTGCTTAATAATACTTACCAAGTAATTTATTTTTTTTAATGTTCATTTATTTTTGAGAGAGAGAGTGCAAGCAGGGGAGGGGCAGAGAGAGAGGAGGACAGAGGATCCAAAGAGGGCTGTGTGCTGACAGCAATGAAAATCAGATGTTCACCCAACTGAGCCAACCAGGCGCCCCCCCCCCCCCATGTAATTTAATATATCAAATAATCCTAATTAGTTTAGTATCTCTTTTTTTATAAAGAGAGAAAACAAATAATTTTTTTTAATGTTTATTTATTTATTTTGTGAGAGAGGGAGAGAGAGTATGAGCAGGGGAGGGGCAGAGAGAAGGAGAAAGAAAGAATCCCAAGCAGGCTCCATCCACATCCAGTATAGAACCCAATGTGGGGCTTGATCTCACCTGAGCCAATATCAAGAGTCGGACGCTTAACTGACTCACTCACCCAGATGCTCTGAGAACAAACCTTTTGAGATGTTCCTGGGACCCACTGAAAAATCCCAGTTAGTTGGAGGTTGAAAAAAGACTTTATTTAGAATTAGATTTTGGGAAGTTATTTTAAAATATCAAAAGGTTTTGGGCACTTGACTAAAAAGGATCACAGAGCATTATGAAATAATATTTAATTATCCATTTAATCAAAGTGATAATAAAAAATGTCAAAGGCAAATACAGAAGGTTACATAGTTCTGAACAAAACTTAGCCCTTTTGGGGCGCCTGGGTGGCTCAGTCGGTTAAGCAGCCGACTTCGGCTCAGGTCACGATCTCGCGGTCTGTGAGTTCGAGCCCCGCATCGGGCTCTGTGCTGACAGCTCAGAGCCTGGAGCCTGTTTCAGATTCTGTGTCTCCCTCTCTCTGACCCTCCCCCGTTCATGCTCTGTCTCTCTCTGTCTCAAAAATAAATAAACGTTAAAAAAAAAAATTTAAAAAAAAAAAAAAAACTTAGCCCTTTTAATATTGAGAAATGTAGGTTTACTTGAATAATCAAAGACATGTTGATAAAGATAACATAAAACACAGGAAATTATTATTATTATTATTATTATTTATTTTAGGGAGAGAGAGCGCAAGCAGGGTATAGGGGCAGAGGGAGAGAGAAAGGGAGACTCTTAAGCAGGCTCCACACTCAGCATAGCCCCACAAGGGGCTCAATCCCATGACCCTGGGGTCATACCTGAGCCGAAATCAAGAATTGGATGCTAAACAAACTGAGCCACCAAGGCACCCTGAGATTACTTCGGTAAAACCCAAAATTTTTTCTTTCTAGGCAGATTACTTAAAAGATAAAAAACCAAAACAAAAAAACAAGCAAAAAAACCCAACACCTTTGTTTAAATTTCTTATTGAGAGCAGACCAATATTCTAAGAAAAAGTTTGCCTTTTTAACAGAGAGAACCCAGATTCTAATTTTGTACCAGTGTACTTTTGATATTAAAATTAATTAAAATTTTAAAAATTTAATTAAATCCATTTCAATATTAGCCAGTTTGACCACACATAAAATTCCTTTCCCAAGATCCCTTTTCCACAAATCTTCTACAACTTTCTATGTCCATTTAGTTTGCCCTTTGTTCTCTTTCTCATTCTGAAACCATCAGCTTTACTTTAGGACAAAATTACTTTCTTTTCCTTCAACAAAAATACATCTCTATTCCTCATACTTTACTTACTGAAAATACACTTCTATTTTCCTTCTATACAGAGATGTTTCCCTTATTATTTCTACTACTTTTAATTAACATATTAGAATTTTTAACCCCTAAAAACCTTAATTTATAGTGAAAATTAGGAAGAAAACAATTGTCCATTACTGGCAAATTTATAAATATATTTCATAATTTCTAGGAGTATATTCTTGTTCCTAGTAAATTTTCCAGTATGGCACGAACATGTTTACTAATAGACCCAAATATATTTAGTTTCTCTGTAAAAGGAAGCCAAAAGTGTGCTTGGGTGTCTCAGTCGGTTGAGTGTCCAACTTCGACTCAGGTCATGATCTTGCAGTCCATGAGTTTGAGCCCCGCATCAGGCTCTGTGCTGACAGCTCAGGGCCTGGAGCCTGTTTTGGATTCTGTGTCTCCCTCTCTCTCTGACCCTCCCCCGTTCATGCTCTGTCTCTCTCTGTCTCAAAAATAAATAAACGTTTAAACATTTTTTTTTTTAAATGAAGCCAAAAGTAAGTAAACCTATGTCCAGTAATTAATGTTTTATTATTTTATCTTATTTGACAGTGTTCTAGATATTCAATGATCCATCATTTAACTTAACTCAGCAAAACTCTAAAGTTTCAAGTTACCAAAAAGATTTGGGGAAACTATGTTAGTAGACATACCATAAAACATAACAGTTGCTGAAAAATTCACTTAATAACTCTTATCTCATTTATGTCTATCTAAATCACTTGCTCCTGCAATCATGCTTAGACCATACATGAAAACATGAGACACTAGACAAAAGTTAGCCATTTTTCTTGCTGTTAAATTCTGTAACAGAGATAACATGAGTTTGTCTTTTAGTAAACCTAGATAAAAGTGTTATACTTAATGCTGATAATTCAAAGGACACACCTATTTTAATTAAACCAACAAACTTTAACCAGTTTTTATTTACTAAAGACTTATCCTAGATCATATGAACCTGAAAACCACTGAGGTTGTTTTTATATTTCTGAGAATATACTTAATTTATATGGTGCTTGATTGTTTTTTTTTAATGTGTTATTTATTTTTGAGAGAGAGAGAGCGAGCGTGAGTGGGAAAGGGGCAGAGAGAGAGGGAGACATAGGATCCAAAACAGGCTGTATGCTGACAGCAGTGAGCCCGATGTGGGGCTCAAACTCACGAACCATGATCATGACCTGAGCTGAAGTCAGACACTCAACCAACTGAACCACCCAGGTGCTCCAGTGCTTGTTTGTTTTTAAGCCAATTAAATAGAGCTCTTTACAAATTACTTTTTAGCAACACCATACAGAAGTAGAAAAATATCACACATCTATAATATGCATACATAGACAGACATAAACATACAGACATCACAGAGATCTTAAAGCTTTTGTTTTAAAATTTTCATACATAAAATGGGTATGGTAATGCAAAAGTCGCTAGTTTATAAAAGAACAGTTGAACCCCAATTATATTTCTGCAACAGGTGTTGGCAAAGATGTGGAGAAAGGGGAACCCTCTTGCACTGTTGGTGGGAATGCAAACTTGTGCAGCCACTGTGGACAACAGTATGGAGTTTCCTCAAAAAGATAAAAATAGAACTACCCTACAATCCAGCAGTCGCACTGTAGGTATTTACCCAAAAAATACGAAAATACTAATTCAAAGGGATACATGCACCCCAATGTTTATAGCAGCATTATCTACAAGAACCGAATTATGGAAACAGCCCAAGTGTCCATCGACTGGTAGACGGATAAAGAAGATGTGGTGTGTACATACAATGGAATATTAGTCATAAAAGAGAATGAAATCTTGCCATTTGCAATGACATGGATTGAGCTACAGAGTATTTTCTTTCTAACTTTTTTTAAAAGTCTTATCTTGAGTGAGTAGGAAGTGGCCCATTCAGTACAGACTAGACCTTCCACTACAGGCTGGTATTCTGACTATTCTTGGCTTTTTGCACTTTCATGTAAATTTAGAATCAGCTAGTCAAGATCTATTAAGAAACATGTTGAGTTTTAATAACAATTATGTCTAATCTATAAATCAACTTGAGGAGAATTAACCTTTATAATATTGAGTTTTCTAATCCATGAACATGATATGTTTCTTAAGACTCACACATGGATAGGGGCGCCTGGGTGGCTCAGTCGGTTAAGCGTCCGACTTCGGCTCAGGTCATGATCTCACAGTTCGTGAGTTCGAGCCCCGCGTCGGGCTTTGTGCTGACAGCTCAGAGCCTGGAGCCTGCTTCACATTCTGTGTCTCCCTCTCTCTCTGCCCCTTCCCAGCTCATGCTCTGTCTCTCTCTGTCTCTCAAAGGTGAATAAACATTAAAAAAAAAAAAAAAAAAGACTCACACATGGATTAATGACTGCAAAAGAAGATATCAAAAAGGTGGGATTGTTGGTTCAGTGGACATATATGGGAATGACTGGCTGGCACTATCTACCTTCTAGTTGCTGCACTTGCCCCTTCCTTTCTGCTTTCAGGCTGCCCAATTATTATGCGATCTGTCCCCTGCCCATAGCTGATTGGTTCAAGGTAAGGCACCTGCCCCAAACTGATCTAATGAAAGAATTCTCATGGATTTTTGGACCAGAGACTGAAAAAGAGTTGAAATACATTTTCTTTTGTGTCTGAAGTTGTAAAAACATAAATTTTAGGTGCTCTCTGTAACCACGTTTCAGATCATGTAGACTGGAGGATTGGAAGCAGATGCATTGTTGAGAAAAAAGGGTGAAACTTAGAGATGCACAGAGAGAAGACAGAGAAGCTGGTGGTATTTGAGTCTCTGACTCCATATAGCTCTTGAAGCCCAATTGCATTCATGCTTATGGGTTCCAAGAGACCCATGATCCAAGAGAAAATGCATAGGTCCCAAGAGTCCACTGTCCCTTATAATAAATCCATCTTGAGACTTAAACTAGTTTGAGTTGGGTTTCTACCACTTGCAACCAAGAATCGAACTAATGGAGTTGAGTGGACTTAAAAGAGGTATTCTCAAATAGATTTCAGGTAAGCCAGACTGGGCACCTGTCTTTAACAGGCTCACAGTTTGGATTGCACTTCATTCCCTCGGATGCCCTTAGACAGAGTCTTCTCTAACACATGCCTCTGCTTGGGATAGATAATCAGAAGTGGTATCCCTTATCCTCTTTTTTTTATGCAGGATTTATCTAATGTAAGCACTTGTCTTATTTTTATGTTTGGATGCCAAGCTTTGGTTAGAATTTAATGACCATGTTTGTCATTAAGATTACCCATATGATCATTTTAGGGCTGTTACAGGTCTAACTGGCAAATGCTACCACCAAGATGTTAAGATGTTCCCAAAATAAGATGCTGGCACTGGATGGGACTCCAAGAGAAATACTAAATATTTGCACCACTTTTGCCTCTCTTGACAACGACCTTATACACCATGAGGCAGAGGGTAAGGTTCCGAATTTCAAGGAAACAGAAGGGAAGAATTTTGGATAATGTGATGTGGGGAAAGGATGTGTCCTATATATACAGATGGTTCTCAACCTTGCCTAAGTCCAATCCTGAACAGTCTACACTGTCATACATTGAATGCATGGTGTACAGACAGACCCAACACACTTTTCAAAGGCCAAATTTGAACTTTTATATGCCAGCCAACTCAGGATGATTTCAGGCTAACTCATGAGGGTGTTGTGTAGCTGCCGACAGTCCCTCTTCAGCATCATCAATTGTCATCATTATCAGTATAGCAGTTGATGTCATTATTTAAATGTTTAATTGAATAGGTATTGATTGGTGTTAAAAAGCAAAGGTCTCATAAACTTAATGCAATTGTGACAAAAGTGGGAATGATTAGGTGGGACAAAATTGGAGAAGACTTAGCTTCAAGTCAGATGTCTGCCATACTGAAACTAGTTAATTTTGTGTTTATTTGTGAAGGAAAAAAAAATCAGTTTATGTAGGATAACAGAAGACCTTGTAGACATTGGGAAAATTCTTGCCTCTGGACAGGGCCTGAAATGTTCTGTGGCCTGCTTCCATGGGCCTGAGAAGCATAATGAAGCCAGTCAAGTTTCCCAAGATTCTCCAAGGCAGCCTGTTCTTGGCATTTCCTACGTTACCGTAACAACTCCAAGGAAGTTCTGACCACTAAACTTTAACAGGATTGTAAAAGTTTTAGTGCATTCTAAACTTTCTAATTCAAGGTTATATAACTTTGTAATAGAAATATTTCTACAACTATCTATCTCTATCTAGATGATGATATCTATATCTGGATACAGGTTGTTAGATGATAGATACGTAGATAGATGATAGATAGATAGATAGATAGATAGATGCTAGATACATAGATAGACAGATGCTCTATGGGATTTATAGAACACTCTAGTCAGTGGTGTCTGTGTCTGTTCTCCAGGAGAAAAAAGATCCAGACCTCAAGAACCGAGGACAGGAACTCTAGAATTTCCAAACTGATGAGTTAAAATAGCTTAGGAATGTGCTGTCTGTTGGGGACTAGCCACAAGAGGACACATTTTAATCATTAGTGCTGATGCAGGCCAGATTGCTTTCCAAGAAACCCTGCCCTGTCACTTTTTCCAGCCATTCTTGTTTGAGGACAGAGGAAGTTAAGCAAGCCTGGGTATTCTTGGAAGGAAAGCTATGCCTGAGCTGGATGGCCAAAGTTTCAGCAGGGGTGTGTGCAATGCAGGCTGTGATGACAGAAAGTGCAGCTCCCTGGATCCTGAGGCAAGAGAGGGGATTTCAGCAATTGAGCACTTCCAGAGACCACACTCCTCTGGGTTTGGAGACCACAGAAAAAAAATCCACTTCCAGAATCCAAATATGACCCCATTTCCCCTGTGTTTCTGAAATATGGCCAGGGCACACTTCTTATCCAATGACTTTATCTCAAGAAATTTTACAGTTTGAAAAACTGATTTGGTATGATGCAGCTACGGACCCAGTACTATTAGATTAGAGGATCTTAACTGGGGACACATCACCTGGAGAGACATTTCAAAATTCATAGACCCTGAATCCCCATGCTGAACCCATCAAATCAGAAAATCTGGGGCCTGAACTCGTATAGTTTGAGAAAGGTCATGGAGATTCTCATGCAAGGACCAAGTTAAGGGCCAGTGCAAAAAAAGAAAAAACAAAAAACAAAACAAAACACCGTGCCAATAAGTCTAGGCTGTGGCCTTGATATTTTTTCTTTTTATGTTAAAAATGTTTATTTCACCTGAGTCACCAAAATACATTAGAGGCTATAGGGCGTGTAGTCCAGGCTTCTCACGTTAACGAACGTACAAATTATAGCTTGTTAAAGTGCAGATTCTCATTTGTCAGGTCTAGAGTGGGGCCTGACAATTTGCCTTTTGAACAAGTTCCCAGATGATGCCTATGGTGCTGGTCCATACTGTGAGTAGCAAGGGCCTAGGTCAGTGGTTCTTAATCTGGGGCAATTTTGTCACTACCCACCCTAGGGGACATTTGGCAGTGAGAAATGTCTACAGATGTTTTTGGTGGTCAACTGGGGAAAGGGATGGTGTTAACCATCTAACCGGTAGAGGCCAGTTGTACTGCTACACGTCCTACAGTGCACAGGAAAGCCCCCACGACAGACTGGCCAGCCCAAAACGTCTGTGGCTCTAAGGTTGAAAAATGCTAGACTAGACCAAATGCAAATGTATAAGGTTTCTGAAAAGTAGTTATTTTCGTCTTAATTCTTTGCTTCAATGTTGGGAATTAAGAGAATTTTTTTTTTTTTTGAAGAGAATTTTATAGAAGGAGATGTGCATTTGCCCTATACCCAGTGATTGAGGAAAGGAGTTCCTCAGAGAATTCCCTAAAGTACCCAAACATCAAAGAGCTGGCTTTAAATATTTAACAAATCTGAAGCCAGCCCACAGCAGTAGCATTCAAACAAGAATGTTCCCGTTACCCTCTCCTGTCTGTTTCACCCAAGTGTTCACAAGTTAGCCACCCACAACACGTTCCCCAATTTCCCACCTGTATTCCTGTGTTCCAGATCGCAATCTTCACCCTGAGAATCTTCTTACCTCCTCTTCCTTCCCATTAGGTTTTAATGTTTATTTATTCTTGGGTGGGGGGGGAGGGGTGCAAAGTGGGGGAGGAGTAGTGAGAGAGGAAGACACAGAATTGAAAGCAGGCTCCAGTCTCCGAGCTGTCAGCACAGAGCCTGACACGGGGTTCGAACTCCTAAGTTGTAAGATCATGACCTAAGTCGAAGTCAGATGCTTAACCAACGGAGCCGCCCAGGTGCCCTCCTTCCTGTTAGGTTTTAAGGCCTCATTGAAACACTCCTCCCTTGACCATCCTCACCTGGAGTGATCGGGCCCTTTTCTGGTTTCCCTTGATCTGCTGTCACAGACCATATGGATGCCCCTATCATCATAGCTCTTCTTTTTTTTTTTTTTTTTTTTTTTAATTTTTTTTCAACGTTTATTTATTTTTGGGACAGAGAGAGACAGAGCATGAACGGGGGAGGGACAGAGAGAGAGGGAGACACAGAATCGGAAACAGGCTCCAGGCTCTGAGCCATCAGCCCAGAGCCCGACGCGGGGCTCGAACTCACGGACCGTGAGATCGTGACCTGGCTGAAGTCGGACGCTTAACCGACTGCGCCACCCAGGCGCCCCACATAGCTCTTCTTTTTAAGAACAGCTTTACTGAGATAAAATTCATACAGCATACAATTCACCCATACCACTCAGTGGTTTTTCGTATATTCGGGGGAGATGTGCAACCATCACTGCAATGTTGTGATTTATAAGAAATATAAATTTGGTCATTCAGATGACCAAAATATTTTTCTCAGATATGTTTGGTCTTTATCCACAGTTCCTGGCTCACAGCTCCCAAAACCCTTGGAATTTCCTAAGTGCTGAAAGTCATAAATGTGTCTTTTGTTATGTTAATGAACATAACATTTTTAGACCCCACCCAAGGGTAGGGGCTGTTTGCCAGAAGGAACAACCATGTGGTTAGAGGGGTAGAAGTTTCAGTCCCCCGCTGTGTGTCTCTTCATCTGGCTGTTGATTTGTATCCTTTATCACCCTTTAATAAGCTGGTAAATTAAGTGTTTGCCTGAGTTGTGTGAGCTGCTCTAGCAAATTAATTAACTTGAGGAGATTGTTAGAACCTTCAACTCGTAGTGGGTTAGAAGCACATGTAACAGCCTGGGGCTTGCAACTAGCATCTGAAATGGGGGCTGGGGGGCAATTGTACAGGATTGAGCCCTTAACCTGTTGGAATCTAATCTCCAGGTAGTGTTTGTCACCAGAGACATCCTGTTGGTGTCCTGTTGGTGTCCAAAGTGTTTCCCCCACGCACATTGGAATTGGGTCTGGGAACACTAAAAGAATCATCATATCAATTTTAGAACATTTTCATCACCTAGAAAAGAAACACTGTACCCTTTACTTCTCACTCCTCATCCCCATCTCTTCCTAGTCATAAACACTAATCTATTCCATAGATTTCTCTATTAGAGACATTTCAAATGAATGGAATAATATAATATGTGGTCTTTTGTGACTAGCTTCTCTCAGCACAAAATTTTCAAGGTTCACCAACATGGTAACATGAATTAGTGCTTTATTCCTTTTTATAACCAAATAATATTTCATCGTAGGAATATGCTACATTTTTTAAAATTTTTTATTTAAAAAAATTTTTTTAATGTTTTATTTATTTTTTGAGACAGAGAGAGACAGAGCATGAGCAGGGGAGGGGCAGAGAGAGAGGGAGACACAGAATCTGAAGCAGGCTCCAGGCTCCGAGCTGTCAGCACAGAGCCCGACGTGGGGCTCGAACTCACAAACCAAAAGATCATGACCTGATCCAAAGTCGGAAGCTTAACCAACTGAGCCACCCAGGCGACCCTGAATATGCTACATTTTGTTTAGCCACTTGTCAGCTGACAGACATTGGGTTGTTTCCACCTTTTAGCTATTGTGAATAATGCTGCTACGAACATTTGTGTACAAGTTTTTGTGGGGATATATGTTTTCATCTCTCTTGGGTGTGTACCTAGGAGTGGAATTGCTGGGTCACGTGGTGACTCAATGTTTAGGTATTTCAGGACCTGCCAGACTTTTCTAAGTGACTGTACCAGCTGCAACATCAGGAGATCCTGCTGCCCTTTCTCCCACCCCATCCTGCTGCACACCAAAGGAGTCTCCCATGAGCACAGCTCTTCTCCTGCATCAGAGCATGCATTGGAATAGACCATCCAAAGTGTGGGGTGAAGCCAAGGCCCCAACACATAGAGACTTAGAGCAGAAGTCTTGTCAAGTGGACACTGAAGAAAATAACTGGACTGGATGCTATTTGTGGCCCTCTGAAATTCTAACAACCCAGGAGGGAGGGGGGAAGGAAGGGAGAGAGAGAGAGACAGAGACAGAGAGAGACACCACTCAGATTTTATTGCATGTCCCAGCTTCACTATTCGGGAAAATTCGGTCCCTGGAAAGCAACCAGCCTTCCAGCTGTAAATCAGTTTTAGGAGTTCTTTCTTCCTTTCCTCCCTCAATTCTTCCCCCCCCCCCCCCCCATGCTCTTTCTCTCTTTCTTCTTTCCTTCTCTCTTTTCCTTTCTTTCTTTCAACTTAATACTTTCCCATGATAAAAAAATACATATTATTACAAACACTTTAGAACATGCCACACAATATTAAAATGTAAAGAAAAATGCCACTCAGAAAGGGTCACTGTTAACATTTTGACAGTTCCTTTTGGCTTTATTAATATGCAGTTTTTATTTTATTTATTAAAAAAAATTTTAACGTTTTTATTTATTTTCAAGAGACAGAGAGAGCATGAGTGGGGAAGGGGCAAAGAGAGAGGGAGACACAGAATCCAAAGTAGGCTCCAGGCTCTGACCTGTCAGCATAGAGCCCAATGCAGGGCTCAAACCCATGTGAGATCATGATCTGAGCCTAAGCTGGATGCTTAACAGACTGAGCCACGCAGGTGCCCCAATACACAGATTTAAAAATCATAGATGACCAAGAATCATAAAATACCTAGGAAAAAACCTAACCAAAGATGTAAAAGATCTGTATGCTGAAAACTACAGAAAACTTATGAAGGAAATTGAAGAAGATACAAAGAAATGGAAAAACATTCCATGCTCATGGATTGGAAGAATAAATATTGTTAAAATATCAATACTACCCAAAGCTATCTACACATTCAATGCAATCCCAATCAAAATGGCACCAGCATTCTCCTCAAAGCTAGAACAAGCAATCCTAAAATCTGTATGGAACCACAAAAGACCCCGAATAGCCAAAGTAATATTGAAGAAGAAGACCAAAGTGGGAGGCATCACAATCCCAGACTTTAGCCTCTACTACAAAGCTGTAATCACCAAGACAGTATGGTATTGGCACAAAAACAGACACATAGACCAATGGAATAGAATAGAGACTCCAGAATTGGACCCACAAAAGTATGGCCAACTAATCTTTGATGAAGCAGGAAAGACTGTCCAATGGACAAAAGACAGTCTCTTTAACAAATGGTGCTGGGAGAACTGGACAGCAACATGCAGAAGAATGAAACTAGACCACTTTCTTACACCATTCACAAAAATAAACTCAAAATGGATAAAGGACCTGAATGTGAGACAGGAAGCCACCAAAACCCTGGAGGAGAAAGCAGGGAAAAACCTCTCTGACCTCAGCCTCAGCAATTTCTTACTTGACACATCTCCAAAGGCAAGGGAATTAAAAGCAAAAATGAACTATTGGGACCTCACCAAGATAAAATCTGCACTGCAAAGGAAACTAAAAGGCAAACCAACGGAATGAGAAAAGATATTTGCAAATGACATATCAGACAAAGGGCTAGTATCCAAAATCTATAAAGAGCTCACCAAACTCCACACCCAAAAAACAAATAATCCAGTGAAGAAATGGGCAGAACACATGAATAGACACTTCTCTAAAGAAGACATCCAGATGGTATAGGAAGATGGCGGCGTAGGAGGACGCTGGGCTCACCGCGCGTCCTGCTGATCACTTAGATTCCACCTACACCTGCCTAAAGAACCCAGAAAACCGCCAGAGGATTAGCAGAATGGAGTCTCCGGAGCCAAGCGCCGACGAGAGGCCCACGGAAGAGGGGAGGAAGGGCGGCGAGGCGGTGCGCGCTCCACGGACTGGCGGGAGGGAGCCGGGGCGGAGGGGCCGCTCGCCGGCCAAGCAGAGCCCTGAGTCTGGCTGGCAAAAGCGGAGGGGCCGGACGGACTGTGTTCCGACAGCAAGCCCGACTTAGCGTCTGGGAGGTCAGAAGTTAACAGCTCTGCGCGGAAAGCGGGAAGCCTGGGGGACAAAGGGAGGGAGAGCTGCTGAGCCCCCTGACGACAGAGCTCAGTTTGGTGGGGAACCAAGGCACTCGCCAGCGCCATCTCCCTCGTCCATCCCCCAGTCAAAATCCCAAAGGGAACCGGTCCCTGCCAGGGAACTTGCTCGCTCCGCACAAACACCCAACGCTGTGCTTCTGCGGAGCCACCCCTCCGGCAGCGGGTCTGACTCCCTCCCGCTGCCACAGGGCTCCTCCTGAAGTGGATCACCTAAGGAGAAGCGAGCTAAGCCTGCCCCTCCTGCCCCCGTGCACCTTGCCTACCCACCCCGGCTAATACGCCAGATCCCCAGCACCACAAGCCTGGCAGTGTGCAAGTAGCCCAGACGGGCCACGCCACCCCACGGTGAATCCCGCCCCTAGGAGAGGGGAAGAGAAGGCACACACCAGTCTGACTGTGGCCCCAGCGGTGGGCTGGGGGCAGACATCGGGTCTGACTGCGGCTCCGCCCACCGACTCCAGTTATACACCACAGCACAGGGGAAGTGCCCTGCAGGTCCTCACCACTCCAGGGACTATCCAAAATGACCAAACGGAAGAATTCCCCTCAGAAGAATCTCCAGGAAATAACAGCTAATGAACTGATCAAAAAGGATTTAAATAATATAACGGAAAGTGAATTTAGAATAATAGTCATAAAATTAATCGCTGGGCTTGAACACAGTATAGAGGACAGCAGAGAATCTCTTGCTACAGAGATCAAGGGACTAAGGAACAGTCACGAGGAGCTGAAAAGCGCTTTAAACGAAATGCAAAACAAAATGGAAACCACGACAGCTCGGCTTGAAGAGGCAGAGGAGAGAATAGGTGAACTAGGAGATAAAGTTATGGAAAAAGAGGAAGCTGAGAAAAAGAGAGATAAAAAAATCCAGGAGTATGAGGGGAAAATTAGAGAACTAAGTGATACACTAAAAAGAAATAATATACGCATAATTCATATCCCAGAGGAGGAAGAGAGAGGGAAAGGTGCTGAAGGGGTACTTGAAGAAAGAATAGCTGAGAACTTCCCTGAACTGGGGAAGGAAAAAGGCATTGAAATCCAAGAGGCATAGAGAACTCCCTTCAGACGTAACTTGAATCGATCTTCTGCACGACATATCATAGTCAAACTGGCAAAATACAAGGATAAAGAGAAAATTCTGAAAGCAGCAAGGGATAAACGTGCCCTCACATATAAAGGGAGACCTATAAGACTCGTGACTGATCTCTCTTTTGAAACTTGGCAGGCCAGAAAGGCTTGGCACGATATCTTCAGTGTGCTAAACAAAAAATATGCAGCCGAGAATCCTTTATCCAGCAAGTCTGTCATTTAGAATATAAGGAGAGATAAAGGTCTTCCCAAACAAAAAAAAAAACTGAAGGAATTTGTCACCACTAAACCAGCCCTACAAGAAATCCTAAGGGGGATCCTGTGAGACAAAGTACCAGAGACATCGCTACAAGCATAAAACATACAGACATCACAATGACTCTAAACCCATATCTTTCTATAATAACACTGATGTAAATGGATTAAATGCGACAACCAAAAGACATAGGGTATCAGAATGGATAAAAAAACAAGACCGATCTATTTGCTGTCTACAAGAGACTCATTTTAGACCTGAGGACACCTTTAGATTGAGAGTAAGGGGATGGAGAACTATTTATCATGCTACTGGAAGCCAAAAGAAAGCTGGAGTAGCCATACTTATATCAGACAAACTAGACTTTAAATGAAAGGCTGTAACAAGAGATGAAGAAGGGCATTATATAATAATTACAGGGTCTATCCATCAGGAAGAGCTAACAATTATAAATGTCTACGCGCCGAATACCGGAGCCCCCAAATATATAAAACAATTACAAACATAAGCAACCTTATTGATAAGAATGTGGCAATTGCAGGGGACTTTAACACTCCACTTACAGAAATGGATAGATCATCTAGACACACGGTCAATAAAGAAACAAGGGCCCTGAATGATACATTGGATCAGATGGACTTGACAGATATATTTAGAACTCTGCATCCCAAAGCAACAGAATATACTTTCTTCTCGAGTGCACATGGAACATTCTCCAAGATAGATCATATACTGGGTCACAAAACAGCCCTTCATAAGTTTACAAGAATTGAAATTATACCATGCATACTTTCAGACCACAATGCTATGAAGCTTGAAATCAACCACAGGAAAAAGTCTGGAAAACCTCCAAAAGCGTGGAGGTTAAAGAACACCCTACTAAAGAATGAGTGGGTCAACCAGGCAATTAGAGAAGAAATTAAAAAATATATGGAAACAAACGAAAATGAAAATACAACAATCCAAACGCTTTGGGATGCAGCGAAGGCAGTCCTGAGAGGAAAATACATTGCAATCCAGGCCTATCTCAAGAAACAAGAAAAATCCCAAATACAAAATCTAACAGCACACCTAAAGGAAATAGAAGCAGAACAGCAAAGGCAGCCTAAACCCAGCAGAAGAAGAGAAATAACAAAGATCAGAGCAGAAATAAACAATATAGAATCTAAAAAAACTGTAGAGCAGATCAACGAAACCAAGAGTTGGTTTTTTGAAAAAATAAACAAAATTGACAAACCTCTAGCCAGGCTTCTCAAAAAGAAAAGGGAGATGACCCAAATAGATAAAATCATGAATGAAAATGGAATTATTACAACCAATCCCTCAGAGATACAAACAATTATCAGGGAATACTATGAAAAATTATATGCCAACAAATTGGACAACCTGGAAGAAATGGACAAATTCCTAAACACCCACACTCTTCCAAAACTCAATCAGGAGGAAATAGGAAGCTTGAACAGACCCATCACCAGCGAAGAAATTGAATTGGTTATCAAAAATCTCCCAACAAATAAGAGTCCAGGACCAGATGGCTTCCCAGGGGAGTTCTATCAGACGTTTAAAGCAGAGATAATACCTATCCTTCTCAAGCTATTCCAAGAAATAGAAAGGGAAGGAAAACTTCCAGACTCATTCTATGAAGCCAGTATTACTCTGATTCCTAAACCAGACAGAGACCCAGTAAAAAAAAGAGAACTACAGGCCAATATCCCTGATGAATATGGATGCAAAAATTCTCAATAAGATACTAGCAAATCGAAATCAATGGCATATAAAAAGAATTATTCACCATGATCAAGTGGGATTCATTCCTGGGATGCAGGGCTGGTTCAACATTCGCAAATCAATCAATGTGATACATCACATTAATAAAAAAAAAAAAAGAGAAGAACCATATGATCCTGTCAATCGATGCAGAAAAGGCCTTTGACAAAATCCAGTACCCTTTCTTAATAAAAACCCTTGAGAAAGTCGGGATAGAAGGAACATACTTAAAGATCATAAAAGCCATTTATGAAAAGCCCACAGCTAACATCATCCTCAATGGGGAAAAACTGAGAGCTTTTTCCCTGAGATCAGGAACACGACAGGGATGCCCACTCTCACCGCTGTTGTTTAATATAGTGTTGGAAGTTCTAGCATCAGCAATCAGATGACAAAAGGAAATCAAAGGCATCAAAATTGGCAAAGATGAAGTCAAGCTTTCGTTTTTTGCAGATGACATGATATTATACATGGAAAATCCGATAGACTCCACCAAAAGTCTGCTAGAACTGATACATGAATTCAGCAAAGTTGCAGGATACAAAATCAATGTACAGAAATCAGTTGCATTCTTATACACTAACAATGAAGCAACAGAAAGACAAATAAAGAAACTGATCCCATTCACAATTGCACCAAGAAGCATAAAATACCTAGGAATAAATCTAACCAAAGATGTAAAAGATCTGTATGCTGAAAACTATAGAAAGCTTATGAAGGTAATTCAAGAAGATCTAAAGACATGGAAAGACATTCCCTGCTCATGGATTGGAAGAATAAATATTGTCAAAATGTCAATACTACCCAAAGCTATCTACACATTCAATGCAATCCCAATCAAAATTGCACCAGCATTCTTCTCGAAACTAGAACAAGCAATCCTAAAATTCATATGGAACCACAAAAGGCCCCGAATAGCCAAAGTAATTTTGAAGAAGAAGACCAAAGCAGGAGGCATCACAATCCCAGACTTTAGCCTCTACTACAAAGCTGTCATCATCAAGACAGCATGGTATTGGCACAAAAACAGACACACAGACCAATGGAATAGAATAGAAACCCCAGAACTAGACCCACAAACGTATGGCCAACTCATCTTTGACAAAGCAGGAAAGAACATCCAATGGAAAAAAGACAGTCTCTTTAACAAATGGTGCTGGGAGAACTGGACAGCAACATGCAGAAGGTTGAAACTAGACCACTTTCTCACACCATTCACAAAAATAAACTCAAAATGGATAAAGGACCTGAATGTGAGACAGGAAACCATCCAAACCCTAGAGGAGAAAGCAGGAAAAGACCTCTCTGACCTCAGCCGTAGCAATCTCTTACTCGACACATCCCCAAAGGCAAGGGAATTAAAAGCAAAAATGAATTACTGGGACCTTATGAAGATAAAAAGCTTCTGCACAGCAAAGGAAACAACCAACAAAACTAAAAGGCAACCAACGGAATGGGAAAAGATATTTGCAAATGACATATCGGACAAAGGGCTAGTATCCAAAATCTATAAAGAGCTCACCAAACTCCACACCCGAAAAACAAATAACCCAGTGAAGAAATGGGCAGAAAACATGAATAGACACTTCTCTAAAGAAGACATCCGGATGGCCAACAGGCACATGAAAAGATGTTCAACGTCGCTCCTTATCAGGGAAATACAAATCAAAACCACATTCAGATATCACCTCACACCAGTCAGAGTGGCCAAAATGAACAAATCAGGAGACTATAGATGCTGGCGAGGATGTGGAGAAACGGGAACCCTCTTGCACTGTTGGTGGGAATGCAAATTGGTGCAGCCGCTCTGGAAAGCAGTGTGGAGGTTCCTCAGAAAATTAAAAATAGACCTACCCTATGACCCAGCAATAGCACTGCTAGGAATTTATCCAAGGGATACAGGAGTGCTGAGGCATAGGGGCACTTGTACCCCAATGTTTATAGCAGCACTCTCAACAATAGCCAAATTATGGAAAGAGCCTAAATGTGCATCAACTGATGAATGGATAAAGAAATTGTGGTTTATATACACAATGGAATACTACTTGACAATGAGAAAGAATGAAATATGGCCCTTTGTAGCAATGTGGATGGAACTGGAGAGTGTTATGCTAACTGAAATAAGTCATACAGAGAAAGACAGATACCATATGTTTTCTTTCTTATGTGGATCCTGAGAAACTTAACAGAAGACCATGGAGGAGAGGAAGGAGAAAAAAAAGAGAGGGAGGGAGCCAAAGCATAAGAGTCTCTTAAAAACTGAGAATAAACTGAGGGTTGATGAGGGGTGGGAGGGAGGGGAAAGTGGGTGATGGGCATTGAGGAGGGCACCTGTTGGGATGAGCACTGGGTGTTGTATGGAAACCAATTTGACAATAAATTTCGTATTTAAAAAAATCATAGATGAGACCATACTTGTAGTAGAATCTTGTAGTAAAGACCTCCAGCTTGCTCACCTCCTCCCCACCACCCCACCATGGTGACTCTGCGCTTGGTTGTCCTGACTTGCTTTGGCCAACGGGACATTAGCAAACGTGAGGCAATCAGAGGCATGAAAAGTGCTCACACATTGACACTTGTTCTTTTGCTGCTCTTTGGGCCCATGAAAGTGCTGTGAGAAGAAGACTGGGCTAGCTTTTTGGAGGATGAGAGATCACGTGGAATAGAGATGAACGGTCCCACATGAGTCCCATTTAGACCAATCAGCCTGCCAGCCGCCAGATGTGAGAATGAGCCATCCCAGACTATCCAGACCCAGCTGCAAAATACCCAGACACACAAAACAAGGGAAATAATAAATACTTAAGTGACTTATGTGACTAAATTTGGAGTGGTTTGTTATGTGGCAAAAGCTGACTGGTATACTAATTTATATAAAATCCTGTGACCTATTTTTTTGAACTTGATATTTCCACACAAGCACTTTGTCATATAATTACAAGTCTTCATGAACATGTGTTTTAATGGTCACATAATAGTCCCTTAAGGGACATATCTAGTTGATAAAATTGTGGCCCTGTTGTTTGACATTTAGGTTGTTGTAATTTTGGCATTCATAATGCTCGTGGGATTGATATTCTTATGTGTAAAGAATTTTCCTATATGTTAAATTATTTTCTGACAATGGGCCGTCTGGAGTAGAATTACAAAGTCAAGGTGGAAGATCTTTTACTTTCTTTACCTCCTTACTGTGGAAATTTAAACAAATGAAACACCAAAGAGTATAATGCATCCCATGGACATGAAGATTTTGCCATTCTTCTTTTATGTATCTATTCCTCATCCCAAGGTTTTTTTTTCCCTGAAGTATTTTAATCTCTCCTTTAACATGAACATTTTTAGTATGTATTTCTAACTGATAAGGATTTTTAAAAAACATGAGCATGGGGCGCCTAGGTGGTTCAGTCAGTTGGCTGGCCGACTTTGGCTCAGGACATGATCTTGCGGTCTGTGAGTTCGAGCCCCGCATCGGGCTCCATGCTGACAGCTTGGAGCCCAGAGCCTGCTTCAAATTCTGTGTCTCCCTCTCTCTCTTCCCCTTCCCCATTAGCACTCTGTCTCTCTCTGCCTTTCAAAAATGAATAAATGTCTAAAAAAATTCTTAAAAAAATTAAAATTAAAAAACATAAACACAATTTTATTATCATAATTAACAGCATGAACAATAATACATTAATATTATCCAACAATCAGTCTATGTTAATCTCCCCTGATTGTCTGAAATTATATTGATTTATTCAAATCAATACCCAAAGAAGGTCTTGGTTGATATATGTCTTAACTTTTCACTCTTGTAAATTCCCCATAAACTGGATTTGGTTGACCACATCCTTATGATGACATTTCTCACATTTCTCTAGCCTCCATATTTTCTGTTATTCTAGAGACATTTGATTAAGCTAAAAGAATTTTTTTTTTTGCATGAATACTTCATTGGGAATGATATGCTGCCTATTACATCACATCAACCAACATCTGGTTGTCCCTTTGTATGATCTTAAAATTGATCAGTGGGTCCAGAAGCTGTCAGTCTGCTTATTTCACCAAATGTTTTCAACAGCCACTGATAATCACTGCCTAAAGTTATTACTTCATTAGGTATTGTAAATAGTGATTTTCTAATCCTATAATTCCTTTTGCTGAAATTCTGTGAAAAGAAGAAATTTCTTTCATCAGCAATTTGGGTATCCCAAAATAGAGTTGATAAGGAAAGGCAGGATAAATGCTTAATTTTTTCTTCCTTTACCAACTTGCAGAATGAATTGGTATCCTAGAAGTTCAAAAGATAATGTTTTGCTTTTGTGTTTTAGTAGTAGGAATGCTTAGATTATTATATTCTTGATGTGTTTCAATCCATTGCAGTCATCATTCTTTTGAATACCAAATATTCTTTTGAATGCCCTGTTTTTCTCCAAATAGGGTTATTACATATAAGCAATGTGTGAAAATATCCATCTATTCTTTATTTCATTAAGACTGGATATTCGTGGGGCACCTGCGTGGCTCAGTCGGTTGAACAACCGACTTCGGCTCAGGTCATGATCTCACGGTTTATGAGTTTGAGCCCCGCGTGGGGCTCTGTGCTGACAGCTCAGAGCCTGGAGTCTGCTTCGGATTCTGTGTCGCCCTCTCTCTGCCCTTCCCCAACTCATGCTCTGTCTCTCTCTCTCAGAAATAAACATTAAAAAAATTTTCTTAAAAAGACTGGATATTCTTATTAAGAGAGAAAGAGATAACAAATACATATCATATATATATATATATATATATATATATATATATATATATATATGACATGTGAATCAATTGTTGTCATGAAGAATGTAAATGGACATCAATATTGTTTTAAATGGCCCCTGAGTGATTTTAAAGTACAGCCAGCGTTGGGAATCACTAGACCAGTGCTTCTCAACCTGTGTTTACAAATCCCCTGGGCATATTGTTAAGAGGCAAATCAGATTTGGCAGGACTGGGGTGGAGCTAAGATTATATATTATATATTATATGTGTGTGTTATAAATATATTATGTATATTTATATATTATATATAATTTGCTATCAATATCTTAATGTTTATTTATTTTGAGATAGAGAAATGTGTGGGGAGGGGCAAAGTGAGAGGGAGAGAGAGAATCCCAAGCAACAATGCAGGGCTTAAACTCACAAACTGTGACATCATGACCTGAGCCAAAATTAAGAGTCAGAAGCTTAACCAACTGAGCCACCTAGGTGCCCCTTCTATCAATAGATTTTTTAAAAAATCATACCTGTGTGCTGGTTTGTCTTTTTTTTCATTCCCAGTGAGGTTGAAAATTTTCTGTATGTCATTAGCCATTTGTATTTGGCTCTTGGTGAACTGTCTAGATATATCCTATTGGTAAATGAGTTAAAAGTTCTTAGCAGTTAAAAAAATTAATTTATGTGAATTTTTATATATTAAAGATATTAACATGTTGCCTGTTGTATTTATTGCACATTATTTTCACAGTTAATTGTTTCCCTTCAATTTTAAGTATATAAGTTCCCTGTTATTTTATAAAGGTAAAGCTATTTATCTTTTTATTTGTGAGTTATTCCAAAATTATCAAATTTAGAAAGTTATTTTCCACCATGAAATTTGACAAATATTTTACTCTATTTTATTCTAGTATTTTAATGGGTTAAAAAAAATCAATTTAGGGGTTACTGGGTGGCTCAGTCAGTTAAGCGTCCAACTCTTGATTTCAGCTCACGTCATGATGTCACGGTTCACGAGTTCAAGCTCCACATCAGGCTCTGTGCTGACAGGTCAGACCTGGAGCTTCAGATTCTGTGTCCCCCTCTCTCTCTCTGTCCCTCCCCCACTCACACTCTGTCTCTCTCTCTCTCAAAAATAAACGTTAAAAAAATTTTTTTAATTTAAGAAAAAATCAATTTAACTCAAAACTATCAGTTAATTTTGATATAAAGTGTGAGGACTGGATCCAAGTCTTTTCTTGATTTATCTATCCATTCTCATTCTAATATCACACACTATTACAGTTTTACAATGTATTTTTCCATATAAGAGGGGAAGTCTTTATTACTATTCTTATTCTTCATAGATTTCTCAGCACTTACTGTATTTATTCTTTCAAATAACTGTATTGGACATTTGTCATGTTTTGGAGGGCCTTCTTGAGCATTTTTTGCCTTATGAATCCTTCCTATTCCCCTCCCCCAAGGGAGAAGCCAGGAAACATGATTTCCCAGCCTCCCTTGCAGCTAGGGAATGGCCATGTGACCTAGGTTCCAGCAATCTAACATACTCGTGTGAAACTTTGGTGCAGAAATATGAACATGAGAAAGCGGGCTCTTTGTGGAATCCATTTGCTGGTGAGGGTGACAGCAGACATCCAGTTTGGGGGGCTGGCAATAACTTGCAGTAGAGTTCCAGGCACACGTGTAGCATTGGTGCTGGTGGCAGCTGTGGGTGCAGTTGGTTGGCATCACTGGCATGAGCGCAGATGGGCTCAGTGCCTGGCAGTGGGAAGACTGGTTCCCTCATTAGGTCAGTTCTGCAGTGTGGTCTGGCACTGTTCCTGGGAGCTCAGCTCCAAGCTCCTAAATGGTTCTGAGAGTTGCCCAATGCCCACTAATACATGCCTTTTCTGAGCTAGAGTGTGTTCTGTTGTTTGTAACTGAGAGTCTTGACTAACAAGTAGGCAAAACTAAATTGGGGAAGGAAGGTATCGTATCCATAATTGTAGCTGTTGTCTAGAGGCTAGACTGACCCTTGATATGTAAAGTGTGGTCCATGTGGACCAGCAACACCTGGGAACCTGTTAGAAATGCTTAGTCTCAGTCCACCCCAGTCCTGCCGAAGTTGATTTGCCTTTTAACCAGATGCCCAGGGGATTTGTAAACACAGATTGAGAAGCACTGGTCTAGCGATTCCCAATGCTGGCTGTACTTTAAAATCACTTGGAGACCATTCTCCATGACAACAATTGATTCTTTCAGGAAAGAATCATCGACAGAGCCTAAAACCACAGAGCAAAGGTTGTTAGGTAATTGGTTATTCGTACAGGTCGAAGAATTTCCCCAGAGATCACTTGCTAATTACAAAGGGGAAAAAATGACCTTTACAGCAGAGAAATCTGGCAGACTCCGCATAAACAAGTGACAAAATTTAACATCACAAATAGTTGGGCCAAGTAACATCATGGGCCTCCTGATAAGAGCACATCATCATCTATGTAGAATTTCTGCCAAAAATGAAAATGATTAACCTGAATCAAATACCGAGTGACAAAAAAACAGACAAGTCCGGAGAGATGACCTGAACAGCTGTCCTGGCTGGACTCTTCCAAAATGACAGTTTCATGAGAGCCGAAAAAGACTGGGAACTGGTCTAGATCAAAAGCAACTGACAAGACATGAAAACTAAATGCACTGTATAGTCTTTAATTAAATCCTGAATTGACGGTGGAAAGGCTAGAAAGGACACCTTCAGGCCAATTTGGGGGGATTTTGAATAGTAGTTACTAGAATTGTGTTAATGTTAAATGCTTTGGGTGTGATAATTATGATGTGGTTTGTGGAGAAGAGTAAACCTGTTCTTAGGACACACATACTGAAATATAGACAGACAAAGGGTCATGAGATCTATACATTGTTTTAAGTGGTCTAGAAAAAAAATTCATAGATGAAAGAGAAATAAAAACAAAAGCTGCAAAATGCCAAATGTTAGTATTTGGTGGACCTAGACCAAGGGCCGGCACATTTTTTCCATTTAGAGCCAGATAGTTAAGTACATTAGGTATTACAGGCTCTGTCTCAATACTCAATTCTGCTGTTTTAGTGTGAAAACTGCCATGAACAAAATAGGTCTGCTGTGTTTCAATAAAACTTTATTTGTGGACAATTATGTGCTGATTTTATCTCAAAGTTAGAAAACAGCCGTTTCAAAAATTTGCTTCTCTGAATAGATATGAACCAAAATGTTATCAAAGATGATCTCCTGAAGGAGCAGGGAGTTGGTGAAGGGGAACTCTGTTTCACTGTCTATACTTCTGTATGGTTTAAATGTTCAAACGAGTGCTTTGGATTTTTGTTTGTTTTTCCATTAAGTTGCTTCTTTTTTTTTTTTTTTAAAGTTTATTTATTTATTTTGAGAGAGACGGAGAGAGCACAAGTGGGGGAGAGGCAGGGACAGCAGGAGAGAGAATCCCAAGCAGGCTCTGCACTGTCAGCACAGAGCCCAACATGGGGCTCAAACTCACAAATCCATGAGATCATGACCTGAGCCCAAACCAGGAGCCGGTCGCTTAACCGATTGAGCCACCCAGATGCCCCTCATTAAGTTGCTTCTTAGATTAGTCGGCTTTACTGTAGTAACAAACAACTGCAAATCTAAGTGGTTTATAACAAATATCAGTTTCTTATGTTATGTGAGGGCTGAGAGTAGGCTGCACTTTGGCTCCGTGTATTTACCTACTCTGGCACCCAGGCTGAAGGAACAGACCTATCTGGAACGTACTGTTCTTCTAGCAGAGGGCAGAATCACCAGAGACCAAGCCAAGCCATGCAACTGCATTTAGAGCTCCTGCTCAGACATGATATGAGACGTGCCTGCTCGCATGCCAAAGGCCAAAGGCAGTCCCACAGCCAAGCCTCTCAAGGGAAGGCTTAAGAGGTGGGGTATGCATCATTACCTCACAGGGAAGGGGATGAGTACTTGTGAAACAATGATATACTTGACTACATTTCTGTTGAATTAAGTAAGTCTCCTTTGAGGAAATATTTTCTTTTTTTGTTCTTATATAATTTTTTTCCTGCTGACCCATTTTCTCCCCCCTCAGTTTTCCTTTCCCTGTGGAAGGGTAGCTTCAGCAGTGCTTTTCAAACTGTGGATGGTAACCCATTAGTGAGTCATGAAATTAATTTAGTGGAGGCACAACTAGTAATTTTGCTTAAAAAAGAGAATACAGTAGAAAATCAGGAGAACACTGCACATAATAAAGTTAAGGATTGTTTAATGAAACCTTTATTTCAGTCACATATATTTGTCCATATACTGATATAAGCTATATTTTTTGCTATTTCAGTTAAAAAAAATTAAAACTTTTTAAATAAAATTTTTTTCAACGTTTTTTATTTATTTTTGGGACAGAGAGAGACAGAGCATGAACGGGGGAGAGGCAGAGAGAGAGGGAGACACAGAATCGGAAACAGGCTCCAGGCTCCGAGCCATCAGCCCAGAGCCCGACGCGGGGCTCGAACTCACGGACCGCGAGATCGTGACCTGGCTGAAGTCGGACGCTTAACCGACTGCGCCACCCAGGCGCCCCTTTAAATAAATTTTTTAATGATTGATTGATTGATTGATTTTGACAGAGGGAGCATAAGGAGGGGAGGGGCAGAGAGGAGACAGGATCTGACAGCAGAGAGCCTGATGTGGGGCTTGAGTTCATGAACTTCGAGATCATGACATGAGCTTAAGTGGGATGCTCAACCGGCTGAGCCACCCACGTGTCCCTCAGTTAAAAAAATTTTAAAGCCTTGGGGCACCTGGGTGGCTCGGTCGGTTGGGCGTCCCACTTCAGCTCAGGTCATGGTCTCACAGTCTGTGAGTTTGAGCCCCGCATCCGGCTCTGTGCTGACAGCTCAGAGCCTGGAGCCTTCCTTGGATTCTGTGTCTCCCTCTGTCTCTGCCCCTAACCCACTCGCATTCTGTCTCTGTCTCTCTCAAAAATGAATAAACATTAAAAAGAATTTTAAAAAAATTGTAAAGCCTTGACCTAAAGGACAGGCTAGGTTGAGGGACTGATTGATCACTCCCAATTCCCATCTGAACTCAAGGATGCTGGTACCAAGGATGAAGAGAAGCTGGTTGTAGAATCTGATCCAAGACGCCACTGAACGCCAAGAGACTGTGATGGATACAGCGGATTGACTGCCTCAGCCTCTTTCCTGTGTCCCATTCTCCTTCTATGCTGCAGAGACTAGAAATCCTAAAACGACATTTCCCAGGCTCCTTCGCAGCTGGGTTCCAGGTGGGTTTTAGCTTCCACTCATGAGCTGCTGTGATAGATTTAAAACCTGCACACATTCTTTGCTGCTGCACCCACTGAGAGGTAGAATCTAATCCCCCTCCCCAAGAATCTGATCTGGCCTTGGAGACTTGTGTGGCCAAAAGAATGCAGCAGAGACGATGTTCTCAAACTCTGAGTGCATTTCCTAGGAAGCCCCACAGGGTCCACCTGGGCCTCTGGGAATGGGGGAGCCAATTTCTCTGTCAGAAGTCCAACTGTCCTCAACAGCCATGCTGTGAAAAACCCGAGCATCTGGAGGTCCTGGAGGATGAGACCAGCATGTGGAAGTGCTCAGTATGGGACTGAACAAGATATCTTGGAGGTAAATCCTCCAGCCCCAGCTGCCCCCGCACGGATCAGACAGAGATGGACCACCCAACCAAGCCCTCTCCTGAACTCACGAAATCATGATACAAACAAAACGGTTTTTGAAGCCACCAAGTTTCGACGTACTGTGTTACATAACAATAGATTAACAGAAGAGATGCCTTTTCTCAAGACTTGTTTGGAACTGAGTCAAGCAGGGAGACGGACAGTGGCACGCAAGGCTCCCGAGGGATAGGAGGTTGCTTCTTGTTCGGATGTCTTGAAGAAGATGTGTGGCATGCAGGGTACTTTCTTTTTTAGGCCTCTACCCTTAGCAGCACCCAAGCTCCAGGACAGGACACGTGGGAACCAAGAGCTACTATGCTGAGAGAATCCAGAGGCTAACACTAAGGACCACGGGAAAGCCAAGAAGAACATGGGGTATGGAGCCATGAATGAAGCCAGATAGAGTGATAAACTCAGACAGCTGACATTTGTTGGGCACTCACTGTGTGCCAAGAATGTATTAGCATTCTATGAACATGATTTTATTTGATTCCCCCCCAACTGTCCCAGGAGGTAGCTACTACTGTTCATTCACATTTCATAGGTGAAGAAATCAAGGCACAAAGAAGCTAAGTAATTTCAAGGTTCTGCAACCAGTAAATGGCAGAGTATGGATTTATCTGACCAAGAGCTTGTGCTCCTACTGGCCACTCACACCGGAATGGCTTCTAGGAGCAAGGGCCAAGTCACTCCAAGGAGGTTGAAACCATGATGAACATTAAAGGGCATGTGAGGTGGGTGTAAGTTCTCGCACAAAACTGCAGATGGGATTCGCCCCACAGAACAGTCCTTTACTCAAGATAACTTAAGAGGGTGCCCCTACCCTCATTCTCTAAGACACTGTTTATAGCCTCCATCACTGCTTCCACACTGTGGAACCAAGGACGTTCCTGTTGGGTCTAAGGCTCTTCTCCATTCCTGATAACCAGAGGCTGAGTTAGCCTTAGCATTGCTCGGAACCCCAAACAGCTCAGACCTCTTGGTTCAGGTATGATCCAGGTAGGGGCTGGCGAGGAAAATTGCTGGAAGGAGGGCTGGGAATTTTAAGATGGCCCCTATAACCTTCACTCCTTGGTGTAACTCCCATGACTATGTTATGCTATATGGCAAAAGGGACATTATCCAAGGGGGCCTAATCTGATCACATGAGCCCACTTAAATGCACAGTTTCTTTGGCAGCAGCAGAAGTAGTGACAAAGATCCCCTTGTTAAAAAATTTTTTAATTTTATATATAGAGAGAGCATGTATAAGTGGGGGAGAGGGGCAGAGGGAGAGAGAATCTCAAGCAAGCGCCATGCTCAGTGCAGAGCCTGATGCTGGGTCTGATCCCACAACCCTGGGATCATGACCTGAGACAAAATCAAGAGTCAGACATTCAACCAACTGAGCCACCAAGGTATCTCAAAGATTCCCTTTTTGACCAAACTCTGGCCAAGCTCCTCTGAACCCTCTTCTTCACTGACATTTAAGTGGATAAAAAATGGAAAGGAAGTAAATTAAAACTAAACGACCTATCTCAGCATTAGCCTACACAGACTTCAACAGACACTAACATACTTTCTACCAGCTCAAGGCCACATCCCTAGGATAACCCTAGCCCTTCTTAAAATGTCTGCCTGAGAAAGCTCAGAGTTGAGTTCGGTTCACATTGGACTTTTTTCCCTATTGCAATAGCTGTTACTGATTAAAATCTGTCCTTACTGCTTTAACTAATTTCCGGCTTTGCTTGCCTTTGACAGAAGTCAAATTCCAAGCAAGAACAATTCAACACACTGTTGCTGGTTTAAAGTTGGAGGGGTCATGTGGCAAGGAAAGGGGGAGGCTGGTAGAAGATGAATGCCCACAACAAAATGGGAACTGAATTCTGCCACTGAATTTTCCTGGAAGCGGATTCTTTCTAGAGCCTCCAGATAAGATCACAGTCAATATCTTTGGTTTATGCCTTGTTATATTTTGAGCAGAGAGCCCAGACGTGCTTGCCCAGACTTCTGATCTACAGAACCGCGAGCTAATGAATAGGTGTTGTTTTAAGCTGCTAAGTGTGTGGCAACTTGTTACACAGCCATAGAAAAGGAATATACCTTTTGTTTGACCCAACAATCCCACTTCTAAGAATTTATACTGAGGATATACTGTCAATAATACAAATACCTAGGTTTTTCATTGCAATATTAATATTAACTGGAAACTACCTAAATGTCCAAGCAGAGGAGATTGGGTGAATAAACTCTGGCATATACAAGAGCTCATGGAGTAAGAGAATGAGGAAGACTCTTGTGGACTGAGATACAATGATTTCCAGGCGATAAGCAAAGAGATTTAATTGCAGAAAAGCATATTATGAAGGGAAAACCTTTGTTTTCCTTTATACTACACAATACTCTGAATACTTATGTACTCCATATATGGGGTAGCTTGTCCCACATTAAGCAATTCTGTGACACTGCCTGGGTGGCCTTTAACTCAATTTTTACATTATCTGCCTGGAGAGAGCATCAGACTGCCCCCCCCCCCTTAGTCCCACAAGACTGCCCCACTTCTGACATCAATCACAAATCCAGGTTTTTACCTGTGCTTTTAACAGGCTATACATTGGAATTGCCCATAAACTCCTCTTCAGATTTCATTTATTCACTAGAGTAGCTCACAGAACTCAGAGAAAGATTTATTTATGTTTATCAGTTTATTTTAAAGGATACAGATGAAGGGTCCTGAGAGCAAGAGCTTGTATCCCCATAGAACTGGGAGGTGATACCCTTCTGGCATGTGGTTGTGTTCCCCAGCCAGAAAGTTCATTGAATCTTCTTGTTCAAGAGTCAGTGGATGAGGCTGAAAGCTCCAACCCTCTAATCACTTGGTCTTTCTGGTGACCAGCCCCATCCTAAAGCTATCTAGGGGGCCCACACTGTCACCTCATTAGCCTAAAGTCAGGTGTGCCCAAAAAGGGGCTCCTTAGGAGTAACTAAAGACACTGCCATCACTCAGGAAATTCTAAGGATTTCAGGAGCTCTGTGCCAGGAACCAGGAACAAAGACCAAATATATTTCTTATACTACACATATGTAGTATGCTATGTTTTGCATGAGAAAGAAGGGGAAAGAAGAAAATATACATATATCTGCTTATTATTACAAAATAAAACACAAGAAGGACAAACAAGAAAACAATGCAGTTGGTTACCTACAGGGGTGGAGGGGAATAGATGGAAATGATATTTCTCTGAGCATATCTTTTTATATAGCTTTGACTTTTGAAAGCATGCTAATATCCCACATATTCAAAAACAAAATTAAGTCGATAAAAAATGGAAAGGAAGTAAATTAAAACTAAAAGCAAACTAAAACAAGTAAACTAATATTTCAAAAAAGTACCATGATCACACTGAACAGGAGAAAATGAACGAATTTGAAGTAATTTAACACAGTATTTGACTATATTCCCTCAGTTGGGGACGGGGAGTATGGTGGAGGGGAAGAATTGCAAACAAATCCTGAACTGTGTTTACTAGGTCTGCTGTTTGTAATGGTGTGGGAAAAACAATTCAGAAACCATTATAGATGTTATAAACTATTTCAAAGCATTTTAAAAAAATATTTGTTTACTTTTGGATTTTTTAAACTAAAGTTTATTGTCAAATTGGTTTCCATACAACACCCAGTGCTCATCCCAAGTGCCCTCCTCAATGCCCATCATTCACTTTCCCCTCTCCCCCACCCCCCATCAACCCTCAGTTTGTCCTCAACACTTAAGAGTCTCTTATGGTTTGCCTCCATCCCTCTTTGTAACTCTTCTTTTTCCCCTTTCCCTCCCCCATGGTCTTCTGTTAAGTTTCTCAAGATCCACATGAGTGAAAACATATGGTGCCTGTCTTTCTCTGACTGACTTATTTCACTTGGCATAATACCCTCCAGTTCCAACCACATTGCTGCAAATGGCCAGATTTCATTCTTTCTCATTACCAGGTGGTATTCCATTGTATATATAAACCACATCTTCTTCATCCATTTGTCAGTTTCTGGACATTTAGGCTCTTTCCATCATTTGGCTATTGTTGAAAGTGCTGCTATTGAGAGAGAGCGAGGGAGAGAGAAAGAGAAGCAAAGAGAAAGGGAGACAGACAATGCCAAGCAGGCTCTGCACTGTCAGCGCAGAGCCTGATATGGGGCTCAAACTCACAAATCGTGAGATCATGACCTCAGCCGAAGCTGAGTCGGATGCTTGACTAACTGAGCCATCCAGGAGCCCCAATATAATAAACTATTTTAGATGTAACATAGGACTGAGCAAATGGGAGCCAGGATTCTCACAAAAGGAGAAGGGATATACAAATAAAGAATGGGGAAGGCAAGAAATAACCTTGTTGAGGGTATATTCGTGTAAATTCATGATTTCTAAGATCTGTATATGCATGTTTGTGTCACACATCTATGACTGTGTAAACATGCGTACCTATGTACATACAGGTATACCCGCATATATTTCCTGACTCTGTCCATTGAGAGAGCCAAGAAGAAAGGACACTCCAGGAGCACTGAGGGCACCAAATTCTCTGACCTTGATCTCTGAGACCTTCACCACTAAACAAATCAGGGTCCTCAGAGAACTAGCTGAGTTCCAGGCTGGCATAAAGAACGCTTGGAATCCCTTGTTATACCAGCAAGTAAGGACATGCTTTTTTAAAAAGTGGGTTTATGTCCACATGGACCTATGAGACAGCTTGAAGGGGTTCTCACTGGCAAGTCTGGGACAATTTGAACACCAAAAGAACTAAGAATTAAATTATAAATCCCTAAAAAAAAAAAAAAAAAAAGAGTCCACAAATACATAAATCGAGAGAAGGAAGCTCTTTTGTTTACTGGAAAATGCTGAGGGCAGAATGGAAAATGTGGAAGGAATGTGGGATCACTGTTTTGCAACCATCATGGTAAAGCTGGATTAGGCAAGAATCATCAGTGGATGCTAAATCTCTAGGGGGGATCTTCGATAAAGAAGGTAATATCTGCATGACGTTCCTACACTGCTTATTAGTTGCAAGGGAGAAAAAAACAGCAATAATTATATAGTGAATTACTTAGGGGTAAAGGGCCTTGATATATTTAACTCACTTTAAGATGGCTCAGTGAAAAGTATTTTTATATTGTGCTGCTTTTATTTTTCTGGATGGTTAAAAAACAAAAAAACAAAAACCCTGCATGGAAAGTCTCTTAGAGCAAAGGTCTTATAGAATGCAGTTTTCGTCCAAAAAGAGGGTTGGGGCCTGAGTGATCATAGCAGATGAGTAGCTGGGCTAGGTGACTGCAGCTAATAGGACACAGAGGCTGAGCCCCCGAAAACTGAGGCGGGTATGGGCCTGAGAGGCCTGTAGGAGAGGTGAATGTTCACCACAAAGTCTGATCCAACAGGCTACCCATGACTAATGTATGCTCCTGGGCTTATGCATCCCCTGACTAGGCCAATCTACTAGGCTTAGACCACTGTCAGCCCTGAGAACAAGCCTCTATCACTGGAGATTTCCAGACATAGGTTCAAGATCTCCCATACCAGCCTCATGTGATCCTTACCTTCTAGAACTGTTTTAGGCTCCAACCCTGATTGCCTCCTCTCCTGTGACCTCAGCTATAACTGGTGAGTTCTCCCTCCTCCCAGCATTCAGACCATGGCTTTCCTCCAGATTTTCTGGCTCAGCATGTCTTGCCCTGGCCCTGACTCCTCGATCACCCTATGACTCAGGGCTCTGGCTCCCTACCCCAGGACCCCACCCTGCCTATGTTCTGGTTCTCCCAGCTAAGGTCCCACAAGAGTCCAAAGAATGGGGATGTTTAACTCAGAACCTGCCAGGTTACTAAGACTGCCCCCCCACCCCCGCCGCCCCATCATGTCAAAGGACAACTTGGGGCTTCTGGTTCTCTCAACCCAGCTACTGAGCCCGCCATACCACAGGACCCTGCAGATATGTAGTGACCCATGAAGCTGCAAACAGTGGATGGAATTGGCACCTGACTGCTGAACACACCCAGCATGTCACAGTCCTTGGCCCTGAAGCATGCCTGCCCTACACTCTCTCTAGGTTAGGCAGTGTTCGGGAAACGCAAGAAAGAAGCATCAGAAACAGGCTTGCTCAACAGACCTGATGCTTGGAGTTCCCTACTATTTTCAGCTAACACTTGCTTCCCCAGCTCTAGCACATGAACTCTAGCTCCTGGAGTCTCCTCCCATTTCCGCTGCTTACTAGCTGTGTGTCCTTGGCCACTGTTTCACCTCTTCAGCTTCAGTGACATCTGCCACATAAGGATAATGTACATGAAGCAGCCAGTGCAGTATCTGGGGCATGGTTGGTGGCTCAAAAATAGCAGTCATTGATTCAAGAAAGAATCAACAGATGATGATGGAAAGTTTGATGAGGAAGAGGATCTTCATATAATCTTAAAGTAGCTCTGCATAATTTACTAATTAATTTAAAAAGGGAAAATAATCAAAGCACACTATCAAAAGCGTGAAAAGACAACCCACAGATGGGAGTAATATATCTTCTATCTGATAAGAGGTCAATATCCAGAGTCTATGAAGAACTCCTTCAACAATAAACACAATTCAAAGGACTTGCGTAGACATTTCTCCAGAGAAGATTTACAAATGCTCCATAAGCACATGAAAAGATATTCACCATCAATCATTAGGGAAATACAAATCAAAACCACAATGAGATACTACCTCAACCCCATTAGGATGGCTATGATTAAACCAAAAACAAAATGGGAAAAAAGAAATGTTGGCAGGGGTGTGGAAAAACTGGAACCAATATACATTGCTGGTGAGGATATAAAATGGTGCAGCTGCTATGGAAAAATGGAAAAGCCACCGTGACAGTTCTTCATAAAGTTGAAAATACAATTACCATATCATCTAACAATTCCACTCGTAGATGTATATCAAAAGAATTGAAAGTAGGGACTCAAATAGATACTTGAACACCAATATTCATACCAGCATTGTTCATAACAGCCAAAAGATGAAAACAATCCAAGTGCCCATCAACAGATGAATGGATAAAGAAAATGTGGTATATACATACAATGGAACGTTGTTTAGCTACAAAAAGGAATGAAATTCAGATAATGGTACAAAATGGATGATTTTGAAACATTATGTTTGGTGGAATAAGACAGACACTGAAGGACAAATGGTGTATGAGTCCACTTACCTGAAGTCCTAAAATAGACAAATTCATAGGGACAGAAAGTAGAATAAAGTTTACCAGGAACTAGGGGAAGGGGGATTGTCTCAGTTTGAGATAATAAAAAAGTTCTGGAAATACACAGTGGTGATGGCTGCGTGATATTGTGAATATACTTAATGTCACTGAATTGTTAACCTTAAAAAATGTTTAAAATGATAGATTTTATGTTATATATATTTTACCACAGTTTAAATATGTGAGCAAGGGGTGCTAAGGTCTGAGTCAGTCCACTTCCTGGTGAACTCTCAAAACTGACTGGTAGGGTCTTGCTTCTAGGACAGGGCCTGACTTTGAGAAGACACTGCTGGGAGTCAAATCAAAATTGAGCAGAACAGAGGCAATAGAGACAAAGAAAGAAAAGGTCTAAATCAGGGGCTAGGTAATAGCATTTTTGGTTTATTGGCTTGAGGGTTCACGTTGCAACTCCTCAGCTTTGCTGATTTGGCCTGAGAGCAGCTATAAACAATATGTAAAAAAATTGGGCAGGACTGGGTTTCAATAAAACTTTATAAAAACAGGTGACCTTTGCCAGTCCTTGATCTGGGAGGGAAACAGAGTTGGCAAGCCATCATATTTTTTAATATTATATAAAAACAAAAGAGGGAGCTCTGTGAAGTTAGAAAAACCATACTGAACCACACAACTCTTTCTAAAACCTCCAGAAAACTAATCTCACATAAAATAAACAGAAAAGGTAAAGATAAAATCTCATACAAAGTCATTACTAAAAAAAGAAAAAGAGCAGAATAACATTTTGCCCATAAAACAGCTCAAATTGTAACCTACTATTTTATTTCTTAAGTAAACTCTATGCCCAATGTGAGGCTCACACTCATGACCCTGAGATCAAAGTTCCATGCTCTACCAACTGAGCCAGCCAGGTGCCCCTGTAACCTGCTATTTTAAAACCAGCTTAAAACAAAACAAAACAAAAATTTTTAAAGTAGGCCCCATGCCCAGCATGGAGCCCAACGTGGGGCATGAACTCACGACCCTGAGAAGAAGATCTGAGCTGAGATCAAAAGTCGGATGTTTAACTGACTGAGACACCCAGGTACCTGCTATCTAAAATTATTAACAAAATGATACAACACAAGAAAGAACTACAGTAAAACAAATTAGAAAATCCTAGAAATGAGTAAAGAATTGGAAACAAAGGGGGGAAATGAAAAGTAAATTAGAAGAAACACAAGAGCAAATAAACACAATAAAAAATTGTCTTAAGAGAAATAGAAGGGAGAAAAACATTTTCTTTTTTTTTTTTTTTTTTTAATTTTAACGTTTATTTATTTTTGAGACAGAGGGAGACAGAGCATGAACAGGGGAGGGGCAGAGAGAGAGGGAGACACAGAATCTGAAACAGGCTCCAGGCTCTGAGTGGTCAACACAGAGCCTGACGCGGGGCTCGAACTCACGGACCGTGAGATCATGACCTGAGCCAAAGTCGGATGCTTAACCGACCGAGCCACCCAGGCGCCCCGAGAAAAACATTTTCTTAATTTTTTTATGTTAAAAAATTTTTTTTCTTCTTTCTTTTTTTATTTTAGAGAGAGATAGAGCGTGCACAAGCGGGGAAGGATTGGATTGAGAGAAAGAGAATTTTAAGCAGGCTCCGTGCTCAACACAGATCCCAATCCCATGACGCTGGGATCATGCCCTGAGCCGAAGTCAAGAGTCGGATGCTCAACCAACTGAGCCACCCAGGTGCCCCCACCCCCCAATTTTTTTTCTAAGATTTTATTTTTAAGTAATCTCTATACCCAACATGGGGCTCAAACTCACAATCCCGAGATCAAGAGTTGTGTGCTCCACTGACAGAGCCAGCCAGATGCCCTGGGAGGAAAATCATTTTTAATTGTAAAGAAGTCTGACAGAAAAGAACAAAATGGTTTGAGTGAAAATGACAAATATGTAGGACAGGCAAAGAAGAGCCAATACAGAACATAGAAGTCTCCTGGCGCCTGGGTGGCTCAGTCGGTTAAGCGTCCAACTTCGGCTCAGGTCATGACCTCGCGGTTTGTGCGCGGTTTGTGAGTTCGAGCCCCGCATCCAGCTCTGTGCTGACAGCTCAGAGCCGGGAGGCTGCTTCAGATTCTGTCTCTCCATCTCTTGGCCCCTCCCCTGCTCATGCTCTGTGTCTCTCTGTCTCTCAATAATAAATAAAGGTTTAAAAAATTAAAAAAAAAAAAGAACATAGAAGTCTCTGAAGTAGAGAAATGAACCAAGTAAATAAATATAAAAATCAAGAAAAATATAAAAAATCAAGATACGTATCTATAATTAAATTTTTTTTAATGTTTGTTTTTGAGAGAGAGAGAGGCAGACAGACAGAGCATGAGCAGGAGAGGGACAGAGAGAGACACACACACACACACAGAATCCAAAGCAGGCTCCACATTCCGAGCTGTTAGCAGAGCCCCACGTGGGGCTCCAACCCACAAACCATGAGTTCATGACCTGAGCCAAAGTGGGACGCTTAACCGACTGAGCCACCCAGGCATCCCTATAATTTCTTAAAAATGTCTATTCATTTATTTTGAGAGAGAGAGAGAGAGAGAGAGAGGGAGGGGTAGAGAGAGAGGGAGAGAGAGAATCCCAAGCAGGCTCTGCACTCAGTGCAGAGCTCAGTGCAGGACTCGATCTCACAAACCATGAGATCATGACCTGAGCCAACATCAAGAGTTGGATGCTTAATCAACTGAGCCACCCAGGTGCCCCTGTATGTATCTTGATATAAAGTATGCATAAATCAAGGCATTATGCAAAATACAAAATTTAAGAAAATGTTCCTGAATTGATATTTGAAACTACACACACACACACACAGACACACACACACACACCATGTACCTAAGAATTCTTGACCCAAACCCAGTGTCGAGACATACTAACAAATTCACCAGGCTTTCAGGGTACCTGGGTGGCTCAGTGTGGAGCCTGCTTGGAATTCTCTCTCTCTACCCCTCCCCTACTTGTTCTCTCTCTCTCTCTCTCTCTCTCTCTCTCTCCAAATAAATAAACTAAAAAAATAAATTCACTAGACTTTCAGGAGAAAAACATCCTTTGGCATCTGGGCAAAAAAAAAAAAGTGGCTTATATGAGAAACAAAATGTGGACATTGCTAGACTTTTTAAGAGCAATACTTGATAAGAATAGGAGAAAATAAAATGATTAAGATATTCAAGGAAAAGATAATGTGACCCAAGGACTTTATATCCAGCAAAACTGACTTTTATAAATTTTTTTAATGTTTATTTATTTATGAGGGAGAGAGAGAGAGAGTCAGAGTGTGAGTAGGGGAGGGGCAGAGAGAGAGGGAGACACAGAATCTGGAGCAGGTTCCAGGCTCAGAGCTGGCAGCACAGAGCCCAACTTGGGGCTCGAACTCAAGAGCCGTGAGATCATGACCTGAGCCAAAGTCGGAAGCTTAACTGGCTGAGCCACCCAGACACCCCAGAAAAACTCACTTTTAAATGTAAAGAGCATGTACTATTATCAACATTCGTATTGTTTCCATGAACTCTTACTGAAGAATCTGCTAAAGAACAGTCTCAGATAACCAAAATGAGAGGTATGAACATAGCATAACCAAAACTAGAGCGATGTCAACATAAGGTATGGTGAGGAGCATTATAGAGATGTATAGTCAGCTGTGGAACTAAGACTAAATAAAGGTTAAAAGAAGAAGTGACGGTTATACTTCCGGTCATGTGTGTATAGAATGATTATAACGCAGGGTAAAAGGGAAAGCATATACACAAAATATATTTAAGTATTTCAGTCATCACATCGGTAGTGGTAGTATTAGTTTTGTTATTCTGAGATTGTTATATATTTAAGGTGCATAAAGTAAATAAATAATTATGAGGTATTCTAATTCTATCCTATAGAAGAGTTTAAGTAAAAAGCCTGAATCTCAAGTGGAAGTAGCATCAGGACGAACTCAGAAGTTATCTTTTAAGATGTACATATATACATATCATCCTAGCATGAATATATTCGTGTATGTATATATTTTGTGTATTTTACCTCCCTTTTACAACACAACTTGTATCTAAATTCCTAGCTTTGTTGACCGAAAAGGCCTAGAAGCGAGGTAGACACAATGACCATCCAGTGGCACTGCATAGATGATCTTGAAATACCATTTTGCCCTAGAAGAAACCAGGGCTTTTTGAAGAAACAAAGGATTCAAGGGTAGGAAAGGTACAAGATGAGCCTGGAACCCTTCGCATAGCAGATCACAAGGCAGCTCTCAGAGAAACTCAGGAGCCAACTCTGAAGAGGCCCCCGTGGACCAGAGGACTATTTGAGCCACACCAAGGATAATGATTGTGTAGATTGAAACCCATCAATAATGGGTTAAGCCCCTGGGTTAGTAATGGTGCTTAAAACAAACAAAACTAACTGGTCACCTTTGGAGGATATTTAGGAGCCAAGTCATTATTTTGAAAATAGGTAAATAAAAGGAAAGATTCAAACATGTATCTTGCTTTCCCTACCCTAGTGTAGGGTAAACAAAAATCTAAAAAAAAAAAAATTTTTTTTAAACCGCTGGTGCTTAAAGAAGAGAATGTTCCCCTTCCTTCTTCCCCTTCTTCCTTCTTTTCAGCATTTCTTTTTCTTTTAGAAAAAGAAAAGCATTTCGTTTTCTTTTAGAAAACCTGAAATTATAAAAAAAGTTAAATAGAAAGGAATGCCTTTCTTGGAGGCCATCTCCTTGAAATGTGAACTTGTCTCTTTGGAATTTTAAGCCTAGGTGCTTGGCTCCATAGTGTAACATCCTGCTTGTCATAAAGAGAGAAGTTTTATTTTTCCTGTTGATTAATGGATTTTATTTGCCTGGCTGTATACAAGCAGATTTATTTTTCTTTGCAGTCTCCTTGATGGATTGCTATTATGTGCACTGCAGTCTGGTTAAATGCTTATTCAATAATGAAACCATTTCCTCTCTTGCCTATATTTTGTAGAAGGAAATTTCTGTGTTGGCAGGAGATCTGATTTGTAATTATATTTCCCCCAAATGGGTAACCAATAGAAGATGAGGAAAAATATCTCGTTATAAAAACATTCCATTTCATAAAGAAAGAAAAAGTGATAGAATTAGAATACCACCATCGTGCAACCCCCAGCAAATTAATAGATCCAGGCACTGAGCATCAACAGCTGCTAATATCACAGACAGACAATGCAGAGACTATAATGCCCCTTGCTGAAAGAACACGATACCACTTCGAGTCTTGCCAAAGGGATCAACCCTGAATCTGACCAAGTCTCTGGACCCAGTTGCTAAATGGTTGGAAAAACATAAGACAGAGGCACAAGCTCAACTGCACCATGAGTATGCCACCAGCAAATCCAGGACTCTGTAGGTCAAACAAACCGGGATGTTGGCCATGAGATTGTAAGAAAAAGAAAGGCATGGTGAGAGATCCTGTAGATGAAGAAGCGTAAAAGGTAGGTTTAAAAAAAACAACAAAAGTGCAAGAGAAAACTATCGTGGTGGGGGATGCACACTTGGGTAACAAAACTGTAAAGAAAGCCAGTGAAGTGGCTGCCGTAAAGTTCAGGATTGTGGACACTTTATGCAGGAGGAAGGCAATTGTATTTGGGACAGGGTGAAAGGAGGGTTTCTGAGTGACTGGCAGAGTTTTATTTCTTGACCTGAGTGTTAGTTATAAGGGTGTTCTTGTTAGAATTCATTAAGCTATTAATCATAATTATAAGTTCTCTTTATAATGTATCCCCTTATAATTCACATGACTTATATGGGGTTTTTTTTTTAGTAGCTGTAGCTGTGTTTTATTTTAAAATAGAAAGAAGTTATGATTATTTAAACCAACTCCTCTAATCATTGTCTTCTCAGAAAATTCTGCATAGAATTAAAACAGAAGTGACTTGCTAGTGAACTGGATGGAAGAGGGAATCAAGGATGACTTCTCAATTTATATAACAGGGCCAGGCAAGAATTGTGAAACCATCACAAAGCCATGCATGGCTTATAACTAATAACCAACAAACGTATCCAGTTTATAGCGAGGAGAGAATACTTCAGCATAAAGATGATCAGGAAGGGCTTTCTGGAGAAGGGAGGATATGAGCCAAATTTTGAGTTAGAATTTGGATTCTTGAAGAAAGCATGTAGTACAAGCAGATGGCACCACGTACACAAACCATAGAGATGGGAAAACACAAACATCTCTTCAAGGAATGTTCTTTCCTTTACTGCCCAACTTATCTCATCCTTCAAGTCCAAACATTACTTTCTCCAAGAAACTTCCCTGATTCTCCCAGACTGGGTCAGGTCTTCTATTTCCTTTTTTTGTTTTTCCAATTTTTACCATAGCTATAATGGTGAGTTGTGAAATTGGTCATTTAGCATCTCTCCCCCTAGAATACTAAACTTCCTTTAGACAGACTCTGGATGTTTTAATACTAAAACTTCCTTTAGACAGACTCTGGATGTCAGAGTCATGTTATACTTCACTACTCAGCTCTAAGCCTTGCATGGTAGACATCAAAAGCTTGTTGAGTAAATAAATGAGTGAAGCCATTCAGCTGGAATGAAGAGTTGTGCAGGGGACTAATAAAGTTGGAAATTTTATCAAGAGACAGATTGTGGAATGACCTAGAATGCTAGGGTTAAATGCTTAGATTTTTATCCTTTTTGCTAAAAAAGAATTAACACCAAATTTATTGTCTCACAGTTCTGGAGGCTAGAAGTCCCAAATCAATTACATTCACCAATTTACAGATGTCAAGGGGGTTGGTTTCTTCTAAGAGCTCTCTGCTTCGCAGTCCATGGCTATCTTCCACATGTGTCTCTTCACATGATCTTTTCTGTACTTGTATCTCTGCGTTCAAATTTCCCTTTTATAAAGCTTTCAGCGTATTGGATTAGCACCCACCCTAATGACTCCATTTTAATTTGATTACCTATGTAAAGAACCCTATGTCCAAAATAAGGTCACATTCTGAGGTACTATATTAGAACGCCAAAATACGTTTTTTGTAGGGAACACAATTCAACCCATAATACATGGCTAACTTCCACTCAACATTTGAGATAGTTCAAAGGTTTTATTTATTCTACGTACATTTCTGTGATACTCCCTCTTTCCTGGAGCAATCTCCATGTTATGTGTTTCCATAGTATGTTTTCCTTTCTCTTGGTATTTATTAAGCAGTATTAGAAGTGCCAGCATATTATCTCTCAGTGGACTATGAGTGCCTTTAAAAACAAAGATACTCTGGGGCGCCTGGGTGGCGCAGTCGGGTAGGCGTCCGACTTCATCCAGGTCACGATCTCACGGTCCGTGAGTTCGAGCCCCGCGTCAGGCTCTGGGCTGATGGCTCGGAGCCTGGAGCCTGTTTCCGATTCTGTGTCTCCCTCTCTCTCTGCCCCTCCCCCGTTCATGCTCTGTCTCTCTCTGTCCCAAAAATAAATAAACGTTGAAAAAAAAAAAAAAAACAAAAAAACAAAAAAAACAAAAACAGAGATACTCTAAATTATTTTTGTATTTCATATGCCTAGAACCATTTTTGGAACGAACGATACTACAATCTATATTTTTCTAAATCTTAATTTCCCTTGGTCACAGTAGCAAAATAAAATACCTTTAATGTTTTTCAAAGACATGCATGCATTGCATATTAATATACAGTTTTACTTTTTAATATTATTTAGGCAAACAGTACACCTGATATTCTAAAAACAAACAAAATATTGAGCTTTATACTCCTAAGTAATAAGATTTCAATCTTAATTCAAGGATATATTCTCTTAAGTGGTTTTCAACATATAACTACAGTAATATGACCCTATTCTGGAGGAAATCTGAAGCATGATTGGTCTGATTGTATTGGAAAGGGTGCCTATTACAATCCTACTCTTTTGTCTGATCTTGAGATCCAGGAATTGGCTTCTAAAGTTCTTAGTAATTTAAGGGTTGAATAGAATACAGTGTAAAAATCACTAATCTATAGGACAGAAAATGAAGACTCTGAATACATATTACTTTCTAAAAATCCTTGTTTCCTCTATTAACCAAAGAATCATAATCTCTGAATTTTGGTCTATGTATTTTTGTATTCAATATTTAACTTTCTACTATCATGATCTACTTATGCGTGTATATAGTTCAGAATTTTAGCTGCTATAACTTGAACCAGTGCAATAGTTTCCATTAAACTACTGAACCATTCAGCACATTCTTGGCACTGTGAGAGGAATACATCTTTTCTCTTGGTTCCAGGAGGCTCAGAGCCAAAGTGGTGCTCAGTTTTAACTACACCAATATTTCTTGTTAACATATCTGTTTCTTCTGTCTTCCATACCCTGGTTTTCTAAAAAAAATGTTTTTACTGGGGTAAAATACACATAACATAAATTTACCATTTTCACTATTTTTAAGCGTACAGGTCAGTGGCATTAAGTACATTCACCACCATCATCTCCAGAACTTTTTCATCTTCCCCAAATAAATTCTGTACCCATGAAATAGTTAACTCCCCATTTCCCTCTCTGCCCAGCCCCTGGCCCCTACCACTCTACTTTTTACCTCTACAAATTTGGCTGTTCAAGTATCCCGTATAAGTGGAATGATGTAACAGTTGTCCTTTTGTGTCTGGCTTATTTCACTTAGTATAACGTCTTTTTTAAGGATTTTATTTTTTTAAGTTTATTTTTATTTAGTTTGAGAGAGAGATAGAGAATGACTGGCAGAGGGGCAGAGAGAGAGGGAGGAAAACCCAAGCAGGCTCTGAGCTGTCAGCACAGAGCCTGATGCGGCTCAACACCACCAACCGCGAGATGATGACCTGAGCTGAAGTCAGACGCTTAACCGACTGAGCCACCCAGGCGCCCTGACCAATTGGTTTTTAAAGACTGTGTTATTTAATTTCTACATAATTGAGAATTTTTCAGTTCTCCTTCTGTTGATTTCTAATTTCATTCCATTGTAATAGGACAACATACTTTATATAATTTCAGTAGTTTTAAAAATGTATTGACTTGTCTTGTGGCCTATCTAACCTATGGTGTTTACTAGAGAATGCTCCATGTGTACTTGAAAAAATTATGTATTCTGCTCCTGTTGGTAGTGTCTACATGTCTGCTATGTTCAACTGGCTTATAGTATTGTTCAGGTCCTTTATTTCCTTATTGATTCTGTCTGGGGTTCTATCATTATTGAAAGTGGTACTGATGGGAATGCAAGCTGGTGCAGCCACTCTGGAAAACAGTATGGAGGTTCCTCAAAAAACTAAAAATAGAACTACCCTACGACACAGCAACCGCACTACTAGGCATTTATCCATGGGATACAGGTGTGCTGTTTCAAAGGGACACATGCACCCCATGTTTATAGCAGCACTATCGACAACAGCCAAAGTATGGAAAGAGCCCACATGTCCATCGATGGATGAATGGATAAAGAAGATGTGGTATATATATATATATATATATATATATATGTACAATGGAGTATTACTCGGAAATCGAAAAGAATGAAATCTTGCCATTTGCAACTATGTGGATGGAACTGGAGGGTGTTATGCTAAGTGAAATTAGTCGGTCAGAGAAAGACAAAAATCATATGACTTCACTCACATGAGGACTTTAAGAGACAAAACAGTTGGGGACGCCTGGGTGGCTCAGTCAGTTAAGCATCCGACTTCAGCTCAGGTCATGATCTTGCATTCCGTGGGTTCCAGCCCCATGTCGGGCTCTGTGCTGACAGCTCAGAGCCTGGAGCCTGCTTCAGATTCTGTGTCTCCCTCTCTCTCTGCCCCTTCCCCACTCACACCCTGTCTCTCTCTCTCAAAAATGAATACATATTAAAAAAAATGTTTTTAAAGAGACAAAACAGATGAACATAAGGGAAGGGAAATAAAAATAATATAAAAACAGGGAGGGGGACAGAACAGAAGAGACTCATAAATATGGAGAACAAACTGAGGGTTACTGGAGGGGTTGTCGGAGGGGGGATGGGCTAAATGGGTAAGGGGCACTAAGGAATCTACTCCTGAAATCATTGTTGCACTATATGCTAACTAATTTAGATGTAAATTTTAAAAAATAAAAGAAAAAGAAAGTGGCACTGAAATCACCGACTATTACTCTAGAGCTATCTATTTCTCTCTTCAATTCTGTCAGTTTTGCTTCAAATATTTTGATGTTTTGTTATTAAGTACATACATGTTTTTAATTGTTATATCTTCTTGCTGTATTGAATCTTTTATTAATATATCTTTGTCTTTTATAATCTTTTAAAAATGTAAAGTTTATTTTGTCTTATATCAGTATGTTCACTACTGCTCTTGTTTGGTTACTATTTGCATGAAATATCTTTTCCTATCCTTTCATTTTTACTCTATTTGTGTCCTTAGATCTAAAGGGAGTCACTTGGAAACAGCGCTGAACAATTGAATCATGCTTTAAAAATCTATTCTGTCAAATTGTGCCTTTAAGTCAAGGAGTTTAATCTGTTTACATTTAAAGTAATTGCTGATAACTGCTGGCGGGAATGCAAACTGGTGCAGCCACTCTGGAAAACAGTATGGAGGTTCCTCAAAAAATTAAAAATAGAACCATCCCATGACCCAGCCATTGCACTACTAGGTATTTATCCAAGGGATACGGGTGTGCTGTTTAGAAGGGGTACATTCACCCCTATGTTTATAGCAGCACTATCGACAATAGCCGAAGTATGGAAAGAGCCTAAATGTCCATCGATGGATGAACAGATAAAGAAGATGTGGTATATATATATATATATATATATATATATATATATATATATATATAATGCAGTATTACTCTGTGATCAAAAAGAATGAAATCTTGCCATTTGCAACTACATGGATAGAACCAGAGGGTATCATGCTAAGCGAAATTGGTCAAAGAAAGACAAATATCATATGATGTCACTCATATGAGGAACCTAAACAAATGAACATAAGGGACGGGGAGCAAAAATAATATAAAAACAGGGAGGGGGACAAAATATAAGAGACTCTTAAATATAGAGAACAGAGGTTGCTGGAGGGGTTGTGGTGGGGGGGCTACATGGGTAAGGGGCATTAAGGAATATACTCCTGAAATCATTGCTGCACTGTATGCTAACTTGGATGTAAATTAAACAGTAAATAAATTAATTAATTAAAAAATAAAGTGATTGCTGATAGGGAAGAACTTACTTTTGCCCTTTTGTTGTTTGTTTCTGTATGTCTAATAGCTTTTTTTGTCCCTCATTTCTTTAATTGCCACCTTCCTTTTTGTTTAGTTGACTTTTACTGTTTTAAAAAAAATTTTTTTTAATGTTTATTTATTTTTGGGAGACCAAGAGACAGAGTAGGGGAGGGGCAGAGAGAGAGACAGACACAGAATCTGAACCACAGAGCCGGTCAGCACAGAGCCCGACATGGGGCTCAAACCCGCGAAGCCTGGGATCATGACCTGGGCTGAAGTCGGATGCTCAACCGGCTGAGCCACCCAGGCGCCCCAATTTTTATTGTTTTTGTGACATATTTTAATTCCTTTCTCATTTCCTTTTGTGTAGTTTTGAAATATTTTACTTGTGGTTATCGTGGGGATTATACATAACATCCTAATGTTATGAGAATCTATTTTCATTGATACAAATTTAAATCACAAACCACTGCTTTGGATCCTGTGTCTCCCTTTCTCTCTGTGCCCCTCCCCTGCTCTTGATCTGTCTCTGTCTCTCAAAAATAAATAAATGTTAAAAATTTTTAAAGAAAAAGGTGGGGGGCAGGGGGCACCTGGATGGCTCAGTTGGTTAAGCATCAGACTTCAGCTCAGCTCAGTTTGTGAGTTCAAGCCCCGAGTCGGGCTGACAGCTTAGAGCCTGGTACCTGCTTTGGATCCTGTGTCTCCCTTTCTTCCTGTGCTCCTTCCCCATTCATGCTCTGTCTCTCTCTGTCTCTCTCAAAAATGAACAAACATTTAAAACATTTTTTTTAATCACAAACAAAACCACTTTTACCGCTCTACCTCTACCCCTCTCCACACTTTATGTTACTGATGTCACAAATTACATCTTTGTATAATGGGCACCTTTTTTTTTTTTTTTTTTAATTTTTTTTTTCAATGTTTATTTATTTTTGGGACAGAGAGAGACAGAGCATGAACGGGGGAGGGACAGAGAGAGAGGGAGACACAGAATCGGAAACAGGCTCCAGGCTCTGAGCCATCAGCCCAGAGCCTGACACGGGGCTCGAACTCACGGACCATGAGATCGTGACCTGGCTGAAGTCGGACGCTTAACCGACTGCGCCACCCAGGCGCCCCTAATGGGCACCTTTTAACATAGGCTTATGATTTTTTATGCTTTTCTCTTTTAAATCCTATAAAAGAATAAAAAACAAAATTACAAACCAAAATTACAATACTGGTTTTTATATTTGCCCTTGTATTTACCTTTGCTGGAGAGCTTTATACCTTCATATGATGTTGAATTACTACCCAGAGTCCTCTCATTTCAACCTAAAGTTCTTTCCTGAGAATTTCTTGTAGGTCAGATCTAGTGGTAATAAACTCCTTCAGCTTTTGTCTATCTAGGAAAGTCTTAATTTCTCCCTCATTAAAAATATTTTTTTAATGTTTATTTATTTTGAGAGAACATGAGAGGGGGAGGAGCAGAGAGAGGGGGAGAGAATCCCCAGCAGGCTCTGCACCATCAGTACAGAGCATGATGCGGGGCTTGAACCCATGAAACATGAACTCATGACCTTTGTTGAAACCAAGAGTTGGTCACTCAACTGACTGAGCCACCCAGGCACCTCCCAAAATATTTTTAAATTGTGATAAAAATATAAAATTTGCTATCTTCACCACTTTAAGTGTACAGCTCATTAGTGTTAATATATTCACATTATTGTGCAACCTATTTCCAGAACTCTTTTCATCTTGCAAAACTGAAACTGTAAGCCCATTATACAACAGTAACCCATCATTTCCTCCCCTCAGTCCGTGACAACTACCGTTCTACTTTTGTGTTTATGAGTTTGGCTATATTCTAGGTATCTCATATAAGTAGAACCATGCAGTATTTTTTTTGTGACTGGTTTATTTCACTTAGCATAATAGCCTCAAGATTCATCCATGTTGTACCATGTGTTAGATTTTTCTTCCTTTTTAAAGCTGACTAGTATTTCATTGAGTGTGTATACCACATTTTGTTTACCCATTAATCTGCCAATGGACACTTGGTTTGCTTCCTTGATTAGGGAATTGTGAATAATGCTGCTATGAACATGGGTGTACAAATATGTCTTTGAGAGCTTGCTTTTAATTCTTTGAGTATATACCCAGAGGTGGAAAATTGCTGGATCATATGGTAATACTGTTTAATTTTCTGAGGATGTGTCTTGCTGTTTTTGGACTGCTAAGCCATTTTACATTCCCATCAACAGTGCACGAGGGTTCCAATTTCTCCACACTTGTTATTTTCTGTTTGGTTTGATAGAAGCCATCCTAATGGGTGTGAGGTGGGTCTCTCTTGTTTTGATGGACAATTTTGCCAGGTATAGAATTCACATTGGGGTTTTTTTCTCTCAACACTTTAAAGACATTGTCCCATTCCCTTCTGGCCTCGAAGGTTTCTGCTAAGAAAGTGGCTGATAATATTGTTGAGGGTCTCTGTAGGTGACAGACCACCTTTCTCTTGCTGGTTTCCATTCCGTTTTCTGTCTTCCTATGGTTTGATTTTAATGTGTCTTGCTGTGAGTCTTTTGAGGTTTCTCCTACTTGGGAATTTAAATTTTTGCTCTTTACATTGCCTTTCTTCAAATTTGGGTAATTTTTGGCTGTTATTTCTTCATATAATCTCTTTCTCTTTGTCTCTCTTGTCGTGCTCTTATATGTTGATATTTGTCCTTTTGAAGACATTCCCTAAGTCCCTCAAGGTGTTTGTTTCTTCATTCTTTTTCTTTTTGCTCCTCAGACAAGGTAATTTCAACTGTGCTACTTTCAAGTTTGCTGATTCTTCTGTCTGCTCAAATCTGTTGTTGACCCTTACAATGAAATTTCCTATTATTGTTTTTCAGCTCCAAAGTTTGTTTGGATCCTTTTTATAATTTCTCTTTGTTACTGTTCTCATTTTATTGATTTACTGTTTTCCTAACTTCCTTTAGTTTTTTTGTTCATTTTAACCGCTTGAGCATATTTCACAGTTATTTTAAAGCCTTTATCTAATAATTCTGATGCCTGCATTTCTTCAGGGAAGATTCCTGCCACTTCATTTTCTTCTTTTGAATAGGCACAGGTTATCCTGCTTCTTGTGTTTACTTTCTTTGGTAGAAAATTGGGCAGGTGAAAAACAGCCACTTCTCCCAGTCTTTGCAGACCAGTGTATTCTTTTACTAATTAGTAGGATATGTTCTGAGCTTCGGGATCAAAGGAAAAAACTAAGTCTTCAGGTGTTTTAGCCTGCATCTCACCTGGATTTGTGTACCTGTTTACAGCTCCTCCCTATACATGCTGCTTTTATGTCTTCATTTCCCAGTTTCACTCCAATTTCTCCTTGGGGTCTCAGATTATCTATCGCGTGTTTCCACCTTCAATGTCTTGCCCCAGATGTCTGTGAATCATAGTCTTTCTATAGATGTTATGAGCAGTTCCTGCCCCTTTCTGCCACGTTTCCTTTGCAGAACTCCAATTATGGGGAAAAGAAACTAGTCCTTTAGGCAGCCCCCAGACAAGTTAGAACATTGCAAGTAAGATTTGTTCTGTTCCCTTCAGTTTAAGGTGGGGGAGGGAGGGTGTTGGAAAATGGGCTGCTGCCACTGCCAGATTGAGATTGCCCAGAGGTGGAGGGACAAGGGTAAGCAAAACTTTCATGAATTTTCTTACCATTTTGAATGTAGCTTTTTCTTGATCTGACATTCACTTGGTTACTGTAGATGTGACTGTTTTCCTGAGCTCCCATAAGCTCATTTTAGCTGGTTTTGGTTGTTTTCATGGTCTCTGTGGGAGAACGAGAGCTTCCTAGCCCTCCATTTTGTTGATGTCACTACAGAATTTTTATTCTCAGTGCTATAGAAAGACTTCCAATTTTTGAGCTGATGATATGATGTAAAGAAAAAGTACTTTAGGATATTAAGCACAGGCAGGGTACACAATAGATCAGAGAGGAAACAGACAGGTTAGTATCTTGTAGGCAATATGCAGCTTGAGGCTTGACTATGTGGCCAAAATATACAGCACTGATCCTGGCACATACTGTGTGTTCAACAAAACTTTGTTGAACTAGATACCCAAAATTATAGTAGTTGTGACGAAGCACAGAATCCTTAAGGCAACCTCCTTGCATGCGGTAGATAAGGCAGTCAAAAGTAAACACACTCCATGAGATTTCTGTATCATGCTAGTAAGTAGAATCTCAACCAGGATTGGGCATGGCAGCCCTTGTAGCATTTATAGAAAAATCCCAGATGTCTTGCAGAAAAATAAGCCACACTGAAGACCTCATGACTCCAGAACCATCTAAACAAGGGATCAGCAAATAGTAGCCTGTTGCCTGGTTTTGCAGTTTTACTGGAACAGTCACAGTCCTCTATTTATAAATTATCCATAGCTGCTTTCATGTTGTAATATCAGAATTAAATAGCTGTGTCAGTAATCCTATGACCTACAAAGCCTAAAATATTATCTACTCCTTTACAAAACAGTTTGCAGACCCCTCTTCTAAACAATACAGTGAAGTCTAAAGGGGCTAGAGGCTGCTGTAAATTATCATATTTAATAAGGGCCCAAGATGACAAATAACTAAGTAGTCCATAGGACCTGACTGATGAAACTTAGTAATCACTTTCTTTTCAGGGACAGAATACTTGGAGGGAAATAGGTTTCAACAAATGGTACTAGGACAAATGGATATTCACATGCAAAAAGGTGAAGTTGGACCCCTTCTTCACACCATATATAAAAATTAACTCAAAATGGATGAAGACCTAAATGTATAAAATTTTTAGAAGTTACAGAGTAAATACGATCTTGATTTAGGCAATGGATTCTTAGATATGATATACCCAGGTCATAGGGAACCAAAGAAAAAAGATACATCGGGCTTCATCAAAATTAAAACCTAATGTGCTTCAAAGGACACCATCAAGAAAGTGAAAATAACACCAAAAAAATTACAGAAAATAATTATATATTATATATCTGAAAGGGTTTAGTATCCAAAATATATAAAGAAATTTTGCAACTCAACAATAAAGACAACTCAATTAAAAAAGGGTTAAGTTCTCCTGAAGGACTGACACTACATGACTTCAGGACTTAATACAAAGCTACAATCAATAATCAGGACAGAGTGATATTGGTGAAAGAGTACACAAATAAATCAATGGAACAGAACAGAATAGAGGCCAAAAATAACCATACAAAGAGAGTCAACTGATCTTTGACAAAGGATCGAAAGCAACTGGATGGAGAAAAGGACAGTCTTTTCAACCAACGGTGTTGGAGCAACTGGATATTCACATGCCAAAAAAATAAAAGTTGACACAGACCTCACATCTTTTGCAAAAATTCACTCAAAACGAATCAGACCTAAATGTGAAATACAAAGCTATAAACCTCCAAAACATAACATAGGAGAAAATCTAGGTGACTTCATGATGACAACCTAGGCTTCATAACTTTTTAGTTACAACATCAAAACCATGATCCATGAAAGAAAAAAAGGACAGGTTGGACTTCATTAAAATTAAAAACTTTTGTTCTGTAAAAGGCTGTTAAGAGAATAAAAAGACAAGTCATGGACTGGGAGAAAATATTTGCAAAATATTTATCTGATAAAGGTCTAGTATACAAAATATATTTTATTTATTTTTTTTTAATTTTTTTTCAATGTTTATTTATTTTGAAGGAGAGAGAGACAGAGTGTGAGTGAGGGAGGGGCAGAGAGAGAGAGACACAGAATCTGAAGCAGGCCCCAGGCTCCAAGCTGTCAGCACAGAGCCCAACATGGGGCTCGAACTTACAAACCGCGAGATCATGACCTGAGCTGAAGTCGGATGCTCAACCAACTGAGCCACCCAGGCACCCCTACAAAATATATTTTAAAAACCACTTAAATTTCAACAAAAAGAGAACAACCTAATTTAAAAATGGGCAAGAGATCATCTGGGTTAGCTCAGTCGGTTAAGCTTCTGACTCTGACTCACATCATCATCTCACAGCTAAACTTATAAAAATATGAATGTTCTATGCCTTTCGGGAACTGCAATTTAAAACAATGTGATACCACTACAGATTAGAATGGCCAAAATTTAAAACACAGATACCACCAAATTCTGGTGAGGACATGAACAAAAAGAACTCTCATTCACTGCTGCAAAATGGTACAGTCACTTTGTAAGACAGTAAGGCAGTTTCTTACAAAACTAAAAACATACTCTTACCCTATGATCCAGCTATTATGTTCCTTGGTATTTACGAAAATGAGCTGAAAACTTCTGCCACACAAATGTGGACACAAATGTTTATAGCAGCTTTTTTGGATAATTACCAAAACCCAGAAGAAATTAAGATGACTTTTAAGTTTATTAATTGAGAGAAAGCAAGTGTGGGTGGGGGAGGGGTAGAGGGAGACAGAGAGAATCCCAAGCAGGCTCTGCGCTGTCAGCACAGAGCCCAACACAGGGCTCCATCCCATGAACCGCGAGGCCACAACCTGTGCCGAAATCAACAGACACTTACCACCTGAGGCACCCAGGCACCCCAGGTTGACCTTCAGTAGGTGAAACAGTAAACAAACTGGTACATCTAGGCAATGGAATGTTATTCAATAATAAAAAGAAATGAGCTATCATGCTATGAAATGACATGGAGTAACCCTAAACACCTACTGCTAAGTGAAAAATCCAATCTGTAAAGGCCACATCCTCTATGGTTCCAACTATATGACATTCTGAAAAAGGCAAAACTATGGGGACGGTAAAAATACCAGTGATTGTAAGGGATTTGGGGAAAGGGAGGAAATGAACAGTGGAGCACAAGGTGTTTTCAGAAAATATTCTGATAATAGCATAATAGATTTATGTACTTGTCAAAACCCAGTCTATGCATGCACTCCTGCACTCTCTACTGTACAACACAAAGAATGAACCCTAATGTAAACTAGGGACTTTATGTAGTAAAAGTAGATCAACATTGGCTCATCAATATTGGCTCATCAATTTAATGAACATACCATACTAATGCAGATGTTAATAGGGGAAGCTGTTGGCGGGGGGGGGGGGGGGGGGGGGGCAAAGGAGGGCAAGGGCCTATATGGGAATTCTTTGTACTTTCTGCTCAATTTCACTGTGAATCTAAAACTCCTTGAAAAAATAATGTTTTTTCTTAAGTGCAAAGGCTTTCAATAGGCATTTCTTCAAAGAATATATAAATATCCACAAGTAAGGACATGAAAAGATAGATACTCAACTTTAATAGCCATTAGGAAATTACAGATCGAAACCACACTGAGACAGCACTTCACAACCACTAGGATGGTTATAATCAATACGAGGGACAAAAACAACAGAGAGATTGATCCTGTTTCAGATTCTGTGTCTCCCTCTCTCTGTGACCCTCCCCCGTTCACGCTCTGTCTCTCTCTGTCTCAAAAATAAATAAACGTTAAAAAAAAAACAAACAAACAAGAGAGAGATTGGATTCCATCATGCACTGCTGGTAGAAACATGGTATGGTGCAGGTGCTATGGAAAACAGTGTGGCAATTCATCAAACAGTTAAACGGAGTTATCATATGACCTAACAATTCCACTTTTAGGTATATGCAAGAGAGAGAGGAACGCAGGTCAACAAAAATTTGTTCACAACAGCATATTCGTAACAGCCAGAGTAGAAACAACCCAAATAGGGGCGCCTGGGTGGCTCAGTCGGTTAAGCGTCCGACTTCGGCTCAGGTCATGATCTCACGGTCCGTGGGTTCGAGCCCCACATCGGGCTCTGTGCTGACAGCTCAGAGCCTGGAGCCTGTTTCAGATTCTGTGTCTCCTTCTCTCTGTGACCCTCCCCCGTTCATGCTCTGTCTCTGTCTCAAAAATAAATAAACGTTAAAAAAAAAAAAAAAAAAAAGAAACAACCCAAATATCCACCAACTGATGAATGGATAAAAAATGGTGCATCCAAAAAAAAAAAAAAAAAAAATGGTGCATCCACTGTTGGTGGGAATGCAAATTGGTGGAGCCGCTCTGGAAAGCAGTGTGGAGGTTCCTCAGAAAATTAAAAATAGACCTACCCTATGACCCAGCAATAGCACTGCTAGGAATTTACCCAAGGGATACAGGAGTACTGATGCATAGGGGCACTTGTACCCCAATGTTTATAGCAGCACTCTCAACAATAGCCAAATTATGGAAAGAGCCGAAATGTCCATCAACTGATGAATGGATAAAGAAATTGTGGTTTATGTACACAATGGAATACTACGTGGCAATGAGAAAGAATGAAATCTGGCCTTTTGTAGCAACGTGGATGGAACTGGAGAGTGTGATGCTAAGTGAAATAAGCCATTCAGAGAAAGACAGATACCATATGGTTTCACTCTTATGTGGATCCTGAGAAACTTAACAGAAACCCATGGGGGAGGGGAAGGAAAAAAAAAAAAAAAGAGGTTAGAGTGGGAGAGAGCCAAAGCATAAGAGACTGTTAAAAACTGAGAACAAACTGAGGGTTGATGGGGGGTGGGAGGGAGGGCAGGGTGGGTGATGGGTATTGAGGAGGGCACCTTTTGGAATGAGCACTGGGTGTTGTATGGAAACCAATTTGACAGTAAATTTCATATATTAAAAAATTAAAAAATAAAAAAAATAAAAAAATTAAAAAAAAATAAAAGTAGGAAAAAGAAAAAATGGTGCATCCATTCAACAAACCATTATTCCACCATAAAAAGGAATGGCACAACATAGCTGAACCTTGAAAATATGCTAAATGAAAGAAGTCAGATTTAATTTATATGGAATGACCAGAATAGGCAAATATATAGTAGAAAGATGAGTGGTTGTCAGGGGGCTATGGGGAAATGTGAATGAAAAGTGACTGCTAGTGGGTATGGGGCTTCTTTTGGAGATGATGAAAAAGATTCTGGAATTAGGCAGGAGTGATAGTTGTACAACCTTGTGATATACTCAAAACCCCTGAATTTAAAAAAATATATAAAAGGATACCTAGGCAGTTTTACTTCCTTTTTTCCCCTTTATTCATTGCAAAATTAAATAAGGTTGATAATTTTTTTCAGAGTATGTGATGTGTTTTACAATTTACTGATCCATTTACACAAATGATCCATTTGTGGAAATGATCCATTTACACAAATGGGTGTTAAATTTAGTTTCAGGGGAGAAAATAATTTAGCAAAGAATATCTGGAGCATTAATTTACTCACCTCTCACTAGGCTATAACCTCTTGAGAAATGGTATAGTCACACAATGATTACTTAGGGAAATGGTACCCATTACTTTAGGAATAAAGGGGAAGTCCTCAGAGGGGACAGTGCATCATACTGCAACATTTAAGCAAAAGGGGGCAAGAGAAGTATTTGGGTAAACCTGTAACTGGGAGTCGATTTTTCAAAAGCTCAGAAGTATCTTGACAGATAACTAAAACATCTTCCTGGGTCAAAAACTAGGGTTTTCCCCTCAAAAACAAACAAACAAAACAAAACTAAGAGCCTAGGAAAGTCTGGAATAACAAAGGAAGACAGATTGAACTAAAAATCATGTGCCTGTTCCAGTTGCCCTCAGAGCTGCCTCTCCTTGGGTGACTGGACTGGGTGTCAGCCTCTGTTTGGGACATAATTCAACTGTCAAGTACACATTCAGAAATTTTCACAGAGGCCAATAAACAATAAACAAATGGACATACTTTTTTTTTTTTTAAGAATAAAACTGTCACATGGTCAAAAACTAAAACCACACAGAAAGATGTAAAATGGAAAGTAAAATTCCCAGACTCTCCAGCTCTCCTTCCTAGATGTGATCCTGGTTAAGTTTTGTACGTAAATTATTTTTTTTTTTTTTTTTTTTGCGGGGGTGGGGGGCGGGGGGCGGACAGATGCCTTTTATTGGTCTAACCAGCATAACTAATAGGTTTGGGCAGAGCTCCCCTATCTGTCCTGGCTCCCATCTTGCCTCTCCTGGGAGTTCGTGACTCACCCACAGGGGAGAAGAGTATCCTGGGCTAGGGTGGCAGGCAAAGCCAGGATCGGAAAGGGGATCAGGGTGAAGTAGAAAGCATAGGGCCACCAGATCATTCAAATAAGAAGTCCATCAGGGCAGAAGAGAGGATGTTTCCCCACACGGGCCCCTCTGCCCTGGCGAGGAATGGAAGGGGGCAGGAAGCTTCCATTAGAGGTTTCCTACTGTGCCCTTCGTGCCATCAGCATCTCCCGGATGTTGTCCTCAGCTTCCTTCACACTCTACTCCAGGTAGGATTTTTTCTGTTCCAATTCTTTAATTTTTTCTTCTGCTATTTTCTGTTTCTCTAGCAGTTGATTGTGAATTACCTCCCTGGACTGAAGAATAAACATTCTTCCTACACCTTCATACATGTTAGTCTCCTCTATCAAAGTCATAATCTCTGTACCTGTAAGATGTGCATGCTTTTTCGTTCTGTTTAGCTGTTCAATCTGTAGGTCTGCAAGCTTCACCTGCTGAGTGTCAATAACTTTGGCTTGACTCTGCGAACGCCTTCTTCAATTCCAGATCCACAGGAGCCACCATCTTGGTCCACTCCGTAAAGTATCTTAATTCTTAAATGTTGTCAATGTGGCAGGAATATTATACAGAATACGTTTCCTATAAAGGTTAAGCCTTCCAGAGCCTGCCTGGCTTTATCAAAAACTGAGGTTAAATTCAGGCCCCAAATACAGAAATGTAAAATTTTCCTGCAATCTAAAATAGAATTTAGACCTCAATAGATTTTTTTTAACAAAAAAATCACACATTTTAGCTTTCAAGTCAGATTTCACTTTCTATCCATGGCAAAACAAACTCTTAAGAGATTTATAAAAATACCAAAAATTGGTGGTCACTTGGAAACAATTTATTATTAATTAGGTTAATCCATTTAAAAAATACATCAAACACACCCACAGTTAAAATGAAACAGTGGCATAGGTACCCATGTGATGCCTTGACAAGAAAAATCAACAATTCCTGGTAAAATTCCCAATACAGACAAGAGACTTAAATATAAATGCCCTGTGAATTCCAGTTTTGCCTGTAAACACATCTCAGGTGATCCTCAGATGATAAGGTTAAGAAAGACATGAGTGCAACTGGCAGGGGTGGTAGGGAGGTTGAAATAACCTGGAAATTGCAAGGGGGTGGGAAATCATCCAGTTAACAGCAGCACTGAAAATATGTAATCTCACAACAAAATAAGTACCAATTTGGAAAATTAGTGTCTGTGGGCATTTTCTTCCCCAAGTCAGGAGCAGAGCGAATGTGGAAAATTAATTTTCAGCAACATTCCTAGGATTAGGGCAACCACACATCTGGAGCTACTGAACTCTCCAAAGCCTCAGTATCAGTAAGTTCTTCACATGGTAATTATCCTAATATTTTAAATTAAAAAACTGATACACCCTTGCAACAGCTAACAAATTCAAATTCTTAGGAACCAACCTCCGGTTTCTCCATATTTTATCCATGAAGAGCTATATAACTGACCCCTTTCAAAAGATGCAGACAATTTGCCCATCATGCAAATGAAGTTCACCCAGACTTGACACAAAGGTGTCTACTCAGGGCTCCTGTCTCAGGGCAGGAAACTGAAGGTCATTAGAAAGGCGGCCGATGCTGTTCTTCTGCTGAGCTGTCATTCAGTCTGGAGTGCCGCTTTTCAACTGGAATGGGCCGGTCGGTACCCTAACATTTAAGACTGAATAGTGTGAGCTGGTAAACACCACCCCTGCCAGCAAAGGAAACATGCCTTCAGACCCGATCAAGGGTTGGCCAGGCTGTTCTCTTATCTCCAATGTTCTCAAGGAAAAGATTCCTCTGAGGTAAGCCAAGTTCAGTGGCTCATTTTAACCTAAAGCGACTATCTGCTGCTCTGGGAGTTTCTAGTCATCTAACGGGATTCTCTTAACTCTGCTCTCATCCCAACAGTGCTCAGAGCCCCTGCTTGGGAAGCTCCTAGGGAAGCAGATGAAACTAATTAGGACACAGCCCATCAAAGGCAACACAAAGTACTTTACCAGCTGTGTATGGGGGCCTTCCCACAACTGTGGCAAAGGCCACAGAAGAAATATTTTGACCACAGAGGGTTCCACAGTCATTGTCCTCTTTGGCTCTGTCCTCCTCTCTTTAGCTCTCTGCCCTGACAACCTCAGCCTGTCTTCACCATGTTTCATCTCCCAGAGGCACAAGTACTTCTTTTTAGCTTATTTTTGTGATTTATCCAACTAACCATGAAATCAGGCCTGCTGGGATAGAGGGTACAACCAAATGAACAATCCTCTGAGTGTCTGGGAAATGGCTGCTGGGCCTTTCAGCTTCATGAGGTGGTTGGGCCAGCTGTGCTCCTCTTATGCTGGGTCCTCTTCATCCATTGTCACGTCATCCGTATTTTTCTTCTGTTCGGCCTCTGGCCCCGCAGGCAGAATGCTTGTGACGGTGTGGAGGAGGGCTTCGATCTGCTCCTCCGTGAGCCGTTCTTCACTCTCTTCTACTATCTGCAGAAGAAAAGAAAACCTCCAGGGGTTATTTATGGAGGAGCTGAACAGGCGGGGTCCACTCCTGCCCTCCTCCACCCATGCTGTTCCCAGTCTGCTGGCCTCTGGCACACACAGCTCTAGGCCTGGCTCCTGAGCCCCCCTCAGGTCTCCAGGTCCTCTCCACCCTGGCTCCAACAGAGGGGAGAAGCCAGATCCAATTCCCATGTGATGGCTCAAAATGGGTCAATGTAAAAAGCAAGTTGCAGGTTAGCATTTTTCTTCAAAGAAACAGAAAACCCTAACAGTTCTCTACCCATCCACATGCACACATGAATATGTTGTATGTGCAAAGAAAACACACCCCTGGGGAGTGAAATGGCACTTTATATACTTTTGTATTTCACAATAAGCACAGCTGTGACTTATGAATTGTATCAACAACTCATTTGATGATTGCCCACTGTGTGCCAAATGGTTTATCTACTTTTTCTCATCCCCACTCCCACCACCACTAACAGCTCTTCAGGGAGCTCATGTGCCTGGCGCTGCACATAGCACTTCATATCTGTTATTTCTTTCAGCCTTCACAACAATATGGCAAAGGGCAGAATGAGAGCCCCATGCTGGACCTCCCCAACACGAACACCTACAATCAATCAAGCACACACCACGTGGTCCTGGTCATCTCCTGGAATGTGGAACAACAGTCTGATGAGTGACGGCTGGGAAACAATCCCCCGCCGCTCCACTAAAGGTCCACTTAAAGCCCAGTTTGACGTGTCCCGGAAATCTACACACAGATGGTCCACAATTCTGAGCCAGTTTTATTAGCCTCCCCTCTAGTTCTCAATATATTAATGAATGATATTAATGAATACAAACATAGTCAACAGTGTTTTTAACAGCAATACATAGGCAGTCTTAACCATGTTCACATAGTGGCACTAGCTGTCAATCACAAACAGCTAAAGGTGTCCAGGGTTCTGTTCTGTGGCATTTCCCCACAGCAATCTCTGAAATTTGGCAACTAAGACCAAGAGGAATTCAAGAAAGAAATCCTAGCAGATTTAAGTAAAGCAAGATGACCGGCAGGGCTTACAATCCTGAAAAGGATTTCGGTCTGACTGCCGGACTTTATTGACAACAGTACAGAAGCTAATAAAGCCAGGTGATGTGTCCAAGATCATACTACAAACTCGTGGAAAAACATCGTTGTTTCTATAATGCTTCTATAACTAGAGAATAGTCCTGGGTGTTCTAGGGTGGAGAAGATCCTGAGTGAACCAATGGGGCTACTTCCCATCATGCTGTCAAATAAAATGACCATTTCCTAAAGATTAAAAGGCTCTGTAAAATGTAACCTCTACTGAACAAGAAACAATCCCCAGAATCCTATTTTTTAAACCAGACATGCAAAATTAGGACATGAAAGGAAATAATCTAACATAGACTGTCTCCAAAATATGAAGGAGGAAGAAATGGGATATATCGGATTTGATTATTCAATTCTAAGAAAAGATGATCTCCAGCTGAGAGAAGAATGTCTGCAAATTTATAAATTAGTGTAGGTGGTTAATTATGAACTGCTACCTGCCTCAGGGGAATGGGAAAGAGGATTTAGACTAGTCTCAGAACAGGGACAGCCTCCCACCAGTATTTGTACAGGGCCTTTCCCAGAATCACTGCCACCAGAGCTTCTCAAACATGTGGTCCATAAAGTCAGGACAATTTACAGATGAGTAAGTAGAGGCTTAGCATTATAAACAAAACCTGATCTGGGTCTCACAGTAAATAGTGCAAGGTCTTTTGACTTTGAATTCCACCTCTTTCTGGAACACCATGCCCTCCAGTAGGAGGTTTCTATCATTTCCTCTCTCAGAGATGCAAACTAGAATCCACTGGTTTGAGTTTAGTTTTAGTTATATGACCTCTGAGAGGCCTTCATCTTTAGAAAACCAAAGAGAGAAGACTTGAACAAGGCACCTTCTTACGTCCCTGTCTCTGGATTTGGCAGATACAACAATGATCGGGTGTCTACTAGGCGTGTTCATGACAACAGGGCTAATGAGCTTTCAAATTTTGCCAAGTTTGCCAAGAGTAGAAGCTTTCATCAGCACACAAACCCTCAGGGTCAGGAACTTTCCTTTTCAAACCAAGATTCCTAGTCACAGGAAGAAAACCTAAACTTCATTAAGCAAAATGAAATACATATACACAAAAAAGAAACTTGCAGACACCAAAAATTTACTAAGCCTTCTTGGATCACTAAGGTAAAATGATATTAACTGTATTACTCCTCACCTTTTCTTCCCAACACAGAAGAAACTGAGCCCAAATAAAGAAATACAAAGAACGATCTCAATATTCTCCAACACTCAAGGTTTCAAATTGTTCGGAATATAAAGGCAAAAGAAATGTCAAAAACCAAAGTATTTGCAGATGAGTCAGCAATCAATTTTTATCACAGACAAAGACCATATCAATTCCCTAGGGGCTGTCAAACTGGGCTGCTACACTCCAAAAATGGTTGTTTCTCATTCTAAGCTGCCAAGTCTAACTTCCTACTTTCCCCAAAACAACTAAAATCTAGTAACTACAGATACTTCTAGCTCTTTGACCCAGAAAAGTTCACTTAACCTCTGTAAATTTCAATTATTCTCTAATGTGAAATGAAAGTAACACCAACAGTAAGGACTAAAAGAGAACATATATTACAGTGTTTCATAAGCCATAAAATTTTATATATTCCAAAACATTTTATAATCCCTACCTTTTAACAGACTTATATGATAGTGTCGTTCAGGATAGTGGCCTATGAGGTCACGGGGTTCGCTGTCCTGTCTTCAGTCTAGAGAGCTCACAAACTGCCCTGAATAAATGTACACACCAGGGCATGGCAGAAATCACAGAAGCTGGTGGCTTCCTCATTTCCTCACAGACAGCAGGTCTGTGGATCTGAGGATCACAACAAACCATGGCTGAGGTATAACTGAAAGAAGCCTCAGCCTCCAAAACTGAATACTAACAAATGGTGGATGCTGACATTACTTCTGGATGCAGGGAGAATAAATGGCTGTAAAGTTAATGCGGAGAAATTCTCAAGTCCTTTGCACTTTCCACTCGGTGTGAAGACCTCATTTCTTATCCTCCTCTTGTGAGAAGAGATACTGCTACAAGCCGTGGTAAATGTTTTTGTACCCTTTGTGGCCAAATTCCAGGCTGGGGAAAATCTGGCTACAAAATGGTCCAACCGCTGGGAAATATACATAGTTTTTATCAAGACCTACTACCTATCTGTGAAAAGAAGAGAATAAACATTTGAGTGGATGCCACACACATCTTTCTTCTCACCCTGTAAAAGCATATGGCTTGGAGGAAAAAGTAAGCCTTCTGAATCAGACCCAATTAGCCGCTCGTTAGCCAAGACTACGGTGAGGGTGTTAAAGGTGGCCTACACAAAGCCCCGGCATATAGCAGGCACTCTCAATAACAGCTAATCGTCCCAAGTAATGATAGAGCTTTCTACTGGCTCTGAGATGAGGTCACGCTAACCCTCCTCATCTTCTCTCTCCATCTGTCATTAAGCCATGAATAACATATGTTGCTGATTAAAGTTGGAGGAGACACGACATGTGATCTTTAACCCAGAGGGACACGGATTAGTTTCTTGCTGATTTGTTCTTTTCTAAGCTGAATCTCCAACATAGTCGAAAGCACCAGAATAAGGGTACAAAAAAAAAAAAAAAAAAAAAAAAAAGATCTCTTTTTAGCCTAAAGGCCAGTTCCCCCAGAAAGTCACCCTTTATGGAAGGAATTTTTCTAATTTAATTTTGGGTGCATTTTCAAGGACAGAAACAACACTGGGAAGTCAATAAAAGTTTTAGTCCAAAATTAAATAACCCATGACCCTTTAAAAATAAGGTTCTTTTAAAGCAATCTAAACATCATAGGTATTTCTGGCTACTTTCTTCCACACTTTTCTGAAGCAAATCTGACAAAGGTAAGTACTTCTAAAACTGACTCTGCAAACTCCTTTGTTCCTATTTGTTAATTCTCCAATCAGTTTTTTTTGTTTTGTTTTTTTTACTGGCAGTTAAATGGCCTAATAGCTGTAGCTTAACGATCCTCTCTGCCCTCTACAGGAGAGGGAAACTGCCCCCGCACACCAATTAATACAGCAACCACGCGGTTTGTCTCACTGGGCCTCATTTTCATTCTCCTTATACCACGTGTGGCTTCTACTCTGGCTGCCTTGCATAATTCTAGAGCTTGATACTGTGATTGCTGTGCAGACAGTGCAAGTGATGAAGCTCCAATGAATGATCTTATGCAGGGAAACAAGATGATCAAGTGTGGTTTTAACAGTGATGCAGAGGGGCGCCTGGGTGGCTCAGTCGGTTAAGCGGCCGACTTCAGCTCAGGTCATGATCTCGCGGTCCGTGAGTTCAAGCCCTGGGTCGGGCTCTGTGCTGACAGCTCAGAGCCTGGAGCCTGTTTCAGATTCTGTGTCTCCCTCTCTCTGACCCTCCCCTGTTCATGCTCTGTCTCTCCCTGTCTCAAAAAATAAAATAAAAAAAAAAAAGTTAAAAAAAAAAAAACAACAGTGATGTAGAAGGTGGGTTGGAGGGGGCACGCTGAGGCAGGGAAGATGAGAGAACAACTCCAAGAGCCGCACTGAGAAATGACAGAAATTAATACAGTGCCGGAGGGAGAGAAGAGAGAACAAGACAGGAGCAATGGAACCTGGGGACAAAGTGCATATGGAATCAAAGGGAGAGAATGTCTTCTAGGCTTCTGGCTTGGGAGACTGGGCCAGGAGGCTGAGAGAGAAAGAGCGCATGTGGGGAAGGTACACATGTGCTCCGTGAACCAAGAACAGAAACAGGAAGAGTGGGATCGAAGGGTGGGAGTCGGGGAAGAGAAATCCTGCCAGAGTCATGGTGAGTCTATTGTTTTTATGCAACATCTGGTTGGCAATAACTCCTACAGGAAAGCAGTGGTCAGAATGGGGTAGGACATCAAGGGAGACAAAGAGCTGCCAAGTCACAGGCCCAAACCCGAAGGAAAGAATTAAATTTCGTCCAGTCTTCTACTTTCACCAAGTCCATACTAAGTAGGATCCAACTCGTGAGGTCTCCTTTCACTTATAAAATAGGGTATTTGGGCAGTCTTTTCAAGAAATGGCAGTTCCAGTCTTGTCCGTTCTCAGCCTTTATCACCCTTCCTCCCTCTCAGACCCAGAAATCAATCCTCTCACGTTCAGGCCTCCTTCACTCACCAGCTGGATCTCAACAGCAGTCATAGGCCTGTGGTTCAGCAGCTGAAGCTTTTCAGCTCTGTCAAAAGAAAAGTACAAAGCATTTAAAACTTATTCCCCTCAAAATCTTGAGTCTTGACCAAGCTGTTTAGAGAACACTGTGTCAGATAACAAATGGGAGAACCACCTGGAACTTGGCCCTCCGTTTCTTCAACTGTAAAATGAGAGAATGGGAATAGGAGAGCCTATGTCTGGAAACTTTTGGGAGGATACAAATGTGTATTAGAATCCTAAAGATCACAGGGGTGTGGACTGAAAGAAATGTAACAAATAGCAGAGGTGCAGTTTTAATAAATTTTATCTGGAAAATGTGAAGAAAATAATGTTTTCTTAATCCAGATAACAGAAAGTAAAGAAAGATTAATAAAATAACCTTGGTTGGTCGGTATCACTTAAAAATGCCTGAGAATTCATTTTTGAGATTAATATTAAATGTCAGATTTGACTTGTTATCTTAGAAACAAAAAACAGGGCTAGGAGGGAACAGGGTTTAATGCACAGTAGTATAAGGTACAGTCCTCTGACCACAAGGAGTTTACAATTCAGTTGGGGAAAGAAGACAAATACAAGCCAATTAACAAAAACCGTAAGTAACAGTTGATGGTAATAATTATCTCCTGTTACAAGGCAACAGCTGGCTCATTGGTAAAGAGGTGGTTGAAATGTGTGGAGTCTCAAAGGTGATAGGACTTAAAAGAAAAAAGAACAGCTTCAATTACCACCCCTCTGTAGGTGACAATTTCTAAATTTCCCTCTCAATCTGACCCAGGAGCTCCAGATTCATCTTTCAATTCAACTCTGTAAATATTTATTGAGCTTAAAGACATTGTGAAATAAACAGATGAATAAGCCACATGCCCACAGCCACATTTGGAGAAGCAGCACATTACCCAACCTCCCTAAGCCTCGGTCTCACCATCTGTAAAACAGGAATGACAACAGAACTTAATATCTCGCCAGGGGGTTAGGAGGGATGAACATCTTTCCGTTTATAGTGCCAGCAGCTACCATTTATTGCTTACTTCCCATATGGCAAGCACATTGAACCCTCAGACTTAATAGAGGCTGAGATGGTAAATAACTTGCCCAAGGTTAGACAGCTAGTGAATGGCAGAGCTGGGACTCTGCCATCAAAGCTCGTGTTCTTAACCATCTGCTTCTAGTATTCAGTATTCAAAATGATGACTGTCACACAGCAATTTCCCCACAAATGGCAGTCATCATTAAGGCACTTGTAGTTAAGTTCTACTCCTCATAATCCCTCAACATTTATTCTAGACTCGAAGATGACTTCACATGGGAGAAAACCCTCATCCTGGGCCCTGAAAGGTTTTCTAGGCAAATGATGAGAAGAAATGGCCAGGCAGGGCAGGAACGGCATAAGTAAATGGCCAGAAGAACAAAAATTATGGAATTTTAGGAAATGGTGGCTTGAGAGGCTGTGGGACACGAGGCTGAGTCATCCAGGACAAGACGACATGGGGATTCAACTACCAACAGGCTGAATATGACTCTGGACACTGGGAAGAATCAAGGAAAGAAGTGATACGCTCCAGGTGAGAATAAGAGGCCATAAACTTGGGTAGCGGCAGCAAGGCTGGCAATGAGAGGCTGGGCTTGTGAGATGCTCTGGTCACCCCGAGGTATAGTCAACAGGATCCGACAACTACCTTAGCTGGGTGAGAGCAGGGTGAAGGAAAGAGAAGAGTCAGGGTTCATTGTCACGTTCTTAGCCTGTTTGGCAAAAGTATATTACTTGAAATCTGAATTGAGTTTGTGTGGTTTTGGAAGAACAAAGAGGTCTCGGTCCAGCTGTTTGTCTAGTTTTAGTTCTTAGTGTGATCTAGAACTAAAGAAAAAGACCAGAGCTGGACATATTAGCAAGGAGTTAGGCAAAACCATGGGAGTGGGTATCACAGGCAGAGATCAACTAACTACAGAGTAAGTGAAGACCCAGGACAGGGCACCATAAAGCCTCTGTTCAACGGTCAGGGGAAGAAGGTGGGGAAGGAGGTGGAGGAGGGGAGGAGGGGAGGAGGGGAGGGAGGAGCAGAGACAAAGAAAACCTAGGAGAGTGGTGTTAGGGAAAAGTTCCAGGAAGAGGGTATTAGCAACAATGTCACATACTGAAGACGGGAAAGTAGGTTGACTGTATACAAGCCACTGGATTTGCCAAAAAAAGAGGGCACTGGTGGCCTGTGCAAGGAGTTTGGTGGAATGACGATCATGATGACAACTGGATTATGGGGGCTGAGGAGTAACTGTGGAGAAGATAAACTTTTTTTTAATGTGGTGTCATCACTTTATTAAAATCTTCAAAAACGGTCTTTATCTTACGTTTTTAATATAAAAAAATCCACAAGGAAAGCACACCACACTGAGAATTTCCATAATAATAATGGATAGTCAAACATCACATGTACAGAACACAAAATTTAGATGAACTGAAATTGTAAGCTAAAATAAAACCCAATCTCAGAAAACAAAACACAAAATATTAACAATTCAAACATTCTTTTTTTTTAATGTTTATTTTTGAGAAACAGAGAGACAGCATGAGTGGGGGAGGGGCAGAGAGGGAGGGGGGACATAGAACATGAAGCAGGCTCCAGGCTCTGAGCTGTCAGCACAGAGCCCGACGCGGGGCTCGACCTCACAGACCACAAGATCACGACCTGAGTCGAAGTCGGATGCTCTACAGACTGAGCCACCCAGGCGCCCCACAATTCAAACATTCTTAATCCTAATGAGATTTCACCAGAATCAAGTCACTTGGAAGTGAGGCATTTACGATAATGACCCCGTTAATGCAGCTTAGAAATTTTTGGGAGCCATGAGTGGCAGCATCAGGCAATCTAACAACAAATGGGAACCAAATTTTGATCTGAAAACTCCCCTATATTTGACTTGAAAGCTATTAGGCTTTTGAAAGGCATCCTCTCCACTGCCCCTCAGATTTTAAACGAACTGTTGTTTTCAGTACAGTTCGTATTGATATTCTTTGTTCAAACGAACCTCAGCTCTTCTGGCACCAAAGCAAATTCAGATCTGGTCTGTGTCTGATGAAACAACATATGACGAGGGTCCAAGAGGCAGATGCAAAAGTAAAAGCAATGGAGTCTGTGCTTGGGGCACAGAGGGTTTTTCAGAGGATCCTTGTGAAAGACCAGTTAAAAGATGGCAAGTGACATGTGCAAGAGAGAAGGAAGTTAGCCCGACTGGCTTTCTGTTCTACAACACTGATTCAATGGAGATGGGCAGGAGGGAATGAAAGACTAGGTTTGAGGGTGGGATGTGGAGCAAAGGATGCAAAGGCAAAGTCAGACAACTAACACGTTTCATTTATAACATGTAGTATAAATCAAAGACTTAAAGGAGACGAAAGACCAATCAGAGTAATTTGGCAACTTTAATTCTCAGGAAGATGAAAGTTCCCTGCAAACCTAATTTGGTAGATCATTACTAAAAGCAAAGACCAGCATGATACCGTACAACTCCAGAGGAATGTAAGGAAGATCCTTAGGGCTGCTTTACCCATGTTTTTTTATGAATGGCTACCTCCTCTACATCAAAATGCTTCACGGAGGTACCGCTACCATTAAGTGCTCTCTGACTGAATCTGAAAAGTGCCCAAAAGTTTGAGCACCAGAAAGACACCCAACATGTGTCTAAAGTGAAACATGAGGTTCATATGATCTGTGCTGTCTTTCCTGGCATAGCAGTGGACTGGTTCCTCACCAGATGCTGGAGCCACCATTTATGCCACCATGAAGAAGTCTGAGCAGCACTGGGAAGGCATCCTGGGGGTGGAGGAGGAATGTTGCCAGAGCAGCCCCAGCTCTGAATCTGGTACCTGCAAAATATGCTCCTTCCACCGGCACTGTTGAATCAGGCAGACAGATGGGAGCAAGCGGATAATAAGCCACAGGGGCTGTGGAACCTAAAGGGCCAAAAGCCACAGTGTGGTCAGGAAAAGCAGCTGATGTAGTGGGGACTGCAGCAGCTCCTGGATGCACAAAGCTCAAACAACACAGCTCCGAGTAGTCAGATGAAGCATCACTACAGGTGCAGCCTGAGGAGAACGCAAGGTCTGAGGCCACGCTCGATTCCCACGAGGCTGCACAGATTAGCTGGCTGTTAGAGACTGACCTCTGCTGTTCACAACAGCCACGGGTCTGGTTCTGCCCCACATCACAGACCAAAATAACCTCTTGACAGGTGGAAGTAAAAAAGCAGTTACAGCCTGAGAAGGGTAGGTTCCGGGGGGCCCCAGAACATGTTTGCCAGCTAAGGAGATAAGCATAAGGAGAGACCAAAACTATAGGAGTGAAAGGGAAAAACAAAGTTGAAAGTCTCAGCAAAGGGGCTCACGTTCCACTGACACCGCAGCAATGTGGAAAAGAAAAAGCAAATTTGAGGGGGTCTGAAGGGAAAGGAGTTAATTTTGGATACTTTTCTCAGTGAAGCAGAAGTGGAGTTAAACCAACCAAGCGAGTTCTCTGCTCCTACATCCAAAGAGCTGAACACTGCAGGAGCAAAACCACAGAACCACACTCACTACAGGTTCCAGTGTGAAGGGATGGGGGTTACAAACATCCCCCTCACATCATCACCAAGCCAGTTTTTATTGTCTCTACTTTCTCCCCTTCACTTTTCAACTCATGGCACTTTAGCTCCTGTCCCAACTGATCACCAAAACTGTTCTTGCTAAAGGGCCTGATGACCTCCATATTGACAACTCTAGGGGATGCTTCTCCGACCTTGTCTCTGCCATATCTAACATGGTTGATCACTCCCTCCTTAAAATTATCTACCTCTGCAGCTTCCACGACACCATTCTTTTCTGATTCTCATGTCTGACTATTCCTTCTTCATCTGTTTCTAGGTTTTTTCTTCTGTAACATTTCCATGGTGCCATTTTTCACCTGACCGCTTACTGAGTTCCTCATCCAAACCTCATAATCGTGTCCCCTACTATAGACTTTAGCCAATAAGTCCGTGTTTTCACGTTATGTGATCTGAGCTCCAGATCTCTGTAACCAAATGCCACCTAGACATCTCCACCTAAACCCCTCAGACACATTTCAAGCTCAGCACATCCCAAAGTGGTCTGTCCTTCCCAACAAACCAGCTCCATTCTCTGTACTTTTCACTTTGGTAAAGAAGCAAACACCCAGTCCAGAAACCTGAGGGTCATCCCTACTATGCCTTATATTGCATTCATCTTTGTATCCCCCAAAACAGAGACAAAGCTGCCATGAGATCGATGTAGGTAGAGGATAATTAAAGAAAGAGCTAAGGCAGGTCTGACTTTCAGAAGAAGTGAAAACTGTTGATCACTGGGAAGACCTGGGGCAGGATTTCATGCTTTGAAAGCAGACAAGCTAACTCCAGAAACTAGGGAAACCTGACAACCCATCCATCTACTCTCAGCTTTGCTGGCCAGAAGTACATTTCCCAAATACATTGCCAAACACCAAGAGTAATCTGTGTACAGAAGAGTTCCTTTTAGGGACTCAAAGTTATTTACAAACCTACCTAAGCTGAGTCTCAATGGCAAGTTCTTCTTCTATTCCTGGCAGACATAGCTGTACATCTTAGGGAGAGAATCTCAGGATGAGACCTGGGGCTGCAAGCCAGGCGCTTCGGGGAGCCTCGGTCAGTTAAGCGTCCGACTTTGGCTCAGGTCATGATCTCATGGTCCATGACTTCGAGTCCCACGTCGGGCTCTGTGCTGACAGCTCAGAGCCTAGAACCTGCTTCAGATTCTGTGTCTTCTTCTCTCTGCCCCTCCCCCACTCTCTCTCTTTCAAAAATAAACATTGATGAAAAATTTTTTAATAAAAAAATTTAAAAAAGAACTAAATGCCTCAAGCAAAAATTAAATTATTAAGGAACCAAATGCTTTGGGTGGGGTAACCATGCCATAGAAAACAACATAGGACTTGGGACACCTCGGTGGTTCAGTCGGTTAAGCGTCCAACTTTGGCTCAAGGCATGATCTCGCAGTTCAAGGGTTTGAGCCCTGCATCAGGCTCTGTGCTGACAGCTCAGTGCCCGGAGACTGCTTCGGATTCTGTGTCTCCCTGTCTCTCTTGCCCTCCCCACTCGCACTCTGTTTCTCTCTCTCAAAAATAAACACTAAAAAATAAAAAAAAGAAAAAAAGAAAATAACATAGGACTTGGTTTTAAAGTGACTTCAAGTTGAGTCTCACTACTACCATTTTGCTGAATAAAGCTATGAAGTAAAATAAAACATAGTTCCTTCTATGTCCTCAAGGACTCTAGTAGTGGAGGTATGTAAATTAATAAAGCTCAGTTTTGGACCATGAGAACTTGACAATTCAAGGCTATTCTCTTGAATCTCCTCTCCCTGAGAGAATAGTAGAGAAAAACTCTACTAGAGAATATGCAGATGTAAGGATTAAAAAGCACTTAAGCAGTTTCTGTTACAAATGTGATTCTTGTCTTAAACCACCCTGGCTAGCATAAGATAGTCCAGGTCTCCACGGCATATGGCAAGCAACCCTCTGAGCCCTAAGTACTGAGGCCAATGAAAGCCAAAGGGCTGCAATGGTTGGTTACTGTCTCCAGGAGTCAAGCCCCAGCTACAGAGAAAGAAGCCTGCCAGCCCCCTCTACTGGTTGTTTGTAGAACAACACTGCCTGCAGCTTTTGCTTCTTGCAGTCATTGATAACCTATGCAAAAACCCTGGCACATGATTTGTCCCAATAATAAACCATTTAATGAAAGGCAGGCACCAAAAGGTCACAAAGGAATTTATAAATCCAATTTAGGATCACAAATGGAAAAAAGACACTTCTCTGAATATTACAATCTGTTTTAAATTTACATAGATTATGTCCAATCATGAATCAGCTTGCAAGACAATTCCCATTTGTGCGTTTCTTTCTTTTCTTTTTTTTAAAGATTAAACTCTATGCCCAACTCTTGCATTCATGACCCCGAGATCAAAAGGCACATGCTCTACTGAGCCAGCCAGGCACCTCATTTATGGGTATGTCAAATGGTAGCCAGGTACATTTTTGTAGCAGAAAAGATGTAGGGATGGGGAAACAACACACCAGACTGATAAACAGCTAAGAAGAGATCTTAAAAATCAATAATCAGGACTTGTGTTATAGACAAGATAGAGTGAGACCACTAAAGCCAATCTTTCTGCTGATCATAACAAAAAATGAAAAAGAAAAAAAAAAAAAACAAAACAACAGGACAGACTACAAAAGGAATAACCTGAGGACTCGGAAAAGTATACAGAAGTAGGTGGACCAGGCAGAGAAACAAAACTTGAAGGGCTAGCTGGTGTGGCGGGTGGATGTAAGTTTCTTCCGCTTTGTTTTCTCTTTTCTTTCACAGCCTTGATCCTCAGAACTATGGCAGTAGCTCCACAAGCAGCTGAAACTCCAAGAGAAATTCCATCTTTCCAGCCATAAGACTGGAAAAAGGGGCCCCTGCAACCTAGTAATCTGAAATTCACAACACAAGGGCAACTCCTCAGGGAGGCCTGGCAGCGAAGGTAGCCAGGAGGAGAGTCCCAATGGTCCAGAGTGCCAACTAATATCTCCCCCTCCTTCCTCTTTATTTCTCCCTGTTTTGCCCCAAAAGTAACACCAGTAACAACTGTATGTGGGCAGCTAAAACTTTGAGAGAAATCCAGTACTGTGGCCAGAGAACCAAAAGAGGGGGCTCAAGTAGGTCAGAGAGTATGGCGGCAATGCCAGAGAAGTGACCTAGAGAAGGGGATTCTCCTAAGTTTGAACATTCATCAGCACAAACCCTAGGTTCAGCCTCAGCTCTTCACTGAGGAGTGAACAAGTTAAACCACCACTCGTCTCATTTGCAAAAAAGATCTAAAGCAGCAGATCAAAGGTTTTAAAAACTAAACTGACACTGAAATCCTCACCCATGGAAGGCAAGAGACTTGAGGTGTGAACCTAACTGGGTTGATGGACTGCTAAAAGAAACAACAACAAAAAAACAACATTACCCAGAGGCTTTTAACAGGACCCAGAGTCTAAACAATATGATATTCAAAAAGTCCAGGATATAATAGAAAATTACCTCAATGAGAAGAAAATACAACTTATTCTCAAGGGAAAAGATAATCAACAGATACCAAACCTATAATAACCCATACACTGGAATTATCAAAGACTTTAAAGTAACTATTATAATAATATTCTTAAAATGAATGGAATATTAGAAGTCCTCAGGAGACAAAAATTATAAATAATAAACAAACAGTAATTTTAGAACTAAAAAACATAATGCATGAAATAAAAAATTTGCTGGCTGGGCTTAGTAACAAAATGGAGATGACACAAGAGTCTGTGAACTTAGATCAGTATGAAGTATCTTGTTTGAACAACAAAGAGGGAGAGGGAAAGGAAAAAAAGTAACTGAACAGAGAGGATTCAGGGAAAATGACAGAGCGGGAAGAACCAGGAATCTGCCTCTCCACCAGCTAGACAAAAACGGTCTATAGACAACTAGATCTAAATGTAAAATGCAAAACTATAAACAGTCCTAGAAGATAACGCAGCAAAAAACCTAGATAATCTTGAATTTGGTGATGACTTTTCAGCTAAAACACCAAAGGCACGATCCATGAAAGAAATAATTAATAAACTGGACTTCATTAAAATTAAATAAAAACATTCGCTCTGTGAAACACAACATCAGAAAAATGAGAAAACAAACCACAGACTAGGAGAAAATATTTACAAAAGACAGGATAAAGTACTGATGTCCAAAACATACAACAAATTCTTAAAACTTAGTAAGAAAACCCAATTGAAAAATGGCGAAGACCTGAACAAATACCTCATCAAAAAGATTCAGAGATGGCAAAGAGGCATGCAAAAAGATGCTCCACATTATGTCATTAAGGAAATGCAAGTTAAAATGAGACATTACACATCTAATTAGAATGGCCAAAATCCAGAACACTAACATCACCAGAACACTAACATAACACTGACAATCAAATGCTGGTGAGGACTGGAGCCAAGAGAAACTCTTTCATTGATGGTGAGGATGAAGATACAGCCATTTTGGAAGACAGTCTTGGTTAGCCGTATTCTTACCATCAATCCACTGCACTCCTTGGTATTTACCCAAAGGAGCTGAAAACTTGCATCAGCAAAAAACTCTGCACACAAATGTTTATACCAGGATTTTTGGATAACTGCCCAAACTTGGAAGCAACCAAGATGTCTTTTAGTGGGTAATGGATACACAAACTGTGGTACATTCAGACAATGGAATATTATTCACTGTTATAGAGAAATGAGCTTTGAAACCATAAAAAGACATGGAGGAAGTTTAAAATGCATGTTACTAAGTGAAAGAAGACAATCTGAAAAAAACTATATACTGTATGATTCCAACTACATGACATTCTGAAAGCAAAACTACATTTCTGACAGTAAAAAGAACAGTGGTTACCAGGGGTTATGTGTGGGGAGGGAGGGATTAATAGGTGGAGCACAGGGGATCTCTAGGTCAGTGAAAACACTCTATATGACACTGCAACAGTGGATACAAGTCATTATACATTTGACCAAACACACAGAATGTGTAACTCTTAGAGTGAACCCCAATGTAAACTATGGACTTTAGGTGATATTGATGTGTCAATGGAGGTTCATCGATTGTAACATATTTACCAATCTGATGGGGGATGTTGATAATGGGAGGGAGGCTATGCACCTGTTGAGGAAGGGGTATATGGGAAATCTCTGTATCTTCCCCTTAATTTTGCTGTTAACCTAAAAGTGATGTAAAAATATAAAGCCTCAATTAAAAAAAAAAAGAAAAAAAGAAAAAGAACGGAGATGATTCTAAGAAGGTACCAGGAATCTGTCTCCCCATCTAGACAACACCTGTACTGGTAGGATCTGTCTGATGTAACTATTTTGGAATTCTGGAGCCCGTTAAAAGCTTACAACTTCCAGGCTAAGGCTTGGAAAGTAAACTTAATTTTGGTCGATTTCAGACCTTGGCACAGTGCCAGCTACCCATCCTCCAATTCTACTGGATTGGCTGCATCAGCGTTCCTGCAGCAGCTTGCATACAGCTTCCTGAAGCCAGAGAGGGCTGATTTCTCATCAGAAACTTTGAAGGCCAGAAGGCAGTGGGCCAAAATATTCAAAGTGCTAAAACAAAAAGAACTCTCAAGTAAGAATCCTATATCCAGAAAAACTATCCTTCAAAACTGAAGAAACAATTAAGACATTTCCTGTGAAACAAATGCTAAGTAAACCAGACTTACCCTGGAAGAATCACTCAACAATGTTGTGCAGTATGAAGTGAAAGGCTACACAGTAAATCAAAGCTGCATGAACAATGAAAGAACCTCATAAAGGTAAACACATGGACAATTATAAAGGCTAGTATTATGGTAACAGCAGTTTGTAACTCCACTTTTTGCTTTCTACAAAATTCAAGATGATTTAAAATACTTATGAGTTTATGTTTGGGGCATATAATGTACAAAGATGTGATTCTGTTTTATCAGCAACTGAAAAGGATGGGGAAGGAGCAGAATTTTTGTATGTTATTGAAGTTAAACTAGTATAAACTCAAATTAAAGTGTTATAATTTTAGGATGTTAAACCAGTGGCTGAGGCAGGAGGTTGGGGGAATCAGGAGTTACTGTCTAATGAGTATAGCATTTCAGTTTTGCAAGATGAAAAGAGTTATGAAGACTGATGGTGGTGATGGCTACACAATATTATGAATGTATTTAATACACGAAACTGTACATCTAAAAATGGTTGAAATGGTAAATTTTATGTTATGTGTATTTTACCACAACAAAAAATTGGGCGGGAGGCGGGGAGGTGGAGGGGTGAAGTGATCTACTTTCCCCATGCCATTTCCCAGACTATATCATTGAGTGAGTATAAGTACCATCATAAAATATGAAGGAAATAGAGAATGATATACCATGCAAATATTAATTTAAAAGTACACATTAAACTAAGTTTAACTAATGAAATTAAAATAGTACATCAAACTATATTATTGTACCACCTAAAATCATCTCACTCACCATGGCATTACCTGTATCACACTTGAAAGACACTGGTTTCATAATTTCTAAAGGTGTTTGGCACCAAATTCTCAGACTCTCTCACCTCTCAATAAGAATCCAGTCAATGGACTCATTTCGGTTAAAATGGCTGCTCTGATGGGAAAGACATTTCTGGGAATCCAGCAAACCAGATTCTCAGTTCTGAGGTTTCAAAGACAAGGCCTGATGACACAAGAGTTGAAATGTTGCCAGAAGCACCCTCAGCCACTAAAGGATGGTTGGAGAGAATATAGGTGGCATAAGAGGAGATCTGAATCGGAGGATGGCCTTTCCACTTTTCCCCCAGGAAAAGTTCAGTGTATCAAGCTTCAGAATCATTCAGCAAAGGACTTGTAAAGGACACTGAATTTTGTCTATGCCTGTGAGATGAAGTCAATTAAAAGGAGGTATTATAAAATGGCACTGCCCAACATGCTGTGGTAGGGTCCCCTCCCTAAGGAAAGAAAAAAAAACCTCAAGGCAACCTGGCTATATGCATATGTGACAACATCCCCCACGACCTTGTACCATCAGACCACTTAATCAGACTGCATGTTTGTGTGTTACCATATATGGGAGACAAAGAAGTAAAAAATATATTAAAACAACCACACCACGTGGGGCTCAGTTCTTCGGGTACGAACCCAACTGAGCAGTGCTGGCAGGAATAAAGTTGCTTCCTGGCAAGAAAAGCTTCAGTGTCACGACTCTCTGTGAGAGAATCCTGCTATAATGCCAGCCACCGCCTACACATGGCTACTCCTACCTACCTTTAATTAAAATTAAATGACTCTACAAATGCAGTTCCTCCTTTGCACAAGCCACATTTCCAGTGAGCAACAGCTACAAGTGGCTAAAAGCTACTGTATAGGACAGACCAGAGGTATATTTCTATCACTGCAGAAGGTTCCCCTGAATGGGACTGCTCTGTGGTCTTTACTGATCAACAGTCATGTTAGAAGAAAATACAGTCATGTGACAAGGTGCAGTGGAGCTGAAACTGCAAGTGACAATCAAAGTAGATCTAGAGGAAAAGCAATACATCATTTTCTTTCTCCCCAGTCCTGATCCCCTATTTGTATTTTGTTGTCCAGAGCTTTTTGTGTCAACAGGGTTGGACATACTCCACTTAAGGAGCTAAGAGTGACAAGCATATAGATTATTTGGGAAATAATAAAAAGTTTGTGGGGCACCTGGGTGGCTCAGTCGATTGAACATCCAAATTCAGCTCAGGTCATGATCTCACCATTCGTGAGTTCAAGCCCTGCGCTGGGCTCTGTGCTGACAGTGGAGAGCCTGGAGCCTGCTTCGGATTCTGCGTCTCCCTTTCTCTCTGCTCCTCCCCCACTCACACTCTGTCTCTCTCAAAAATAAATAAACATTAAAAAAAAAAAAAAAGAACAGAGCCTTGGGAACCTATAGAACCATTATTAAAGTTCTAACAGTTGTCTTTGGAGTTCCAGAAAGAAAAGAGAAAGAGAATGGGGTAGAAAAAAATATTTCAAAATAATGGTTCAAAGCCTTACAAATTTGGTAAGAAACAAAAATTTATGTAATCAAGAAGCTCAGCAAAGATAAACTTAAAAAAAAATCAAAATCAGATTTTTGAAAACCAGAGAAAAGAAAAAATACTAAAAGCAGCTAGAGGAAAGTAACACATTACACATTGCGTGACCACAGATTACTCATCAGAAATCGTGATAGTTAGACTGAAATAACATCTTTAAAGTGCTAAAAGACCAATTAACCTATGACACTATCCTTCAGGAATGAAAGAAAATAACATTCTCAATTGAAAGAAAACTAAGAAAATTCGTAGCAGCAGATTTGTTCTAAAAGAAATGTTAATGGAAGTTCTTCAGGCTGAAGTAAATGATGAGAAATAAACATGGGACTTCAGAAATGAATGAAGAATGGGGTGCCTGGGTGGCTCAGTAGGTTAGGTGTCCGACTTGGGCTCAGGTCATGATCTCACGGTTTGTGAGTTTGAGCCTGTGTCAGGCTCTGTGTTGACAGCTCAGCACACAGCCCGCTTGCAGATTCTCTGTCCCCTTCTCTCTCTGCTCCTCCCCTGTCATGTGCTCTCTCTCTCAAAAACAGACATTAAAAAAAAAAAAAAAAAAAAAGAAGAAGAAATGAATAAAGAGCAAAATAAATGGTAAAATTCTGGGTAAACATAAAAGACTATTTTATCCTCCTAAATTCTTTAAAATATGTAAAAGTATATAAAGTAAATGTTGAAACACAGCTAAATACTAATTTCAATGATGTAGATATAATAAATACAACATAAAAGGGAGAAGTTAAGAGTCTTACATATAGTTTACTGACAGTGATAAAATACTAACTTTATCCTGACTGTAAACGAATAGGTATATAGATTGCTATCCCTACAGCAAAATATATGAAAAGATATAGCCAAAAAGCAAAAAGACACATTTTTAAAGACTAAGGAACAAGAACCATATGAACACCTCAACAGACACAGAAAAAGCAACTGACAAAATTCAATATCCAGTCATGATAAAAAATCTCACCAAACTGAACTTCCTACACCTGGTAAAGAGCATCCATGAAAAACTTAAGCTAACGTACTTACTGGTAAATAGCTGAAAGCCTTCCCATAACATCAGGAACAAGGTAGGGATGTCTGCTCTTATCACTCCTGTCCAACATCATACATCAACATCATGGTCCTAGCCAGAGCATGAGACAGGAAAAAGAAATAAAGGCAAAATGATTTGAAAAAAATAAAAGTCTGTATCCACAAATATCATGATTGTCTACACAGAACAATCACAAGGAACGTGCTAAAAAATAAAAAAGCCCCTGGTATTAGTAAATGGATTTAGCAAGGTTGTACAGCATAAGATCAATACAGACAAATCAGGTGTATTTCTCTACATTAGCAATGAACATCTAGAAATCAGTGTTATTAAAAATAGCACCAAAAATTATTAAATACATAGGTATAATCTAATAAATTGTGCAGAACCTGTATGCTGAACCACAAAAACAGTGATGAAAGAAATTAAACTCCTAAATAAATGGAGAGATACACTGTTTTCATGGATTGGAAGACTCAATATTCATATCAATTCTTCCTCAAAACTGATATATACATGTAATACAATCCCAATCAGAATCTCAGCAGGATCTGTTCTAGATATCAATAAGATGATTTGAAAATTTATATAAAAAGGCAAAGGAACCAGAAAAGCCAAAACAATTTTGAAAAGAACGAAGTTGAAGAACTTATACTATTTGATTTCAACACTTACTACAAAGCTTCAGTGATTAAGACAGTGTGACACTGGCAAAAGAAGAGACACATAGATCAATGGAACAGATTACAGAATGAAGTGACAGTATCAACAGATGACTTACAAAACTGCAAAGGCAATTCAACAAAGAAAGGGTGGTCTTTTCAACAAATGTTATTGAAACACTGAAATTTGCAGGCGCACGCGCACGCGCGCACACACACACACACACACACACACACACACACACACACACTGAATCTCAACCCTTATCTCACAACATACCCTCAAAATCAACTCAAATGGATCATTTCTAGAAGAAAACACATGAGAAAAATCTTTGTAACCCTGGATATGGCAGTTTTTACACAAAATATTAAAGGCAGGATGCATAAGAGAAGAAAGAATAGATAAATTTGACTCCATCAAAACCTTGTGTTCTGAGATAGTGTTAAGAGAATGAAAAGACAAACCACAAATTGGACAGAATATCTGCAAATTACATACTGAACAAAAGACTTATATCCAGAATATACAAAGAACTGTCAAAATTATGTAATAAAAACAAAATAATGGGCAAAATATTTAAATAGACATTTCATCCAAGATATGTAAAATAAAACACTCATTCATTACCAAGAAAATGTAATTAAAACCACAATGAGATACCCCTTCAAACCAATATAAACAGCTAAAATAAAAATTACTAAAAATACGAAGTACTCGTGGAACTCTCTTACATTGGCTAGAGAGCATGCAGAATAGTGCAGTCACTTTAGAAAAGAGTTTGGCAGTTTCTTAGAGTTAAACTTATTCTCACACAAAAACACAGATGGTGTGTTTACAGTAGCTGCATAATTGCCAAAAACTGGAAACATCTCAAATGTCTTTCAACTGATGAGTGAATAAACAAACTGCAGTATAGCCATACACTGGAATACTACTTAGCAATAAAACGGAATAAATGCACAACAATGTGGATAAAGCACAAATGCAGTATGCAAATGTAGGAAGACACACTCAAAATGCTATATACTATATTATTTCATTTACATGATTTCTGGAAAGGGCAAACTCATAGGAAAAAAAAACAGATCAGCTGCCAAGCACTGAGCACAGGGAAAGGCATTAATTACAAAAGACATAAGGAGATAATTTCTGGGGGTGATGAAACTGATCTGCCATACACATGAATTGCTTATATATTAATGACAAGATAAATCATTTGAAAAGAAATATTTATAGGAATCCAGTGTTACTCTAAAATTTCTGGGAGTGAAAAATTTTCTTGACAGGCTGTTGGAAGAGTAGCTATGTTATTTTTCCCCAGAAGAAAAAGTTCCTTCTCAACACCCAAACAAGGACAACCACAGGGCTCACTGGGTCTACTATCTTTATACACACACTTAACTAGCTTTCTCAGAAAAACAACATGAAACTTTGGGTAAGCTGTACCACTCACTCTGTGACTGATCTGGGGCACATATGTAACTTATCTCAACCTCAGCCCACTAATCTGAGTAAACACTCAGATTTACTGAGTAATCAGTAAAACACTGAGTTGGCTGTCAGGATTAAGTGAGGCAGTTTATATAAAATAGCCAAAGCCTTACTTTTCCTACACTTAGACTTTGTCTTCTCACCTTCCCTTTCCCTCATATTCTATAGAAACATTTCCATTGGAAGTTAGTCTATTCTCAGAGCTAAACTCCAATTTCTGAACCATCTGGTTATGAATACTTCTTTTTTTTTTTTTTTTTTTTTTTTTTTTAATTTTGAGAGAGACACAGAGAGAGCATGAGGAGCAGGGAAGGGCCAGAGAGAAGGGGAGAGAATCCCAAGCAGGCTCCGCACTATCAGCACAAAGCCCAAGGTGGGGCTTGAACTCACAAACCATGAGATCATGACCCAAGCCGAAACCAAGAGTTGGCCCGCTCAACTGACTGAGCTACCCAGGCCCCCTGATTTTGTGTATTTCTTAAAATAATTTTCAGCTACCAAAAAAGGCCAGGCACCCCTGACTACTTCAAACACCACAAATATTAACCATAATATTTGTGTACCAATGGCAGGCAATAAAGCCACAACACCAGTGAGGATTCAGCTTCTGCTCTTTTCATTGTAAACACAACCTGCTTCAAATCTGTTTTATCAATATTAAAGGTTGTAATGGCCAAAAAGCATTTAGACTAAAGGAATAATTTCAACTGACTACATCGTTAGGTGCTCTCACAAAGTCTACTTTCTTGCATTTTGGCCTCCCCACTAAAAGAGTTTGGAGAAAAAAATGAGAACTCAAAGAGGTGACAGACTGATTTACTTAGATCAGTTGGAATGAAGTGATTTCATCGTAACAGGTAGAATAACAACAGCACTTTATCATTCAGGAACCAAAAGCAAAGACAGCCAAAAAGGACAAAGTTAAACTAGAAAGCTGAAATAACGAACTCAAATATCCCCATCTGCAGTACAGTCTATACAGTAACAGCAGTCCATTGGGCTGCTATGAAAATTACAATTAAATGAGAGTGTTAAATGCACGAACATTAAATGGACTCAATAAATGGAATGTGTAAATGGAATGTAAGGTAGAGACGTGAAACTTCCCTGGTTCATCCGATATAATTCATACTGGCTTTTAATAAGGAAAATCTTCTCTGATCCCCACCGCCCCCCCCCCCCCCACAAACATTACAAGCTTCTAAGCTTAAAGCTTATAATACATCAAAGAACAAGAATGACTTTGGGTAACAAGTAAATAATCTTCCCTCAAAAATACATACATATGATCCTAGACACAACTTACCAAGACTCGATGGAGAAATAAAAAATCTGAACAGAACTATAAGTAGTAGGGAGATTTAATGAATAATCTAAAACCTCAAATAAAGAAAGGTCCAGGACAAGATGGTTTCACAGGTGAATTCTAGCAAACATTTAACCAAGAATTACCACCAAATCTTCTCAGGGGCACCTGGCTGGCTCAGTTGGTACAGCATGCAACCCTTGATCTCAGGGTCGTGAGTGCAAGCCCCTCATTGGGCGTGGAACCTACTTAAAATAAATAAAGAATACAGTGTGTCAAATATTAAAAAAATAAACAACAACAAAAAAAAAACCCACTGAATCTTCTAACTCCTCTAAAATATTAAAGCAGACAGAACACTTTCTATTTTATAAGGCCAAGACTGCCCTGATACTAAAGCCAGATAAAGACACCACAAGAAAACTATAGACCAGTATCTCTTAAGTTAGTGCAAAATCCTCAACAGTATATTAACCCAACCAGCATATTAAGGAATTACACACAATGACCAAGTGGGATTAATTCATGGAATGCAAGAACTGCTCAACACGTGAAAATCCATCAGTGTAATGTATCACACTAAAAACTGAAGGAAAAAAAACCCACCTAATCAGCTGAATTGTTGCAGAAAAAGCATGTGGCACAATTCAATACCCTTGCATGATAAAAATATTCAGCAAACTTGGAATAGAAGGAAACTACGTCAACATAACAAAGACCACATACAAAAAACCCACAGGTAACATCTATTCAATGGTGCAAGGGTTTGAAAGCTTTTCCTCTTAAGATTAGGAAGATGACAAGGATGACTGCTTTCACACTTTTTTTTTTTAAGTTTATTTATTTTGAAAGAGAGAGAGAGAGAGAGAGAGAGAGAAAGACAGGGGGAGGGGGAGGGGGAGGGGGAGGGGGAGGGAGAATATCCCAAGCAAGCTTCAGGCAATCAGTGCAGAGCCTGACATAGGGCTTAATCTCACGAACCATGAGATCATGACTTGAACCGAAAGAGAGTCAGACGCTTAACCAAATGAGCCACCCAGGCGTCCCTGATTTCACCACTTCTATTCAACATAGTACTGGAAGTCCTAGCCAGAGGAATTAAACAAGAAAAAGACACAAAAGCATGCAAACTGAAAAAGAAGTAAAATTATCTCTGTTCACAGACAACACTATGATATAGGTGGAAAAGCCTAAAGATGCAACAAAAAACTGTTAGAACCGATAAACAATTTCAGCAAAGTTACAGGATACAAAAATTAACACATGAAAACCAGTTGTGTTTCTATACACTGATAATGAACAATCTGAAAAAGAAATTAAGAAAACAATTCCATTTACAACAGCACTGAAAAAAATTAAATAATTAGGGATAAACTTAACCAAGGAGGTAAAAGATTTGTATACTGAAGACTATAAAATATTGCTGAAAGATTTAAAGAAGACAAAAATAGAAAGAAATCCCATGTTTGTGGACTGCAAAACTTTACACTGTTAAGATGTCAATACTATCCAAAAACCTACAGATTCAACATAATCCCTATCAAAATCCCAATAACATTTTTTTGCAGAAATAGAAAAAGCCATATGGAAATCCCAAGGGACCCTAAACAATCCAAATCATCTTGAAAAAGAATACAAACAGAAAATGGAACAGTGATTGTCAGGGGCTGGGGTGAGGAAGAAATGGGAGTTATTTAATTGGTACAGAGTTCCAGTTTTGTAAGATTAAAAACTCCTGGATACTGGTTGCACAACATGTGAATATATTTAACACTAATGAACTACACACTTAAAAGTGGTTAAGATGATAAATTTTACCACAAGTGAAAAAACAAAGTATATACACACAAACACACATTTGAAAGAGGACTGCCTTCAGAGTTCACCTGGAGAGGCAAGAGAAGTCACTTAGTTTATTGACAGTGTAGCCCCCGTGTGTCTGAAATAACACCAATGTTTCCCTCAAAAGAAAATTATTAATTATCCTGAATGAATGACAACGGCTTTTGGGATTTATCAGCTCTGGTATTAATTCTAAAAGACTAGGGCTAGTATTCTTCTCATATAAACTAATCTTAATCCAATTTTTAATGATGTTTATACTTCCTATTTAAAAAAAGAAATAAAGAAAATAACCAGGAAAAGTAATCAAGCCCCTGGAAGACAACATTATCAACCCATTTTTGCCCCAAGTAAACACAAATGCCAAATGACTTAACTGATCAACTTTATAAAGAGCACTGTAATTTGTGAACTTCATTTCTAACCAATTTGGCCTGAGTGCTAGAAAGGGGTTATGGGGCAGCTCATAGAACTGGGATTCAAAAAAAACAACAAAAAACAAAGAAAGATTTTTTACGTTACATTCTGTTTCTGGCTCTAGAAAGACACTTGTGTCTAAGTCTTAGCTGTCTGGTCTATGATACCATGATCCTACTGTAAAGGAGCACTGTGTGTTAATTATGATTCAAAACCCAACTAAATAGAAATACACCAATGCTCAGGATGGTTTTTGTAAGCTATCATTTTCATTATGTGTCACACTTTTCCTAGTTAAAAGAATTTTTACTTACTTGGTCAACTTGTGGCTTTTCATTGCTGTGAGAAACTCTCTGACAATCTCAGGACTCTGGTGCCTGCATGGTGTTTTTGATATATATTTTAATGTCTATGAAAAAAATTTTAAAAAGAAAATGCATAAGACAAAAAAATCTGAATGAGAAAAAGGGAAGACAATGGTTATAATTTAGTATTGTAAAATTTTGTTTAAAAAATCTTCTATAGGGGTGCCTTGGGTGGCTCAGTCGGTTAAGTGTCCAACTTCAGCTCAGGTCACGATCTCATGGTTTGTGAGTTCAAGCCCCACATCAGTCTCTGTGTTGACAACTCAAAGTCTGGAGCCTGCTTCAGGTTCTGTGTCACCCTCTCTCTCTGTCCCTCCCCTGCTCACTCTGTCTCTCACTCTCTCTCAAAAATAAAAAAATATTAAATAAAAATAAAAGACAATCTTCTATAAAAAAATGCCTTCAGGAGAGTTAATCTTCATATAATGGGAATTCCTCAAAAAGAAAATCAGTAGCTAGAACAGGAATAATGAATGACATTCAGGAAGAAACCTTTCCTGATTTTAAAAAAAGAAGAAGAAAAACCTCAATCTGACAATTGTGTTATATTTCAATTTTTTTCTTTTTTCTTTTTAATGTTTATTTTTAAGGGAGAGTGCAAGTGGGAGAGGAGCAGAGAGAGACAGGAGGACAGAGGGTCCAAAGCAGGCTTCACACTGAAAGCAGCAAGCCCAATGTGGGGCTCGAACTCATGAAACGTGAGATCATGACCTGAGCAGAAGCTGCCACTCAACCGACTGAGCCACCTAGGAGCCCCTTCAGACAATTTTTTTAAAGACATGAAACCCAAAGAATAAAATAGTCACAAATCCATACGGATATAATAAATAAATGGATGAGAAGGAACAATTGTTTGTTACAGAAGATTTCTATGTGTTAAACATGGAAGGAATGAGGGAAATAATCACCATTAGGCAATTGAACCACAGTAATAATTACTGCAGAAAAGACCTACCAATGAATACTAAAATCAATGGGCAAAAGCTTAAGGAGAAATATGATATTTGCATAGCCTCACAGCATCTTCCCCAAATATTTATTAATACTGTGATAGTTTTAATACATATGTCCTCAAACTCTTTGATACCCTTCCCTTCAAGAGGTGCCTTTCAATGGACTGGACTTGGTGACTCCTTTCTAACGAATACGAAGTGTAAACAGAAAAACAGTAACTTTACAGTGGGGAAACCAGGCAGATACCACTGTAATCACGTGATCTCAGTTAACAGTACCAGTGACAAGACACTGATATCATGTACCCTGTATCACACACTGAGCAGGGCACATCGCTTCTGTGGCATTCTTCCCCAAAAGCTGTAACTTCAGTTTGATCATGAGAAAACATCAAACAAACCAAAGCTGAAGGACATTCTATAAAAGACTTGCATTGGTACTCTTCAAAGTGTCAAGGTCATGCATGGAAGATGAGGAAAGGCTGAGGAAAGACTAAGGATCCGTTACAGACGGGAGGATATAAGAAGACATGCTAACATTTAACCTGTTAAACACAAAATGGCATCCTGAATCAGATCCTTGAACAGAAAAAGGGCATTAATGGAAAAACTGAGAAAATCTGAATAAAATGTTTGTGTAATTTTCTTAGTTTTGATCATTGTACCATGGTTAAATAAAATGTTAACATCAAGGAAACCTGGGGGAAGGACATATGGGAACTCTCAGCACCATCTTTATAACTTTTCTGTAAAATTATCTCAAAATAAAAGGCTCTTACTTTTTTTAAAAGAGAGAATCCCACCTAGACATAACTTGAAAGGAATTTCAAGCCTGAAAAGTAAACAGTAACCTCATAAGTTAAGAGTTTCTCTCAAGTTCAAAAATCTGGTTGGTCTCAGACTCCTCCACAACGACAAACAATAAGAGACCAAGTAATACCTACAGAGCCTTGACGACTGAAGGCTGAGCCCAATAACTCCATAGTCAGATGAGGGGTCATTCACATTAAAAACACGAGAAATACATTCTCAAGTATAAACAGTCTCAAAACACTTAACACCACAACAACTTTCCTTAAGGTACCACATATTAAAAGCAAGAGCTTAATGAGTATGTAATAGAGTGGCAGTGAGCTTAGACTAATTTAAGCACGCAGAAAAGCACCTGACAGCTTGAAATTTGGCTGTAAAACTAATTACAAACATTTCATTTTTTTTTTTTTAGAGATGGATGAATGATACAATGTAAAAGAACATGAGTGAATAAATGAATGATGGGATTTCAAACACATGATTAGATGAACAAAACCAGACAGGGAGGAATGGGGACAAACGTACTAAACCCCCCCTTAAATTCCTTAAAAGGGATTATGGTAACTTAACCCAGATTTAATTTTGTCTTTGAAAAGATAAAGATAATTAAAACTAAATCCTGGGGTGCCTGGTTGGCTCAGTTGGTTAAGCGTCCGACTCGATCTTAGCTCAGGTCATGATCCCAGGATCATGAGATCACGCCCCTGAGCATGGAGCCTGCTTGGGATTCTCTTTCTCTTTCTCTCTCTCTCTGCCCCTCTCCCCCTAAAATAACAAAGTAAATAAAAATAAAAACTAGAGGTGCTTAGGCAGCTCACTTGGTTAAGCATCCTTTTTTTTTTCAATATATGAAGTTTACTGTCAAATTGGTTTCCATACAACACCCAGTGCTCATCCCAAAAGGTGCCCTCCTCAATACCCATCACCCACCCTCCCCTCCCTCCCACCCCCCATCAACCTTCAGTTTGTTCTCAGTTTTTAACAGTCTCTTATGCTTTGGCTCTCTCCCACTCTAACCTCTTTTTTTTTTTTTTTTTTTTTTTCCCCTTCCCCTCCCCCATGGGTTTCTGTTAAGTTTCTCAGGATCCACATAAGAGTGAAACCATATGGTATCTGTCTTTCTCTGTATGGCTTATTTCACTTAGCATAACACTCTCCAGTTCCATCCATGTTGCTACAAAGGGCCGTATTTCATTCTTTCTCATTGCCACGTAGTACTCCATTGTGTATATAAACCACAACTTCTTTATCCATTCATCAGTGGATGGACATTTAGGCTCTTTCCATCATTGGGCTATTGTTGAAAGTGCTGCTATAAACATTGGGGTACAAGTGCCCCTATGCATCAGTATTCCTGTATCCCTTGGGTAAATTCCTAGCAGTGCTATTGCTGGGTCATAGGGTAGGTCTATTTTTAATTTTTTGAGGAACCTCCACACTGTTTTCCAGAGTGGCTGCACCAATTTGCATTCCCACCAACAGTGCAAGAGGGTTCCCGTATCTCCACATCCTCGCCAGCATCTATAGTCTCCTGATTTGTTCATTTTGGCCACTCTGACTGGCGTGAGTGGTTAAGCATCCTTAACTCTCAATTTCAGCTCAGGTCATGATCTCACGGTTCATGAGTTCAAGTCCCATATCAGGCTCCGTGCTGATAGTGTGGAGCCTGCTAGGAATTCTCTCTCTGCCCCCTCCCCTGCTCTCTCTCTCAAAATAAATAAATAAACTTTAAAAAGAATAATAAAATGTCAAAAAAATAAAAGTTAAAAAAAATAAAAACTAAACCCTTTATAAAGACAAAATCAGATTTGAAAGGAAATAGCCAAAACATAAATTAAAATGACAGATATAAAAATCAAACATCACAGGGGCACCTGGGTGGCTCGGCCGGTTAAGCGTTGACTCTTGATTTTGGCTCAGGTCATGATCTCACTGTTCATGAGTTCGAGACCCCTATCAGGCAGAGCCTGCTTGGGATTCTGTCTCCCTCTCTCTCTGACCCTCCCCAACCTGCTCTCTCTCAAAATAAATAAAAGTAAACTTTTTAAAAAATTATTTAAAAAATCAAACATCATATATAACAAATATAATAGCTTAAACTTTCTTTTTTAAGGATAAAGCATAAGGTTGGAAGAAAACAGCAAAATGTCAACTAGATGTTAGATTATAAATTACTTTAGCTTTCTTCTTTATCCTTTTTGGTACTTCCTAAGTTTTTTACAATAAAAAACATCACTTTTTGTGCAATAAAGAATTGAGCTTTGGGGCACCTGGGTGGCTCAGTTGGTTGAGCATCCGACTTCAGCTCAGGTCATGATCTCACAGTCTGTGGGTTCGAGCCCCATGTCGGGCTCTGGGCTGACACTCGGAGCCTGGAGCCTGCTTCAGATTCTGTGTCTCCTCCTCTCTCTGCCCCTCCCCTGCTCATGCTCTCTCTCTCTCTCTCTCATTAATAAATAAACGTAGAAAGAAAGAAAGAAAGAAAGAAAGAAAGAAAGAAAGAAAGAAAAGAAAGAATTGAGCTTTGCCCAAAGAGACGGTCTGGCCTTTGCCTTCAGCTTCTGAGAGGCAATGTTATACTTAATAGGAGTATCTTTCTCTGGAGGTCTTATGTCATAATGAATAGTCTTAATGTGACTTAGGGTGGAGGCTTTGGGTCATGCAGAATCAGTGCACCTGGAGGCTGAGATGAACTACAACGGGCAACCAATCATTCAATCATGCCTATATAATAGAACTCAAATAAAAATTTGGGAAGCTGAAGTTTAGCTGAGCTTCCCTGGTTGACAATATTTTGTATGTATTATCACACACTGATTTCAAGAGAAACATTTTCTGACTCCACCCACATTAGAGGACAAACATTTTCTGACTCCACCCACATAAGAGGAGGATAGAAGCTCTGTGTTGGCATTTCTCCTAGAATCTGCCTCATATGCTTCTTCCTTTGGTCAATTTTAATCTGTATCCTTTCCATGTAATGAACCATAACTGTGAATGTAATAGCTTTCAGTGAGTTCTGAGTACTTCCAGTAAATTACTGAACCCAAGGGTGGTGGTCTTAGGGATCCCTGACTCGCAAATGGTGTTAGAATTGAGGACAGTCTTTTTTTTTTCACTATTCCCTCTAACTCTGTCATTGGCTAACCTCACCATTGGCCAAATTTCCTCCACTTGCATGAACAGAATAAAAACTGGGTTAGAGTAAAACTACTCAAATCAGTAAGAGTCAGTCATGATTTGGTGGCCAGTCATCCCTGGAATAAACCAACCCCTCAATGCTAGTTTCGGTAGCCCCTCGACAAGCCTAGGCTTACTTCATAGGTGATAGTATTCAAGTTCTGTTGCCCAGAATTGTGTTTGTTCTTTCCACTTTCTTTCCGTTGCTCTTTCAGATCAGTCAGTAACTGGAACACCTGGGAAGTGATAAAAGATTTTTATGAGTAAATGTGAGAAATGTATCTATTTCATGAGCAATGATTTTTTAAGTTTATTTTATTTAGTTATTTATTTTGAGAGAGAGGGAGCAAGCAAGCAGGGGAGGGGCATACAGAGGATCCCAAGAAGTCTCCACACTGTCAGAACAGAGCCCAATTCAGGGCTCAAACTCACGAAACATGAGATCACAATCCAAGCCAAAACCAACAAGAGTCGGAAGCTTAACGGACTGAGCCACCCAGGCACCCCTCAAGGTCAATGATTCTGAAGGATAAACAGAATAGTACGTCTTTTCTTTCAAACCCTCCCCTTAACTCTTCATTAGAGCAAATATGAGTCTGAGAAGCATCTGACATTTTAAAAATGCTTTTATCTAAGTCAAGTAATCCAAATTCATTAGTTTACTGAAATATTTCAAATGTTTCCTTATTAATATACACCATATCACTAATTTCCTCTGATCTCAAAAATATGTTAATATTTGAAAGTAAACTTTCTTAAAATATGATATCTCAATAGATGTAGACAACGAATTTTCTAAAATTCAACATCCAGGGCACCTGGGTTGCTCAGTTGGTTGAGCATCTGACTTCAACTCATGTCATGATCTTTGGTTTTTGAGTTCAAGCCCCACATTGGGCCCACCGCTATTAGCACAGAGCCCACTGTGGATCCTCTATTCCCCTCTCACTCTGCCTCTCCCCCACTCACACTCTCAAAAATAAAAATGAAACATTAAAAAAAATTATTTTAACATCCATTTATGATAAAAACTCTCAAAAAAGTGGGTAGAGAGGGAACATACCCAATGTGTAAAGGCCATATGTGACAAGCCCTAAGTTAACATCATACTGAACAGTGAAAAGCTGAAAGCTTTTCCTATAAGATCAGGAAGAAGTCAAAGATGCCACTCTTGCCCCTTTTATTTTTTTAAATGTTTATTTTTGAGAGAGAGAGACAGACAGATCATAAGAGGGTGAGGGGCAGGGAGAGGGAGACACAGAAGCCAAAGCAGGCTCTAGGCTCCAAACTGCCAGCATAGAGCCTGATGTGGGGCTTGAACTCACAAACTGCAAGATCATGACCTGAACCAAAGTCAGATGCTCAACTGACTGAGCCACCCAGGTGCCCCACTCTTGCTCCTTTTATTCAACACAGTATTGGAAGTCCTTGCTAGAGCAATTAGGCAAGAAAATAAATAAAAGGCAGCCAAATTGGAAAGAAAGTGGTAAAACTGTCACTATTTGCAGATGACAGGATACTATATATAGAAAACCCTAAAGACTACCAAAAAACTGAACTAAAAATAAATTCAGTAAAGTTATAGCATACAAAATCAATATACAGAAATCTATTGCATGTATACATGATAATAATGAACTACCAGAAAGAAGCAATCTGTAGCAATCTACAGATTCAGTGCAATCTCTATCAAAATTCCAATGGCATTTTTCACAGAAATAGAACAATCCTAAACTTTCATGGAACCACAGAAGACCCTGAATAGTCAAAGCAATCTTGAGAAAGAAGAGCTAAGCTGGAGGCATCATGCTTCCTGATTTCAAATTATATTACAAAGCCACGGAAATCAAAACAGTATTGTTACTGGCATAAAAACAGACATATAAATCAATGGAATAGAACAGTGTGTCCAGAAGTAAACTCACACATATGTGGTTACTTAATTTTTTTTAAGTTTATTTATTTTCAGAGAGAGAGAGAGAGAGAGAGAGAGAGCGAGCACGCAAAAGGGAGAAGCAGAGAGAGAGGGAGAGAGGGAGAATTCCAAGCAGGCTCTGCATTGTCAGCTCAGAGCCTGACAAGGGGCTTGAACTCACCAATCACGAGACCATGACCTGAGCTGAAAACAAGAGCAAGACACTCAACTGACTGAGCCACCCAGGCATCCCTGTGGTTAATTTTTGACAAAGAAGCCAAGAATATACAATGGGGAAAAGACAGTCTCTTCAATAAATGGTGCTGGGATGGGGAGCCTGGGTGGTTCAGTGGGTTAAGAGTCAGACTCTTGGAGTTCGAGCCCCACATTGGGCTCTGCGCTGACATCATGGAGTCTGCTTGGGATTCTGTCTCCCTCTCTCTCTGCTCCTCTCCCACTTGTTCTCTATCTCTCAAAATAAATAAAAATAAACTTAAAAAAAAAGATATTGCCTTAAGGATTAAATGGTATCCATTCATTTTTAAAAAATAAAAAAAAAAAGGTACTGGAAAAACTGGTCAAAAGGAAGAGAATGAAAGTGGACCACTACCACATAACCACACAGAAAAATTAACTCAAAATGGATTGAAGAATTGAATGTAAGACCTGAAGCCATAAAGCTCCTACAAAAAACAAAGGAGGTAAGCTCCTTGATATCAGTCTTGGTGATGATTTTTTTTTTTTTTAACACCAAAAGCAAAGGCAACAAAAGCAAAAATAAAAAAGTAGGACTATATCAAACTAAAAGACACAGCAAAGGAAACCATCAGCAAAATGAACAGACAACTTACTAGATGAGAAAATATCTGCAAATCACTTATCTGATAAAAAGTTAATATCCAAAATATATAAAGAACTTATACCCAAAAACCAATCTGATTAAAAAATGGGCAGGGGACCACAATAGACAATTTTCAAAAGAAGATATATGGATGGCCAACAGACACATAAAAAAGATACAAAATCACTAGTCATCAGGGAAATGCAAATCAAAAAAATCAAATGAGCTATCACTTAACACCTGTTAAAATGGCTAATACCAAAGAGACAAGAAAGAGTAAGTGTTGGCAAGAACGTGAAGAAAAGGAAACCTGTGTGCACTGTTGGTAGGAATGTAATTTCGTTCAGTCACTATAGAAAACAGTATGGAGGTTCCTCAAAAAGTTCCTCAAATAGGGGCGCCTGGGTGGCTCAGTTGGTTGAGCATCCAACTCTTGATACCGGCTCAGGTCATGATCTTGGTTTGTGAAACTGAGCCCCGCAACAGACTCCATGCTAACAGTGCAGAGACTGCTTGGGATTCTCTCTTTCTCCTTCTGCCCTTCCCCTTCCCCCTCTTTCTCAAAATAAATAAATAAACCTAAAAAAAATTTTTTTGCACTAAGTTTTTTAAAAAAACAGGATTCTGCTTCAATGAAATGAAAATCTACTAAATTTATATCTGAAAAATAAAAATTATGAGGCAAGAGTTAAATACAAATTTTACCAAAAAAATAAAATAAAATAAAAATAATAATGCTATAGAACGTTGGAAGTAAACTCTCCCAACAAGGGAAAAACGTGTGTTAGCGCTGAGGAACATGGGGGGGGGGGGGGGCAGATATAGCTTTCCTGTTTTAGAGATTATGCCAGAGAACTGAGGGAAGTATAGGCTCATAGAGCATACTACATACAATGCAACCTGTCATTACTTTTTCAGCAATAGTGTCATGAGCTCCAATTAATGCAATGTTTCCCCAATGGATAAAACACCCAAATACCCAGCAGAATCCAAACTGGACAAGGAAGTTCCTAAAAGCCGAGGGCTTGACTCACAACCATCTCCTTCCTATTATTAGCAGCAACAACTTAAGGAAAGAGTATGGCCAACTGTGTTAATTCCACTATCTTCTATATCACACAACGGAAACTCCAATCTCCTAGAGTTTTCATGAATTGATATTCTAGAAAATGAAAAATTGACCGTGAATGTATGAATCGTTCTTTCTACACCCAGAGTTAACCTATCAGATGTACCAAACAAGACACAGGCAAAATAGAAGGTAGGCAAAAATAAATAATGTTATTATCCTCCCTCTCACCAACTTTTTTCCTTTTTTTCTCCCTTTCTTCAGCAACCCAACCCTCAAGTCCCCAGATTTCAAATCTTTTAGTTCCTACTAAATTATTCATAATGGTGCATCAACTAAGCACTCATCTTCAGTATGGTGTTAATACTTATGAGACTATTATGGGGATCAAAATAATAACATAAAAGCATTTTATAGGCACAAAGTGGTAATTAGGAAAAGGCATTAAGTATTTCAATGGAAAACTTTCACAGACAGAAAACAGTTCCGAATAGATGCTTCCATCCCCTAAAGGCATATAAGATGAAAATCTAAAATCTTTGGGATTTGGGGAAGGTTGCCTACTATAAAGTCTTCCCAGCTTCCCTGAATTACCATGTATAATTTACCAAGCTTATAATAATTCCAAGGTCCACCAGATGGTGCCATCTGTCCTATTTTAAAGTGGAAAATCCAAATGAATTCAGTCATTTTTAATTAAAACTAATTCAATAATCTTCAGAAGCAGAGGACAAACTACCAAAGAGGAAACTATAATAGTTTATTTCAAAGCTATTTACCTCATAATTACTGAGCAGAGCAGAATTGGCATCCTTCCTGGAAAATAAAGTAAATTGTTGTCAGTCTGGGCACACATTCCTTTGTGGAAATTAAATATCTGTAAAATACCTGTGTCAAGATTCAGTAGTCCACTTCAGGAATTTAGGGACTATAAACCTAAAATTGAGAATGTCCTAAGTCCTACTGGTTTAGCTGGCAATGAACAATTTCAGAGCAAACTTCCCTCTTTACAGCCACAGTATACCACATATCCATTACTAAGTAGGTGACCAAAACACAATGCTTACCCTTAGTCTACGTAGGCAGAAGTTAAGTCAGTCATCTGGGAGAGAAGTTAATTGCGGGAAGAACATGGGGCAAAACCAGAGGGTTGGAAAGGGGTGTCAATAAACAGTGAGGGTGCTAGAATTAACTGGAGAAACAGTGCTGTCTCATCCCACAGCCACGTCCCTTCCCCAGTACCATCTAACTCCCACCAGTTATCAACATCTTGGGCAGGCAAGTCCTCCTGCTGAATCCCCAGAAATGGAATCATTAACACTAACATCGCTGCTGGGAATCCCAGCAACGTCAGGAATCCTGCTAGATATCCACAAAGGCATTCATCTTCTGTATCAATTCAACAAGTAGAGTTCATGTGTCAAGTAGTGGTCAAAAGCGTGGTACCCCTGTGATCAAGGCAAATGTCATCTTTCATGTATGAGTGAGCACAGCAATGTGACTTGTATTCAATTAAAATCAAGCCATTCTACAATACCACATCAGAAGTATTTACTGTTTTTAACAGTCCAGAGGCAGTATAGTGTGATAATTAAGAACACAGTTATGAAACCTGAAAAATCTGGGTTCACATTCTAGCTTTGACACTTATAAGGTATGGGAGTTTTAGGGAGTTTATTAACTCTCCTAAGCTTCCCCATTTAAAATAAAAAATGGGGCTAAACTAGTACCTAGAAGTACAGCCTGGATTCTAAACCCAGCTCCACCGAACATTAGAGCTCTGTGAATTTAGGCAAGTTACTTAACCTCTTTGTGCTTAAATTTCCTCACCCATAAAATGACAATTATAGTACTAACCACATAAGATTATTTACAGGATTAAACTGAAAGATGTAAAGTACTAGAACACAGTAAGTACTCAAAATGCCATCTATTACCACTACCTGTGTTACAACCATAACTTCGTCCTACCTCACAGAGCTATTAGGAGGATGAAATGAGACAACAAATTTTTAAAGTGTAGCCTCATTCCTGGTATTAAGATCCTCCTTAGTGGAAGGTTATTAGTTTTTAAAGATACTACTTCACTGAATTCTCATTAAAAACCCTGTGATGTAGGAATTATTAAGACTCCTTCTTTATAAATGATGAAATTGAGGGGCTCCTGGGTGGCTCAGTCGGTTAAGCGGCCGACTTCGGCTCAGGTCATGATCTCGCGGTCTGTGAGTTCAAGCCCCGCGTCGGGCTCTGTGCTGACAGCTCAGAGCCTGGAGCCTGTTTCAGATTCTGTGTCTCCCTCTCTCTGACCCTCCCCCGTTCATGCTCTGTCTCTCTCTGTCTCAAAAATAAAAAAACATTAAAAAAAAATTAAAAAGAAAAAGAAAAATGAGACTGGACAAATAGAAATCGGTAATGCAGAATTCTAAAAATTCAGGAGGACGTCTGGACTTGACATAATGTAAAATAAAGACTACAGTTTGTTACTAAACCAGGAGCAGAGCTGTGTAATGAAAATGCTCACATAAAATTTCAAAAACGTGGGCCAAAGAGGTGGGTGATTTCCCTAGTCAATCAATAACGCAAAATGAGCAGGTGACTACCATAAGGGTCCAACCTGGGACTTTGGTCAGCAGCACAGTGACGTCGGCTCTAATCAAGTCAACATGTGAACCTTACCAAATGCTGCTGGTCATTCAACAAATAGCTGAAATTTCACAAAAGTGTTGCTTTGCCCAAATAACCACAATTGCACTCAGGTCACAAAGAATATCATACTGAAAAGTAATCTAACATAGGAAGGATATGCAGAATCAGTGTATATGATATGCTTCACTTAAAACTGAAAATGACAGGGGCACCTGGGTGGCTCAGTCGGTTAAGCGGCCGCCTTCGGCTTGGGTCATGATCTCGTGGTCCGTGAGTTCGAGCCCTGCGTCAGGCTCTGTGCTGACAGCTCAGAGCCTGGAGCCTGTTTCAGATTCTGTGTCTCCCTCTCTCTGACCCTCCCCTGTTCATGCTCTCTGTCTGTCTCAAAAATAAATAAATGTTAAAAAAAAAAAAAAAACTGAAAATGACAAGTGAAACCACATGTCATCTTTGCCTACTCAATCAAGAAGTCAGCCCACTAGGCTTTTTCCTATCTTTGCTTGAAATTGAGTTAAAACTCCCTGTTTGTCCTAAAATACACTGTAACTAAGAGATCCCTTGCTGGAACAGACTGGAAAATAACACAAATGTTATTTTTCCTCAAGGCTAAGGGGTCAGGTGTCACTGTTACAACTTTACTTCCAAATCATGGCCTCTCCTCTGTCATGGAGGAGAATATCCCATGCCTTGGGAAATTTGTCCTTGGCTATTTCAAGTTATTGCCCCACTGCCTGAGCTGATATTGTTAATGCAAGAAGCCAAAGAACATCATTTGTCTTTACTAAAACCAATATACAAAGGAGAGACACTCTCTTGTACATGTGTTTTTTTTTTTTGTTTTTTTTTTTTTTAATTTTTTTTAACGTTTATTTATTTTTGAGACAGAGAGAGACACAGCATGAACGGGGGAGGGGCAGAGAGAGAGGGAGACACAGAATCAGAAGCAAGCTCCAGCCTCTGAGCCATCAGCCCAGAGCCCGACGCGGGGCTCGAACTCGCGGACCGCGAGATCGTGACCTGAGCTGAAGTCGGACGCTTAACCGACTGAGCCACCCAGGCGCCCCTCTTGTACATGTGTTTTAATGAACCTGTGTTTGGGGGCCAGGAGAACAATGGATGTTTAAACAAGTACCACATCTTAGAGATTCTGGTTGGCAGAAGCTGACTTATTAATTTATTCTTATATTAGGAAGATAAATAATTTTTTTACCCAGTAAATACTAATAGAGTAAATGCCAATATGTGCTGGGCTTTCCTTTATTCAATTAAAATGTCAATGGGCATAATAATATCTACCTTTTATAAAACGGACTATGTTCATTTCAATTCCTGAATGAAATGTATATATTGATAAATTTTTTAAAAACAGCTTTTCAGGCTCTGGGCTGATGGCTCAGAGCCTGGAGCCTGTTTCCGATTCTGTGTCTCCCTCTCTCTGCCCCTCCCCCGTTCATGCTCTGTCTCTGTCTCAAAAATAAATAAACGTTAAAAAAAAAAAAATTAAAAAAAAACAAACAAACAGCTTTTATCCTACTATAACCACCACTAAGTGGCAGGTTGCTGGGACCAGGGTATGGCAAGACTGGACAGACATCAACTAAATCAAATGATCTAATTTAATAGCACCAATGATGATGCGATGCACTGAGAAAGACACATCCCTTACAGCAACCCTGTCAAAGAATTTTTAATTTGAATCCAGTCATGAGGATATAACCAGACAAATCCAAGTTAAGGAACATACTTTAAAACAAATGGTTTAGACTCTTCAAATATCAATGTCATTTGTAACAATGTCAATGTCACAAAAACAAGTTAGGAAACTGTTCTTAAAGGAGATTAAAGAACTATGACAACTACAAGTTGTATGACAATTAAAAATGTATGATTCTTGAAAGGATCTTGAATCGGTGGTTAAAAAAATCCAGCTAAAATGACATTGTTGGGACAACTGGAGAAATTTTAATATAGTCTGTAGTTTAATGATACTGGTACATCAGTGCTAAATTCCCTGGGTGTGACAATGGTATTGCAGTTAAATAGAATACATTTTTATGACTGGATAAAATGACACGATATCTCCAACTTTGAAATGATTCAGTAGTGTGTGTGTGTGTGTGTGTGTGTGTGTGTGTGTGTGTGTGGAGAGAGAGAGAGAGAGATTAGGCAAATATATCAAAATGTTAACAAACGGTGACTCTAGATAGAGGGTATAAAGGTATTTATGGTGTTCTTTTTGCAACTGTTCTATGAGTTTGGAATTTTTCAAACTAAAAAGTTGAGAAAAATGGAAATGTAAAACTAAAGAATTCTATAATGTTAAAAAAAGACAGTAGTATAACTTATAATTAAGGACATAAAATGCATTTTCCTCCAATGTTTTTTAGGGTGACTATAATCTGTCAATTATATGTTTATAAGCCATTGTTTCTACTGAGCAGGAATTGTCTGCTCTCTATATAACTTACACTTCAGTATTATGTAATACATTCACAAGCATTCAGACTTCTAGAAACTCCCCACCTACACAAAACTTCATATTCTCCTAAAGGACTTAAACTAGTACTGATTTTATTTACAGATGTTTAAAGCAAATATTCCAAGTGAATTTTAAAGATTGTTTGAATCTATATTTACATGTAGGAGTTACTTAATCTCCTTAAGTAATGAATTAGTTGACTGAAGTTGACTTGCTATTTGAAATGTAATGTGTAATTTTGCTTAACTTGCTGAGTCATTTAAGGGATGCAAACAACTACTTTGGAAAATCGAATTCTGAATAAACAGAACAAAATGATCTATTGGCAGACCTTTCTTTAGAAACACACATACACATGCAAACAGCACCTTTTAACTGCCACACAGTTAATTTACGCATGCGATGATGAACAGAACTGCTCAAATTCTCCTATGTTCAACCTTTGATTCAAGTCATGTTCTGAAAAACTAAAGTACAAGAGAACTGGGCAGCCTTCAAAGTCAATGAACTGTTTAATCTGTAGCATTCTCTCGGGAGCTAGCAAAAATATATCCTCTTTCCAGTCCTGTTACAGGACCTGTTCGGCCAACCTCTCTAAATCTCAGTACTTCCAGCTGTAAAATGAAGGAATTCTGACATGATCTCAAAAGGATTATAGAGAAGATGGTCCATTTTCCCTATGTATATTAAATTCAAGAATAAAAGAGTGAACACAAAGCTTTCCAGGTATATAAACAATCCCAAGGCATTAAACAAAGTTACCCAAATAGCAAATACCTTATATATACCAATAGTCAATTTTCCTATGAATATTTTGTAACCTTTTACCCGAGGAAAATGTATCCAAATGAGGGTGAACAAGTTTTTATTTTTTAAATTCTAGCACTCAATCAAATAAAGCATAAATATTCATCACCTTAAAAAAAAAAAACTTATAGTGTATGTCTACATGTATTATTCACTCAGTAAGTATTTACTCAGCAACTGATGGGAAAAAAGTAGTAAAAACTCAGAGAAGTTTTCCTTTCATGCCTCCTCCCTCCAGGTCCTAGGAATGCCGGAAAGAGGTACAATGTTTGTCCTCGTAGAGACTCAGGCTTCTGCTAAAGATGCTAAGGACCACACCTGCCAGAGATCATACCTCATATTGGTGGCCAGGCAGGAACTAAAGTTAGGCCTCCAGACCTTTCCATTTCAGGGGTCCTTCCACTCTCTGGAAACCTCACTTTCCCATAAATCGCTCACTGCAAAATTCTTGACTAGTGTTAATAAGTCAATGAGTCCTTGGGAGAAATGGATAGGTTGCTTTAGGAGAAAAAACTCTTGATTCAAACCATTTCACTTAGGAAAATCAGAAAATGCTCAGCAATTAGGAAACTAGCTAACTCAATTATATGAATTTTTAATTAAATTATCAAATTAATGAAGTACTGTTATATTATTTAATTCAACAACTATCTGCTGAATGTCTAATGCATGCGTCCCTGCCTTCATGGAACGTTCTCAGTAGGGAGACAAGGCACTAAACAGGTAAACATACATCTATTATTACCACTTGTAATTATTCAAAAGAAAAGTAAACTATGGTGCTTGTAAGAGACAAAAGGACTTATTTTAGATTGACTAAAGAGGAAAAGCAACATTCAACTTGAACTATCAAAAAGATAAAGAGAGAGCAGGACAGAGAGAAAAGTATACCAGGCAGAGGGAACAGTAAAGCAAAGGTCCTGAGGTAGTAAAGGGCTTGGAAGATTACAGAAACTACCTGCCAGTGGAAAGTGTGTGTGTTTAGGGGTGGGGACAGTAGCACAAGAGAGGGTTGGTGAATAGGTGAGGTTATACAGGGTCATATAGGTCCTAGTAAGGAATGTGGATTTCTTCTTAGTACAACAGAAAGTGAACAGTTTTAATAGGGGATGTGTTGATCCAATTAATATTTTAAGATTACTCTGCTGACTGGAAAACAGAAGAGGGGGGGACAAGAGTGGAAGCCAAAGGCTACTAATCTAGACCAGAGATGACAAACTACATTTAGCTATGGAGATGGTGAAAAGTAACTGTATACAAAATATACTGAAGGCGGAGATGACAGGTATCACTGATGGACTAGATTTAGGGGTGAGGAAGGAGGGCTTGATTTCTGGACTAAGCAATTGGATGGATGATGAGAGAAAGGGTTAGAAATACACTTTTGGGAGTCATCAGCATATAAATGGGTAAAATGACCAAGGGGAGGGTGTGAAGAGAAACAGGTCCTGGGACTGAGCCGTAAGATACTGCAACATTTAAGTCAAGCAAGGGAGGAAGGATAAACCAGGAAAGGAGACTGAGAAGCAGTCCTTGATGTAGCAGAAAATGCAGACAGCATGTTGCAAGGCCCAAGTTTCTAGAGTTTTTCGTTTTGTTTTGTTTTTAAAGTACAATTGACAGTTTCTGTATCAACTGCTGCTAAGAGATCAAGAAGATTGAGGGCAGAAAATCAACCTTTGAATTTGACAAGATGGAGGTCTCAGATAATCATCACAAAACCATTTCTATAGATTGGTGTGGATAAAAGCCCAACAGACTGAGAATGAAGGAACAAAAACACTTCTAAGAATGAGGGTGTAAAAACACTTCTAAGCAGTTTTGTTGAGGGGAAGCAGAAATGGAGCAATAAGTGGGCAGGAATATGGGGACAAGGAATTTTTAAAGATGGATAAATTAAAGCGGGACTGTTTAATGACAGTGAATAGTAAAGAGGGGGAAATTGGTAATAGCTTGGGCTACAGTAATATATCTGAATGTTTTTCAAGATGTAGATTAAGCCCCATTAATGAACTGCAAAATCAATTTAGTGGGTCATCCTTCTTTTTTAATTTTTTTAAATGTTTTTACGTATTTTTGAGAGAGAGAGAGAGAGAGAGAGAGAGCATGAGCAGGGGAGGGGCAGAGAGAGAGGGAGACACAGAATCTGACGCAGGCTCCAGGCTCTGAGCTGTCAGCACAGAGCCCGACGCGGGGCTCGAACTCACAGGCTGTGAGATCATGACCTGAGCTGAAGTCAGACACCCAACCGACTGAGCCACCCAGGTGCCCTATCATTCTTTTTTAATAAGAAACAATATAACAGTGTACTGAATACAGTAAAAGTACTATTTCACGAAGCTTTCATTTGTTACATATATATAATTGTGTTTTTTAAAAATCTGAAAAAATAGTAGTATACAAAAATAGTAGTATACATAGTATATACATGTATACATAATGTATACATGTAGTATACATTAAACATGAAGCAAAACAACACAAAGGAAAATGTGAGTATTAAATAATCAATGCCAAAGAGAACACGGTATGGGTATACCTACAAGTTAATGTGAACCATGGAAAAACCCACATGCGGAGCAGCAGCAAAAACTTCATCTGCACGCAGCACAATAAGCAAACATCATACACACGAAGGTTTCTGAGGTCCCAGTCCTAGCTCCAGTACTTCCTTCTTCCCAGAAAACCCGCCCCTTCCCTTGCAAGGCGAACTGCTGGGCAAACTCGGAGAGGCCTTCTTCCCAGTTAGGGCTCCCCAAGGTAAGCCCCAAACTCTAATCCAGCACTTCTCCATCTCTCCTGCAGGTACCCCCAGGGCGGACTCAGGGCTTTACACCGTCTAAGTCCCCGCCGGAACACCGGGCTGAGCTCCCCATTGGGAACCAGGTCACGCTAGGATACGAACGATGGAGGAAGCAGGCACACTGATAGACCGTCAGGCCAAGCCACGCTGGGCCCCGCGTCCCAAGCACAGGGTGGGAGTAGGGTCGAAGGTTCCGAGAGGCAGAGCGAGGGTCCCCTTTCCTCCCCGCCTCCCGTCCCAAGCCTTCCCCAACCCCCCCTCCCACGCTCGTACAAGGTGCGCTCCATGCCCGCGCCCTCGGCTCCCCTCGACCCAGCCGTCCCCAGCTGTGGACACTTGCGCGAGCCCGGGAACGCGCCCTGGATGACTTACACTTCCATGTCGACCCCGCGTTGTCGCCTCCGCCAGCCAGCACACACGCAGCCTCACGGTACGCCGCCACCGCTCCCGCCTTCCTCACAGTTCACCGGGTAGCCGGCTCCGCGCGCCGCGGGGCACGTCGGGATCGCCGCGCTGCATGCCGGGAACCTGGCGGACCGGGGCGGAGACCTCAATGCAGCCAGACTTCGGTGCACTTCACGTTGCGGGGCTTGAAACTGTTGAGGGACGCCTGGTGGAGGCGCAAGGCGGCTCTGTGCTGCTGGAAATGTTCTGTTTCATGATCCTGATGTTGGGTGTGGCGCCATGTGTTCTATTTCTGAAAATTCAGTGAGTTGTACACTTTTATGTATGTTGTAATTGAATAAAACGTCTTAAGTGAAAAACCCTCAGCCTCCCTTGTCGTTATCACTCCTGAGAGCTATTTGGCACACACACACACACACACACACACACACACACACACACAACTGTAAGGGTGCCTGGGTGGCTCAGTCCCTAAGCGTGGATTTTGGCTCTGGTGATGGTCTCACAGTTCCTGAGTTCGAGCCCTCTTTAGGCTCTTTGCTGCCAGCGCAGAGCCTGCTTGTATCCTCTGACCCCCTCTCCCTCTGCCCCTCCCCTACTAGCGCTCACTCGCACTCTCTCAAAAATAAAAAAATAAACATTTTTTTTTAAAAGCTGTAAGGGTAAGACTCTGACCTTCCAGCCTTTCTAGGAATTTATCTAAAGGGAACTATCAGATGCTTGAAGAAGGGTGGTTTTGTAGTGATTTTTTTTTTTCAGGGAGATAGCCTGAATATCCATCAATGAGGAATTGATAAATAATGTTTCAGCCACCCAGTATTATATATACGGCCATAAGAAATCATGTAGCATATTTGTTACACTAGGGGAAATGCTTAAGATAAGGTTTTTAATTAAAAGATAGAAAATGATGTGGTGTTACTCTAATAATCTAAAGAAAAATGCACAGGGAAAAAATACCTAAGGGCACGTGAGGTAGAGCCACCTAATGTACTATATTTTATGTCTTAAAAAAAACAGACATGGAAGGTTCATTATCTTCTAAACTTTGGATATGTCTGAAATAGTTCTTAAAGACTGGAAGGAAATAGCCAAAATATTAACAATAGCAAGTGTCTTTAAATGATATGTCAATTGCAGGGTGGCTGGGTGGCTGTCAGTTAAGTGTCCAACTCTTGATTTCAGCTCAGGTCATGATCACATGGTCTGTGGGATCAAGCCCCACGTTCAGCATTCAGCTCTGTGCTAACAGTGCAGAGCCTGCTTGGGATTCTCTCTCTGCTCCTCCCCTGCTTGCTCGCTCTCTGTCTCAAAAATAAATAAGCATAAAAAAAAAAAAAGATATGTATGGGGCGCTTGGGTGGCTCAGTCGGTTAAGTGTCTGACTTTGGCTCAGGTCATGATCTTGCTGTTTGTGAGTTCCAGCCCTGCATCAGCTGTGCTGACAGCTCAGAGCCTGGAGTCTGTTTCAGATTCTGTGTCTCCCTCTCTCTCTGCCCATCCCCTGTTCATGCTCTGTCTCTATCTCTCAAACATTAAAAAAAAATTTTCAATGAGATGTCAATTGCTAATTTTTTCTGCTTTTTTAATAGTTGTATCAGTTATCATTTGCTAAATTCATTCTCTTTGCAAGGCACTTACTAAGCACTTTGTTATTCCATTACATTAACAGTTAATGGTGCAAGCTTTGCAGTCAGATGGCCTGTGATTCTGTTTGCCTCCATCACTTTCTTAGAGGCTGTTGGACCTTGGGAGATTACTTAACCTCTCCTAACCCCAGTTCCCTCTTATGTAAATCATAGGTCTGTTTGGTAATCTTTATAAAGTACCTGACACATTGTAAGTGCTCAGCAAATATTAATTACTGTGACAATACAACTATGACACTCTGGGGTAATTCTTTTGTTATTCAAATTTTAATATTGAGGAAACCAAGGCAGGCTTGAAGACATTATGATTTACCCAAGACCAGTCATCTAGGAACTTGTCCACTAGGGATTCAAATTCAGGCCATCTGAACAACTGTAGGAGGTGTATTAAATTGTTAATAGTGACTGATGATTGGTTAATAAAATGTGTTATGGCAAAAAAGGAATTGAGTACTGATACCTGCTACAACATGGATGGCCCTCAAAAACATGCCAAGTGAAGAAGCCAGACACAAAAGACCACATTCTATATGATTCCATTTATATGAAATGTCCAGGATGGCAAATCTATACAGACAGGGAGTAGATTAGTGGTTGCTTAGGGATGGGGAGTGACAGCTAATGGACACTGAACTTTCCAATTTTAGTATATGTGCTACCAAAGCAAGCACATGGACACTGAATTTCTTTTGGGGGAAATAAAAATTTCCCAAAATTATGTTGTTATGGTTGTCCATCCCTGTGAATATATCAAAAAACACTGCATATACAATTTTAAATAAGCAAATTGTATGGTATCTGAATTTTGTATCAACGAAGCTGTCGAAAAAGTGTTTTACTGGTATTTGCCTGTGGGGGTTAGTTTGGAAGAGAAATAAGAGGAATTGTTAGCATTTAACTTTACACACTCAGAACTTCAAAAATGTTTTTCAATGCACATGTTATTTTCAAATTATAAAAAATATTATTTTAGGGCACCTGGGTGGCTCAGTCGGTTAAGCATCCGACTTCAGTTCAGGTCATGATCTCACAGTCCGTGAGTTCAAGCCCCGCGTTGGGCTCTGTGCTGACAGCTCAGAGCCTGGAGCTTGCTTCAGATTCTGTCTCCTCTCTCTCTGCCCCTCCCCTGCTCATGCTCTGTCTCTCTCTGTCTCAAAAATATGTTAAAAAATCAAAATTTTTTTTAAAAATATTATTTTAAAAACAACTAATTTACTTTAAAAAATCAGCAGGTAAGTAAATGCCACCCTAGACTCAGCTGGTCTGATTTGTATAGAGGGTCCCCTGTAACTTCTTTAAGGCCAGTGGGCCCCACAAAGCAGCACTAACGATGCTTGTTGTGTATTCACTTAGCAAATACGTAGCGATGGCCCATTTAGTGGTGATGATACAAATATGAATAATCCACACCTCCCACCCTGGCTAGCTGACAGCCTAGTTGGGGAACCAGCTCTGGACATCAACAACTATAATACACAGTGTTTAGACGCGATGAAGCAGAGGAGAGAATGACTAATGAGGTGGAGAGGCGTCTCAAAGCCAGGAGTGTTTGAGCTGGTTGTGGGGAGGAGCACCCAAAGCCAAGGCTTCAGGGATGGGCTCCCACAGAAGAGGGGTCAGTACCTCTGAGGGCCCCATGATAAAATAGCTAAGCTCCAGGTTCTCCAAGGGAAGCCACCCTAAGACTTCGAGGACCCTACGGAGTCACTCTGCCTATTCTCTAAGGGCAGCCAAGTAATCAGGAGTGAGGCCCTTTCTCCCAAGGGAAGGCTGCCCAAAAGGACCTTGTGCAATGAAATAATCCAGCCAACAAAGCTGGGCTAGTCAATGACTGAAACTCTTCCCTAGCCTGTCCCCACTCAGGGCCTCCCTGTAGCTCTCCTAACTTGAGACTGCATAAGGAGTCTCATTCTTCGCTACCCAAAGTATAAAAACCTAGAAAATGGCTTTTTTTTTTTTCGTAACAGCTGGCTTTTTAGGAAGGACCATGTACTATATACGAAGGCCCAGAGCATGAGCAAGCCCTGTGTGTCTTCCATGGGGAAATGTCCTGTTGAACACAGAGCTGTTAGGTCTAGAGCTCAGAAGGAAACTAGCAAAAACTTTTGAAGGTGTAAGTAGTTGAGGTTGAAGTCTTTGAGGTTAAGTCACCCAGGGAGAGTCCAGAATAGAAAGACTTACTTGGTGCTTACCAGGTGCCACCGAGTTGATCTCAGCTCTTCACAGGGTGTGCTAGTTAATCCCCTCAAGATTCCATGAGGATGTGTGCGTTAGTATGCTCTCATTTACTTCCCTCAGGAATTCTCAGAGTTAAGTACAATGATCAGCCCATTTCACACAGAGGAAAGTGAAGCTCAGAAACGAGTTACAACGTGTCAAAGCCAGGGTGCTCCCTCTTCTCTGGCCAACTCCCAACACCCATGTGCACCGGCACTACCCCAAATTTACCTCTCAGTTTTAGGACCTGCAACAACCGGGATGCCTCCCTGTTCTGCGCTAGATACTTTAGATGCACCAAAGTGGAAAGTATAGGGGAGAGAGGCCAGGCGAAACTTTCATTCTTCTGAGGCAAATCCCATGCAGTGTTCAGTCCTCTGCTGAAATGGCTGTTGTCCATTGTCTGAACAGTCCTGGACCCTCAAGCTGGCAATGAGGATGAACACAGAAGGTTTGTCTATGGTCAAGGCCTTGAAGGAAACACTGACAAAGCCCAGTGAGGTTGTGATCATTTTTAGCATCTCAGGAGCAGGAATTGTAGACCCGTGGTGACTTCTAATCATGGGTTGTATTCCTGGGGACCCACAGGAATAAGGCAGTCATGTGTGATAGTTATAGATGTGGGCTCTGTGGCCACCCAGACTGAGTTAAATCCAGTACCTACCTTACAGAGTTGTTGTGTTTAGAATAGCATCTGGCAAATGGCAAGCATGAAAAAAAATGTTATCTATTATCTCCCAAAAATCCAAACCAAGGAAATAAGATTTTGAACAAAGAAAGCTTTAAGTATATGATGACGTATGGATGTCATCTACTTCCCCTTACTGTGGATATACTGTCCACCTTCTTGGAAAAGTCATGAAGCCTTTCACTACCCACCTTACCTTGGAACAGTTGACATGAGTAGAGTTAAAGGCTTCTAGTGAGGAAGAAAATGAGTTACATGGCAGTGCACGATTTGAAGAGTGGGGTGGGAATGAGTGGCCAGCCCCATTCAAGGGCATTATCCTGGAGTCTCTCCATATGCTAGGCAGAATAATGGTCCCCCAAAGATGTCCCAACCCTAATCCTCTAGAACCTGAAGATATGTTACCACATATGCCCAAACGAACTTTACAGATGTGATCAAGGTTATAGATCTTACGATGGGAAGACTATCCAGAATCATTTGGATGGGCCCAACCTAAGCACATGGGTCCCTTTAAAGAGGAGAATCTTTCCCAGTTGACAGAGTTAGAGGAAGGTGTAACGATGGAAGAAGAGTCCGAGAGATGCAACTTTCCTGGTTTTGAAGCTGGAGGAAGGGGCCATGAGCCAAGGAATATAGGTTGCCTCTAGAAACCAGAAAAGGCAAGGAAACAGATTCTCCACTAAGCCTCCAGAAGGGACTGAAGCCCTGCCAACACCTTAATTTTAACCCAGTAAGAGCCACGTGAGGCTTCTAACCTATAGAAATATGAGATAATAAATCTGTGGGAGTTGTGTGGGCATTTGTTATAGCAGCAATGAAAAACGAATAAACTCCCATACAATTCCTTTATTCTATGCAGACTGTCTTGCTTATTCACTGTCCCCAATCCCAAAAATCCCTCAAATGACTCCTAGATAGATCCAGGTGTCTCACGGTATCATGTGTGTGCACATGCACATACACACACGTGAGCACAGGCAGAGCTCTGGGACCCTCTCTTGTGGCTGCCACTGAACTTGTTGCAGTGATGGCAGCAGAGCAAGGTGCAATTGTCCCCAGGTGCTGAGGCTTGGCCTCCTACCTGACACCATTGCTGCAGATGTCTTAGGCTACTTTAGCTTATTTTCATTCCCTGGCTGCTGGAGTCTGTGGGGCCAGGTGCAGGGACAGTCAGCATGTAAGGCATATTTAAGAGTCTCTTATGTTCTGCCCTCCTCCCTGCTTTTATATTATTTTTCCTCCCCTTTTCCTATGTCCATCTGTTTTGTATCTTAAGTTCCACATATAAGTGAGGTCATATAATATTTGTCTTTCTCTAATTTCACTTAGCATCATACACTCTAGTTCCATCCACACTGTTGCAAATGGCAAGATTTCATTCTTTTTGATTGCCAAGTAATACTCCATATATACTCCATACTCCATATATCTGGTATATATATATATATATATACCAGAACAAACTGAGGGTCACTGGAGGAGTTGTGGGTGGGGGGATGGGCTAAATGGACAAGGGGCATTAAGGAGGTCACTTGTTGGGATGAGCCCTGGGTGTTATACATAGGGGATGAATCACTGGATTCTACTCCCAAAATCATTATTGCTCTATATGCTAACTTGGATGTAAGTTTCATTAATGAATGAATGAATGATGAATGAATGAATTTTAATTTTTTTAACATTTATTTATTTTTGAAAGACAGAGAGAGGCAGAGCATGAGCAGGAGAGGGGGAGAGAGAGAGACAGACAGAATCCAAAGGAGGTTCCAGGCTCTGAGCTGTTTGTTAGCACAGAGCCCGACGTGGGCCTCGAACTCACGAACCACAAGACCATGACCTGAGCCGAAGTCGGATACTCAACCGACTGAGCCACCTGGGAGCCCCTGAATTAATTAATTTTATTATTTATTTATTTATTTATCTTTTTAAAACATAGGGGCGCAGGTGTTCCCTTTGTTGTTGTTGTTGTTGTTTTAATTTATTTTTAATGTTTGTTTATTTTTGAGAGAGAGACCGAGCGTGAGTGGGGGAGGGTCAGAGAGAGATGGAGACACAGAATCTGCACAGGCTCCAGGCTCTGAGCTGTCAGCACAGAGCCAGATGCGGGGCTCGAACTCACAGACCGTGAGATCTTGACCTGAGCCGAAGTCAGAAGCTCAACCGACTGAGCCACCCAGGTGCCCCTTAATTAATTTTAAAAAATAATGTAACACATAGTTCTCTGCCTTTCAACCAAGCCGGAGCCTTCACTCTGCACTCTTGGGAGGGAATGTTTTTCTGGAGGCTCCTTGGTGTCAGTGAGCCCCCATTCCCAGCCCAGACAACCTAAGCCTGAGACCTGGGGCCTCTACCATGTGCTTACATAGTTCTCTGAAACTTATATAGTTCTCTGAAAAGTGCTGGTATTTAGTAAGTACTACATAAGAGAGCTTATGAACAAATATCTTACATATTTTCTATCTTTTGTCTAGTGTGATTTACATAGCATAGGGATTAGGAACACAGATGCTAGGGGTAACTGGGTGACTCAGTCAGTTGAGCATCCCACCTTAGCTCAGGTCATGATCTCATGGTTTGTGAGTACAAGCCCTGCATTGGGCTCACTACTGTCAGCGTGGAGCCAGCTTCAGATCCTCTGTCTCCCTCTCTCTCTACTCTTCCCCCACTCACACTCTCTCAAAAATAAATTTTAAAAATTTGGAGAAAAAAAAAAAAGAACACAGATTCTAGGGTCAGACTGCTGGCCTTAGTTTGGATTCTGTCTGCACCACCTAGTAACTTTATGAGTTGGGGCAAGTCACTTAATCTTCTAAGCATCTAATCCTCTAAATTTCCCTACCTGTAAAGTAGCGATAATTGTGTTTACCTTCTAGGAAGATTAAATGTGATGATAAACATGCAGCGGTTTTAAAGCATGTCTGCAAATTGTTTGGACACTCTTCCTTCATGGGCTGGAGACTAATTCCCCCCACCTTGAATATGGCCTGGACTTGTGCCTCATTTGTAATGAATAGAAAGCAGTGGAAGGGGGGCACCTGGGTGGCTCAATGGTCAAGCATCCAACTCTTGATTTCGGCTCAGGTCCTGATCTCACAGCTCGTGAATTGGAGCCCCACATCAGGCTCTGTGCTGACAGTGCGGAGCCTGCTTGGGATTCTCTCTCCCTCTTTCTCTGCTCCCCTGATCTCAAGTACATGTGCACTTTCTCTCCTTCTCTCTCAAAATAAATTAATTAATAAAAAAAAAAAAAAAAGGCAGTGAAAGTGACACTACATGACTTTTGAGGCTGGGGCAGAAAAAGCTATGCAGCTCTCATCTGACTCTCTCAGGACGTGGGTTTTAAAGTCCTGAGTCACCCCATAAGAAGTGTAGCTACCTTCACACCATTAGGCTGGAGGCACCACATGGAGAGATCATACAATTATACAAACTGTTGCAGTCCCCAGCCATTTGAATCATCCCATCCCAGGCATCAGACTTGTGACTGATGAAGAAGTTTTTGAAATGACCCCAGGTCCATACAACTGTATGAGAAACCTTTAGCCAGAACCTCTTAGCTAAACCCATTCAAACTCCAGAATGATCAAAAGTAATAATTATCGCAGTTGTTGTTTTGTAATTTGGGATGTTTTGTTACACAGTGATAGATAACTGATGTGCATGTTCAAGTACCTTGAACGTGAAAAGCACTGAATAAATAGTTGTCCTAATTATTATTATTATTTCAAACTAGCATCATCCTGGCCCCTTAGGCCTTCCTTTATTAATAATGGCAACTACCATTCACTGAGTACTTAGCATAAATCAGGCATTATACGTATATGATTTCTTCTTCACTCAATGTTCAAGGCATGGGTATCATTATTCCCTTTTTACTGAACCTCCAAGAGGGTAAGTACTTACCTGCGGCTACACTCAAGAAGCACTGTGGCTTAGATTCAACCCTGGCTCCTCTGACTCTCAGAACCTGTCATAAAGTGTACTCCAGAATAGTTAACTGCCACTTGAGTCCTTCTAAAGTGCTGCCAGGAGTGAGTCCACTGCCCAGGCTGGGCCACCAACAGCTGTCTCCACGAAGAGCTAGTGAGATTGGGCTCTTGTCAAGCCTCGCACCATTCTTTCAGGCTGTCTCCCGTATACTCAACACCAGGTATGTATGGTCAATCTTAATTCAGCAAATGAAGAGTACAGCAACCCACAGGCCTCAAGACTACTTGTGCAACTTTTGTATTCACCACAGGGACTGGAAAAACAATTGATTGTCATTTAAGATTTAGTGGTATCCCGGGCCACCTGGGTGGCTCACGGTTGAGTGTCACCCTCTTTGTTTCAGCTCAGGTCATGATCTCACGATTTCCTGAGTTCAAGCCCCACGTTGGGCTCTGTGCTGGCAGTGCAGAGTCTCCTTGGGATTCTCTCTCTCTCTCTCTCTCTCTCTCTCTCTCTCTCTTTCTCTCTCTCTCTCTCTCTCTCCCTGCCTCTCCCTGTCTCTTTCAAAATAAATAAATAAACTTAAAAAAAAAAAAGATTTAGTTGTGCTCCTATTGGTAAGTTCTTGTTAACTTGATCCCTCAGGTAATTAATTTCTGATGAATCAACGTCTTGGCATACCAATGTTATTGCTGTCCTGCACATAACATGAGCTTTGCGGTCAGACCGTTGGGATTCAATTCCCAGCTCGGCCACCTCCTAGCTGGGTATTGTTGGGAAAGTCACTCAATCCCTCCCAGACACAGTATCCTCATCAGTAGAATGGGAGTAATTATAGCATAGGCCACAAGAGCCGGTTGTGAAGATTTAAGGAGATAACCAATATGTAAGGTGTTTAGCAAGTGCCTGGCACACAGAGCTATTAGCTCTCATTGTTATTTGCTTATTGCCCTATTTATATAGAGAGAACACCTCAGCCTGCCTTTAAATTGTTTCCTTAACATTTTTTACTTTCCTCAGGCAGGAGTCTGTGCTTGGAATTTCCTAAGATGATGCTCAGGAGGTGTGACGAAGTAAGAACCTCTCCCTTTCCTCCTCGTCTCTCTCTTCTCCTGGGAGTTCAGTTATTGTCAATAATAGCAACGACAACACATGTACTGAATGCTGATTATGTAGCTGTAAGAGCCAGTCTTGAACTGTGTATATATCATTAACTCAGATTCTCACAACAAATCATACAAGCTAGATATTTTTACTCATTTATTCATCGTTTTTTTCAATTAACGAATACTTACTGTGTTCCTTCAATGATCTAGGTACTTGGAATACATTAAAGAATAAGACAGACAGAAATCCCTGTTCACATTCTAGTGTGCAGGGACTACTGTAAATAAACAAACAGTAACAAACGTAGCAAGTCAAAGAGTGATAAGTGCTGTGGAGAAAAATAAAGGTGAGAAGGCAGAGAAAGAAGGAGAAGCAAATTTCTCCTTTAAACAAAGCAGTTAAGGGAAGTTCTCACTTTGTGAGAGGGTGACAGGTGGGCAGGGACATGAAGAAGGTGAGGAAGTGAGACATGGGGAGACTTGGGGCAACATTCCAGATAAGGAGAACAGCAGGGAGTATGAAGTATAAGGAAGCATAAAGCACAGAGGAACATGCCTGGATGTTTGAAGAACACAGGAAGCCAGTATGGCTGGAGTAGAGAGTGGCCGAGTGACAGGAGAGTCACAGGAGAGGAGGGTAGAGCGGTATAAGGAAGGAGGGAGCAGGGCAGGTCACTGAGTTCTAGGCCACTGGAAAGACACTGGCTTTCACTCAGTGAAATGCAGAGCCCTCGAATAATAGCTTTGAGCCGAGAAATGGCATGATCTAGTTTAAATTATAAAAGGATCTCTCTGCCACCTGTGTTGAGAAGAGATCCTAGAAGAGCAAGGGTGGAAGCAAGGACAAGAATGGGAAGGCAAAATATCATGGTGCATGGTGGCTCAGTCCAGGAAGAAGCAGTGGAGTAGGGAGAAACTATCAGATTCTGGATGTAATTCCAAATAGATCCAACAGGATTATATGGCTGGATTTGGGTAGGAGGAAAAGCAGGGGTGAAGGATGACACTAAGGCTTTTGGTCTGAGCAATCGGATGGTGTTGCCGTTCAACAGAATGATGACCACATTTGGAAGGAAGATCAGGGATTCGGTTTTGAACATATTGACTTTTAGATGTCTTTTAGGGGTGCCTGGGTGGCTCATTTGGTTAAGCGTCCAGCTCTTGACTTGGGCTGAGGTCATGGGTTTGATCCCCACGCTTCATGGGTTTGATCCCCACATCAGGCTCTGCACTGGCAGTGTGGAGCCTGATTGGGATTCTCTCTCTCTCCCTCTCTCTCTGCCCCTCCCCCACTCATGTGCTCTGTCTCTCTCTCAAAATAAACTTTAAAAAAAATAGATGTCTTTTAAACATTAAAAAAAATCAGAAAAGCATTAGGATATAGAAGTTTCCCTCCACTTAATAAGTGGATAATAATAATAAGTGCTTATCAAGATGCTTATTAATGCTTAATTAATTAATCAATGCACAATTAATTATGTTTATTATTAATTAATTAATTTTTAATTAATTATAATTTTAATTAATTATAATAATTAATTAATTACATCCCAGTGGCTGAGCTGGGATTTAAACCAAGATAAGTCTGACTCCACCATCCTTATCTTTTGTTTGTTTTTTTTTTAAATGTTTATTTATTTTTGAGAGAGAGACAGAAACCAAGCTCAAGCAGGGAGAGTTCGGAGAGGGAGGGAGACACAGAATCCGAAGCAGGCTCCAGGCTCTGAGCTGTCGGCACAGAGCCCGATATGGGGCTGGAACTCACGGACTGTGAGATCATGACCCGAGCTGAAGTCAGACACTTAACCGACTGAGCCACCCAGACACCCCCCATCCTTATCTTTTGTATTAAATATCAACCACAGGATTTTTGCTTTTGACCAAGATGGAGTCAGTTGGACCTGATTTACCGTCGCACATGAAACAACAACAAAAAAATTAAAAAGACAACATACACGAAACAAAGATTTTCAATGAAGGATGATGATTTCGGAAAGACAGGAAATAAAAGAAGGGAGCCTTATAATCATCCAGGTTACTATTTGGAGAAAGTTCTCTGGACGTGATGTGGGGAGGCAGAACTGAGGCAGGGTCTGGCAGACTCCCTGAGTTGAGAAGGCAACGTGGGGAGCCGCGAGAGACAGAGGCCTCTAGAATTCATAAAACAGAGTAACGGAGAGAAGAGAGCTACACAGAGGACTCCGAAGACATACAGAAGGTCCTCAAGTATTCAGTGGGTTGCTGAATCAATGCATGCATGTGAGGAAAGTATCTGAATATGGGGAAAGAACAATCCAAAAGGATTAAAGGAAACAATGCTTATTCATGCCAGTCAGACTGGGAAAACTTATAATTCATTGAGTATTAAGGGAAGTCTTCTCTCATTAGCGGGAGATAATTAGCTCTAGACTGAGCATCGCTACTGACCTGTCTAGCAACTAACAAAAGCAAACCCAAAAGGATCAAACTGCTTCCAAGTTACCTAACTGCATCCCAGAGCAAAATTCAAAAAGATTTATCAGAATACAAAAATATCCACCACCTAACCAGATAAAGATCCAATGTTTAGCATCTGATCGAAGACCACTAGATGTGTAAAGAAGCAAGAAAATGTGACCGATAATGAACAGATTAATAAATCAGAGAAAGACATTAAAACGTGTATTATAACTGTATTCCATATGCTCAAAAAGCTAAGTTGAGGACTTGAATGTGTTGCAGGATTTTTTTGCCACAAAACCCAGGATGCATTGTCTCACCACTTCAAAGAATGAAGAGGTAGACAGAAACTGTGCAGCAGGCAAAAGTTTATCAGAGTTTAAGATTAGAAAGGAAGAATAGTAGAAAAGCTCTCTTTATAGAGAGGGGACATTCAAAAGTAAATGCCTGAGGACTATAGTCAAGGGTACTTGTTTTACAAGGTTCTGGTTGATGTGGGAAACAAAGGCAGAAGGAAATGGCAGCTAAAATTCAATTTCCTTATAACCTGCAGCCCATTGGCAAATACTTAAGGCAGACAGAGGTTTCTCCAGGAACTCCCTGCTATCTTAATGCTAATGCCTTGCTAGAGGAAAAAACAACCTTAGCTTGACAATAGCTAGGCCTCCAGAATCATGTGAGTCTTCTTTAGCATAGGAAAATTTCATTGGAGGGGCGCCTGGTGACTCAGTAGGTTAAGCATCAGACTTCAGCTCAGGTCATGATCTGTTGGAGTTCGAACCCTGCATCTGACTCTGTGCTGACAGCCTGGAGCCTGCTTCAGATTCTGTGTCTCCCTCTCTTTGCTCTTCTCCTACTCATGCTCTCTCTCCCTCTCAAAAATAAATAAACAGAAAAAAAATCTCATTGGAAACTTCACCTTGAGTTCCCCACCCCACCCCCACCCCCACTAACTCCATAGTAGATAACCAGTCTCTCCTCATGATCCTGGGGCAGCTCCTCCTGCCCATGGGTCCTGTCCCCATACTTTAATAAAATCACCTTTTTGCACCAAAGACATCTTCAAGGATTTTTTCTTGGCTGTTGACTTCATACCCCATTAACCCCAGTATCACCCAAAAAAACCTCATCACTGGTCAGCCCTCCCCTGTCCTTTCCCCCTTGTTCCTTCTCAGGTTCTACCCTTATTGGCTTGATAACTCTGGGTCCTGGGTTGTCTATTCCCGATTGGCTCGTTTCCATTGTATGAGGGGTGGTCTATGGCCATACTTAGGTCTTTGGTCAAATTCCAGAGGGGAAACCTAGGGGGAGTAGGCGGGGTCTGTTACATTCTTAAGAGAAACCTATGCCTGAGGGAGCTTGCTGTGGTCAGACACTCCCAGCATTGTTCCAAAATAGGTGTTTTTCCTCACTCAGGGACCTCAGGCCTTAATCTTTCCCTCTCTGCCTACTGAATCCTATCTTTTCCTATCATAAACAGACACTTCTCCAGAGATGATACAGAAATGGCCAACAAGTAAAGCACCTGGGTGGCTCAGTCGGTTTGTTACAGCAAATACTTGGCGCCCAGGAAGGGACAAGCGACAGTACTTAGGGAATCAGAAAAGACTGCTGTCTGCCCAGTGAGTCATCTCCAAAAGCTGAGCATCCCACTCAGGTTTTACTGATCTTTTATACATATGTGCTTCCAGGTGGGCGGGACTAGTATAGTCAAGCTTCTGTTTCCTGTCTGCTAGATGATGCAAGAGGCAAGCTAGATTGCAGAAGTCAAAGGCATGCAAAGGGAGTTTCTGGCCTTGGATATCTGGCTGGCCCTTTTTATTTGCATTCACCAGCTTTCCTTTTCAGGTTAAGTGTCCAACTTTGGCTCAGGTAATGTTCTCACGGTTTGTGAGTTCGAGCACCGTGTAGGGATCTGTGCTGACAGCTCAGAGCCTGGAGCCTATTTGGGATACTGTGTCTCCCCCTCTCTCTGCCTCTCCCCCACTCACGCTCTGTCTCTCTCTTTCAAAAAAATACTAAACATTATTTTTAAGAAAAGCCCAAACCAAACTTCTAGAGTTGAAAACTAAAATATTTGAGGGTTTTTTGTTTTGTTTTGTTTTTTGTTTTGTTTTTTTGCTGCATCCACCATGAGAAGGAAGATCATTCTCAAGAAGACCTTCAGCATTCCAGAAAACATTGACATCACTCTGAAAGGCTATACTATTAGTTACTGTGAAGGCCCCCAGAGGAAACCTGTGAAAGGACTTCAACTACATCAATGTAGAACTCAGTTTCCCTGGAAAGAAAAAGTAGAGGCTCTGAGTTGACAAATGGTGGGGAAATATAAAGGAAGTGGCTACTGTTCACGCTATCGTAGTCACGTACAAAAAACATGGTCAAGAGTGTTAAACAGTGTTTCCATTACAAGATGAAGTCTATGTGTTGAGTTTTTCTGGGGGTGATGGTGGGGTGGTGGGGTCCAGAGCCGACAGCCAAGAAAGAATTCTTGAAGATGTCTTTGGTGCAAAAAGGTGATTTTATTAAAGCACAGGACAGGACCCAGGGGCAGGAAGAGCTGCCGCAAGACCATGAAAAGAAACTGGTTATCTAATAGGGAGTTGGGGGAGGTAAAGTCAAGGTGAAGCTTCCAATGAGATTTTCATATGCTAAAGAAGACTCCCAGGATACTGGAGGCCTAGCTATTGTCAAGCTAAGGTTGGTTTTCCTTCTGGCAAAGCATTAGCATTAAGATAGCAGGGAGTTCCTGGAGAAACCTCTGCTTGCCTCAAGTATTGGCCAGCAGGCTGCAGGTTATAAGGAAATTTAATTTTATTTGCCATTTCCTTCTGTCTTTGTTTCCCACATCATGTGTATGTTCACTTTCCCATCAATGTTGTTATTTAGGAGAATGGTTCTCTTGTTGAAATATGAAATACATCTGTTTGCTGGGTTCAGATGAGGTCAGGCATTGCCTGTTCAGTATCTCCCCAGAAAGATGAGTTAATTCTTGAAGGAAATGACATTGAACTTACATCAAATTCAGCTGCTTTGATTCAGCAACCCACAAGAGTTAAAAATAAGGATATCAGAAAATTTCTGGATGGTATCTGTTTCTGAGAAAGAAAAAGTTCAGCAGGCTAATGAATAAGACCTAAGTTAGTTCAGCTACAGAAACCACAAGATGCCAGATTTTTCAGACTTCTTTGTGATATTTTAAAGATGCACTAACAGCTGTGTGTTAAAAAAAGAAAAGGAAAGAAAACTACAAGATTGGAGATACTGAATTGGATGGATAGGAGATTAGATATTATAGATGGAAAGACTGGTGAATTAAGGACATAAAAATAGGCACCATCCAAAATGAAACACAGAAAGAAATAGAATCTCCCAAAATAAAAGAGCATCAATGAGTTGTGGGACACTTCATGCTTATGTACAAATAATTGGAGTATCTAAAAAAGAGGAGAAAGAAGAGGGTGGAAAGATCTCTTAATATTAAAAATTATAAATCTACAGACCTAAGATGCTCACCAATCTCCAGCACAAGAAAAATGAAGAAAACTGCACCAAGGTGTATCAAAATCAATGATACAGAAAAAAATCTTAAAAGCAGCTGGAGGGAAGGGCGCCTGGGTGGCTCAGTCGGCTGAGCTTCCCACTTTTGGTTTTGGCTCAGGTCATGATCCCAGAGTTGTGGGATAGAGCCCCATGCACTGAGCATGGAGCTTGCTTAGGATTCTCTCTCTCTCTCTCTCTCTCTCTCTCTCTCTCTCTTTCTCTCTCCCCCCCCCAGCCCCTCTCCCTCACTTGCATTCTGTCTCTAAAAATTATATATAAATACATATGTAAATATATATATAATATATTACATATATGTATATATGTAATATATTATATATATAAATATATATGTGTGTGTGTGTATATATATATATATATATATATATATATATATATATATATATAACAGCTAGAGGAAAAAAAAGACATGTTACATACAGAGGTACAAAAATAAGGCTGACAGATTTGTCATCAGAAACAATGCAAATGAGAAGACAGTGGAGCGACATCTTTAAAATACTGGGGGTAAAAGTCCACTCAGAATTCCATATGTGGGAAAAATATTTCTCAAAACAACAACAGGGTAACATAAAGACATTTGCAGATGTACAAAACCTGAAAGGATTCATCACTGGTACTACAGAATAATAAAGGAAATGCTTTAGACAAAAGGAAAATGATAGCAGATAGAAATCTGGATCCACACAAAGGAATAAAAAGCACAGGAAACGCTAACTACATAAGTAAATATATAAGATTTTTTTTTTAGTATTTATTTTTTTTAAATTTTTTAATGTTTATTTATTTTTGAGAGAGAGAGACAGAGCATGAGTTTGGGAGGAGCAGAGAGAGAGGGAAACACAGAATCCGAAGCAGGCTCCAGGCTCCAAGCCATCAGCCCAGAGCTCGATGCGGGGCTGGAACCCACAAACCCGTGAGATTGTGACCTGAGGCAAAGTCGGATGCTTAACTGACTGAGCCACCCAGGCGTCCTTTTTTTAGTATTTAAATCTCTATAAACGTAATTGATGGTGGAGCACCTGGATGGCTCAGTTGGTTAAGCATCGGATTTTGACTCAGGTCATGATTTCATGGTACATGGGTTCGAACCCCGTGTCAGGCTCAGCCTGGAGCCTGTTTCAGATTCTGTGTCTCCCTCTCTCTCTGCTGCTCCCCAACTTGTGCTCTCTCTCTCAAAAATAAATAAACATTTTAAAAAAAATAACCAATGGTTTAAAGAAAAATAACCATGAAGTAGGGATAGGAGGGAACTTTCTGAACCTGAGAAAACGGGATCTATGAAAACCTGACTGTAGTGGATGGAATTATGCCACCACCACCCATCCCCCTGGAAAAATATATTCAAGTCCCAGCCCCCCTAGGACCTGTGAATATGACCTTATTTGGAAATCGGATCTTTGCATTGTACTCAAGTGAAAATGAGGTCATAATGGATTAGGGCGGGCCCTAAATCCAATGACTGGTATTTTTCTAAGAGAAAAGGAGAGGGAGATTTGGATACAAAGATGTAGAAGAGACATTGGAAAGAAGGGCATGTAAAGATGGAGGCAGAGATCAGAATGGTGCAACTACAAGTCAAAGAATGCCAAGGATTGGCCGGAATCACCAGAAGCTGGGAAGAGGCAAAGAAGGCTTCTTCCCTAGAGCCTTCAGAAGAAGCATGGCCATGCCGGCACCTTCATTCCAAACTCTGGACTTCAGAACTGTGAGAGAATAAACTTCTGTTATTTCAAGCCATGACAGTTTGTGGTACTTTCTTATGGCCATGCTAGGAAATGAATATACCTACATCTAACACCATACTTAGTGGTAGAAGACTGGATGCTTTCCTCCTAAGATCAGGAACAAAATGAAGATGTCCACTCTCATCACTTCTATTTAAAATTGTACTGGAGGGGGGCACCCTGGTGGCTCAGTCAGTTAAGCTTCTGACTTTGGCTCAGGTCATGAACTCATGGTTCCTGAGTTAGAGCCCCACATCCAGCTCTGTGCTGATAGCTCAGAGCCTGGAGCCTGCTTTGGATTCTGTGTCTCCCTCTCTCTCTCTGCCCCTCCCCTGCTTGTGCTCTGTCTCTCTTGTCTCTGTCTCTCTCAAAAGTAAATAAACATTTAAAAAAATTGTACTGGAGGGACTAGTCAGAGCAATTAGGCAAAAAAAAAAAAAAAATGTATTCAGTTTGGAAAGGAAGAAGCAAAACTATTTATTAACAGATGACATGACATTGTATGTAGAAAATCATAAGGAATCCACTAAAAAACTGCTGGATAAAAATATTCGACAGATTTTGAGATACAAGATCAATATATAGAAATCAATTGTATTTCTATATATTAACAGTGAACAGTTGGGAAATGAAATTAAGAAAAACAATTCCATTTATAATACATCAAAAAGAATAAAAGAGTTGGGAATGAATTTATTAAAAGTAGTGCAAAACTTGTGCCCCGAAAATTACAAAATATTACTGAAGGAAATTAAATAAGATCTTATTAAATTAGAAACATCCTGTGTTCATGACTGGAAGACTTAATATTGTTAAAATATCAGTACTCTCCAAATTGATCTACAGACTTAATACGTCATTATCAAAATCCCTACTGACCTTTTTTTGCAGCAATTGACAAGTTAATTATAATATTCATATGAGGATACAAGGGACCCAGCATGGCCAAAACAATCTTGAAAAGGAAGAAAAAAGTTCGAAAACTCAGTTTCCAATTTCAACACTTGCCACGGCACTACATTAATCAAGATAGTATGGTACTGGCATAAAGTAGACATACAGGTCAATGGGGTAGAATGGAGTATCCAGAAATAAAGCCTTACATTTAGGTCAATTGATTTTTGACCAGAGCGTCGAGATAATTCAAGGGGAGAAAACAATAGTTTTTTTCAACAAATGGTACAAAAAACCCTGCATATTCACATGCAAAATAATAAAATTGGATGCCTAACTCACACCATACAGAAAATTTTAACTGAAAATTAACAAAGTAACTCTTCATGACTGAGTTAGGTAATATTTTCTAAGATATGACACCAAAAGTGCAAGCAACAAAAGAAGAAAATGGATAAATTGAACTTCATCAAGATTAAAAACATTTCTGCTACAAACAATACGAACAAGAAAGTGAAAAGACAATCTAAAGAATAGGAAGAAAATATTTGCAGATCATATATCATACATCTGATAAGGGACTTGTATCATCAAAATTAAAAACTTTTGCTCCAAGAAAAATGCTGTTAAAACAAAGAAAAAACAAGATAGTGCCTCACCAAAGAAGATAATACTTGGATGGCAAATAACCACATGAAAAGATGCTCAGCATTAGTCATTAGGGAAATGCAAATTAAAGCATTAATGAAACATACTATTGCACCCATAAGAGTGACTAACGTTAAAAGACTGACCATTTGAAGTGTTGACAAGGATGTTCAGAACTGAAACTCTCATATACTGCTGGTGGGAAAACTACACCTGTATGACACTTTTCAAAACTATTTGGTAAGTCCCTAAAAATTAAACATACACCTACCATATGGTCCAGACATCCCACTCATAGGTATTTATCCAAAGGAAATGAAAGCATATGTGCATAGAATTGCCATGCGTTTTTTAAGTTTTATTTATTTATTTTAAAAGAAAGAGAGACCACAAGCTGGGGAAGGGTAGAGAGAGGGAGGGAGGGGATCCCAAGTAGGTTCCTCACTGTCAGCACAGAGCCCGATTCAGAGCTGGAACTCACAAACTTGAGATCATGACCAGAGCTGAAATCAAGAGTCGTGCACTTAACCAACTGAGCCACCCAGGCGCCCCTGTACGTGCATGTTTTATTTGTAATAGCTAAAAATTGGAAGCAACTTAAATGTCCACCAACAGACATCAGATAAACAAACTGGGGCATATCCATACAACGGAATAAAAAGAATTGAGCTATTGATACATGTAATAACATGGATAAATCTCAAAATAATTATGCTGAGTGAGAAAAGCCAGACAGAAACAGATTAGATAGATAGATCAGGAGAATGCTAACTAATATGATTGCAAAAAGCAGATCAGTGGTTTCTCAGTTATGGATGGGGGAGAGGCAAGAGGAAGGGATTATAAAGAGGTATAAGCATCCTTTTGGGTATGATGGATACATTCACTACCTTGATTATGGTTAATTTCATGGGTGTAAGTATATGTCAAAACACATCAAATTGTACACTTTAAATATTTTTGTATTATTGTATATCAGTTACATCTCAATAAAGCTAATATATACACTATATATGTGTATTATATATATATATATTATATATATATATATATATATAATATATATATATATATACACAAATACCTTTGTGTATATCCAGGTCCATTAGGGTTTTAACGGTGGGATTGTGAGCATTTTTTTAAAACACTTTTAAACATTTTAACAAGTTTTGTTTTGTTTTGGGAGAGAGAGAGGGCGCAGGTGAGTAAGGGGAAGAGAGAGAGAGAGAGAGAGAGAGCGCGAGCAGGGCTCACCTGAAGTGGGGCTTGTGTTTTACCTGAAACAGCCCTGGTGGTCACCCAATTCAGGGCTCAAGCTCACCTGATGTGGGACTTGAACTTATGAACCTGCGAGATCATGAGCTGAGACGAAGTCAGATGTTTAATGACTGAGCCACCTAGGTGCCCAACACTTGGAAATTTTCAAAAATACTCACTTGAACAGCTATTGACATTTTGCAAATCTTATATCTTACCAACTTCACTACTTTTTATTGTTGGAGCATTTTAAAATAAATCCCAGATAAATCATTTCACCTGACAATTCTTCAGTATGTATCTCTAAAAGATTAGAAGTTTTTTTTTTAAAGTTTTTATTTATTTATCTTGAGAGACAGAGAGAGTGCAAGTGGGGAGGGGCAGAGAGAGAGGAAGAATCCCAAGCAGGATCCACACTGTCAGCTCAGAGCCCCATGTGGAGTTTGAACTCATGACATGTGTCCTGAGGTTATGTTTTAAAAAGTTTTTAGATTTTAGGGGTGGTGGGGTGGCTCAGTCAGTTAAGCATCGGACTCTTGATTTCAGTTCAGGTCATGATCTCACCATTGTGAGATTGAGCCTGACATCGGGCCTGCTTGGGATTCTCTCTCTCCCTCTCTCTGCCCCTCCTCCTGCTCATTCTCTCTCTCTCAAAATAAATAAATAAACATAAAAAAAAACACCACACATAACCTCATGTCATTATCTATTGTAGGTATTTTCTAAAGTGAATGTGAATGGATTTTGTAATATATTCTTATTGAAATTTTTCTTGAGATAATTTTAGATTCATATGCAGTTGTAATAAATGATCAGAAATATCCCTTTACACTCTGCTCAGTTTCCTCTAGTGGTAACATTTTGCAAAACTATAGTATATCACAACTGGGATATTGACATTAATATAATCCAATGATCTTACTCAGATTTCCCTATTTTACTTGTACTCTTTTTATGTGTGTGCCTATATATGTATTAAGTTCTACACAATTTAATCACCTGTGTACGCTCATGTACCCATCACAAAGTTAAGTTACTGAAAGTCCCAACACCATAATGATTCCTCATGTTGTCCTTATATAACCACTTCCCCACCATCCCTGACCCCTGGCAACTGCTACTCTGTTCTCCATTTCTAAAATTTCATCATTTCAATAATGTTGTATCAGTAGAATCATACAACATGTAACCTTTTGGGACTGACTTTTTTTCCCCCTAAGAATAATATCCTGGCAATTCAGCAAAGTCATTGCATGTATCAATAGTTCATTTATTTTTATACCTTGAGTTATATTCCATAGTATATATTTATACTGTAATATATTTTTAAGGGTCATTTTTAGCATACAAAAATTATCATCATCATTCTGCTGCTTCCAAAGGGCACCAATAATTTATTTTGCCATTGTTGGGTGGCATGTTCTATAAACGTTAATTAGGTCATGTTACTTGATAATTTTGTTTAGATCACTGATATCTTTCCTGATTTTTCTGATACCGGTTCTGTCAATTATAGAGATAGGGATGTTAACATCTCCCATTATAATTTTGGAGTTATTTATTTATCCTTAATCTTTGCTTCATATAATTTGAAGCTGTGTTTTTAGGAACATACTCATTTAGGATTGTTAATACTTAATGATTAATTGATACTTTTATCATTATATAATGACCCTCTTTATCTCTGGTAATATTTTTTGCCTTAAAGTTTACTTTGTCTGATATGGATACAGCTATTCCAGATTTATTATGATTAGTGCTTAAATGGTATATCTTTTCCATCCCTTTTATGTCTTTATGTCTACGTCTTTATGTTTTAAGTGATTTTTTTGGTACGCAGCAGACAGTTGGATCTTACTTTTTTTTTTTTTAATTTTTTTTTTTTAACGTTTATTTATTTTTGAGACGGAGAGAGACAGAGCATGAACAGGGGAGGGGCAGAGAGAGAGGGAGACACAGAATCCGAAACAGGCTCCAGGCTCTGAGCTGTCAGCACAGAGCCCGATGCGGGGCTTGAACTCACGGACCGTGAGATCATGACCTGAGCCGAAGTCGGACGCTTAACCGACTGAGCCACCCAGGTGCCCCGGATCTTACTTTTTTAAATGCATTCTGCCTTTTATCTCTGCCTTTAATTGAAGTGTTTAACCCATTTACACTTAATGTAATTATTAATACAGTTGTGTAAGTCTATTATCTTATTTTTTTCTATCTGTATTTGTTTCCTTTATTCTTGACTTCCTTTGGATCAAGAATATTTTAATATTCCATTTTATCTCATCTTTTAGGTTTTTAGATGTATCTTTTTTTGGTGGTTGCTCTAAGGATTACATTATGAATCCTTAACTTACTCCAGTTTGCCCAGAATTGATATTAGTATATCTTTTCATGTATAACATAACCACCTTACAACAGTATAATTCCATTAGTATCCTCTTCCACTTTGCTATAAAACTAACAATACATTGCTATTATTTTTAGTTTAATAGTTATTTGTCTTTATTTTTTAAATATTTTATTTTTAAGTAATCTCTACACCCAATATGGGGATCCAACTCACACCCTGAGATCAAGAGTTGCATGCTCTACCAACTGAGCCAACCAGGCTCCCCTACTCATTTGTCTTTAAGGAAATTAAGAAGAGTGAATAAAGTCTCCAATACATAGTTGCTCTTTCTGGTGTTTGTTTGTTTGTTTATTTTCTAAGTAGGCTTCATGCTAAGCATGGAGCCCAATGTGGGGCTTTCCTGAGATGAAGACCTGAGCTGAGATCAAGAGTCGGGCACTTAACCCACTGAGCCACCCAGATGCCCCTTCTGGTGCTTTTTATTCCTTCCTGTAGACCCAAGCTTTCATCTTAAGTCATTTCCCTTCAGCATGAAGAACTCCCTTAGCCTTTCTTTTAGTCTGGGTCTTCTGGCAGTGAATTTGTGAGGCTTCATTTATTAAGGCTTGAGAATTTGATCCAATCTCAGTTACCATTTCTGTTGCATTATAGGATTAGGCAACCCTAGCAATTCCCTTGGAATGGACTCACCCGGTTCCCAAACTCTAGCAGCCACACTCTGGAAGTCTGAAGGGAAGCTGAGTCTGCTGGTCATCAAAGAGGCCCCCAAGAATATGGCTCTTGCAACTGATTTCCACCATGACCCAAGGCCCAGTCTTCCTTCTAGTCATGCTCCTACACCAACCTTAGGGTCCCCTAAACGGCCTACTTGGGGCAGGAGTGGCTAGACTATTGTATGGACTGAATGTTGTCTCTTGAAAGTCTGAGATAGTCACTCTTCAGATCCCTTGTCTGACCTCTCTATGGACTACAGGTAGCAGATGAAGGCCTCTTGGTGGTTAGAGAGGACCTGTCCTTCCTATCCATCTTCTCTGAGCTGATTATAGACTGGCCACTGGCAGGCACATTTCTCTGAGCCTCTCTCAGGCTCCCCGAGGTTTTGTTCGGGGATCTCAGCTTTTTCTAAGAGAACTTGGCTGCTCTGCTCTCATGAGTCCTAAGTGCCAAGGACATTTCCTCCATATAAAGGGTCATGCCCACTTTAGTGTCTACTGTCAGGGTTTTAGCTGCAGACTCTTTTGATTCGTCTGGGTTTTTTTCTTCACAAGCCTTCATGCTACCTCTTTGTCTTCCTCCTTCTGAGTTCCCTTCCCCAACCCTGCAGGGACCTCCACACAGGACAAGCTTGCTATTTGCTGCAAGCAAACCTGGGGTCACAGTCTCTCTTCTGTCATGTGTGGGCAGCCAGACTGTCTCCTTCTAACTGGTTGCCATGGGGCATGTCCACTAATCCCTAACCCTTTGCAGCTTCAGCCTCTCCATCTATAAACAGGACTGTTGTGAAGGAAGATCGATCGTGTAAAGGCTTTAGCACAGTCTGGCACCAGTTGAGCCACTGTGTTAGGTGTTATAGTTACAGTACTACCTGTGTTATGCATTGTGTTTATAGCCCTGCTCCCAGATGTCTTCCCTGACTCCCTTTCCAGCCTCAGTTCATTTGCCAGAGCGTTGGTCCCTGCGTGTTGCCTGATATTCAGGGATGTGAGCTCATGTTTGCAGAGTACTGCTGGCTTTCACACTTGGCCTCCCAGGAAGCTATGTCAGGCCTCAGACCCCAGCAGGTAGATCCCAGGGACTTGCCACAATGCTGTTGCAGTTTAGAGGACCACGTGGCTCAGAGCTGGTTTCACGGGCTTCCACATCTCTGTCCACCTGTGGCCTGATGCAGCCCAGTTATGGGACTTCTGTGGGAGAAGACAGGAAATGGCTGGGGGGTCACAGGGATAAAGGGGATGAGGCCTTGCTTCCAAGGAGCTCTCAGTGGGGTAGGGAAGAAGACCCAGAACTCACAACTACAGTGCTCCCAATTTAGGGAAAGACTACTAGATGCACCTATAGGATCCAGTGTGACCACAGAGCTGGATATCTGGGTCATCTGGGAATCTCCCTGACATTGATGACATTGATGATGCTTGGCTAGAATACCAATGAATAAATGGGAAATAGTCAGACAGTGGAGGAAGGGCATTCCAAGCAGAAGAAAGAGCATTTAAGAAGGCTTGAAACAGCCTGATACATTCTAGGAACTGCAAGTGATTCCAATCCGTTGGTTTCTATGATCTACAGGACCGAGACCAAATTGTCTCTCTTGACATTCAGAGCCTTTCGTAATCTTGCCCCAACCTACTTCCCACCGCTCCTGCCCACCCCACTCCTGTCCCTTTGTTATAGCCACTCTGACCGCTTCCTGTTCTCCAAGCAGGCTATTCACATTCTGGCCTCCCAGGCTTTGCCCAGGCTACTCTCGTTGCAGGGAAACTTCTAATCCTCTTCTTTGGGGAGCTAACTCTCCTCTTCCAAGACCCAACTCAGGGGACATCACCAGAAGCCATTGCAGGGCAGAAGTTGGATGCTGTGCCACCAGCGCCTAGAAGCCAGCTTGTTGTTTCTGTTGAATAGTTGATCAGATCAAGGAAATCTTCCCTGAGAACCCCAAGTAGACACCCTTTCCACGCTGCCTTAAATGCTCCCAGAACACCTGTCCAAGCTTTGTCAGGGCTTCTTGAGGCAGGTATTTCTTTTTCTTCAGGGTCTAACTCTACCTGGCCCAACGAGTTGAGGTGCCAGGCACGTGTTTGTTGAATGAATGAATGATCGGGCAGGCCTTTTCACCTTATGTATCCTGTGAGCCTGCTAGGCCTAGCCCACTGTCTCCAACGCCTGGCACAGTTTGTTGCCCTCAGCGCTGTCGCTCGGGCACCACCCTCACTGCCCCTACCCCGCCCTGGGGGCCGCTCTACCCCAAGTGACTCCGGAGAAGGCTCCGCCCACAGCCGGTATTGGAGGGTGGAGGCAACGCCCACCTCGCCAGGCCGCCTGGGATTGGTGCGGCCGCCGCCAGGAGGCGGGCAAGGGCCGAGCAGGGGCTGACGCTCCTTGGGCCAGAAAAACCCCGCCAGGTGGCTGGCTAGAGGGTGACCGCGCGGCCAGGAGGTGGTGAGTGCCGAGCAGGCGGGACGGGAGGGACGCGCGCGGCGGGCGGAGCGGAGGACGCCGAGGACCGTGGCGCGCGCCCTAGGCACTGCCCACGTCCGCCTCCCCACGGGCTGCGTTGGGTCAAGCGCCGCGCCGGAGCCCAGAGCCCGCCCCGCCGGAGGGACTCCACCCAGGGGTCGGAGGAGGTCGTCAGTCCCGGCTTGTCTTCCAGACCCGGACGACCGAGGCTCCTGAACGACGAGGAACCGCCCAACATGGCATCGGAGGTGAGTGGGACCTCGGGGACCCAGGTCCTCCGAGTCTCCAAACGAGGGGGAGGGGCGCTCTGGGACCCAGCCAGGGCCCGTGACCTGCACACGGGATTTCCCTATGTCGGACGCGCCGCCGGCCACCCTGCCGGTAATTGTCTCCTCTGGCTCCAGGCGGTGGGTTCCTCCTGGAGCACTTGCTAGAGCCTGGGAAAGATCTTTGCGCGGACTTCTATTCTCCCCCTCCCCGCTCCCCAGGGGCCTGTGTGGCATTCACCAACCCACACTGCTAGGGAAGGTGGCCTTGGCCTGACAGCGCTTCCGGCGAGGGGGCAAGAAAGGAGCTGCCCACTGATTCAGCCTCCTCACCTCTTCATTCCTGCTTTCCGGATGTCCTTCTGTCAGTCCGCACCCTGCGCCCCTTCTCCTGTTGTAGCAATTGTCATTACCTGGCAGAGTCCACATGACTCTGGCTTGTGGAAAGAACCAGGAGGTAGGGGACCATGCCCTGTGGCCCCAGTGGCCCCAGTGCCTGGTGGCTTCCTGTCTCATTGGCCTCTCCTCTTTAGAGCCAGAGGACTCCTGGGTTCTCTTCCTGACCACTGAGTGGCAGGAGTCCTAGGTACAAGTTCTTTTCCTTGGGCCTCAGTTGATTTATCTGGCAAATGGGAATAATAATAGATTTCCCCCTCCCTCTGTAAGGTACTGGATCATGAGGTCATTGTTTTGAACCCTTCAGGTGAAAGGGGCTGTTTGCTTGATGCCAATGAAGGAACCTGGAGCCTGGGAAACCAGAGATCTAGGTTCCAGTCCTTTTTGGTCCTCATTAGCTAGCAAGTCACTTCCTCTCTCTAGGCCTCAGTTTGCCCATTTGAATAGACTGGATAAGAATGCCTGCCCTGCTAGTTTCTGGATCAGGGCTTGGACTTTGGAGGCAAACAAATTTGGTTTCTGAAGCAGTCACTTGATCTCCCAGCCCACCTCATAGGAGGGTGTAATAGCATATGTAGAATGCCTAGCACAGGGCCAAGTTTTTGGACTATAGTAGGTGCTCAATAAATGGTGGCTAAAGATACAGTAACAACAGGTTATTTCCCTTGTGCAGTCTTTTTTTTTTTTTAACGTTTCATTTTATTTTTTGAGAGACAGAGTGCGAGCAGGGGAGGGGCAGAGAGAGACGGAGACACAAAATCCAAAGCAGGCTCCAGGCTCTGAACTGTCAGCACAGAGCCTGATGCGGGGCTCGAACCCATGAACATGAGATCATGACCTGAGCCGAAGCTCAACTGACTGAGCCACCCAGGGGCCCCTCCCTTGTGCATTCTAAATTGGCTGTTGCTCATTCATTCCAACCTCAAGCAGTCCTGCTCCAAAGGTATCACTCTGGCCCTGATGTGTCCTAGCTTAGAGGAGTGCTCTCTCCCCGCACATTAGGCCCTCTCCCCCCCACCCCACCCGCCACCCACCCCACCTACCCCCCCCACCGCCCCCACTCCCCCCACCCCGTCTTCAGAGCCCAAATGATGGCACCTCATTCTGACCTCCATCTGGGGTCTTTTTAAGCCTGCCAGTGGGGTGGGAGCTTGGCCCCAATACAGAGTGGGCTGCCTTCAGGAGACCAGAGCATCAGGTGACTTTTGCTGGCCCCAGGCCGTCCCGTGGGTTGGTACTAATTGGTTTGGCTGCAGCCCCACTTGTTAAGTAGTTGTTATTACTAACAACCCAGGCAGGGAGTCCAGAGGCCTGCTGGAAGAGGCAGTGCCAGGTTCCCGGCTGAGGGGGGTGGGCTGGCTCTCAGTCCTGGCTGGTTGGCCCTGGCCTGCTGGCCCCACTAGTCAGGACCAGGGACCCACGTGGTGCTTTGTGGAGATCTAGGCTTGGAGGGTAAGGGATGGATCTGGCTCAAAAGGTTGAGGGGGGTGGAGGCTGCTGCTGCAGGTCAGAGTCCTCTGGCAGCCAAGGCTGCTGGGCAGTGAGGAGGTCAGCTCACAGTCTGGGGCCAGAGCACAGTGGAGGCCCCCATGGTGCACACAAGAACCAGGAGTGGCTCTAAAGCACCGCCTGGCTCTAGCGGCCCTCAGCCCCTCCCTTACTAAGAGAGGTTACTGGGTGCCAGGCACTGTGCTATGTATGAGTTTAGTAAATTTAATCTAATGAAATACTCACAAGTCTATCAGGTAGGTACTACTCTTGACTTTATATTATAGAGCGGTAATCCCAAGGCTTAGAGAGGTTGTATAACATACCCACAATCAGGTGGCTGGAAGAGGTCCTGGACATTGCAGGGGGACAGAGGAGGACATAGGTCCCCAGAGGCCATTATAAACTCCCCCTCCACAGGAAAGTTGGCAGAGAAGTGACATGCCTACCTTCACCCAGGGAACACTCTCCTAATCCTTGGCATTTTGGGAGCTAAAGCAGCTCCCATGTGTTCTGTACCCCTCCCCCATCTGTCATATGCTGTGGCCTATGCCCTCTTTCAAAACAGAGGTGTCTCTGTCCCACCCCTCTGCCCTTGGCTCCCGGAGGGACAGAAGGTCAGCTAGTGACCTTCTAGAAAGCCAATGATAGCAAATGTGTCAGAGGTGCTCTCCAAGGGAGTGGTGGGGGTTGGGATCTTAGGCCCCACCCCAAGCTGTGGTAAAGAGATGCTGGTCATTTGAGTCTGATGGGGCCCCTCAGGTGCTTCTTGCCTGTCCCTGCCACAAAAGTTCAGGGTATCAGGGCTGTCAGAGCAGCTCTGGTGGAATGTGGGGTTTAGAGCCTGCATTCTGCTGCAGATAGCTGGGCCACAGTCCTGGCCCTACCGCCCCCAGCAAGGGCAAGCCGTGTAACTGCTCTGTGCCTTGCTTTTCCCCTTGTTCCCCAAGGATACACTTGGTACCTGCTTCAGAGAGTTTCCGTCCGCGCATGCCAAGCAATTAAAGTTATGCCTGGAACACAGTGAGAATGCACTACATGTTAGCCAGGATTCTTATCGTTAGCGCTGGAATATCAGCTGGATTCAGATTCTGGACTCCAGAGTGACTTCTCCCCTTGGTCAGTGACAAAAGGTCCCAGAAAGTCTGCTGTGGTCTCAGGGCGTCTTGTACCCTGCCATCATTTCCTTAGCGAAGTGTCACATGGTAGGAAAGAATCCTAAGTTCAGTGTCCAGCCACATTCCCACACTGACTCCCTGAGTGACTTCAGGCAAGTTCCCGATCCTCTCTGAGCCTCAGTTTCCTTGTCTGTCCAGCGAGAATAACCCTGCCTGCTGGTTCCCACTGCCATCAGGCTTCATAACTCTCCTGCAGGCCCTTTGTGAGAGGCACTGTCCTCAAGGGTGGGGAGGACACTAACTGCTCCTGCTCTCCTGGCCAGAGTGGGAAGCTATGGGGTGGCCGGTTTGTGGGAGCAGTGGACCCCATCATGGAGAAGTTCAACTCATCCATTGCCTATGACCGGCACCTGTGGGAGGTGGATGTGCAGGGCAGCAAGGCCTACAGCCGGGGCCTGGAAAAGGCGGGGCTCCTCACCAAGGCTGAGATGGACCAGATACTCCATGGACTTGACAAGGTACTCTCTCCACCCTAAGGGCCACCCTAGAGCTCCTCCCTGTGGTCCCAGGCCCCTACCAAGTCTTGAGCACAGGTTACAGTGCTCTCCATGCACGTCATTTCCTGTGATTAAATGTCGAGGTGCCCTTTAAACTGTCTCTCTTCATCCTTTAATGCCGTGGCTCATGGGGGAGGGAGGGCTGGGCCAGAGCTGCTCCCTTGGGGGCGGTGACTGCACCCCCTGTGGAGCACTCACTGTTCCTGTGGAGCACCCCCAGGACTCAGCTCCTATACAGAGACAGTCAGTGATCAGAGTGGGAGTGCAACCAGGGATGGGGCCCTTTCACTGTGGATGCCTGGCCCCTGGGATCATTGCCATCTGCTACAGGTGGCCGAGGAGTGGGCTCAGGGCACCTTCAAACTCAGCCCCAATGATGAAGATATTCACACGGCCAATGAGCGGCGTCTGAAGGTACGACCCCCTCAGGTCCCCCTGGCCTCCCCTCTTCACCTGGCCCTTGGTCACTTGGAGCATAAGCGCCATCATTCTGTTCCTTTCATCACTGGCAGAGTGCAGGCCAGACCCCAGAACAGGCAGCCTGGGCAGAGACGGCAGGGACCAGGAGTAGGGAGGGAGGAACCAGGGCGTGCCTGGGCTGACCCCACTGGGCCACGAGCAGGCAGACCCTGACCCCGTGCCTCCCTCCACCCCCAGGAGCTCATCGGTGAGACTGCAGGGAAGCTGCACACGGGACGAAGTCGGAATGACCAGGTGCTGCTAGCTCTTCTGCCCCGTGCCCCATGCCTTCCCAATCTTGGGGGACCCAGGAGGCAGATTTGGGGCTCGGCAGTGGTCTGGTGTTCCAGCGAAGCAACACATCTGTCTCCCTGAGTGCTGCCTTCTCCTCCCCACAGGTGGTCACAGACCTCAGGCTGTGGATGCGACAGAACTGCTCTAAACTTTCCGCCCTCCTCTGGGAGCTCATCAGAACTATGGTGGACCGGGCAGAGGCGTGAGTCTCCCATGGACACCCAGGTGTCAGAGAGGGGCATGAGGGCAGCCAGGGGCTCCTCTCCCCTAAGACAGGCAGATCTAGGTGGCAGAGGTGAAGAGGGTCGGAGAGCCTGGGGTTCATGGGCATCCTGGAACTCCTAGACTAAGTGAGGCAAGCAGCCAGGAATGGGGGCATTTCTTGCTCTTTGCTACTCTCATGCCAGCCAAGCTCAGCAGGCAGGGCGAGCTCACTCTTTGCGGCTTCATAAGCAGGAGGCTAAGGCACTAGGCAGGTGCCCTGAAGCCTGAGGAAGGGGGCTGGCTGTGCCTGGGGCAGCCACGGTCACTCTTTAGCCTGCCTATGCCCTATGTCCTCATTCCACCCCCCCATCCCCAAAGCTGCTTCCCAATGGCCTCATCCCAAGCTTTGGCTTCTGTGGCCTCATGTCTTTGGCGTTGGCTTTGTTCCTTGCAGACCTGGCTACTTTGCTGCCGAGAAGGCCCTACCTGGTGTCAGAGATAGGGTTAACCCTTCCTCTTTCCCAGCTCCCTGTGACCTCTTTTTCACAGACCTTACCACCTGGGGGAAAACAAGGGCATAGGAACCGTCACCCTGGGGGTGCTGGGAGAAATAGGGAGTGACTGCTAATGACTACAAGATTTCTTCTTTGGGATGATGAAAATGTTCTAAAGTTGATGTGGTTGTACACTAAGGTGTAAAGTTTAAATGGGTGAATTGTATGTGAATTATATCTCAGTAAAACTGTTTATCAAAAACAAAAATAAGCCAGAACCGTGTGCCCCTGCCTTACCCACTTTAAAGTGCCCCTGGCTCTTCTAGAGTCCTTGGGAGCTTCTTGAGTGCCCACAAACATGACTCCCCGCCACGGGGTACCCACCATGTGTCTCCTCCTTTGCTTTCACCTCTGCTCAGCGCTGAAGACTTAATCACCTTTGGTCCTAAGCCAAAGTCCTACTCCTGGGAGGCCCCATGGCACTGGCCTAGTCCTTGGATCGCCCCACTTCTGGCTGCTTCTTTTATGATGTGTTTGTCCCCAGGAGATCCCTTGCTTTCTTGTGCAGGCAGATCCTTGGTAGGCTTGCCCTGCTTTTCCTTGTAGGGGCCAGGCCTGCAGGGTCCCAGGTGTCACAGGCAGTCCTTGCCTGAACTTCCTGTACCCCTCAGGCCCTGCCCTTATTCTTCCCCCACAGGGAACGTGACGTCCTCTTCCCAGGGTATACACACCTGCAGAGGGCTCAGCCCATTCGCTGGAGCCATTGGATCCTGAGGTGGGTGGGTGGGTGGGTGGGGGGGCATCATGGAGGGGCTGTGATGGAAAGGAGGGCCCAGGATGCCCTGACCCTCTTGCCCCCTGCCTTCCTACAGCCATGCCGTGGCACTGACCAGAGACTCTGAGAGGCTGTTGGAGGTACAGAAGCGAGTCAACGTCCTGCCCCTGGGGAGGTGAGTGAGGCCCCAGTGCTCTGAGGGCCTAGTTGGGGGTAGTGGTTGGTATGTCACATGGTCCCTGGGGATCCACAGAAGAGGAGGGACCAGGAAAGACAGAGGAGAACAGAAAGGCAAGTAACTGGCTTCCCTGTCCAGGGTTCTTCCTCTGTGGAAGGGAGGGAACCCTGCATGGAACCCCCCCCCCCCCCCCAGCTCTCTCTAAGATGAGGACAACCAGGCTAGTGAGTATGTCAGAGCTTAACCTCCAGAGAGGTTCCAGAGAGCCGTCCAGCTGCCCACAGCCCACCATTTCCCCGCCGTGGGGACAAGTGTTCTGTCACCCGTACTGACTCGGTGGCAGCCCTGACAACCAGGGCTTGGCTCTGGGTGTGCAAGTGTGTATGTGCCAGGGCCTGCCTGCCAGGAGCCCTGGTCACCCGGAATCGCCTATTTTTGCAGTGGGGCCATTGCAGGCAACCCTCTGGGCGTGGACCGTGAGCTGCTCCAAGCAGGTGAGGTGCCTGCCCCTCCTCCCCAGGGAGATCCCCCTCAGCACCTGCCAGGTCCCACACACACTTGGAGAGGGCAGGAGTCTGGTTGAAAACTGCATTTATTACCTATGGACACTGAGGCTAGAGAGGCCAGAGAAGGCCTATGGCCAGGGTGCATTGTGCTGGGGAGAGTCAGGGCTCTTGCTTCCTTCTTGGGACCCAACCCCCATATCCTGCCCCTCCCTACTCTCCTCCCTGAAAGGGTCTTAAGGAGGGGGTGGCTGGGCAACCTGGTTTGGGGTAGAGGAAGCCCCTTCTTTCCCTCCAGCCCAGCCCTATTGCCTTCCTCATTTCCCTGTCCTCCAGAACTGAACTTTGGGGCCATCACTCTCAACAGCATGGATGCCACCAGTGAGCGAGACTTTGTGGGTGAGTCCTGGGGGCCAGCCCGCTTGTCCCCTGGGGCCAGTCCCCTGCACTGTGCTCTAATTTGTCCTCTAGCCTCCTCCCACCCCAAGTTGGTCCCACCTGGGGATTCTCCAGACTGAGTGAGGAACAAGAGAGGCCTGGTGACCAGAAGGCCTGCTCTCCCTTTCCTCCCACAAGCTGAGTTCCTGTTCTGGGCTTCACTGTGCATGACCCACCTCAGCAGGATGGCTGAGGATCTCATCCTCTATGGCACCAAGGAATTCAGCTTTGTGCAGCTCTCAGATGCTTATAGGTAAGTCCGGGCCCTGCCCTACCCCAGCTCTGCACCTGGCACACGGCTTCCCTCCTCCCCCTGCCACCCCCTGGGCACACCTGGACTGCATGCTGCTGGACATCCCCTGATCCAGCCAGCACACCAGCCAAGAGGCAGGGGAGCCCTTTCAGCCTCAGCATCTCTGTCCCCAGCACCGGAAGCAGCCTGATGCCCCAGAAGAAAAACCCAGACAGCTTGGAGCTGATCCGGAGCAAGGCGGGGCGCGTGTTTGGGCGGGTGAGCAGGGCAGGGAGTGGGGGCAAGGCTCTGGGCTGACCCGGAGGGTCCTGAGGTCCAGCCTCCTGCTTCTCATTCTTCCTTCAGTGTGCTGGGCTCCTGATGACACTCAAGGGACTTCCAAGCACCTACAACAAGGACCTACAGGTGCGAGGCTGGGGCTGTGGATGAGGGGCCCATCCACATGCTGCACATACACCATATCCCAGTTCTCAGGGCCCTGGCACATCCAGGCAGGGGTTCACAGAATTGCCACCTTCTGTCCTATGTACCCAGCCCTTGACTGCCCTTGAGAGCTCTCTCCTCCCTGCTGGTGTGGGTTGTACGAGGTGCTGAGTGTTCCCAGTGGAAGGCAGTGGGCATGCCTCGGTGGGGGACAAGGCTGCTGGGCTCTCACTTCCTGCCACGTGCCTCCCAGGAGGACAAGGAAGCCGTATTTGAAGTGTCAGACACCATGAGTGCCGTCCTCCAAGTGGCCACTGGCGTCATTTCTACACTGCAGGCAAGCCACCACCCCCCCCTCGGCCCCTACACTCTGGGATGGGCATGCCAGGAGGCCATCTTGAGAGGAGATGAGAGTTGATGTGTCCAGGAGATCTGAGGCAGGGGGAGGTGGGTATGTGTTTGTTCCTGCCCTTGGGAACACTGAAGTGACAAAAGATGCTAGCTACAGTAGAATGGAACTGGGTTAGACTCCAGGGGTCCCATCAACTGGCCTGACCAGATTTCTTTTTTCATCACTTACTATGGGAAATTTCAGGATGCGCAGTTGAGAGAACATATAATGAACCCCTATGGACTAACGTGCAGCTTCAACAATAATCAACTCATGGCCTGCTTTTGCTTTGGCTATCTTTACCCACTACCTACCACCTCGTTATTTTTAAGCAAATCCCCATCGTATCATTTCATTCTTAAACAGTTCAGGATGTGTCTCAAAGCCATGTTTCTCAAACTGTAGTCCCGGACCAGCAGCCTCAGCAGCACCTGAGAATGTAATAGAAATGCAATCCTAGGTCCCACGCCAGACCTCCTGGATTCGAGACTCTGGGGGTAGGGCCCAGCGATTTATACATCCCCCTGGTGGTTCTGATGTGTGCTAAAGCTAAGGACTCCAAAAAAGGGCCGGCAACCCCTAGTAGCACACTGAAACATTATCAATAGTGATGACAAAATGGCTCAAGCAGAGAGGGCAGAGTAGGCTGGATCAGAGTGGATCTGCCCAAGGCTGGGGACATCCTGGCTAATGGGGGTGGTGGTAGGCCTTGGGCCTGAGGCTGGCAGCTTCGCCACCCAGGGTCCCCAGAACTCACCACCGCCACCACTGGCGTCCCCCAGATTCACCGTGAGAACATGGCACGGGCTCTTAGTCCTGACATGCTGGCCACTGACCTCGCCTACTATCTGGTCCGCAAAGGGGTAAGTGTGGAGTGGCAGGGGTGGGGGTGGGGCCAGGAGACGGGGGTGTTGCCCAGGCTGGGGCTGGGGGTCATGGGGGAGGACATGGACAGAACAGGGAGCAGAGGAAGGCCGAGTCAGTGCCGCCCTCGCCCTGGCTCCCCCAGATGCCATTCCGCCAGGCCCACGAGGCCTCTGGGAAAGCTGTGTTCATGGCAGAGACCAAGGGGGTGGCCCTCAACCAGCTGTCGCTGAAGGAGCTACAGACCATCAGGTACAGCCCCCTTCCCTCTGCTGCCTCCCAGGAGGTGGGCCTGGGCCCCTGAGGCCCCCGGTGGCCCAGCTGGGCCCTGGCCCATCTCCTCCTCCTTCCCCCAGCCCTCTGTTTTCAGGCGACGTGAGCCATGTGTGGGACTACGGCCACAGTGTGGAACAGTATGCTGCCCTGGGTGGCACGGCGCGTGCCAGTGTCGACTGGCAGATCGGCCAGGTGCGAGCACTGCTGCGGGCCCAGCAGGCCTAGAGCTCTCCCCACCCTGCTCCCAAATAAAGTGGGCCCAAGAGGAGACTGCTGCTCGTGTCCTGCCTAGCCTGTCTCCCTCAGCAGTAGGCTTCCAGGGGTCTGCTGAGCGAGCAGCGGGGGCCATCAAGATAGTGGAGAAAATAGGCAGGGATGACAGAGTCACGGGTGGGGACAGAGGAGAGGGGATTGTCCTCATTAGATCCCCTACCCTGCTTGGGCCCCACACCCTTCACCGCAGGACAACACAGTGACCTCCCGTCTAGGGTGTCTTGGGAGGCTTGGCCTCCTTGGAACCTTGGTGGCACCTGATGGGCTTGGTTAACTCAGTCCTTGTTCATTGTCCTTCCTTCCAGTGTCCCCCAGGCTCCCCTGCTCACATTCTCCCCGTGCTCACCCACCCTTTCCTGAACAATCAGGCATGATTACAGGGTGTCCTGTGTTCTCGTGGGGGGAATGATGTATTTGGTGGTAAAATCAGTCATCCAGGTAGCGTGTGATGCCACGCACTAGGTGAGCTTCATACACAGGTGAAGATGTCTCCTTCACCCTAGAGAGTAATGTACAGATAAACTCCCAGCACTGACCATGAGGTGAGGGCCACAGATAGGGGGAGCCTACCCTGTGTTGCAGTCAAAGATTTACATTTGGTCTGCAAAGGGCCGGAGGCCAGGCCTGGCACACAGTAGATGTTCAATAGCAGTGAGTCCCCAGAGCCGGCAGAGACCTCACCAAAATCCTGGTAAGAGATGTCTGAAATTTATGTTTTATTAAGAACAAAGCTAAACTCAAGGAAGAATGAAAAAGCCCTCCCACGTGTTTCCAGGAGCAATGGAAACACGGTAAACTAAAGAACCAAAACTCCAGCAGTGGGGACACAACACCAAATTCCAAAAAAGGCCAAAGCCATGGGTCACAGAATGTTCTAGAATAGTGGCTCTGGAAGTGTGGTTTCTCCTCCCCAACTCATCATCTGGGGATTTGTTTAAAAATGCAGACTTTCAGGGGTGCCTGGGTGGCTCAGTCGGTTGAGTGTCTTGACTTCAGCTTAGGTCATGATCTCGTGGTTTGTGAATTCAAGCCCTGCGGTGGGCTCTGTGCTGTCAGCTCAGAGCCTGAATCCTGCTTCAGATTGTGTCTCCCTCCTCTGCCCCTCCCCTCTCTTCTCGCTCAAAAAAGAAAAAAAAAAAAACCTAAAAAAAATTTTAAATGCAGACTTTCAGGCCTTAATGAAACCTATTAAATCGGATTCTGTGTGAGGCCCAGCTGTTTTCATAAGGCCTTCAGGTGATTCTGATGTGCGTTCAACTTTGAAAACCACTGGTCTCTAGAATCTTGTTACCCAGAGTTGCTACAGACCAGCACCCCACCTGGGTCCCAGCCTGACCTGATTCAGAGTCTGCATTTTATTTTATTTTATTTATTTTTTAAATGTTAATTTATTTATTTTGAGAGAGAGAGAGAATCCCAAACAGGCTCCACACCGTCAGCACAGAGCCTGATGTGGGGCTCGATGTCACGAAGCCTGAGACGATGACCTGAGATAAAATCAAGAGTCAGCCGCTTAACCGAATGAGCTACCCAGGCGCCCCAGAACCTGCATTTTAACAAACTCACCGGATGCTTGTTGCACATGCTAGAGTCAAAGTGCTGATCCAGAGAATGCCTAAAATCTAGTCTCAGAAATGAAGGGATTTATGTCCATCAAACAGCAAATAGGATTAAAATAGTAATTATAATATATACTGTAATACCCATGATGCAAGGAACACTTCCTGCCATACCACCTCCATCAGTGGGGCACACCCCAATCTAAAGTGGGAGCTTTACATTCAGACACTCCTATTAAAAGTTTCTCCTTAACTGGAATCAGCCTTCCACATGTGAGCCTAGACACATGCGGTCCAACTTGACCAGAAAGAAGGAGTCTCTCCTGTCCCAGGGAGAGCAAGAATTTGTGTAACTTTTCTCCAGACTGTCCATACATGGTTGAGTTACGCCCTGTGTCCGCCTCTTTCTATTCTGGCACCAACTGGCTATTTACACCAAAGCTCAGTGTGACCTTGTATTGGGTTCCTATTGCTGCTGTAACAGATTACCCCATACGGTGGCATAAAACAACATAAACATTTATCTTACACTTTGTGAGGTCAGAGTCTGAAATGGGTTTTACTGAGACAAAATCAAGGGTCAGCAGGGCTATGCTTTTTTTTTTTTTCCAGAGGTTCTAAAGAAGAATCTGTTTTCTTGTACTTTTCAGTTTCTAAAAACCATCTGTGTTCCTTGGCTTTGCGGCCCTTTCCTTCCACCTTCAAGGCCAGCAGCATAACTGCCATCTCTAACTCTGACCCTCTGCTTCCTTTGTCGCATCTTCTGACTGACCTCTCTGCCTCCCTTTTATAAAGACCCTTGTGATTTTACTGGATCCATCTGGATAAACCAAGATCATTGCTTCATCTCAAGATCCTTAATCTCATCTGCAGAGTCCCTTTTACCATGTTAGGTGACATATTTTGGGGATTATGACATTGGGGAATCATTCAGTCTACTACATTTTGTTGTCTGGCTCTCAAGGATTAATGTCCATCCCACATGCAAAACATTCATTCACTCCATTCTATGTTCCCCCAAAGTCTCAACCCCTTATAGCCTCAATGCAAGTTCTAAATCTTATCAGCTCAGAAGTCTCATATCTCATTACCTAAGTCATCTAAATTAGATACGGTGAGACTCTGGGTCTGATCCATCCTGGGGCAAAATTCCTCTCTATCCATCAATCTGTGAATCTCTTATGATTGTGGTTTGGATTAGAGTTCACACATACAAACTCAAGAAACAAATAATCTAATCCCAGAATATAACGCTTGTTTAAGCACAAGATAATACTTAGAGGCATTTCAATTTGAAAAGGAAGAAAATGGAAGGGAAAAAGGAATCACTAGTTCCAAGCAATTTTGCAATCCAACCCAGAACACTCCATTAGGTTTCACGGCCTGCGAATATACGTTTTCCCTGGTCTCTGAAAGTACAGTGTTCCTATGAAACTTTTCATAAGCCAAAATGCTACAAAATGATAAAGCAATTACCATTAATTTATATGTAAAACTTTTGATCATTCTCAGGGCCCCCAAAATAACCTCTCCTAGGCTATTCTGATACCTTACCACATATCTTGCTAATGGATGCCCAAAATAAATCAAGGCAAAGCACAGATGCTCATAGACACAGTTCAACGCTATGGTGGCTCGATGCTGAGATGCTGAGTGTAGTTCTTGGGGAAGGAGCTTGGTGATGCCACTCTCACTGCTCTGGGTACGTGCTACCTCTATAATGGCTCACAGCAAAACAAAATGCTAATTTTGCTTTTTTTTTTTTTTTTTTTGCCTTCTTGAAAGCAAAAATCTTTGGATTTCTTTTGGTTAGTGAAAACGGGTACTAATGTAGGTCTTCCATAAAAGCGAAGTTGGATACAGGGGTACCCGGGTGACTCGGTTAAGCTTCTGACTCTTGATCTCAGCTCAGGTCATGATCTCACAGTTCTTGAGTTTGAGCCCCGAGTCAGGCTCTGTGCTGACAGCGAGGAGCCTGCGTGGGATTCTCTGTCTCCTGCCCTTCCTTCCCCCACTTGCTCTCTCCCTCAAAAGAAATAAACTTAAAAGTGAAGTGGCATAAGGCAAACTTCTGAAAAGCAGGGGATCCCTGTAATCCTCTCTGCCCTTAAGCTCTGCGCCCTGGGCCTGTACCACCACCTGCAGAATGACCGTTCCTTTTTCTTGAAGGGTAGCACATCTTTACCGTTGAGTAACTTGTAAATATATCACCCTGTTTCCTGTTTGAGTAAAATCAGAAAGCCTTCCTTAATTTCCTTTTCTCTCTTTTCCTTTTAGGCCTTGCTAGCAGCGTTTTTGCTGAGGTAACATTCTCAAGAGCTTTGTATATGTCAGGGGAGTTCACTTCATGAGACAAGGGATTTCTCTACAGATCTTTCCTAGATAATCACATCTCTATTCCTGGCTTCTGCTGAGACATCTGAGGGGATCTGGGAATCATGTGCCAGATCTCTTCAAAGAGCACTCTTCACACCAGAGTGCTCTGGTCTTTTGATCTCCAGGCACTAGCAAAAGGTTGTTCAGCCACACCGTAGGTTTTCTCCCTAAAGCATGCTTGCCTGACAGTGAATCTTCTAATTTCAGAATCTTTTGCAATCTAGATAGACTGAGAATTTCCCAAATTATCAAGTTCCTTTTTGCTTAACAGTTCTTTTTTTTTTTTTTTTAGGCTTATTTATTTTGAGAAATTGCCTATGAGCAGGGGAGGGGCAGAGAGAGAGGGAGAGAAAGAATCCCAAACAGACTTTACACTGTCAGTGCAGAGCCCGATGCAGGCCTTGAACTCACAGACCATGAGATCATGATCTGAGCTGAAGTCGGCTGCTTAACCCACTGAGCCACCCAGGTGCCCCTGCTTAACAGTTCTTACCTCAATTTATCTCTCTTGGATTCTATACTCTTAGCTTCAAGGAATGCTGAGAAAGCAAGTTCCTTGCAAAAGGGAAAGAGGTTGTCTTACTGGCTCTTATCCTAAACTTTAATCATCTTTTGTGGATTGGGGCAGGCCCCACATCCCTGAGCCTGTTGTCTTCTGAACAAAATCCAGGTCTACAAGGAAGAAAAGAGGGGAGCAATGGCTGTGGGTTTAGCAGCCACTGATGTCCAGAACATATGATTACTGTTCTTTTGAACCAAGATTGCATTCACATCTACCACAAAGCAGGTAGACTCAAAGTCAAAACTCCAGAGTTATGTTCTACATGAGCACTGTGGAACTATGTCTCCTCCTGTATTCTGTAATTATTTGAAAAAGTACAAACTAAAATTTTCCCTTGTAGAATTCATCCAAAGTTGGCTTGGTTCTCTGACTCCTGCAAGTTTGATCAGGATTTTATCTATTTTTCTCCTCTGAAATCACCAATAAAAATGATGAAGAAAGTAATGCAGATGACTGAAGCCCTGTGGCATATAATCTGAGAACTTTTTCCAGCTTACTTTTTTTAAATGTTTATTTGTTTTTGAGAGAGAGAGAGAGAGAGAAAGTTCAAGCAGTAGCAGCAGAGACAGAGGGAGATAGAATCCCAAGCAGGTTCTATGCTGTCAGCACAAAGCCCAACACGGGCCTCTATCCCACAAACTGTGAGATCAGTAATGCTGTCATCTGTTCTAGATTTTTCAAATATCTTACTGAAATCCAGATAGCCTTTGTTAGAGCATTCCCTCACCCAGGTCTAAAAGGGATTAAGAACGTTATCAAAAATTCTGATAAAAAACTTTATCAAAAAGGGAGATGAAGTTATTTTTATGGGATTTGTATTTAGGTGAAACTATATTGGGTCCCAGTATCTATCAATTCTTTTTTTTATTTAAAAAATTATTTAATGTTTATTTTTGAGAGAGAGACAGAGCGCAAGTGGGGGAGGGACAGAGAGAGAGGGAGACACAGAATCTGAAGCAGGCTCCAGGCTCTGGGCTGTCAGCACAAAGCCCAATGCAGGGCTCGAACTCAATCTGTGAGATCATGACCTGAGCTGTGTGCTTAACCGACTGAGCCATCCAGGTTCCCCTATCAATTCTTTTTCTAAATGCACATTCTCCACTCCTTTTACTCATTCATTCCTTTATTTTTTTAAATAATAGCACTATTGAGATATAATTCACATGCCATAAGACACACTTTTAAAGTGTTCGTTTTAATGGCTTTTAGTATGTTGGTAGAGTTGTGCAATAATCACCATAATCAATTTTAGAACATTTCATCACCTCAAAAGGAAGCCCACAAGAAACTTTTGTGCTTCAAAGGAAATGAAAAGACATTCATAAATGGGAGAAAATATTTGTAAATCATATACCTGACAAGGGTCTAGTATCCAGAATATAAAATGAACTTTTACAATTCAACAATAAGTTGAATTTTATTTTAATTTTATCTATTTGAATTAAAAATGGGCAAAGTATCTGAAGAGATATTTCTCCAAAGGAGATACAAAAATGGCCAATAAGCACACTAAGCAATATTGAACATCATTAATCATTAAGGAAATACAAATCAAAACCAAAATGAAAGATCACTTCATGTGCACTAGAATGTGAGTTACTTTTTGTATTTAGTATTAAGGAAAAGGTCCAACTTCATTCTTTCCCATATGGAAATCTATGTGTCTGAGCACCATTTGTTGAAAAGACAATTCATACCCGATTGAATTATCTTGGTACGCTGGTCAAAAAATAGTTGACCAAGGGTAGCTGGGTGGCTCAGTCAAACATCTGATGCAGGCTATGATCTCACAGTTTGTGGGACTGAACCCCTTGTCGGGCTCTGTGCTGACAGTGTGGAGCCTGCTTGGGATTCTCTCTGCCCTTCCCCCACTCGCGTGCACTCTCCCTCTCTACATCAAAAATAAATAAATAAAAACTTAAAGACAGTTGACCAATACAGGGGATGAATTGTATGATATGTGAATTATACCTCAAAAAAACTGACACCCCCCCAAAATAATCAACTATTATTTCTAACAAATAAGTATTGTATGGAAACCAATTTGATAATAAATTCATATTAAAAAAAAAAAGTATTTTCTATGTGGACCAGATATTGCACTCAATGCTTTCAGTTTATTTAGAGTTTGTGGAACTCATCTTCTTCCCTTTCTCGAAAATTTTTTTGTTTCTTCCAGTCTCACCAGTAGGCTCACCAGCATCCTGCTATCAGCCACCACATCACCCACAGAAATTCTACAAACTCACCTTGTTCTCAGTAACACCAATCTCTTACCAACTCCTGTGGCATCTGAATGTGCAAGATTGGGCCTAAAAGCTTAGCCAAATGTTCAATTTTTCACTTATTTTTGCTCAACTTTCCCTCCCCTCCCCATGGCACCTAGACCAAAGCTTTCACACCTTCTTCAACCTCCTAACCTGATCTGAACATCTCCCCCAAGCCCCTGGAAACCATTAATCTACTTTCTGTCTTTATTGGCTTGTCTACTGAATATTTCATATCCATGGAATCATATCATATGTGGCTTTTTGTGCCTGTCTTTTTTCACTTAGCATAATGTTTTCAAGGTTCATCCACATTGTAGCATCTATCAGAATTTCATTCCTTTTGATGGCTGAATAATACTCAATTTTATGATATACAACATTTTGTTTAACCATTAATGATAAACATAAGGGTTGTTTCCACCCTTTGGCCATTATGAATAGTGCCACTAAGAACATTCATGTACAGGGGTATCTGGGTGGCTCAGCCAGTTAAGCATCCAACTTCAGCTCAGGTCATGATCACATGGTTTGTGGGTTCGAGCCCCACATTGGACTCTGTGTTAACAGCTCAGAGCCTGCTTCAGATTCTGTGTCTTCCTCTCTCCCTCCCCCACCCCTGCTTAAGTTCTGTCTGTCTCTCAAAAATAAATAAACATTAAAAAAAATTTTTTTAAAAGAACATTCATGCACAAGTTTAACAAAAACCTCTTAATAACTAAATCCCTCAGTCCTTATCCTACTTGACCTCTCTGAGATTCTAGACAGTGTTGACCATTCCTTCAAGAAATCCCCCCTTTTTAAATTAAATACAATATGCCACAGTTCTGAAAGTAATATTAACATATTAAAAGGATTATATACCATGACCAAGAGAGATTTCTCCTAGAAGGCAAGGATGGTTCAACATACAAAAATTAATCAGTGTGATATACCACATTAACTGAATGAAGGAAAGAAACCTCATATGATTATTTCAATAGATTCAGAGAAAGCACTTGAAAAAACTCAACAAACTAGAAATAGAAGGAAACTAACTCAACATAATACAAGCCATATATGAAAAACCTACAGCAAACATCATATGCAGAGGTAAAAGGATGGAAAGCTTTCCCTCTAAGATCAGGAGCAAGAAAAGGATGCCCACTTCTTCAACATAATCCTAGAAGTCCTAACTAGAGTCATCAGGCAGGAAAAAGAAATAAAGAGCTTCCAAATTGGAAAATAAGACATAAAATTATTTCTATTCACAGACAATATTGCCATATATGCAGAATATCCTAAAGATTTCATTAAAAAACTATTAGAACTTGGGGCGCCTGGGTGGCTTAGTCAGTTAAGCGTCCGACTTTGGCTCAGGTCATGGTCTCATGGTCCATGAATTCGAGCTCTGTGTTGGGCTCTGTGCTGACAGCTCAGAGCCTGGAGCCTGCTTCAGATTCTGTGTCTCCCTCTCTCTCTGACCCTCCCCCATTCATGCTGTGTCTCTCTCTGTCTCAAAAATAAACATTTAAAAAAATTTAAAAAAAACTATTAGAACTAATAAATGCAGGAAATTAGCAAGATACGAGGTAACACACAAATACCAACTGCAGTCCTACACACTAACACTGAACCATCCAAAAAAGAAATTAAGAAAATTTTATTTACAACAGCATCAAAAAGAATAAAATACATATGAATTAACTTAACCAAAGAGGTGAAAGATTTGTACAATTATAACTACAAAACACTGCTGAAAGAAATTGAAGAAGACATAAAAAAATGGAATGACATCCCAAGTGCATGGACACTTAGTGATCTACATGTTTAATACAATCTTTAAGTCAAAATCCAAATCGTGTTTTTAGAAAAATAGAAAAACTCATCCTAAAATGCGTATGGAATCATAAGAGACCCCAAATAACCAAGACAATTGTGGGGGGAAAAAAGTTGGGGTGTCATATTTCCTGATTTCAAAACCTACAGCAAAGCTATAGTAGTCAAACCAGTGTGAGGACGCCTGGGTGGCTCAGTCAGTTAAGCATCCGACTTCAGCTCATGATCTCACCATTGTGGGTTCGAGACCCATATTGGGCTCCGTGCTGACAGCTCAAAGCCTGGATCCTGCTTCAGATTCTATGTCTCCCTGTCTCTCTGCTCCTCCCCTGCTCGTACTCTGTCTCTCTCAAAAATAAAAAAACATTAAAAAAATTAAAAAAAAAAAAAACCGGTGTGATACTGGCATAAAGACAGACATATAGAGTAACAGAACAGAGTTCAGAAACAAACTCTCACATATATGGCCCAACGATTTTCAAAAAGGTGCCAAAACCATTCAGTGGGGAAAGATAGTCTTCACCAAATGGTGCTGAGAAAACTGAATATCCATGTGCAAAAGAATGAAATTGGACCCTTACTGAATACCATGTACAGAATGAACTAAAATGGATCTATGACCTAAATATAAGACCCAGAACCCTTGGAAGAAGACACAGGGTAAAAGCTACAGGACATTGGATTTGGCAATGATTTCTTGGATATGATGCCAAAGGGAAAAAAATAGATTGACTTAATAAAAATTTAAGAATTTTGTGCACCAAAAGACACTAGCAACAGAGTAAAAAGCAACCCACAGAATGGGAGAAAATATTTGCAAATCATGTATCTGTTAAGAAAATAATATCCAGAGGCTATAGTTAACTCCAATTCAACCACAAGAAAACAAACAGCCTGATTCAAAAATGGGCAAAGTCCTTGAACAGACATTTATCCAAATAAGGTATACAAATGGCCAATAAGCACATAAAAACATGTTTAGTATCACTAATCAATAGGGAAATGCAAATCAAAACTACAATGAGGTGGGGGGCACTTGGGTGGCTTAGTCTATTAAGCATCCGACTCTGGATTTCAGCTCAAGTCATGGTCTTACAGTTTGTGAGATCAAGCCCATGTTGGGCTCTGGGCTGAACTTTCTTGGGATTCTCTCTCTCCCTCTCTTTCTGCCCCTCCCCAACTCGTGTGCATGTGCATGAGCATGTGCTCTTCCTCTCTATCTCTCAAAAATAAATAAATAATCATTAAAAAAAACTTACAATTGGATACCATCTCACACCCAGTAGGATGGCTACTATCAAAACCTATAAAATAGCTAGTGTTGACAATAATGTGGAAAAGTTGAAGGCACTTCGGTACTGTTGGTGGGAATGTAGAAGGACATTAGTCACTGGATTTAGGGCCCATCCTAATCCAATATGACCTCATCTTAACTAATTATATCTGCAAAGACCCTGTGTCCAAATAGAGCCATTCCTATGGGTTAAATTGTGTCACCCCCAAAAAAATTGAGGAGAAAAATCACTGAAGCAGAAAGTTGATTCTTTGAAAAGATCGACAATATTGATACACTTTCAGCAAGACTATCTTGGTCTGGTCAGGTTGTTAGAACAAAACACCACAGAGTGGATAGCTTATATAAAACAAGTCTGTTTCTCATAGCTCTGAAGATTGGATGTTCAAGATCAGGGTGCCAGCATGGTCAGATGAGGGCCCTCTTCTGGGTCACAGGTTTTTCATTGTATCCTTGCATGGTAGAAGGGGTGAGGTTGCTTTCTGAAGCCTCTTATATAAGGGCTCTAATCTCATGAAAAAGACTCTGCCCTCATGACCTAATCACCCCCAAAGGCCCCACCTCCTAATACCATCACATTGAGCATTAGGATTTACCATATGAATTTTGAGGGAACACAAATCTTTAGACCATGGCATAGACTTACACAGAAAAGCAAGATATAAGTAACTAAGATCAGAAGTGAAAATGGGAACATTATTACTAAGCTTATAGAGATAAAAAGGATTATAAGAGAATACTATAAACAGTTGTGCACCAACAAATTAAATAACCTAGAAGACACGGACAAATTCCTTGAAACATGCAAATGACCTGAAGTGACTCAAGAAGAAAGGGGAAATCTGAACACACCTATAGCAAAAGATTGAATCAGTAACCAAAAAGCTCCCAACAATGAAAAGTCCAGCACCAGATGGCTTCACAGGTGAATTCTACCAAATATTTAAAGAATAAACACCAATCTTTCTCAAATTCTTCCAAAAAATTGAAGAGGAAAAGACAGTTCCTAACTCACCCCATGAGGTCAGCATTACCCTGATGAAGACATCACAAGAAAAGAAGATTACAGATCAATGTCCCTTATGAATATAGATGCAAAGATTCTTGACAAGATATTAGCAAATTGAATCCAACAACACATTAAGAGAATTATTCACCACGACCAAGTAAGATTTAGCCCAGAAATGCAAGGGTGTGATTCATCGTAAGAAAATCAATCAATGTGATACATCACATTAATAGAATGAAGACAAAAGCATATGATCATCTTAATTGGAGCAGAAAAGGCATTTGACAATATCCAACATTGTTTTATGATAAAAACTCCCAGAAAAATTATGTTTGCTTTGACAGGTAAAATTGGAGTGATATAGGGAAGCTAAACATGGCCCCTGTGCAAGGATGGCATGCAAATTTGTGAAGCGTTCCATATTTTTGTCAACTATACTTTGATTTAAAAAAAAAAAAAAAACAAAAACTCTCGGGACACCTGGGTGGCTCAGTTGGTTAAGTGTCCAACTTCAGCTCAGGTCATGATCTCATGGTTTGTGGGTTCAAGCCCCGCATTGGTCTGTGTGCTGACAGCTCAGAGCCTGGAGCCTGCTTCAGATTGTGTTTCTCTCTCTCTCTGCCCTCCCCTGTTTGCACTCTGTCTCTCTCTCTCTCTCAAAAATAAATAAACATTAAAAAAAAACACCTCTCAGGTGGGGCACCTGGGTGGCTCAGTCAGTTGAGTGTTCAACTCTTGATTTCATCTCTGGTCATGATCCCAGGTTCTGGGATTGAGCCCGGCATCAGGCTCTGTGCTGAGTGTGGAGCCTGCTTGAGATTTTCTCTCTCAGTCTCTCTCTCTCTCTCTTTGTCTCTCTCTCTCTCTCTCTCTCCCTTTGTCTCTATCTCTTCCCCTTGGCTCCTCCCCTGCTCATGTGTGCACACCTGCACACTCCCTCTCTCTCAAATCAAATTATAAATAAATAAATAAATAACTCAAAAGTAGGAATAAAGGGAAATTTCCTAAACATAATAAAGGGCATGTATTTATTTATACAATTATGATAATCTTTTTTATTGGTATCATAATACATTGGCTTATTAATAATTAGGGCATTCTGCATATACAATATCTCATTATGGACAAGAAAATTTTAATGTTGATTATTTGCTAAAGGGCATTTATGAAAAACCCACAGTAAACATCATATTCACAGACTGAAAGCCTTTCCCTTAAGATAAGGAACAAGACAAGGATGCCTGCTTTTACTGCTGCTATTCAATATTGTAGCCAGTGAATTAGACAAGAGAAAGAAATAAAAGACCTCCAAACTGGAAAGAGATAAAACTATGTTCATGGATGGCAGGATTCTGTATTTAGAAAATCCCAAAGAATCCACGAGAAATTTGCTAGAGTGATAGTGTGTTACACCAACCCTAGAAAACTAATACAGTCACATTCTGAAGTTCTGGGTGAATATGAATTTGAAGTGGGGAGAGGCACATTCAACCCACTACACTGGGCTTTCAGATTCCTTTACTGACATTTATTCTTCTATTCCTTTTTTTTTTTTAAGTTTGTTTATTTATTTAAAGAGAGTGAGCGGGGGAGGGGCAGAGAGAGAGAGAGAGAGAGAGAGAGAGAGAGAGAGAATACCAAGCAGGCTCCTCACTGTCAGTGCAGAGCCCAATGTGGGGCTCCATCAAAACAATGAATGAGATCATGATCTGAGCCAAGACCAGAAATCTGATGCTTAATTGACTGAGCCACCCAGGTGCCCCTATTCTTCCATTTCTAATCTGAAGATCACTTTCCCAGACAGCTGAGGTGGAAATAAGACAAGCTGCAGGCAGCCAGTCACTACGTTCTTGTTCCAAACACAACTTCAAAGCCTCTTATGGTCACATTAGCCTGTTTTTGTGTTTCCACCTCTTGTCTTCTCATTGTAAACCAGGTCTCCACACGGCACTGGACCTGTTTGCCTTGTTTTCTGTTTCCCATCTGCTCCAGTTCAGCCAGAACGACTCCCCCTCCCCCACTCATTTGACATTACCCAGTAGAATTTGGATTTTGAGGTTTCCAGAGCCACCCTCCTCCTTAGAACATCTACTGAACTCCGTGAGTTCAGCCGCTCACTTCTGGATCATGTCTTAGAGTTGTATGCTTCCTGCCCAATATTTGAGACTAGGGATTGTCATTTTTGCTAAGGAAAGGGACTGTTGTGGGAGCAGGGACCTGGTTGATCTTCCCTAAAGGTGAAATCAGAAGGAGTGGATCAGTTTGACAAGCTCCCTCCTCAGGGTCAGGACCCAAGCAGAACTTTCATTCGCTGCCTTAGCTGATGCCTGTCCTGTGGCTGACCTTGAAGAATGCCCCCTGCACCCTGAAGTACCCAATGGCTCCCCGAGCCAGGCTTGAGAGCTGGCCTGGGCTGTTGGCAACTGCTTCATCTTCAGTCCTTGCTCTGATAAATCCTCCCTCCTCCAGACAACGGGACATTCATTTCTTTTCTCTACTCTTACCCCTTTGAAAGTCCATCTCTGGGATGTCCTCAAGCATCCTTCCTATCGGCAGAGCAGCTCTGCAGTCTGGAAATGGGAGAGGAGGCAGCCCTGACCCATCTCCCAGACGTTTGCTCCTCAAAGGTGAACTCAGACCCCACAGCAGGCAGAGCCTGGAGATCAAGGACCTGGATAGCGAGAACTTCAATACAAGTTCAAAACCTCCTGACTCCCTGGGTTGTTATTTTTTCCTCCTCTTCCTTTTGTTTCCCCTGGAGTGAACTCTTAAAGAAAAAAAAAACAAAAAACAAAAAACGCCTCTGGGCATTTTTTTTTAGGGAAGGGAGGAGAAAATGTGATTCCATATTTTCTGTAATGTTCTGCTAATCTTGAAAAAAATGTATAAAGTGACAGACCTAAAAACACTGATTTCGTATTCTCAATTCACAAAGCAGGATTATAATATAGACACATTTATTTTCAAACATTAAGAGGCAAAGCCCAGGGGTGCCTGGGTGGCTCAGTTGGTTAAGCATCTGACTTTGGCTCAGGTCATGATCTCACAGTTCATGAGTTCAAGCCCCACACTGGGCTCTCTGTTGTCTGGGTATACCTGCTTCAGATCCTCTGTCTTTCTCTCTCTGCCCCTCACCCACTGTCTCTCTCTAAAAAATAAATAAGCATTTTTTTAAAAAGATGCAAAAGACCACATATTATATAATTCAACTTACATAAAACATCTGGAATAGACAAATCTATACAAAATCTAGACAAAAAATAGATTAGCAGTTGCTTAGGACTGGATGGGAGGGATAGAAGGATAGAAAGCAAAGAGCACAGAGTTTCCTTTTGAGGTGATGAAAATGTTCCAAACTTGATTGCAATGATGGTCACACACATCTGTGAATATACCGAAAATTATTGCATTGTATACTGTAAATGAATGAATTATGTGGTGTTTGAATTCTATTTCAATAAAGCTGTTAAAAAAAATAAACATCAGGGGGTGCATGGGTGGTTCAGTTAAGCATCCGACTCTTGATTTCAGCTCAGGTCATGATCTCACGGTTCATGAGATCAAGCTCCACGCTGGGCTCTGTGCTGATAGCTCTCTTTGCTGAATCCACTGCAAGAATGGGGACCATTTATCACTAGCCAGACTGTCCACATTCCAGAAATGTTATCACTCTGAAAGACCAGGTATTGTGAAAGCCCAGAGGAATCCTGTGGAGGGACCTCATCACTTTAGAAATCAGCCTCCTTGGAAAGAAAAGCAGGAGATTCTGGGTTGACAAAGAGAAACTGGTGACAGTTCACACAGTCTGTAGTCAAATATAGCACATGATCAAGGGTGTTCCACTGGGTTTCCATTAGGAGGAGGTCTGTGTGTGCTCACTTCCCCCATTTATATCTGTATTCAGGAGGGTGGGTCTCTTGTTGAAATCTGATTTTTCGTGAATGAAAAAAATCAATCTGCTGGGTAAGTGAGGCCCAGTGTTACTTGTTCAGCATCTTAAGCCCAGAAAGTTACTGGCATTGAACTTGTACCAAACTCAGCTTCTTTGATTCAGCAAGCTACAGCAGTTAATCAATCACAGGCTATCAGAAAAATTTTAGATGTTATCTGTCTCTTAGAAAGGAAATGATTGGTGGGCTGATGAAAAGATCTGAGGTCGTTCAGCTACAGAAACTAGAAGTTGCCAAATGAGTCCCAGGACCTATTTGAGATAATGTTTAAATGCAATAAAATTTATCTATTGGGAGCAAAATAGGAAGTCTCAGACTTGTGCTCTGATCAGCTGAGTATCCTGTGACTTGCTTATTAAATTCAAAGCTGTGACCATACAATCTTTGCAGGGACATTTTGTGTTGCTGCACTCGACCACGAAGGGAAAGCATTAGTATTTTCCGTCTTAGACATCAGAAAGTCCTTTGGATGTAGGGTAATTTGGGAAAAGGAGTGAATGTGCCATCATCAATGGTAAATGTAGTTTTGGGTGTATTACCTTGAGTAAGTCATTTTACCTCTCTGAGCCTTAATTTCCTCATCTGTGATAGAGACAGAATAGTCATTTTATAGTCTTCCAGAGCCATAAGGATCCCTTAGCAGAATGCCTGCTCACAGGATTTCTATTGTTATTGTCATCAAGTGATAGGAATCCAGTGGGCACCCACACACACCTCACCTTTGCCCCAGTGACGCTCTGTAGGCTCTCACTTGGGGGTCAGGGACCATGTGATGGTAGTCATGGGACAAGGAAGAGGGTCAGCTGCCAGAAAGTCACAGTCTGGCTAAAGCCAGACAGCCAGGACTCTAGTACTGTCCCCTGAGTACAAATGTGCTGACAGCTGCCATCCCAGGAAGAAGGAAAAGGGAGAGGAAATGAAAGACTTGGCATCTGAACCACGCTTAGAAAGATGACCCGGAGATCAGCCCAGACAGTGCTACAGCCTCCAAGACAAGCCTGGGAAAGTATTTCTGGGCCCAAGAGGCGGGTACATAAGCAGAAGTGTGCTGAGGGATGGGAGAAATGCCCAGAAAAGTAACTTAAGACAGACCTACAGTCAAATAGCAAAATGACTCCATGTTTCAGATACAAAATACCGGTGAATAAAGCACAAAAAGAAACAGACCCGGAAAGATCTAGTCAAGATTAAAGTAAGCGAGGCCTCTTTGTGAACCAGACACAAGCAGAAGTGGTGAATAGGGAGCCACAGGGACCTGCCCTGGGTCAAGGGCAGAGCTGGTGGCCGAGCACTTCCCTTCTGTGGGGCAGCAGGAAATGAAAGCACCCATGTGTACCAGCCCCATGGAGGGCCCTCAGGATGCCCAGTAAAGGGGAAGATGAGCAGACCCACCAGGCCGCCAGGCCACATCTCTATTCCTAGAACGCAGCTGGGCAGTCTTGCATGTGAGCACAGGATCAAGAACCACCTGAGGAATGGACGGCGTGGAGTTGGTTGTGAAAGTGCGAAATGGAAACAGCCTAATTGCTGCATAGGAAAAGGGCAGGGGCACCTGGGTGGCTCAGTGGGTTAAATGTCTGACTCTTGGTTTCTGCTCAGGTCATGATCTTGAGGTTCGTGGGACCGAACCCCTGGATGGACTCTGCACTGACAATGCAGGGTCCTGCTTAGGAGCCTGCTCTCCTCACTCTGCCCCTCCCCAGCTCATGGTCTCTGTCTCTCTCAAAATAAACAAACCTTGAAAAAAAAAAAAAAAAAGGAAAAGGGCAAAATCAGTGGTGGTGTATTCACACAGTGGAATCTTCTCCAGCAATTAAAATGGGTGAACTAGAGCTATGTGTATCAGTGTGGACAGTTTGGGCCAAAGCACATGATGTGGCTATGCGTGGTCCTGGGGGTGGGAAAGTAAACCCATCCCCCCAGGGAAGGATGCTGCTGTCACTGAATGGTTATTCAGTCTACCACAGGTATTCAGAGAAAGAGAGGAGCAAGGTCACTTCAGACTACGACCAGTGTCAGGGATAAATCAGGGAGATGTGAGAAGGCGACTGGAGAGGGTGCTAATTTATATTAGGTGTGTCAGAGAAGAACCTGCCCCTTATTTCTCTTGTTTAAAATTATCTTCTGGGGGTGACTAACTGGCTCAGTCATTTAAATGTCTGACTTTTGATTTCGGCTCAGGTCGTGATCTCACGGTTCATGGGTTCAAGCCCCTAGTCAGGCTTTGCACTGGCAGTGCAGAGCCTGCTTGGGATTCTCTCTCTCCCTCCCTCTTTCTCTGCCCCCTCTTCTCTCTCCACCCCCAAAATAAATAAATAAACATTAACTTCAGATTTCCAAACTGTTCACTGGCGGTTGAGGGGCTACATCATCTGGTGACCAATTCAGACAAGTTCTCTGACAAATATTTGGAGGAAAGCCTCAGAAATAAGAGCAGGAACTAGAAACCAGTGCCCAAGAGAGCTGAAACTCAGTAACTTGCCTACATTTGTTAGTTAGGCTAACGTTCTCTTTCTGGCAGATGAGTCCTTAGAGTAGAAAGAGTTTGTGCACCTGTATTTGGAAACATCAAAGAGGGAGCTGGTCTCATTCCCAGATCAGGTTTAGGGGCTGGGGAGAAGAAGATTTCGAGGGTGAGGTGGGTGGGGGCAGCAAGTGAGGAAGACAAATGGGAAGGCCAGGTAGAGATGCTCCAAAAGAACAGCTATGGAGTGGCAGGTGACCCCAGGGAGAGGCAGAGCATTGGTGGAAGAATGGCTTCCAGAAAGAATGAGATGAGGACTGCTAGATCCAGAAAAATGGGGCGGGCAGAAGAGATGGCTCTTCAGTGTGGTAAAGGAGCAAGTTTATAGTGAATGGGGATGGTGAAGGTAAGAGGAGATTGTGTTCTGGATGGAACCTCAGAGGCAGTGGGGTTTCAGAAATAAAGAGTCTAGAGTGTGGTCCAGTATATGAGCAACGATGGGAAAAGAAAGGACTAAAGTCAAGTAGATCACAGAACTGAGCCCCAGGATGGGGAGGCTACTCACAGGGACAAGAAGTAGGACGGAGAAGGGGCTGAGCCACGGGCCGAACTGCACAGTGAGTTTGTGTGAGCAGGGAGAGTCTTGGAGACCAAAGGGGTGTGAGGATAAAGCTGTCTGAATGGGGTATTAAAGAATGAGAGGGGTGCCTGGGTGGCTCAGTCGGTTAAGTGTCCAACTTCAGCTTAGGTCATGATCTCAAGGTTCATGGGTTTGAGTCCCACATTGCGCTCTCTGCTGACAGCTCAGAGCCTGGAGCCTGCTTCAGATTTTCTCTCTCTCTCTCTCTCTCTCTCTCTCTCTCTGCCCCTCCCCTGCTCACACTCTGTCTTGCTCTCTCTTTCAAAAATAAATTAAAAAAACCCCACAAAGACAAAAAACAAACAAAAAGAGAATGAAGGCAGAGGGAAGGGCATGAGCGGAGGCGCAGAGTCATGCAGCAACATGGTGTGTGTAGGAATCGAGGGCCAGGAACGGGTGTGATGGTTGACAAACCAAGCTTTGGGGTTTGGATTTATCCTCAGATAGGGACCTGCTCATTTCTCCTACTCCTATACTCGTAATTTTGGGATGTCTCTAGATACATCTTTGGATCTGCTCTCTACCTGCCTTCACTTCTTTGGTGACCACATAAATCCTCAAAGCTGACAACTTCCAAGTTTACATCTCCAGGCTCATATATTTATACAAGACCAAAAACTTAGGGGTGGAGGTGGGGTAGGAGAGGAAATTGGGCCAATGGGCTTTACCCACCAGGGTCTGTTTTTCAGGTTCACCTTTCATTAGTTCTCTGTCCTCTTCCCCATTAGACGGTAGAAAATCAATTTGTATTAAAGCTGAAGGGTAAATGAAAAATCAATTTATTAATTTTAGGAGACAATAGACCTTTAATTATGTATTTTTTGCCTGTTTTTTCAAAAATATATTTTTGAAAATTTGTTTTTTTTAATTTTAAATGTTTATCTATTGATTTGTTTTATAATTGATTTATTTATTTTGAGAGAGAGAGAGAGAGAGAGCTGGGGAGGGACAGAGAATGAGAGAGAATCCTAAGCAGGCTCCGCACTGTCAGCGCAGAGCCTGATGTGGGGCTTGAACCCACTAACTATGAGATCATGACCTGAGCCCAGATGAGGAGTCAACCAATTAACTGACTGAGCCACCCAGGTAGCCCTATTTATTGATGTTTGAGAGAGAGCGAGCACAAACAAGGGAGGGGCAGAGACAGAGAGATACAGAATCTGAAGCAGGCTCCAGGCTCTGAGTGGACAACACAGAGCTGGATGTGGGGCTGGAATGTATGAACCACAAGATCATGACCTGAGCCAAAGTCCCACACTTAACCCACTGAGCCCCCCAGGTGCCCCTATTTATTTATTTTGAGAAAGAGAACATGGAGGAGGGGCAGAGAGAGAGAGGGAGAGAGAGAATCCCAAGCAGTCTCCGCACTGGCACTGACATCGCTGAGTCTGATGCAGGGCTCAAATTCACCAAATTAGATTATGACCTAAAAGTCTGATGCTTAATTGAGCCACCCGGGCGCCTCTGCCTGTTTGATTTTAAAAAAGCATTTATTGGTTTGATTAAAAGAATAATGTTATGTTCATTGCAGGAAATTTCAAAAAAATCAAAAAAGTATGAGAAACAAAATGGAAATTATCTATAACACCAGTAATGCTTCACATCTATCTGTATTTCTGCGGATACAATATTTTGATCATACTGTATGTACTTTTGCATCCTACTTTTCTTGTTTTTATATTGTGAGAAAAAAAAAAAAACCTTTAAATCTTGTCAGCTCCTAAAATATATTTTATTTTTACTACTCTGGGGACACTGTTGGCAGTATGAAGGCCCATTATTAGGTTGCTTTGTTAAGTATAAAATCAGCAAAAAGTAAAAAAAATAGTATTTTGAAGAATCAGGTAACTGTACAAACAATTTTATCTAGACCAGGTTACTGGGGCCATAAGCCCCCTCTCCTTGCATCTTTATGATCCCACAACACCAACTGGGAGCCCTGAGCCCCTGGTTAGAGGTTTGGGGCTCAGGTGACGGTAGGTGGAGGCCCACGGTCAAGGCTACGGCCGCGGGGTGCACGCCACCAGGCACCGCAGAGACTTCGCCTGGGCTCACGGGCTGTCCGGCTGTTTCCCTGGGTCCCGCTCTGGCCGCAGCCCCGGACCGACCGCCCCGGGCGGGGGAGCAGTCGGACCGGGGAGGACAAGGCGGCGGGGCGGGCGCAGAGCCGGGGACCTCTGCCTTTCAGGACGAGGGCCGGAGGCTCGGGGTCCCGCTCCCCTGAGGGCCTAACCTCGGGCTCCCCGCCGGCCCACCCCCATCCCCGCCGCGGCCCTGTGGCCAGCCGACAGTGGCGTCCCTGCGGCCCCAGAGCTCCTCCGGACCGGGAACTCGCCCTCAACCAAAATGGCGTGGGAGGCCTCAGGTGGGGCACGTGACTTCGCGCGCCGCCGCGTCCGCCTCCAGCGCCGCCCCGTCCGCCTCCAGCGCCGCTCCGAGCCCGGCGGTAAGCGGCTGGCTGTGAGCTGCCACGGGCGAAGCATGCTCCGGGGGCCGGCGGCGGTCTGGGCGGCGCTCGGCCCGCTGCTTTGGGCCTGCGGGCTGGCGCTGCGGGGCGGGATGCTCTACCCCCGGGAGAGCCCGTCGCGGGAGCTCAAGGAGCTGAACGGCCTCTGGAGCTTCCGCGCCGACTTCTCCGAGAACCGGCGCCAGGGCTTCGAGCAGCAGTGGTACCGGACGCCGCTGCGCGAGGTGCGGGCCCAGCGGGGTAGGTGGGCAGGGAGCCTTCCTCTGAGGTCTCGGAGCTGTCGGCCAGGAGGAGGTTAAAGCTGGACGGCTTTGGAGGCGTGGGATCAGACGACGGGGAGAGGGACTGCGAGGGAGGAAACGGGTGGAGGGCCGGCCCGGACGTCCGGGGGGCGGCGGGGCAGGCCTCTGCTCCAGCCCGGTTCGGTAAGACTGGCTGAGCCGGACAGGCTCGCGGCGCTGGCACCGAGCTCGGGGGCGGGAGGACAGGAGGTGTAGGCGTCTTGGCACCAGCCCTGCCCCGGCGCGAAGGACTTGGCACCCACCTGGCCAAGGACTCCCCCCCGGCTCTCCCCTCTGACTTGGGTGGTGTCGGCGGGAAGTGGTGCTGGGCCTGTGTGCCCACTGGCCCTCTCTTCTCCCCTAGATCCTCTTTTCTCAGTCTTTGCCATCCGTTCCCCAGGGGAGGAAGAACTGGGTGCCGGGCTTGTGCCCCACTCACAGTTTCCTCAGCAGAGCAGCCCCTGCCCCCACCAGCTTCCTCCCCGGGGCAGTCAGTTGTCTTCCTCTTAGGGTCTGGTCTGAACAGATCCTCTTGCCTCTGCCTGGGTTGTGGGCTGGGCTCGCCCCTGTCCACAGACTGCCCTGAGAAGGAGCTGGCTGCCCCCCAGCCCCAGACACAAACCATGCTAGCAGGAGGATCTCTTACCAAGTTATGGATCCATTCAGCCAACGTTTTTTGAGTCCCTTACCTGCAGGGCTGTGCCAGACCCTGGGATACAGCTGTGAGGGACAGAGGAAATCCCACAGACAGGATGTCAGGAAGGTCTTCCCCAGGCTGCTTCCAGGCTCACTGAGCTGTCCTGCTGGTGCCTAGAGGACATCTACTGGAGATGTTCAGGGGATGCCCTGTCAGGCTCAGGCTCACCCAGTTCTGCCAGGTTGTCAGAAGGCAGTATCCCATGGGCCCCCAAAGGCCTTCCCTGACCATCCCTGCCACCCTCCACACTCTCTTCATAGAGCCGATCACCTTGCTCAGCGTTGTAGGTATTCACTGTACACTGTTGATCGAGTGACTGAGTGACCGCTGTCTGCTTCGTGGAGCTGTGTGAATTAAATGAGCCCCATAAACGGCATCAGTCAGTTGCTGGCAAAGAATAAGAATGGTGGGGTGGCCTGGAATCCCGGGGCCCAGGAGAAGTCATCTCACCCAGCCTTCTTCCTGCAGGCCGGGTGGCTGGGGGACGTGGCCCCCGGGGAAGGGGGTTGCCTGGGTCCTGGTCTTCGATTCCTAGGTGGTCTGGACCTGATCCCAGCCCTTCTTTCCTCAGTCGGGCCCTACCCTGGACATGCCGGTTCCCTCCAGCTTCAATGACGTGGGCCAGGATAGGCAGCTGCGCAGCTTTGTCGGCTGGGTGTGGTACGAGCGGGAGGCGACCCTGCCCCAGCGATGGACTCAGGACCTGGGCACCAGAGTGGTGCTGAGGATTGGCAGCGCCCACTACTATGCCATTGTGGTGAGTACAACAAGCATCGGGCAGGGCGAGTGGTCAGGTGCAGTTGCTGAGCAGCCTGGGGCTGCCTTGAGGGGTGTGGTTCCCAGGGGTCACCTGACAGCCTGCCTCCTGGGGTGGACTGGGGGGGGGTACACCCATGTCCCACACTGGGGTTGGTGCCCTGGGTCGGGGGAAGGTTGCCTGATGTGTTTAGCTAGAGCTTCATTCCTCTATTCCTGAGGCGGGGGTGGCTGGCGGGGCCCTGAGCCCCCACATACGACACTTCTGTGTGAGGGAGTGCCTGCGATGGCCGCCCTGACTTGCTGTTCCCTCCCCGTATCTCTCTGTCTGCAGTGGGTGAATGGGGTCCACGTGGCAGAGCATGAGGGGGGCCATCTCCCCTTCGAGGCTGACATCAGCAAGCTGGTACAGAGTGGGCCCCTGGCCTCTTGCCGCATTACCGTTGCCATCAACAACACGCTCACCCCCCACACTCTGCCGCCAGGGACCATCCTCCACCAGACGGATACCTCCAAGTGAGCGGCACCCTGCTCCCCCCTCCACCCCACTCCCCACCCTGCCGACTGGTCTTCCCACTAGGGGCAGGGTGGCCCTAGCAGAGGTGAGGCCCTGGCTCTGGGAGGCCAGGGAGACATGTGAGCTGAGGTCAGAGGATCAGAGCAAGGTCCAAGTTGGCCATTGTTCTCCCATCCTAGGTACCCCAAGGGTTACTTTGTCCAGAACATAAACTTTGACTTCTTCAACTACGCGGGGCTGCATCGGCCCGTGCTCCTCTACACCACACCTGCCACCTACATCGATGACATCACCGTCAGCACCAGCGTGGACCAAGACACTGGTAAGGGCTCCCTGCAGGAACTTCCCTCAGCCAGGCCCCAAGTGGCTCTGCTCCCTGTTTGGAAAGATGCTCCAGGAGAAAGCCTCTGCCGGCATCTCTTCCCCCTCGGGCTTCCCATCTGCCCAAAAAGAGCTGAAATCCAGCCTGTCTGAACTGGCACGGGCAGCAGAAATCATTCATCTGGTCTGACCTCATTTTGTGAGGGAACGAAGCCCAAGGAGAAGTGGGGCTTGTGTAAAATCATAGCTCAGGGTGAATCGCTTAGGATTCATGAGAATCTGTGTCCCTTCCCACTGTGCTGCCCTCGCCTCATCTCCCCTCACTGCAGGTTGGGCTCCAGAAATAAACAGTTGTTGGCTGAGGACTCCTCAGAGTGGTGGCTGCAGGAGGCTCTCTGTGTGACCCAGATCGTGTCCCTCCCTTTTTGGTCTGATCTTCCTTGTCTCTTGCAGGGCTGGTGGATTACCAGATTTTTGTTGAAGGCGGTGAACACTTTCAACTGGAAGTGCGTCTTCTGGACGAGGAAGGCAAAGTCGTGGCCCGGGGGACAGGGGGTCGGGGCCAGCTGCAGGTGCCCAGTGCCCACCTCTGGTGGCCATACCTGATGCATGAGCACCCTGCCTACCTGTACTCATTGGAGGTAACGAGGTCTTTTGCCCCCACCCAGCAGCCTTGGCTTCCAAGGGGGTGCAGGACAGGTAGTCGGGTGCACGTGGTCCTCTGAGCTTCCGGTCTGATTTTCTCACCGCTTGGTAGGGAGGCCCAGTTTTGAAGAGCAGGCACCAGGGGCAGGGTGAATATTCCTCCTTGTTAATGGCAGAAGCTGGGAATTTCTGCATCTCTCTGCGTGCAGTCCCAGACGTTGGCCGTTGTGGTTCACGAGGGGCCTTCCCGCTGGAGGGTGGGCTGTGTGGGGCTCAGGCCAGCACGGATGCCTCACACCGGTGCTCGGCTTTCACAGGTGAGGTTGACCGCGCAGACGGCAGCTGGGTCTGTGTCTGACTTCTACACTCTCCCCGTGGGGATTCGCACGGTGGCTGTCACAGAGCACCAGTTCCTCATCAATGGGAAACCTTTCTATTTCCACGGGGTCAACAAGCACGAGGATGCAGATGTGAGTCGTGGCTTCTGGGTTCCTGTGACAGTTGTTGCTCACCACTGTCTTCCGCGTGACCCCTGAAGCAATTGAGGGTGACTCAGAGCAGTGAAGCAAACTGCTTGAAACAGTTGCCGGATGGGGCCTGATGGGGCCTGTCCTTGTGCCAGATTGAGGGCTAATGGGGTGACCCTTCCGGGGCCTGGCTCCAGACGGAGGTGCGTCTGGGACAGGGGAGGGAGGATCACTCGACTGTGCTCTCCCCTAGATCCGAGGGAAGGGCTTTGACTGGCCACTGCTGGTGAAGGACTTCAATTTGCTTCGCTGGCTCGGGGCCAACGCCTTCCGCACCAGCCACTACCCCTACGCGGAGGAGGTGATGCAGCTCTGTGACCGCTACGGGATCGTGGTCATCGACGAGAGTCCCGGTGTGGGCATCGTGCTGGTGTGAGTGCCCGCCGCCCTCCCTGCTCAGCCTGCCGGGGGCGCAGGCGCTGACGGCTCCTTTTCCTCCCTCTGCCACAGCGAGAGCTACAGCAACGTGTCTCTGCAGCACCACCTGGAGGTGATGGAGGAGCTGGTGCGCAGGGACAAGAATCACCCGGCTGTTGTGATGTGGTCTGTGGCCAATGAGCCCGCTTCCTTCCTGAAACCTGCCGGTTACTACTTCAAGTGAGTGCTCCCTCTGCCCTGGGTGGGGTCAGGGGTGAGACCTCAGCCCTTTGGTCTGGGTCAGCCTTGGGTGGCAGCGCTGAGGTTGGCCCTGGGGCAGGCATGTGCTATGAGAGGCAGCGCCCACTCCCAGCCCAGGTGGGGGTGCCTCCGTACATGGTCACTGCAGGGCACCAAGTACACACCCACCACTTGTGATTTCAACCCACTGAGCGCCAGTGTCCCTTTTTCACATCTGAAATGAGATCTAGGGTTAACTTTTTTTTTTAGGTTTATTTATTTTAAGAGAGCGCGTGCAAGTGGGGGAGGGACGGAGAGAGGGAGAGAGAGAGAATCCCAAGCAAGCTCTGCACTGTCACCACGGAGCCTGACGGGGCTTGAACTCACAAACCGTGAGATCGTGACCTGAGCTGACACCAAGAGTCACATGCTTAACCGACTGAGCCACCCTGGGCACCCCTGGAGTTAACTTCTGCACAGAGTGATTTAGACACATAACTTCAGGTTATGAAAAGAACAGTGGCCTGGCCCAACTATGATATAGAGGACGGTCGTTTATATAATTACACGTGAGTGCATGAGCCAACTCCCCAGAAGAGCCAGTGAAGGGGTCAGACGCTTGCACTTAGATGTGGAACCGCCTGAGAACGCAGCTACAGATGCTGACAGTGGGGGCATCGTTTTGGTGACTGATGCCACCGGCGGTGTTTCCTTCACTGCTGTGCATTTACGAAGTGGTGACTCACTCTAGGTAAAGTTCCAAGCCAAACCAAATATAGTCTTCTCTCAATTTTTATGTTATCTCCATTCCTGGGAAATTTAGTGCATGTTACACCTGCAAAAACCACTTGGTGATGCTTTGGGTTCATCTCTGTAAAGTGGCTTTATGAAACTGGATTATGTAGGCACATAATTATACACAGGTTTTTCTTTTTTTTTTTTTTTTTTTTTTTTTTTCCCCAGCATTCTCTAATTTTATTTATTTTTTTTTTTTGGTTTTTTTGTTTTTTTTTTTTTAATATATGAAATTTACTGTCAAATTGGTTTCCATACAACACCCAGTGCTCATTATACACAGGTTTTTCAATGACATGCACGTTCTGACTGTTTTAAGTTACATTATTAGACAGGATCAGCCCATCTAAAAGTTCACGGTCCCATTCACTAAATGCCAGTAGGCTCTCCCGACCCTGGCATTGCAGTGGACAGAAACCACACCTACGGGTGGCTTCCAGAAGTGGGAGGGTTTACTACCTCAGGGTGGGGGTGGTCCTCGGTTCCTTGTCTTTCTTACAATCATGCAGTTGTAACTTGGCCCACAGAGGGGAATCACTTCGCTTGGCTATAGAGGCAGCAGAGACCATTCAGTGTCGTGGAGTGCTGTGAGCTGAGCCGTAGGTACAAGATGCGGGGCTCTGAGCAGCAGGCCCACTGGGCAAAGCTCTGAACGTGCAGCCTGGTGCCTTGAGGCACAGGCCTGTGTGAGCCAGGGCTGGGAGACAGAAGTTTGTTGTGGGGCAGAAAGCGCAGGTGTCCGAGAATGGGTGTCTGCAAGCTTTTCTGGGAGGTGGGGAGAAGGTGATGCATGATCGTTGGTGCAGTAGGGAGGTGGCCAGGGAATGGCTGGAGCTGCCTGGGCATCAGGAGCTCAGCGAGGCTTCAAAGCTTCCTGGAGGCACACAGGTTGTTTCAGAGTGTGGCTCTGGGACTCGAGGTGAAGGGTGCCGTTCTGGCTTGAGGAACCGCAGCCTTCGTATGAGGAGAGCAGGGTGGGAAGAGTGTCATGGAGAAGGAAGCCAGCTGTGGGGACGGGGAGCAGAGGAGCAAGCTTGACCAGTGAACGGAGTGACCTGTGCTGAGGTGGCCTGTGACGGGTCCCCAGGCTGAGCCCCGAGCGCAGGCTGGGCCCTCTGTTGGGAGCCTCTTTCCGCAGCTCCTCCTTGGTGAATGAGACGAAATGCTGTTTCTTCTGAGTATGGGGGTGACTCTCCAGTGTCAGTTAAGTGCCCTGCTATTGTCTCCCAGAGCCCTGTACCGCCCACTTGTAATGGCAGCATAGCGTTTCCCCGTGCAAATGTCTGGTCCCACTGCTCCTGTTCCAGTCTCCAGTGAGTGCCCAGTGCACACACAGCCCGCCTCCTCGCACACATCCTCTACTCGTTAAATTAACGTCCACGTTGGTCCACGCCCCACCCGTTCCCTGTTTTCAAGAGGTTTTTCCGAGATTCTGGCAGCACCCAGCCCAGCCCAGCCCAAGGACCCCAGCTGTGAGGGTGGCCTTCCCTCTGTGGGGGTGGGATTTGGGGAGCGAGAAGGAAAGAGGCCAAGGAACATGATCTAAGGCTAGAAGACCGTGTTTGCCTACCGAAAGGAGTCTTCAAGGTCGGGAGGGAGGAAGGGTTTTGTCTTTAGTTTTTGGCTGTGAGACAGGGTGGAGAGAGAGAGAGAAAGATGGCTGTATGAGGGCCCTTCCCAGACTGATGAGCCTGTGTCTTCTGCCCTCTGTGGACAGGACGCTGATTGCTCACACCAAAGCCTTGGATCCCTCCCGGCCCGTGACCTTTGTGACCAACTCCAACTATGAAGCAGACCTGGGGGTGAGCCTGGGGGTCTCCGTGCCACTTCTCTTCCCTGCCTGTCCTCTCGCCTTGCTCTGATGCTTGCTAACACAGGCTGCTGGGAGGAGCCCTGAGCAGCCGGTCCAGACGCGTCCCTGGATGGTCTTCAGGTTAAAGATAACTAGCTGCTTGTTTGCCCAGCAGTATGGCTTCTCAGTCCAAGGAGGCTGGGCACAGGGAGGTTTCGTGCGTTCTCAGGTCAGAGTCAGGGTTTGATGCTCCGCGGTTTAGTATGCTTTTAAAGTGGCACAGGTGTAAGGGAGCTTAAAGTTGTCACTGTCCAGTGTTTTTCAAACCCAGCTGGTTGTCAGAACCACTCAGAGAAGCTCTTTGAAAGTACAGATGCCTAGATGCTGATCTAATAAGTCCAGGCTGGCAATCTGGACTGGACTGGAATCGAAGGGTCAGACAGGCTCACTTGGCTGGCTGGACCACACGCATCCCTCCCCACCCCCTGGCGCAGCAGCCCCTCGGAAACTATGCGCAGGGTTACACTGAGGCTGTAGATAGAACATGGCAGCAAGAGAATGTGTCTTCACCAGAGAACTGAAGGCCAGTCCTTAAGAGGAAAGCACTACAGAAAGAGAAAACATCTGCAGAAGGAATGGAGGAGAGAACGCAATGTACAAAATGAACTGGCAACACTCCTTTTAACATGAGCGACCAAAGGCTCGTAGCCCTGGTGTTTCCCTTGCCATCTTTTGAGAACAGCCCCTTCAAAGAAGCATAAAGACTGTGGCCAAACACCAGCATGGCACGGGCAGGCACGGATGTCCTCAGAGCCCAAGTGGCATATCCTCGTTCTCGTCTTCTGTGTGGATGGGGCAGCCAGTGCCTGGGCCACAGAGGGTTGCCGGGCTCACCTAGTGGGATGTGTGGTCCGTGTGCAAGTGTCCACCCGTGGCCACTTCCCCAGCTCCCTCTTTCTGCCCGCTGCTTTCAGCCACAGTTTGGAAAGGGGCTCGGTCGCTTGGGAAGGTCGGACCACATCAGCCCCAGTACAGGCTTTCGAGACTGGCTTGTGTTCTGGTGATAGGAGAGGCCGGACAGTTGGCTGGCCTAGCCCTCGCCACTCAGTCCTGAGCACCGCACTTGTAGACATGAGGGGTCCCGCCCATCATTGCCGCTGCCCTCCTAGGAGGGAAGTTTTCGGCCGCTCTGTGGCCCCAGCACCAGCTCACGAATGACATGGTTCGCCAAGACCTTTGTGGGGAAAAAAACCGCCTCTGTCCTTCAGTTGGGAACATTTCCCAGGTAAGGGAAACCCAGTGACAGGAGCGCCACCGCCCCGGGCTGGCGCCGCGGCCGGCTCACGGGGTGTCTGCTCTACCGCTCAGTCTCTCCAGAGCCCAGCTACAGCCAGGTCAAGAGCGTCAGCCCAGGATTATAGACTTGCCTTATTCAGGTCACTTCTAGGTCTGCTACACGTGGGAGCACCTAGATCATTTTCTGCAGCCCCCTGTTGCCTCCTGTGCCGGAAGAGCCCCCTGAGTTTGTGAGCCCTAATGCTCTTACAGTCTTTTGGTTCGTGAACAAGTTTAATGCTCTCACCCTAGGCGCCGTATGTGGACGTCATCTGTGTGAATAGTTACTACTCTTGGTATCATGACTATGGTCACATGGAGGTGATTCAGCTGCAGCTGACAACCCAGTTTGAGAACTGGTACAGGACCTATCAGAAACCAATAATCCAGAGCGAGTACGGAGCAGACACCATTGCAGGGTTTCACCAGGTAAGTGGTGTAGAACATCGTTTATTTTTTCACTCTCGGACATTTCCCCAAGCTGGAAGTGTGCTCCTCTCCCACCCCTCACTTGTCCTGATGATCTCCATGCAGTGCTGGCTCACACCAGCCTGTCCTCCACACTCACGGCTGCCGGACTCGGGCCTCCGCCTCGCTTGCTTGGTCCTCCTTACTGGCCTTGTTTCCAAAGAGCTTCCCCTGGCTGCCCGAGTGGTCTCCTGAGCGAATCCGAGTCTTGGGAGCCTTGTCATTGGCTTCCCCCACGCTAAAGCCCCAGCCCTGGCCGGGGCAGTCAACGTCCTTTGCTCTTTGCCCTCTCCCAGGTCGTCCTCCCCTGCTTTCATTCCTGGGCTGTTTCTACCGTGCTTGTTGGCTCCTGCTCTGGTGTGGGCTGTTCCTTCTGCCTGGAATGCCCACGTAGCACCACATTCACCGACTACGGGATTCTTACTCTGTTCGCATCTCAGCTCAGACGTCCCCTCTTTGGTGAGGTTTACCCGCCTGCCCTAGGCAGAGAAACTGCTCCTTCTGCCTGGTCTTTGTCAGCGTTTCTTACTGGGTGCCATCATTATCTCTTTGGCCGCCTCCCTGACCAGACTGTGGGCTCCAAGAGAGAGACTGAATCCTATGTATCAGTGCTTCCCAAGCCCTCAGCAGTGCCCGGCCCTCAGTGGGTGCTAAATAATAATTGTTAAGGAAATGAATGAAATCTTGGAGCAAGGGTTTTTTTTTTTTTTTCTGTTTATTTTTTATTTTTGAGAGAGAGAGAGAGAGAGACAAAGGATCTGAAGTAGGCTCTGCACTGACAGCAGAGAGCCTGATGCGGGACTTGAACTCACGAACTATGAGATCATGACCTGAGCTGAAGTCAGACGCTCGGCCGACTGAGCCACCCAGGTGTCCCGGAGGAAGATTTAATCACTAGCTTTTCTCTCTCTCTCTCTCTCTCTCTCTCTCTCTCTTTTTTATTCATTTCCTTCCCAAAGATATGATGCTTTATCTTGGGGATTTTTTTCGTGTGGGTTCTTGAAGCACAGCCAGCCTCTCATCCCTACCCAGCTTCCTTACACTCTACTGTCACAAGTACCACATTCCTTGTTGACACATTTAAAAAAAATTTTTTTTGTAATGTTTATTTATTTTTTAAGCAATTTCCCTTTGTGTCTTTTTTTTTTTTTTTTAATTTTTTTTTTAACGTTTTATTTATTTTTGAGACAGAGAGAGACAGAGCATGAATGGGGAAGGGGCAGAGAGAGAGGGAGACACAGAATCTGAAGCAGGCTCCAGGCTCTAAGCCATCAGCCCAGAGCCCGACGCAGGGCCTGAACTCACAGACCGTGAGATCGTGACCTGAGCTGAAGTCGGATGCTTAACCGACTGAGCCACCTAGGCGCCCCCGTAATGTTTATTTTTGAGAGAGAGACAGAGACAGAGTGTGGGTCGGGGAGGGACAGAGAGAGAGAGAGAGAGAGAGAGAGAGGAAGACACAGACTCTGAAGCAGGCTCCAGGCTCTGAGCTGTTAGCATAGAGCCCAACACAGGGCTCGAACCCATAAACCGTGAGATCATGACCTGAGCTGAAGTTGGACGCTTAACTGAGCCACCCAGGTGCCTGACACACCTTTCTTAATATGCTTATCCTTGGTATGTTGAACAGCTACCTCTATGTGCTATATTATTCTGTTCATACCCTTAAATTCATCTTGCTTACACAGAATGCCACTTTACAAACTGGTAAAGTAAGGGAAAATAGCTTATGAAGATAACGTATATGTACATCAGTTCTCCATTTTTGAAAAGGTAACCAACTCTGAATGTTTAAGAAACTCAGTCTAGATCTAGTGCTGATAGGACCCTTTGCAGTGATGGAATGTTTCTGCATTGTCCAAGAGGGTAGCCACCAGCCACATGTGACTCTTGAGGACTTGAAATATGACTAGTTATGACTGAGTTGACTTAGTTTAATTCGGTTTTAAGAATTAGACAATGCGGTTGTCTAATGGGTTGTTTCCATTAAAACAAAGTAAGAACATATACATATACAACTTTGGAACTGGAACAAAACCTGGCTCAGTTGTACCGTTACATTACCAGTGTGTCCTCGATAGCATTTCTATCCTTTTCTTTGGAAAAGAAAGCCAAGGCCTATATATAGGGCTTTGTTCTCTTGTAAAGTGACTGAAAAGCTCTATCCTTGAACGTTTAAGATTTGAGTGCCCCTCAAATTGCCATGGGATGAAAACAGACCGTCCCAGAACCTCTAAAAGGTTATTATATCTTAGTACACAGCACACAGGCGCTCTTCACCAGGTACTGAACGAGTCCACAGATGTGGCCTCTGCCTTCGTTCGTCAGGACCCTTCTCACCTGTCAGGTCCTTGACGTCTCCTCAAGGGAGCTTTGCGTGGCCCTTCTCAGCCCCACCGCTAACCACCCCCTGGCTCTGGCTCTGCGCTCTGCCAGTCACCCCCGTTTACCCTCATTACGCTAACACCTTGAGTCTTTCTTGTCAGAGTATAAAGCCTGCAGGGGCAGGGACGCTCGCCTTTCTTGCTTGTCACTTCATCACCAGAGCCTCCATCCATACTAAGTGATTATTTGTCGAATGGATGGATGGGCTAAGTAGCAGCTGCTCACCCAGACCAGATACAGAGGAATGCGAGTCGAGTTCAAGTGAGTCACACTATTTCTCAAATCGTCAGCTGGCAGCTACTTAAAATGTGAGTTTTAAATTTATTATCTGAAGAGTCATTTTTACTTCCAGTGTAGCTCAGCTTTCAGGCTGCACCGGTGAATAGAGATGGAAGATAAAATATCAAACTCTGCTTAGAAATAAAGCAGTTCCTAATTAAGGTTCCTTAAACAATCCCTTCTCTTTACTCTGGGCTACGCCACAGCCTGGCTGTGTCTCCACCCGCGCCCGAGTCCTGCAGTCACCGCAGCCCACCGTGGAGACGGGTATTTTGGTCACGTCACACGGATCTTTATTTTTACCTACCATTTACAATTCTGCCAGTCCTGCCTCTTAACTTCACTCTTTGCCTTGAATTCCAGGACCCACCTCTGATGTTCAGCGAGGAATACCAGAAAGGTCTGCTGGAGCAGTATCATTTGGTTCTGGATCAAAAACGCAAAGAATACGTGGTCGGAGAGCTCATCTGGAACTTTGCCGATTTTATGACTAACCAGTGTAAGTGGCAGTTGGGTTTGTGGAGTGTACTGTTCCTCATGTTTTCAGGTTGGCCTTTTAGTTCAGGACATTTGTTTGTAAGAGCAGCGGAAACAAGAGGGGGAAAGCTCTAGTCAGTGTAAGCTACGTGAGGATTTCCTAGTTTAGCAAGCAGCAATCACTTGCCTGCTTCCCAGATCATTTCATGGTAAAAAAGCAAACGGAGGAGGTATTATCTTGAGGCAAAAACGACCAACTTGCCTCTGTCTGTTTCACAACAGTGTGTGGAAAAAGTGGACCTAGCGTTGGATTCACGTGGGATACACTTATTATTCCAGAGTACGGTACAAAGCCCGGGAAACTTAGTATATTTTGGTGTGTTTTACATCGTTCGCTTGTAGAAGGCAGGTTTACCAAATGCAAGTGTCAAAGTGTTTGGAATGTGGGAGGGCCTGAAAGTCTTCGGAGAGAATACCGTCTGCATTCTTTCTCAGGCGGGGAGAAGTGAGGGCCACTTCAGTGCCATTCATCGTGGATCCCATTTCTTTCTATACCTGTAGATGTCACTGGTTTCTTGATATCCCATAAACTTAGCATAGCGATTTGGGGAGGTAAGGAAGGATTTGGTAGTAGTGGGATTTATAACCTATTATTCACAGGGAAGGACAAGTCTTTGGAAGGCGAGAGTTTAATGAAAAATTAGAATGGAAAGAGGAAGGTAGAGTAAAAGGAACAAGAACTCAAGCCTCTCTCTGGCAAGTGAGATCGACGGCTCCTGAAGTCTGGTTTCGTGAATGGATGCGCTGGCTCTGTGTAGTAAGAAATTAGCTGTGTGACTGTGGACAGATGATCTGACCCTGTCACAAGCCTGTAAGTGGGGATGAGCCCCCTGCGGGTCGACGTAGGAATTCATGTGATAAAGTGCTTGGCGCAGTGCCTGGCATTTGCTTCTCGTGGAAAGACCTTCCCGTTCAGCGGAAGCTGTGGTTTCACCTGAGGTGGAGAGAAGGTGTGCTGGGAGCCTGTGGCCCGCTTCGCCTCCTTCCCAGCTTCAGCTGCTGCAGAGCAGCCGACCAGCCACTGGCAGTTGGAACCCAGCCGGAAGTCTCCCTGAGAGAGCTTTGAAATCTGGTAGATCCCACCGAGGCACCCTTGCCTGGTCAGGACCCTGGCTCCCACTAGGAGAGCCGTCTCTTTAGAAAAGCCCAGGCCTTTCTCAGGGTAACTCCGGCTCAGTCCCCACTCTCATTACCGGGCAGCTGGGTGCTCATGTTTCAAACCTTATTTTGCAGATAAAAGAAAAATAATTTTAGATTTTCCTCTAAGAGACAACAACAACAACAACAACAAAAATATACCAGGGAGCTAAGCTGTTTGGGGGAGCAGCAGGTTAAATCTTTAGCCTTACGTTAAGTGGCCACTTCAGACCAAGCAATCCTAAGTTTTATAGAAAAGGACATTTCTGTTTCATGCCCAGCTTGTCTCTAGGTTGGTTCCTGTTTGGCCCATCAGAAGTCATCTGAAATACCTTTTTGCCTTGTTTTTAGCACCGCAGAGAGTAATGGGGAATAAAAAGGGGATCTTCACGCGCCAGAGACAACCAAAAGGGGCAGCGTTCCTTCTGCGAGAGAGATACTGGAAACTTGCCAATGAAACCAGGTATCCCTGGTCAGCTGTGAAGTCACAGTGTTTGGAAAACAGCCCATTTACTCTTTAAAGCAAGAGCTACCTCTGCTGACAAGAGCAGATAGCAGCCCCTCCTCCACAAGTAAGGGGCGACTTCCACAGCAGTCCTGGACTGTGCATGGCCGACTGGGAAGTTTCTGGCCCGGATTTTGTACTAATTTCCCAGAAGGGAATGTCAGAGGTGCAAATAAAAGCTTTCGTAGTGTGGGAATAAAGAGTTGTCTTAAAAGTGACCATCCATAAATGCGATGATCTGTATTGCTGGAAAGCATCTGAAATTCTCATGTGTTAGGCTGTTTTCACAAACGTAACTGTGTACGGACTCTTGCGAAACTTGCTTCCACACTCACACCACGGCCGGAGTTGCTGGGTGCAGACGGCACTTCCGTAGGACTAGCCTGGCAGCCCTCAGGCCCCAGGGCCTGTGCAGCCAACCAGGCGCGTGAGGAAGAGACGACTGCTTCTTCAGCTTCACAGATGAGCTCACGTCCCAGTGAATTTACAGAAAGCGATGTTACTGGAATAATCAACAAGGTCTGTGTACCAATTTCCACCAAGTTAAGCTGACAAATAAGCATAAGAAAGGTAAGAGATGAAGAATGTCTGGATCAGAAGGGAGCTCAGAGCTTACCAGTTCTTCCAGGACATTATTCCAACCCCAGCCATAGTCTAGTCTTGACAGAAATGGACAGAGGAGCATAAAGGCCCATTAGTCCCTTCATATCCGACTCCACTGAATGTGACGAGACCCTCTTAAAGAGGTCAGGCCTACAGACAAGTAGTCTAGGGCTTTGTCCTTTTGGATGATGCCACCTGTCTTGCTCCTAGAGGATGGTCTTATTCCTTATGGAATCACTCCTTCTCCTCTTCCAGAGGCTCCGTTAAGGCAAGTAAGGTACATTATTCCAAGATGGCAGTATCGGTCCTGGTTTAAAGCTCAATGCTGTGGGGGCGCCTGGGTGGCTCAGTCAGTCAAGTGTCTGACTTTGGCTCAGGTCATGATCTCATGATTTGGGAGTTTGAACCCCACATTGGGCTCTCTGCCGTCAGCACGGGGCCTGCTTCAGTTCCTCTGTTCCCCGCCTCTCTTTGTCCCTCTCCTGCTCTCTCTCTCTCTGAAATATAAATAAACATTTAAAAAAAGGGGCATCTGGGTGGCTCATGTCCAGTTGAGTGTCCGACTTCAGCTCAGGTCATGATCTCACAGTTCGTGGGTTTGAGCCCCGCATTGGGCTCTGTGACGTCAGCATGGTCTCCCTCTCTCTCTGACCCTCCCCTGGTCATGCTCTGTCTCTCTCAAAAATAAATAAACGTTAAAAAATAAATAAAGCTCAATGGTTTGGAAAAAGGCTCCCTTTGGTGTCCAGTCAAATGGAGGACCATGAACCAAAGCAGTTCTTAATACAGAACTTGATTCACTTCACTTGTGGTTGATTCACATGTCTCAACACATACCCATTTGTATCCTTTCTTTCCAAACTCCAGGAAAGACAGTGAAGATAACTGAACCTTCTTTTAGTGGCCCTCTTTAGACCACTTTTAAGAAATGCAGGTGTTGTTGGTTCAGATATGAAGTTAGGGGTTCTGGGGGTTACACGCTTGTTTTGTTACCAATGAACTTAAGTTCCTTGAAGGAAATCAAGTTTTGCGTTCCATTTAATGTCAAGGAATAACACAGAACTCTTCACTTAACAACATTAAAAAAAAATTAAACACTTAAATGTTTTACAAGTTAGTGGTAAGGTCCATTTCCTAAATCCTGAGGTTCTAGAGAACGCGTTTGTTGTATTCAATAAAATATGGCTGAACTATATTTTAAATGGATTCATCTTCCTTGCAGATGTTACCTTTTTAGGGGACTGAGTGGAGCATTCAGGGGGAGCTGAAGTAAAGCCGTGGGCAAGATCTGATCAGCACGTGCATGTGCTTATAGAACTCTAAGCACTAATTCCTTTCTCATGAATTCTTGACAGCCGTATATATCGTGAGCCCACACGCATTCCAGTACTGGAATCTCTTAAGATTTCTGCCTGTGTCTTCTATAAATTACATCTAGTTTAAGGGAAAAAGAATCAACTCAGGACACCTGTAGAAATGAAGTTACAGTATCAGCTTCAAGAATAGTTTGTAGGAAGACTGGATTCATTGCAGCTTTTTGTTTGAAATGTAATACTGCAGTGCAAGAAGGACGGCCGTACAGCTCCCACAGGTCACGTCTACATTTATTTTATACCAAAAAAGTTATGTGCAACAAATAAACATTCTTACATATTTACATTTGTTTTTACCAGTTAGCAAAACTGTGTCCTAAATCTCTGGTAAAGAATATTTCTATCTATATTAAAGGGGAAGTCTGCCCAGTGAACTCCACTTTAAATGAATGTTTACTCCAGAGCTGAAAGCACTAGTAATAAATATTTTCGATGGAACATACTATACAGGTCATACACCTAATACTTAGGCCATGCTTAATACAGTTTTATAACAAAACATTTCACCTTTTCTGGGCTAATTATTTGTAAAAAACAAACAAAAAAACCAAGTAGCCTGGATTCCCACCCCTGCCCCTTTTGTTTGATTGAAGGGTAGTTCTCACAGATTAGGAATCATTAGTGCTGCCTAAAATGTCTGAATAGAAATGTTCCACCAATGCTTATATCTCGGGGGAAAACCCATGAGGACAAAGGTTGCAGGTTAGGTATTCCTTCCCAATAGGTTGCCAATAATGATAGTGAATTTCTTGTTGGCATTTGTCCAATAGAGATTTTCAAGACAAGGTCTGTCAGCATTCACTCACGTTAAGCAGTGGTTCTAATCTCAGTTACAAAGCAATTGCTGAAGATTACTTTGCACTTTTGCTGATAATCTTAAAGATATAAATGAAATACAAACAAATAAAAGCCAACAATTTAGGTTTAATTAGGTTTAATTTCACTGTAGTCTTGGTCCTATATCCTACTTAGTAGGGTCCAAAGATCTCTTGTACCAAATGGCAGATCTCTGTATGAAACAGTCAATGCTTTCAACATCTTTAAAAGTAATAGATTTAAAGAGAGGTGACATACATAAAGGAAAAGTAATTCCTGGCACACAGCTAGTTAAACCTGAGTTATTTCACCAGTTTACCTTCCTGGAAAGCACCTAGCTGAAATGCAAAACTGAATGAAATCCTCCAAATCACCTAGATTGCCTAGAATTTATCATTTAACCACAGCTTCTCTCATTTCTTCAAATGATATGACTACACAGTAAATAAGAGGCTTCATTTGTTACATACAACTTATTCCCAAAACCAAGAAGCATGGAATAACTGCAAAAAACAGAAATCCAATTCTCCCTCCCCGCCGCAGTTTGTTCTTCAATGTCGGTGGCTGGTAATGTCGCAGTGTTTTAAATAGTCTCAAAAAGTCGTAACGATCCTCAAATTTTATAGCATGGTGTTTTCTCCTTCTTGGAGTGGAAGAGAGGATGTAGAGGGGAGCCTAAATTCTTCCAGGGCAAAAATATCCCAGCACCCACTGGGGTCCTGTTACTGACATACTGGCATTACCCTGCTGTTACTTCAGGCGGCACACCTTCATCACTCAGTGAGAAAACAAAGAGATTAATTCTACTGGGCTCATAGGAATGTGGCAAAAAATTTTTGTACAACTGAAACAGTGGTGTTTCCCCCAAGGCTTAGGAAAGCAAAGGAAAATCTTGAAGGGTCTGGCTGAACGTTTTTACATTTTATCACATAAGAGTTGACATTTGCAAGAACACAACATCAAGACAAGCTTTAACTATACTCTGCTGATTGATACCAAATATGATGAAAATCCATTTGAAATTGGGACATGAGGAACTTATTTAGCACAACCAGTGTTATATATACCACAGAAGTCTTCACTGTTAACCTTTTCCATTCTAGCCTAGAAGAAAGAAGCAGCAAACTGCCTGGCAGACCGGGAAGCACTGCGATAAGGTGACCTCATTGTACAAGTTCTCCAACATTACGACTTGTTTCTCCACAAACACCAGACATCCGATCAATGCTTTCTAGAGTTCTTTAACTAGAAACAAGAACAATACACACATAATAAAACAGGCATTGAAATATTCACATTCATGGGAAAACAGCCTTGAAATCTGAATTCAACTTTCACAAAACCTGTTAAAACCCGTTGGAAGTTCATTACAATTCAGATTTTATACCTGCCTTGGGCCAGAAAAATACAATGCATCAATTAGGACAGTTAGTTGGAAACTGCTGAACAGTTGCTGACTCTACACAGTACGGTTTACAGAGCAGAGCCTGTCCCCTCCCTTCAAAAAGAAGGCTTATTAAAGAAAAGTCACTGGTCTATTTTTAACATAATGATTAATCTAACTGGAAGCAAAAACATTGCTACTACTTCTCAATCTAAGGAACAAAATGATTGTACAGAACCTTTTTATAGACTGATGCAGGCTTTCTACTTCATGGTAAGAGGAAGGAAGGACACTTCTGCCCAAGTTCAACACACAAAATATTTGGTTTGAGATTTAAGACAGAAGGCACTTTTAACATTCTGATATAAGGTGTTAACCATAGAAACATACTGTCACACTTTCATTTGGGTTTATTCAAATCACTCTTAAAACCTATGCATTGCGTAGTTACTAGAAGGAGTAGTGACACCATTAGTGTATTTTACCTTCAGATATTTCTACCCGTACTACTCCCGGTTATGCAAACTGAGCAGCGTGTCAGCCCTAAAATTTACAAATCTAGTATGGACTCTAAAACAATTAGAAACTAGACATCCAATTAGTGCAGAATTAAACAGGAAATACTACAGAGCTACCCAAGAGCAATCCTACTCTGGAGCAACTGGGCTTATACTGGTTATTTCAAGGTCCTAATACTGTTTGGTCGACTGGCACCGATGTTAAGGAAGAATATCTGCATGAAAATTCAACTGCTGTAAGAGACTTTTCCTAAAAATGCCATGTTAATATTTCCAGCTTTTCTCCAAAGAAATCTACCCATTTCCCCATTTTTAGTGTCCTGAAGGCCTTGGATGTGAAGGTCTGGTCACATGACTCATTTTGGTAAGGTTATAATCAATCCAGTTTTATGACTAGACACAGGCTTGACTTGAATGTCCAAATTTAGTTTCTTCCTTTCTGAGGAAGGAGATGAAAGGGAACCAACTACCCTATTATTTTTGCTGTCAGTGCTGGACCCACAGCTGTCAGTACTTTTCACAAGATGCTCTGTATGGACTTACTATTTTCACTATTTCTTCGGTCAACGTTGAGCTGACAATTCTTCATCGCTACACTTCAACTAAACTGTACAGTAAGTTCTGCAGGGATGGATCCAATATTTCTACCTTTATTTACAAATATCACATAAATGGATTCTAGTTGAATCTACATGTTTAAATCCATCGGCTAAAAACATATTACATATTGTAAACATGGCAATATTTAATACAGTATCTATTCTAAAATATTTTCATGTCATGATCACATTTGTTATACCTGAAATTGAATTTATACACATTAGAGAATTACTAGCAATGGTTGCTCACTTTACAATCAAGGGCAGGGGGCTAGGGCTACATTTTATTATTTCAGAAACATTTTCAAAGTAAAGTTAAAGCTTGTCTTTGATTGGCTCGGCATATCCTTTTTTTTTTTTTTTGTATCCATATTTAAAATGAAGATTGACACAAAATAGCTAGGGCCCCTTCTAATTTATAGGATTTTATAAAATCAGTTTAAGATTCTCAGGGAAAGTGTCTGTTGTGAAGAATTAAAAAACAAAAAACAAACAAACAAAAAAAAAAAACGCTGCAAAATAAACTTAATGGAAAAGGGAACTTCAGGCCGTCAGTCCAGAGCTGGTCAGGCTGTCAGTCTTGCTTAGGCTGCAGCTGCCGTTTCCAGGCCTCATTCAAATAAACTAGTCGTTTGTAGTTGATGATAAGAAGAATGAAGTTCAGCACATATGTGATGACACAGATGATGCAAAACTCCTTCAGCACAAAGTACAGAATGTAGGCCAGGTACAATGACCCCACCACAGACACGATGGAGGACGTCATGAGGATTAAAGCTGCGACTGCACTTGCTGTCATGCCTGCAAGAGAAAGAGACGTGTGGCTCCATCAGTCCTTGACAATGGCGAGAAAGTTTCTGAGTTAAAAGCTAGCACTCCATGATTTGCTGCAGCGTTGCAATACTGATTTTACTGCAAAATGCTATGGAATTTGAGAACGAAAGTTACTCATCTATTTTATTAAGATTATGCAGGGTGACTTTTGCACACAGAATACCAGTTTTATAGCTGCAGTGTTTTTGATTTGTCAGTATTCTAGGTGAAGTATCACTTCTATCATAAACTAGCTTTAGTTAAGTCATGCAAAGAAAATATGCAGTCTTGTAATCACATTATGCAATGAGCCAGTCTGTAAAATTGACAGTCTCACCCCCTCCTAATGGATAAAGGAATGTGAGGACCACAACCTTCTCTCCCAAGCAGGACACGCTTCCCCTGGCCTTTGCACTGGAGGCTCCCCATGTGTGGGAAGTAAAATTTGCTTTCCATGTGTAGATCAAATTTATCAAAAATCCGAAATGGGAGAGGATTATACCAATATGCTGCTGAAGAAGGGAAAAAAAAATTGTAGTAAACATTTCAGAAAGGGCTCGCCCTGGAAGATAACGGAAACCACATTTGGCCAGTCGGCCACATGTGGGTCAAAGCAGATCAAGAAAAAAGGCGGTTATGTGCACTAAACCAGGGCTCTCTCGGTGCTGACATCCTCACGTGTATTGTTTTGTAATTTCCCACAGCTAACAGAAATGAGAACGTGTGTGCTTATTCTCAAGGACAGAGGAGTTAGAGCATTTTACACTACCCTCCTACCCAACAACTAACGGACAAGGAAAACACAAAGAGGAAAAAATAATTGGTGGTAGGAGGTTTGAAGAAGTTAATTAAGGAGCTGAAATCCCCACCTCCTGTTGAATGAGAAGCTGCCTGGAGGCTATAGTCTCACCATAAAGGCCTGACTTGCCCACAGGACTGGTCAGTACTAAAGTATGACCTCTCATAAGACTCTTCAAGACTAAGATACTATTGGATTACTTACAGTGAGGGACTGGCCAACCTGGCCACCTGCTTTTGTAAATAAAGACTGACTGGAACCCAGTCACACGCACTCATTTAGGTAACATCTGTGGTAGAGCTGAGTAGCTGCGACAGCCAGCAAAGCCTAGATGGTTTTCTGTCTGGCCCTTAAACAGTTTGCTAACGTCATCGATGCTAAATGTCTAAAACTTCAAAAATTAATGCTGCCACATTAATTTTAAAAAGAAAGTGAGTTTCAGAATGATACGAACTGTTATTTACTTCCTCCATCACTCTTTTCCTTGAGATAATAATCGTTTTTACCTCCTAATACTGATGTGTGGATTAAAAGAGCTGATAGGTGGGGCGCCTGGCTGGTAGAGAGTGCAACTCTTGATCTCAGGGTTGTGAGTTCAAGCCCCACGTTGAGCTTAGAGCTTAGTTAAAAAAAAAAAAAAAAGATAAATAAAGGAGCTAATAGGTACAAAGCACTTCGAATGCTCCATAAATACTGGCTGTTGGTTAAGTACTATTGTACCAAACCTGTCCTAACATAACGTAATGTAGGCTGGTGGCTTGGGACACAATTCCCAGTGGAATTTACAATGTGCTGTAACTCTAAGTAAATGACAGTACTATCAAACAATGGAATATTTTGCAGCTGTAAGGAAGGATGAAGACACTTAGTGGACTGCTATGGATATCAATGTATTAGTCAAGCAAAAAAGAAAGCAGAGTATATAGAACGGTATGTATAGCATATTTTAAAAGCAGGAAAATTAAGATGATATATTTGTATTTTCTTGGATATGCCTTGCGAAACTCTACAGCAACAACAAGCAGATACCAGTTGGGCATGAAAGGCAGTAGGAAGTGGGCAGAGGGGGATGAGGGGTGAGGTAGGCGTTTCGCTGGACAGCATTTTAATTTTTTTTTTTTTACTTTTGAACTCATGAATGTATTACCTATGGAAAAATTAAAAATGCTGTCTCTCAAACACCTTAGAAGGGAGTGAAGATGATGTGCTCTGGAAAACTGTTAAATGAGCTCACATATGCCTTCAATGTGCCTCCAGACATTAAAAATGCATGTGAATGCACAAAATTGTGAACAGAAAAGATACATAGGATACATATGATTTAAAAATATATATATAAGGAAATTCACAAATCAAATATTATAAATAGAAATTTGTTCCATCTCTATCTCCAAAAATTAACATAGTCAAAAGCATGTTTTGGGCTATTTTAATTTTGGCTTATATGTTTGGATTTATAGATTCTTCTTTAGAAATCCAAACAGAAAAAATAAATGGAATAAAAAATAAAAATCTCACTCCTGGCCTCCAACCACCAGACCCTTTCCTATGCATTCACATGCATATATATAACATAAACTTGTATCTATTATACTATAATTTACTTTTTTCACTAACCTATGTCTTGATCCTTCCAGAATATACATGTAGACCTACTTTTTCCTTAAATGGCTACATAGTATTTTCTAGTATGGAGGTAACCTAATTTATTCAGCCATTACGTTTGAACGCTTCCAATTTTTTTGCTATCTTAAACTGTACTGCTGTGCATATCCTTGTGTATATTTTTGTATTTCTATAGGATATAGAACAGGGCAAACTTGATAAGGAATATTTAGAAAACTGAGATTCACAATTTGCCTCATAACAAATCAACTTCAGCTAGACAGAAGAGCAGAAAAGAGCTGGCAGATAATAGGGCAGAATATTAACAATTGAAGCCCAAAGATAAAAATGGATAGATTTAACTCTAAAAACATAAAAAATTTTCGTATGATCAAAATTCACCAAACTAACATAAAAAAGGAAAAAGAATGAGTAAAATGTTTCTAACAAATAGGGAAATGGACTATTATCAGGATCCCATCAACAAAAGTGACAATGTAAGGAAATTAAAATGTAATAGTGGCTGTACTTTGTAACTACTGAATTAGAAATTTAAACATTAAAAAAAAAAATCTATGTGTTTTGACTCATCCATCTCATGTTTGGAAATTTATTTTGCAGAACTAATTCAAGGAGGGAGGTGTGTGTGAAGGGGTCTTTAAACGATGTTGATCACCACAGTGTTAATGAGCACAAAAAAATTGAAACCTTGTTATCAACAACAACAAAAAACTGAAAAGGAGAAACAACATAAGGATTCACATAAAATTAAGTAAAAAGAACAGAAAGCAATGGGAATAGTGGAGGTGTAAAGGTGATGAAATTATGCACATGGTTCACTGTTAATGTTTTCTCAGTGCGTAATAGTTTTAAGTAACCACACAGTATATAAAGTAATAAGAAAAAAAGTTTCCAGGGAAGACTGGAGTAATAAGTTCTCTGATTGGGACTGGTTTTTCTGGACACTATGGGATGTTGCCATCCTTGATTAAACACCAACAGATACCAAGTTCAGCATCAGCATCATCAAAATCTTAGGGAGCCAAATTTTCACAACAGAAAAATGTACTGCAAACTAGTGGTTCTATCATTAACATGCTTTTATTTAATGTAAAGACATTTCAGGGAAAAGACACAAAGTACTAAATGGAATACAACAAAACAAACTTATTTTTGTATTGCTGTATACTTACCAAGTAATAATTGTAGTATATAAAATATAAGTCCAAAGACACTGTTTGGCTGGTTTAATACACCATCCTTTCCAAAAATGGAACCCAAAAGACCAAATCCTCGACCCCATCTGTAAAATAAGGAAAACCAATAACCCTATTTTGAGTCCTCCTATTTTTAAAAATATAAAATTACTTGAGAATGCCATGCCAATACACCCATCTGAATCTCTAAGTTGCCTATTTCTATATATTCTCTTATGCAAAAGGTAGGATAAAGTACTCTTTTTAAATGTTTACTTATCTTGAGAGAGAGCGCACACACGCACGAGCAGGGAAGGACAGAGAGAGAGGGAATCCCAAGCAGGCTCCGCGCTGTCAGCACAGAGCCCAACGAGGGGCTCAAACTCACAAACTGCAAGATCATGACCTGAGCCAAAGTTGGACGCTTAACTGACTGAGCCACCTAGGCACCCTCAAAGGACTCTTTCTCTGATGGCATTAGTATCTGCAGAGGAAGGGCTCTCTCAATTTAAGCCAGAGCCTCCTAGCAGCAGCACCACTCACATTTTGGGCTAAAGAATTCTTTACAGTTGGGGGCGGTTCAGTGCATGACAGGGAGTTCAGCAGTATCCCTGGGCGCTGCCCACTAGATGCTAGTAGTACAACCCGCCAGTTGCGACAACCAAAAATGTCTTAAGCCATTGCCAAATGTTCCTGGAGGGGGACAAAACCACCCCCGTTGAAAGCCACTGACTTAAGCTGCCCTATTTCTTCATTCAAAGTCTGTAGACTGCAGTGTTGCTTCCTGACAAATTTCACCAGGATATGCAATAGGAAATGTATCTTGGGAACACATCTTTAAATGTAGAACAAGAGCAGAAACTATAGGCCCTTCCTAGAATCATACATATACCTCAAGAGTAAAAAATTGACACACTATTTGTTCCATTGTTTTTATTTGCAGTTTAACCTCAAGTTTTGCATTTCACTTCACATTTTCAGAATATTTTCCTATTTTTTAAAAAGATTACTTCTGATCTAATAAAATTTGATTCAAATATCAAACTAACATTTACTTCGGATGAAAACTTTTGAAGATAACTTTAACTACGAGCATGCTTTTTAAAATACCAGAAAGAAAACACTAATGGTTTTAAGTCCATAGCAAAGCACTCAATAAAACCTAAACTTTGGTTTGGAAAACAAACTACCTGAAGACAAGGATAAATAAGTGATTCTTTATTTGTCACACTATTTTAAAATTTTTTTAATGTTTATTTTTGAGAGAAAGAGAGAAAGAGCGTGAGTGGGGAAGGGCAGAAAGAGAAGGAGACACAGAATCTGAAGCAGCCTCCAGGCATTGAGCTGTCAGCACATGACATGAACTCATGAACCGCAAAATCATGATCTGAGCCGAAGTCGGACGCTTAACCGACTGAGCCACCCAGGAGCCCCCATCACCCTACTTTAAAAATATATATATTTTTTACAAGCAAGCGAGAGCCCTGAAGATTTTTACTGTACAGAGTTACACACTTTGAGGAACACAAAATAATCTCCACGTTTCTGTATTCTTTCACACATCAAATACTCATTGCGCATGTTCTAGGTGCAGATAATGGGTCAGGCATTGGAATCCAGGAGAGAACCAGTCAGAAGAGGTGGTGCCCTTGTGGAACTCTTATTCCATTTAGGGAGGAGAAGTAGTGAACAGGTGAACAAATGACAAAGTTATCTCCAGAAACGGATGAAACCATTAACAGATATGTGGGAAAAGTGAGGCGGGAGATTATTCGAGACCAGAGCTTCTGAAAATTTAAAAGTGCATATGATCACTTTGGGGTCTCATTAACATGCAGGTTTTCCTTTAGCAGGTCTGTGTTAGGGCCTAGGACTCTGTGTTTCCAAACAAAACAAAACAACTCCCAGCTCAAGCTTCTAGTCTGAGGACCACACTCAGTACCACTCAGCTCTAGACAGAGAAGGGGTCGAGGGAGCTATTCTAGCTAGATGGTCAGAGATGGCCTTTTCCAGGAACTAAAATCCTGAATGAATTAAATCCTGAATGATGAAAAGCAGCCAATCTCAAGAGGAACAGCAAGTACAAAGGCCTTGAGGCAGGAATGAGCGATGAGTGTCCTAAGGCCATCAAGGCTGACACAGGATGAGGGAAGAATGGCAAGAGAATGAGGCACCCAGTCATTTACATCATTTATGGCCTTGTTTATAGGCCATGATGAAGAGTTTGAATTTTATTCTAATTGCAATGGGAGGGCATTCAGTGGCTTTAAATAGGAGAGTAATATAAGCTTATTTATGATCGCTCTTGACTATTGTGTAAAAAACAAACTGCAGGAGAGCAAGAGCAGCCGGAAGAAACTATATGCAATCAACTTCTTAGCCCCACTCATCTGAGGTAGGAATTCAAATGTAAATCACCACCTTTGGCAATGGAAATAATTGGGCACACTGCCAAAATTATAACCGGCAAACAGAATTTTTACATATTCCAAACACTGATCTCTAATTATTCACATAGGATCATGTCAATCTTTTTCCTGAAAACAATGCAGAAATCCATAGAATGAATATATTGGCTTATCACAGTAATACGTATATAAGGTTTAAAAATCAAATAACACTGAAAGTCTTACAAAATAGACACCCCATACTCCAGCCCTCTCCACACACAGTTCTGACCCCCAGAGGCAACCATTTTGATATCTTTTAACCTTTTTTCCCTATTTAATTCCACATTTCTAAATAATATGCTTACATGGCTATTTCTTGACTTCTGGATTCTAAATATCTTCTGATTTTCTAATATGGTAGACTAGAATGTTGCTTTAAAGAAACATTTTATTGTGGAAAGCGTTAAATGTACAGATGCAAAGTTAACAGAACAATCCATGTAATCTCATCACCCAGCTTCAAAATTAAACCTCTTTTGTTTCATTTCCACCTCTACCCACACACCACTCATGATGATTTTTAGTTATTTTTTAAATTTTAATGCACAAATCTTAACTTTTCTGTAATTAAAAAAAAAATTTTTTTAACGTTTATTTATTTTTGAGACAGAGAGAGACAGAGCATGAACAGGGGAGGGTCAGAGAGAGGGAGACACAGAATCCGAAACAGGCTCCAGGCTCTGAGCTGTCAGCACAGAGCCCGACGCGGGGCTTGAACTCATGGACCACGAAATCATGACCTGAGCCGAAGTTGGCCGCTTAACCGACTGAGCCACGCAGGCGCCCCAACTTTTCTGTAATTTTGATGAATGGAACACCTGACTACTCCTGGATACATCTGAGTAGTCCTGGTATACTAATTCTGGTATACTCACTAATAGTGTGAAAGGTGAATTTAAGTACCTTTCCTAAACAAACAAACGAACAAACAAAACCCAAACATTCCAACACCAGAGAGTCTTCCCATCTCCCCAATTAAGTTCTGTTAGTTCCTTCCTGTCGATCCACACTCCTCTTTACCACAAGCAGTAAGTACCTGGCTATCTAGGTAGGAATCCAACCTCAAAACCAAAATTAGATCTCTGGTCTTCCTGATCACAGTGCTACGGCGTTTCCCTTACGTCACATTAAGTTATAAAGTACAATTACCATTCTAGCATTTTCAACCAAACAGAACGATCACTTAATTACTTGATGAATATAATAAAGTTTAATAAACTTTGATGAACGATGGAATAAGTGTTAGCAAGTCAACTCACAAAGTAGACTGACATTATGTAAGATTATTTTCCTTGGAAAGGTCAATGAGAACAGATTTTCATAAATGACCCTTAAAACTGCTAAGGGTGGTTGTAATTTAAAAACTTCTTGGTGAATTTTTTTCAAGTTGGGACATTTGAAAATACTGAGTTTTCCCCCACTTCTAAAAGCTATATGGAACTATATGAGATACATTTTATGTGCTAACTTTATTCCTGGCTTTATCTTAGTTTCTAACCATTTTCTCCTTGTCCCATCTATAATCACAATTCTATTATTTTACTTATCCCAGACCTGCCCCAAGTAATTTATGGAAGGAGGTGGGATATTAACCAATTGAGGAAAAAAAAATGTTCTCATTTTTTTAAAATGATGATCTTTTTGGTCATTAAAAAAATTATTTTAATATTTATTTATTTATTTATTTAAAAAAAATTTTTTTAACGTTTATTTTTGAGACAGAGAGAGACAGAGCATGAACAGGGGAGGGGCAGAGAGAGAGGGAGACACAGAATCTGAAACAGGCTCCAGGCTCTGAGCAGTCAGCACAGAGCCCGACGCGGGGCTCGAACTCACGAACCGTGAGATCATGACCTAAGCCAAAGTCAGACGCTTAACTGACCAAGACACCCAGGCGCCCCAATGTTTATTTATTTTTGAGAGAGAGAGAGAGAGACCAGAGCACAAGCAGGGGAGGGGCAGAGACAGAGGAAGACAGAAGAATCCGAAGCAGGCTCTAGGTTCTGAGCGGTCAGCACAGAGCCTGACGTGGGGCTCGAACTCACAGACTGCGAGAGCATGACCTGAGCTGAAGTTGAATGCTTAACCGACTGAGCCACCCAGGCACCCGTTGTTGGTCATTTTTTATTAAGTTTTTAATTTTAATTCCAGTGTAGTTAACATACAGTGTTATAGTAGTTTCAAGTGTACGATATAGTGATACAACACTTCCAAACATCACCCAGTGCTCATCACAACTGTACTCTTTAATCCCTATCACCTATTTTGCCCAATCCCCCCCACCCCCTGCCTTCCCTCTGACAATCAGTTTGTTCCCTATAGTTAAGAGTCTGTTTCTTGGTTTGTCTTTTTCCCTTTGCTCATTTTTTTTGTTTCTTAAATTCTACATGCGTGAAATCATATAGTATTTGTCTTTCTCTGGTCTATTTTGCTTAGCATTATACTCTCTAGCCCCATTCATGTTGTTGCAAATGGCAAGATTTCATTCCTTTTTTATGGCTGAGTAATATTCCATTTTACACACACACACACACACACACACACACACACCCCACATCTTCCTTATCCACTCATCTGTCGATAGACACTTGGGCTGCTTCCATATCTTGACTATTGTAAGTAATGCTGCTATAAACATAGGGGTACGTGTATCCCTTTGAATTATTATTTTTGTATTCTTTGGGTAAATACCCAGTAGGGCAGTTGCTGGATCTTAGGGCAGTTCTATTTTTAGCTTTTTGAGGAACCTCCATACTGTTTTCCACAGTGGCTGCACCAGTTTGCATTCCTACCAACTGTGCAAGAGGGTTCCTTTTTCCCCACATCCTGGCCAAAAGCTGGTTCTTGTGTTTTTTATTTTAGCCATTCTGACAGTGATATCTCACTGTAGTTTTGATTTGCACTTCCCTGATGAGTGATGTTAAGCATCTTTTCATGTGTCTTGTTGGCCATATGTACTCCTTCTTTGGAGAAATGTCTGTTCATGACTTCTGCTCATTTTTTAAATTGGATTATTTATTTCTTGGGTGTTGAGTTGTATAAATCCTTTATTTATTTTGGATACTAACCTTTTATTGATGTCATTTGCAGACATTTTCTCCCATTCATTAGGTTGCCTTTTAGTTTTGTTGGCTGTTTCCTTTGCTGCGCAGAAGATTTTTATTTTTTTTTATTTTTAGAAGATTTTTATTTTGATGAAGTTTATTTTTGCTTTTATTTACCTTGCCTCAGAAGACCTATCTAGAAAAATGTTGCCACAGCTGATGTCAGAGACATCACTGCCTGTGCTCTCTTCTACAATTTTATAGTTTCAGGTCTCACATGTAGCTCTTTGATCCATTTTGAGTTGACTTTTGTGTATGGTGTAAGAAAGTGGTCCAGTTTCATTCTTTTGCATGTAGCTATCCAGTTTTCCCAACACCATTTGTTGAAGAACCTGTCTTTTCCCCATTGTATATTTTTTCCTCCTTTGTCAAAAACTGACCATGTAATTTGTGGGTTTATTTCTGGGTCTTCTGTTCTATGGATCTATGTGTCTATCTTAATCCAGTACCATACTGTTTTGATCACTACAGCTTTGTAATGTACCTTAAAGTCTTGAATTGTGATACCTTCAGTTTTGTTTTTCTTTTTCAAGGTTCCTTTGGCTATTTGGGGTCTTTATTTTAAATTATTTTTTTAATGTTTATTTATTTTGGGGGACATAGAGAGGAGACAGAGGATCTGAAGTGGGCTCAGTGCTGACAGCAGAGAGCCCAATGTGGGGCTCAAACTCATGAACAGCAAGATCATGACCTGAGCGGAACTCAAGTGCTTAACCAACTGAGCCACCTGGGTGCCCTGGGGTCTTCTATGGTCCCATACAAATTTTAGGATTACATTCACAAGTTTTAAACTTCTGATGACTTTTATTTATTTGCTTATTTATATATTGGAAATCATTTGCTTTTTTCTTTGGTATTTAAATTTTGTAATGTGTGATGATTTTGCTTTTACCATTATATTTTAACAATACAATTTAATAATAGCAATTGAAAAATTCTCTTTATACAACAAATACATAGATATTTGAGTTCTAAGTATGTGTACTAAATTTAATCACCAAATTTCCACATGGAGAGACCTCCATTTCAGCAATACTTCCTGCCTCTTGACCCATTCCCTCACTTATCTCTTGCTAGGCTGGTAGCAAAAACTTGTTTGATTGATCAGTTTACAAGAAGGAACTGGGCATCTGTAGATCAGACCCTTCTGGATTCCTTCTTTGGGATCTATCTGAACAAAGCTGCATCTAAGACTAAACTTTTTTTTTTTTTTTAATGTTTATTTATTTTTGAGAGAGAGAGAGAACAGGAGCAGGGGAGGGGCAGAGAGAGAGGGAGACACAGAATCTGAAGCAGGCTCCAGGCTCTGAGCTGTCAGCACAGAGCCTGATGTGGGACTTGAACCCATGGACTGCGAGATCATGACCCAAGCCGAAGTTGGATGTTTAACCAACTGAGCCACCCAGGCGCTCCTATTTTTTTTAATTGTGGTAAAACACACACACACACACACACACACACACACACACACACACACATTAAATTGACCACCTTAACCATCTTTAAGTGCACAGTTCAGCAATGTTAAATATGCTTGCATTGTTGTGAAACATCTCCAGAACCTTTTTATCTTGCAAAACTGAAGGAACTCTGCTTTTCTCTCTCCTCCCAGTCCCTGGCAACCACCTTTTCATTTTGTTTCTATGAATTTGACTACCTTACTTTAGATACCTCATATAAGTGAAATCCCACAGTACCTGGCTTTATGTGACTGCTTATTTAGTACAGTTCCTTCAAGGTTCATACATGTAGCATGTGACACGATTTCTTTGCTTTTTAAATAAAAGGCTGACTAATATGCCATTTTCTGTGTATACCATACTTTGTTTATCCATTCGTCCATTCAGGGACACTGGGTTGTTTCCACCTCTTGCCATATAAAGCTTGTTTGCTATTTTTTTTTTCTGGTACCCCAAACAGTTACAACTGCTCTGGTAATTTTTCACCCATTCCTCTGACAGAAACAAGCCCCCTTGATAGTAAAGTTTCAGGTAAAGCCCAATGTCCAAGCAAATCAAAGATGAGGCCCTTCAACAAGAGCTAGGACATCCTCTCCTACCATTTTGTTGTGAGAGTTAACAGCATGGTTCATGGGAGGAAGATGGCCCTGGGTGAAGATTAAAAAAAAAAAAAAAAAAAAAAAAAAGATATTTCTCTCATTCTAAAATCATGGGTTATGATACATCATCAATTTAGTAACAATTTTTCAGAGGAAAAGGTACCATATAAATATCTACATTCATCCAGATGTTAAAGCTAAATAACAATGGAACACAAAAATCAGAGAAACAAAGAAGTTAATGTCTGGGTTTAGAAAATCTTTGTCAAAGTTTCTTTTGAGGAAATGACCAGCTTGTACCAGGAAAGGGCCTCATTCCCAAGCCACTGTGGACACGAGGTGTGGAACAAAACTTAAAATTTTTTCAGGATGAAAGGTCTGTTTTTTCACATTATCTCAAGAACCCAAAAGGGTCAAAAACCACTAAAAAGGAAAAATGGATCCTGGAAAATGCACAACAGTGGGATAATCCTTGTATTGGCCTAGCATAATATCTGGTAATACCATATGTGAAAAAAATACTTGTGATTACTACTATAAAAATTTCTGAGGAACTTGATGGAAGACTTAGATTCTCATTTGGTAAGATTTTTTAAATTTGTTTTCATGATATTAGTTCTCTGATCTTGGAGTCACCCTTCTCAGAGGCAAGCACTTTCAACTCATTTTAGTGGTTTCTTTGGTATTTACCCAGAAATTTCTTTGTATACACATTCAAATGATCTTTTCAGATAATCTATTCAATGATGCAGCAAGCCACAGAGAAATACAGTCCATACCACGGTCTGGCCTTTGGCTTTCATGACATTGCTTAGTGTGTGGTTCTCCACAATCTTTGTTTTACTGTTGTCTCCGTAATTCAGCCGCTGTGGCGCTTCCTTATATTCTCAGCCAGCAAGCTTCCTTCACATTTCTTCCCTCCACCCCCAAGGTGAAGTCTTACAGTGACCATATTATTTATTTATGTAAAATTTAACAACTCTCTGAACTCTGTCAGTATTTTAATTAGGATTATTGTTGTTTTCTCTTCATCATCTGGTTACATTTACACAGGTTTTGAATGGTCCACCCCATCCCTTGTTTTCCCATAAGCCCTGGGAAATGTACTTTTTAAATGTACTTTTGATCAAAGTATCATTTACATATAGAAAACTACCCACAAGTGTATTAAACTTAATTTCCAGGAGTCTCCACTCCCATTTTCTTTTATTTGATGTTAAGTCACTTTTAAGCAATAAATTCCTAGTCCTGGTATTTTTAAGGTTCAATTCCATAGGAAATGCATTTTTTTCAGTAACATATTATATCAGAAATTCTATTAAAACTATAATTACATTTCTTTTTGTGCACAAATTGCTTTTCCTGGAGTTAATAATTCATTCTTATTTTTTCTTTTTCTATGCCACCATCATTAATTTTCCAAAATCCTTCTGAGCAATATTATCCCTTTTTTTTGACACCCTAACATGTTTTTTATTTTTTAAGTTTTTAAAAACTTATTTGGAAATATTTTCAAACTTATAAGAAGTCACAAAAATAAAAATAGAACAAAGAACACCCATATATTCTTTAGAAAGACTCACCTACTGTTATTTTACCCCATTTGCTTTTTTATTCCATCTCCCTCTCCTTCTCTCTACACATACACACACATACTGACTGTCATCCTAACTTCCAATCTCTTCCCTACCTCAAACCTTTCTTAGATCTCCCTTTTGCCCTTGGTTAATCACTTGTTTTGGTGAAACAATCTTTTAGTAGCTTCCCTGAGAAAATATTACACTGGAGGTAACATTTCTGAGATGTGGAGTCTTAAAATATCTTTCTTCTACCATCAGAGTGGATTGGTAGTTTTGGGGGTATATAATTATAAATTAAAAATAATTTTCCCTCAGGAGTTTTAAAGCCATTGTCCTTGAAAAACCTGCTGCCGTTCTGACCCTTGAATATGTCGTTTTTCTTCCTTTATGAGACTTTTAAGAAACTTCTTTTTAATCCTACTGATCTAAAAAAACTTTTTAAAGTTTATTTATTTTTGATAGAGAGAGACAGAGCACGAATGGGGGAGGAGCAGAGAGAGAAGGAGACACAGAATCCTAAGCAGGCTCCAGGCTCTGAGCTGTCAGCACAGAGCCTGCCTGATGTGGGGCTCGAACTCACCAACTGTGAGATCATGACCTGAGCCGAAGTCGGACGCTTAGCCAACTGAGCCATCCAGGTGCCCCTAATCCTGATGTTCTAAAATTTCACAGGGGCACTTGGGTGGCTCAGTCAGTTGAGCATCCGACTTCAGCTCAGGTCATGATCTCACAGTTGGTGAGCTCAAGCCCCATATCGGGCTCTGTGCTGACAGCTCAGAGCCTGCAGCCTGCTTCGGATTCTGTGTCTTCTCCTGTCTCTGCCCCTTCCCATGCTCATACTCTGTCTCTCTCTCTCTCAATAATAAATATACATTAAAATTTTTTTTTTAATTTCACAAAGGATGTGCCTTGATATAGGTCTTAAGTTGTTCATTTTGAAGGGTCCTTGGTAGGCCCTTTGAATGTACAAATTCATGTTTTTCAATGCCAGAAATTTTGCACATATTACCACTTAGCCAAATGTGGACTTCTTAAACTGAACCTCTAGGGGTTTTTTTTTTACCCCTTTCTTTTATTTTCCATCTCTTTTTCCTTTTACTCCATTTTCTTGGAGATTAACATGATGTAACTCTTCCAAGTCTTCTATTAAATTCACTTATTAAACTTACTGCTACCATATGTTTAATTTCTAAGTGTTCTCTCCTATCCTATGATTATTCATTTACATAAATAGAATCTTCTTTGTTTAAAGATACCACTTATTTCTTAGATCTAATGAGATAAAACCATCGATTTTTATTTTAGGTTTACTTCTTGGCAGCTTCATTTAGTTTCTTCTGAGTTCCTTGGTGCCATCTCTCATGTTGGAGACTTTTCTCAAATGTATGAGGATCCTTAACTGTCAATTCACTTGTAAGACCAAGGCATTAAAAATATGAATGTCAATTCTAGCCCTGGACAGAATACAATATGGCTATTCCAGCCTCTCTCTCTCTTCCCTACTGATTACAACTAAAAAATGAACAGAATACAGAGAGCAACTACCCGAGGATCCTAAAAAGGAAAAATAGCCAGTGGATAGAGAAGAAAGGTCAAAACTTGAATAAAAACCAGAACGGTGGAATTTTCTGAGGGTTTTTCCTCCTTTACCTTCTTCTTTTGAACCGAGGGTGGTATAAGTTGTGGAATTGTCCATGGGAAGAGATAATAAAAAAGGCCCACTTTCTGGCCAAAGGATGAGTAAAAGGGACCCATGTGAGTTGGAGAATGTGGGAGCTACCAAGTTTGTTTTCACATTTAATTTTTCCCTCCTGGTCTTGCCTAAAGGGAAGCAAGAGAACTGTACCTCAGGCATGGTTTGAGATACCTTGAATTCTGAGAGAAAAGCCTCTCTCTGTCTGGAAAAAATAAGAAAAGGGGCCCCTGTGGTCTTAAGTATGTGGGAGGAATCCTGTAATTTTTCTCTTTTCTCTCATGGCTTTACCCCAAGGGTGAAGTCAGTCACGTGGAACCGTAGAACAGTAAGAAGGGCTAAAGCTCTCTGTGAGAAACCTGTCTTTTTAGCAGGAGGAATTGTGAAAGGGGCCACTGGGAGTCAGAGATTAGGAAGAGAATCCCAGCAAAGAGCAAGCCAAATAAGGGACCCTTAATTCTGAATAGGAATTAACAGAAGTCCCAGAATCATCCTTGAGATGCAGCATGGAACAGATCCAAAGAAGTATAGCAAAGTCTTTGAGAACTAAACTACTGTATAAACCACCACTCAAGGTGCAGACTAACTAACTACTGAGTGTGGCATGTGAAGGGAAACTCAACCAGGAGAACACGGAAAGCTTCGTCTATAGTGGGAGAGACAGAACCTGTAGTCTTAATCTGATTGAGTTATTGCCAAAACAAACATCAGCATCTCAGAAGATCTTTAACAGGACCCAAAGTCTAACAAAATAATATTCAAAATACACTTAAAATAACATGCCAAAATGACATAACGTACAAAGAATTAAAAAAAAGTGACTAACTCTCAAGGCGAAAAAATAATTAATAGATGTCAAGCCTAAAATAACACAGGTATTACCAGTATAAGATTTAAAACACTTACATCTATATTCCACAAGGTGAAAGTAACCAGAAATGACTGGAAAGGTAAAAGTTCTCAGCAGAGAAGGAATCACTAGAAAAGGTCTAACAGTCACGTCATGGAAATCTAGAAGAGACTGAGGTGCACACACACACAAAGAAATACTGGTAAAAACTCCACAAATTTAGCCAAATATAAACATTTACAGACTTGAAAAACTGGGTAAACATGAAAAAGTTGATAAATTCAAGAACATCACACCCAGACACATCATAAACTGCTAAAAACCAAAGATTGAGGGGAAAAAACTGAAAGCATCCAGAGAAAAATAATACATTACCTTAAAGGAACAATAATTCAGGAGACACTGAAGGCATCTTTTTTTTATTAAGATTTTATTTTTAAGTAATCTCTACACCCAACGTGGGGCTCAAACTGACAACCCTGAGATCAAGGGTCACAAGTGCTACCCACTGAGGCAGCCAGAAGCCCATGACACCAAAGCATCTTTAAAGTACTGAAACAAAAAGAACTATCAACCAAAAATTCTATATCCAGCAAGAGCATCTTTCAGGGATCGAGGATAATTGAAGACATTTCAGAAGCAGGAAACTAAAAGAATTTATTAACCACACACTTGTACTAAGAAAAATGCTAAAAGCAGTTCTTTACATTGAGGGACAAGGATACGAGAGGGAAACACGGGAACTTCAGAAATGAAGGAGGGGAGAACAGAAATGGTATACATTTGGGTAAACATAATAGATTATTAGTCTCCTTATGAGTTCTTTAAAATATGTAAGACTACTGAAAACAAATGTTGTAACATTGTTGGGGCGGGGGGGTTCAATATATGTAGATGAAACACACATGACAACTATAACAAATGGGACAATAAAGGTCCCTTTATAGATGTAAAATTTCCATATTCTCCTTGGTTATTAAATACTAAATCTAAACAGAATATGAAAGATTATGTATATCATAATCTCTACAACTACCACTAAAAAATAATTCAACTAAAAAATAATTCAGAGATATAAACAAAAAGCCTATTGTGAAGTTAAAATGAAATATAAAAACATCCAGATATCCAAAAAAAGATAAGAAATCGGGAATGGATGAGCAAAACAAGAGAGGGTACAAAGAGGGGGAAAAAAAAAGGTAGACCTAAATCTAAACATATCAAATATTAAATTAAAACTAAACAGTCTGGGGGTGCCTGGGTGGCTCAGTCGGTTAAGCGTCCGACTTCAGCTCAGGTCACGATCTCACGGTCCGTGAGTTCGAGCCCCGCGTCAGGCTCTGGGCTGATGGCTCAAAGCCTGGAGCCTGCTTCTGATTCTGTGTCTCCCTCTCTCTGCCCCTCCCCAGTTCATGCTCTGTCTCTCTCTGTCCCAAAAATAAATAAACGTTAAAAAAAAAAAATTTTTTTTTAAAAACTAAACAGTCTGAACACATCAATCATTATGTTGTACACCTGAAACTAATATAATGTTATATATGTCAATTATACCTCAATAAAAAAAAAAATCATCACCCCACCAAATCGAAAGACAGGCATTGTCAAAGTGAATTCAAGAACAAAAAAGGACTGAGTATATGCTGCCGATAAGAAAATCACTTAAATATAACACAGGTTAAAACTAAAAAGATAAAAAAGATATGTCATACAAACAGGAATCTAGAAAAATCTAGAAAGCTAGATTAAAAAGGTTAAAAATGGTAAAGTTTGTGTTATGTATATTTTACCATGAAGGGGGGAAAAAAACCTAGAGTGGCTATATTAACATAAAAAAAGTAGTCTTCAGAACAAGGGAACTTATCAGGGTATAAAAAGAGACAGTATATAATGTTAAAAGTGTCAATTTAACCAAGATGACAAAACAATCCTAAATGTGTAAGCATCTAATAAGAGAACTCCAAAATACAGCAGTGATAGAACTGTAATAATAAATAAATAAATTCATAATTGTACTTAGAGCCTTCAACAAATCTCTCAGTAAGTGATTGAACAAACAGAAAATCAGAAAGGATATAGAAGACCTGAATAGAAAATCAACCAACCTGATTTGACTTTTATAGAACATTCCACCCAACAATAGAATACATGTTCTTTTCAAATACACATAGAACATTCACCAAGGTAAACCATACTGTAAACAAAACATAAACGAACATTGTAAACGAACTTGAATAAATTTAAAATAACTGAATCCATAGAAAGTATATCCTCTGACCATAGTGGGAATTAAACTAGAAATCAGTACAGAAATATACCTGAAAAATGTCACCAATTATTTGGAAATTAACACACTTCTAAAAACAAAAATCCACAGATCAAAAAGTCTTAAGGAAATTAGAAAATATTTTGAACCCAATGAAAACATACATATCAAAAGCACTGGTATGCAGCTAAAGTAGTGCTTAGAGAGAAATTTGTAGGATTAAAAGAAGGAAGGAAAAAAAACTAGGGCAAAAATCAATGAAATTAAAGACAGAAAAACAGGAAGACTGGGGCGCCTGGGTGGCTCAGTCAGTTGAGCATCTGACTCAGGTCATGATCTCACGGTCTGTGAGTTCGAGCCCTGCGTCGGGCTCTGTGCTGACAGCTCAGAGCCTGGAGCCTGTTTCAGATTCTGTGTCTCCCTCTCTCTCTACCCACTCCCCAGCTCATGCTCTCTCTCTTTCTCTGTCAAAAATAAGTAAACATTAAAAAAAAAAAAATTAAAAAAAAACAGGAAGACTAAATGAAATCAAAAGCTGATTCTCTGATAGAAAAAAAACTAAAAAACAAACAAAAAACTGATAAACCACTAGCTACAGTTCATAAAAGGAAAAAGAGAGAGACAAGGAAAGAGAGAGATATATACACAGACACAAAATATCAGATATGAAAGAGAGGATATCATTACAGACAGGTATAGACATTAAAAGGATAAGGGAATACTACTCTATGCCCATAAATTTGACAATTTACAAATAGAGCAATACTTTGAAATTCACAAATCCTAACACTCAAGAAAAAACAGAATCTGAATGGTTCTACTAATAGTTTAAAATCTTTCCTCGAAACAAAAACTCCAGGTCTAAATGGTTTCATTGGCAAATTCTAGATAATATAGAAGGAATAATACCAAATTCGATACAATCTCTTCCAGAAAACAGAAGAGAATGGGACACTTCTCAACTTCATTAATTAGAGGCAAGCATTACCTTGACATCAAAACCAGACAAAAACATTACAAGAAATATTAAAAGAAACAAAACTGCCATAGACCTGAATCACTCATGAAAACAGACACAAAAATCCTCAACAAAATATTATAAATCAAATCCAGCAATACACAGAAGGGATAATGGGAGCACCTGGCTGGCTCAGTTGGTAGAGCATGCAACTCTTGACCTCAGGGTTGTGAGTTCAAGCCCCACGTTGGATGTGGAGCCTATTAAAAAAAATAATAATAATGAATCATGGAATCTACCCCCAAAACCAAGAGCACACTGTATACACTGTATGTTAGCCAACTTGACAATAAATTATATATAAAAAAAATAAAACTAAATAAAAAGAAGGGATAATGTATCATGACCAAATGGGATTAATTCTGAAAATGCAAGGCTGGTTCAACATTGAAAAACCTATCAATGTGCTTCATCATATTAACAGACTAAAGAAGAAAAATCACATGAGGATTTCAATAGATGCAGATAATGCATTTGCTAAACTACAACATCCATTCATGATTTAAAAAAATGTTCAGCAACTGAGAAGGGATTTTCTTTGACCTGATAAAGGTTATTTATATATATTAAAAAAAAAATCCCTACAGCTAACATCACATTCAACAGGGATAGACTAAATTCTTTCTAAGATCAGGAACAAAAGCAAAGTCTGCTCTCACCACTCCTTTTCAACATTGTGCAGAAGTCCTAGTCAGTACAATTATGGAAGAAAATAAAAGTCACACAGATTAGAAAGTTAGAAATAAAATTCTACCTGCAGGCCACATGACTGTCTACATGGAATCCTAAGCGAGAGGATAAATATACAAAAAGATGATAGACCAAATACAAAAATAGAACTCTGACCTACAAACTCTGCAGCAACTAGTTGAGGAAGCCAAACCACAACTTCTAGGGCTATTGACTGGTTCCAAACATCCAGGACTTGATCAATAATTGTCAGCTTCTCTAATTTTTGCCTCCACTTCCAATTTAGGACCAACCAGAGAAAACCAAATACGCTCCCTTAACCAATCACACAGGATGCCCCACTGCTAGTCAGGCAAGCTTCCAGCTTCCCCATACCAACAACTTCCAACAAGGACAACCTGAAGCTTTCTTTTTCATTAAAAAGCTTTTATATTTTCCTTTTAGATTCCCTTTTGAGTCTGTACCAAATGGAAGTAATGGTGGCTGACACCTTACTTGTTCTCATTTGGGTGATCTTCATGGATAGTATGTTAATTCTCCTCAGACTGATCTATAGAATCAATGCAATTCTAATCAAAATGCCAGTGAGATTTTTTTCTGTAGATAGTGACAAAAATTTATACAGAGAGGTAAAGGAACTAGAAGAGCCAAAGCATTTTTGAAAAAAAGTGTAGGGGCGCCTGGGTGGCTCAGTTGGTTGAGTGCCCAACTTCGGCTCAGGGCATGATGTCACGATTTGTGGGTTCGAGCCCCACATCGGGCTCTGTGCTGACAGTGCAGAGCCCGGAGTATGCTTCAGATTCTGTCTCCCTCTCTCTCTGCCCCTCCCCAACTCGTGCTGACCTTCTCTCTCTCTCTCTCTCTCTCTCTCTCTCTCTCTCTCTCTCTTAAAAATAAACATTTTAAAAAATTGTTTAAGAAAAAAATATAGCTGGAGAATACATATTAATTTCAAGATATTCTAAAGCTATAGTAATCAAGACAGTACTGGCAAACAGGTAGATACAGATCAGCAGAGCAGAATACAGAGCTCAGAAACAGACACAATTGATGTTTTTGTTTTTTTCACAATTGAGGTTTTTACCTAAGTACAAAAAAACTTAATGAAGAAAAAAATCTTCAACAAATGGTGCTGGGATTATTAAACATGGATATGCGAAGGAAGGAAGGAAGGAAGGAAGGAAGGAAGGAAAAGAATGAAAAGAAAAGAAAAGAAAAGAAAAGAAAAGAAAAGAAGGGAAAGGAAAGGAAAGAAAAGGAAAGAAAAGAGAGGAAGAAAGAACTTTAACCCATTATCTCATACCTCAAGCATAATTCACAACAGAGAAAATTACCAAAGTGGACTTCGAAACTTAAAACAGTTGGTCCTGAAGATAGTGTCAAGAAAATGAAAAAATAAACTAGAGACTGGGAGAAGATACTTGAAAATTACATATCAGGTAAAGAACTTTTATCCAGAATATATAAAGATCACTAAAATCTCAACCATGAGAAAACAAACAACTCAATCAAAAAAGAAAAAGCAAAAGATTTAAATAAAAACATCACCAGATATACAGATGGCACACAAACATATGGAAAGATGTTCAGCATCTGCAGTCATTAAAGAAATGCAAATTAAAAATCTAATGACACACTACTACATACATACCTACCAGAATGGCAAATAAACAAAATATAACAAAACTAAGCATACACATCTAAGTGCCGATGAGGATGTGAAGCAACTGGAACTCATACATTTGTTGACGGTCATGTAAAATGGTACAGCTGTTTTGGAAAAGAAATGATTCGTTTCTTATGAAGTTAAACATACATGTGTCTGTGACCCAGCAATCCTGCCTGTTCATCCATGAGAAATGAACACTTATGCTCACTCAAAAATTTGTTTGCAAATGTTTATGGTAACTTTATTTATAATTGCCAAAAATTGGAAACAACGCAATTGTCCTTCAACAGATAAATGGTTGAACAAACCAATCACTCAATATCACTCAATAATAAAATGAAAGGATATATGCAACATATATCCATGTTGTATATGCAACAACCTGGATGAAACTGCAAATACATTATAATAAGTTAACAAAATGAGACTCAAAGACTGGATACTGTAAAATTCACTTAAATGATATTCTGGAAAAGGTAAAACTATAAAGACAGAGAATAGATAAATGTCTGCCAGGGATTAGGGATGGACAAGTGTGGACCTCAACAGGTAACTGTTCTGATGCGATGGGACTGGTGGGCACCTGGCTGTGTGCATCTGTTTAAACTCAACAAAGTGTAAGCAAAATAGGGAATTTCACTGTATGTAAGTTTAAATTAATTCAGTTCAAAACGCAGAATGGAATTTCTATTATTGGATGTGGTTTTGTCAACATTATATGTTATCATAAGTAGATAATTAGGCAAAGAGTTATCAATTGTATCAGTAAGGGTCCCTGAATGTCAGTATCTGTACATATTTTACCTAGAAAATAAATTTCTGTACAAAATAAAAATTCCACCAGTCTCCTACCGCTAGAGGTAGGGATGCGCTTACAGCTTTATTCTCATTTCCTTGGGGGTTCCTGAGGGTTCAGAGATAAACACATGCATAAAAGCCATTATGTTTACCTGGAAATTACTCATATTTTATCAAATACATATGTGCCAAGCAGGTGGTATCGGAAGCAGTAGGTAGGAGCTGTGAAGTTGGACGGAGAACACATGAATCAGAGTATCTACCCCCAAGAAGCTTAGTCTTTAAAGAATGGGGAAAAGTCATATTCAGAAACACAGAAATACTGTAAAGTACCTATGTATCTAAGTGAAGAGAGCTTAATTCTGCTTAAGAGGGTTAATAGGTAATTGGTACACAGCAGAGATTGATTGGGGTGGGTGGGTGTCAGAACCGAAAGATAAGACCAGTTAGGAGACTGCTGTGTCCATGAAATGTGAAGGTCTGAACTAGGACAAAGAGCACAAAAGATGAACTCAAAAGAAATTCAGGAAGAAAAATGGACAGATTTGACAACAGAATTGTGAGGGAGTAATGACTGGATAGATGGTGAGGCCACTCATGAGACAACACAGGAGGAAGAACAGTGGATGACTGAGTTAGGTTTTTGTTTTTGTTTTTTAATGTTTATTTATTTATGTTGAGAGAGAGAAAGAGGAGAGAGACAGAGAGAGAAAGAGAGAGAGAGAATCCCAAGCAGGCTCCTCACTGTCAGTGCAGAGCCCAACACAGGGCTCAAACTCATGAACCGTGAGATAATAACCTGAGCCAATATCAAGAGCTGGTCGCTTAACTGACTGAGGCACCCAGGCGCCCCTGGGTTATTTTTAACATGTTGAGTTTACACATATCTCTGAGCCACACAGATAGTTGTGTTTAATAAGAGGCCCAAAATAAAAATCTAAATATTTATAAATGGGTTTAAAATTTGGATTTAGCAGTGTGGTTCTAAAAACAATAGCCATGAAAAAGATAGCTCAGGGAGAGTAGTTTTTTAAATGTTTATTTATTTTTTTAATATTAAAAAAATTTTAATGTTTATTTATTTTTGAGAGAGAGAGAGGGAGACAGAGTGTGATTAGGGGAGGGACAGAGAGAGGGAGACACAGAATCCAAGCAGGCTCCAGGCTCTGACCTGTCAGCACAGAGCCCGACGCCCGGCTTGAACTCACAAACCTCAAAATCACTACTTTAGCCAAGTAAGACACTCAACCGAGCTACCCAGGCGCCCCAAATGTTTATTTATTTTTGAGAGAGAGACAGTGCAAGGGAGCGAGAGCGAGCACAAGCAGAGGAGGGGGCAGACACAGAATCTGAAGCAGGCTCCAGGCTGAGCAGTCAGCGCAGACCCCAACACAGGGCTTGAACCCATGAACTATGAGATCGTGACCTGAGCCAAAGTCAGATGCTTAACCAACCGAGCCACCCAGGTACCCTGGGAGAGTATTTAGAAAAAGATTATATAAAGAAGGAGTCCATGAGGGTGACTGAAAACTGGCTAGCACAATAGGAGAACCAGGAGAGAGTATAAGAGGAGTGAATGAAAGAGAATTTAAGGAAGAAAACAGTCTTCAATATCAAATCCCAAGGAAAAGATTAGTAAGATACAAAGTGAAAAGTACCTTCTAGATTTGGCAATTAAGCTAGTGATTAACCATGATTAAAAGAATGGGCAGGTCTTAGGGGTGCCTGGAGGGCTGACTCTTGATTTTGGCTCGGGTCAGGATCTCATGATCATGAGATCAAGCCCCACATCTGGCTCTGTGCTGGGTGTGGAACCTGCCTAAGATTCTTTCTCTCTCTCTCTCCCCCTCTGAACTCTCCCCACCCCCCAAAAAAGAATGGGCAGGTCTTTTTTTTTTAAATACTTATTTTTGAGAGAGAGAGAGAGAGTGAGCAAGTACGAGGGGGGGGGGGCAAGGGGGGGTAGGGAGGGGAGGGCAGAGAGAGAGGGAGACACAGAATCTGAAGCAGGCTCCAGGCTCTGAGCTGTCAGCACAGAGCTCGATCCATGCAGGGTTCAAACTCACGAACCCGAGATCATACCTGAGCCGAATTTGGATGCTTAACTGACTGAGCCACCCAGGTGCAACATCACTTTAATGTTGGTATGCCCAATTCCAATCTGGGGCAGGGGGCTTCTTATCCCCCACAAAACCAAGCAATTCTTGAACACAAGCAAGCAAGCTGTCTGAGAATTCAACTCAATTCCATCAAGATGTGGAGATTCCAGATTCCATAGATTAAGGGCTAAATCTTTCAAGACCGCCTCCAACCTCAACTTCAGAGGCCAGCTGCCAGCCCCAGCAGCTCTCTGAACCCAGTCCTTCTTGATTTTTAATGGAGGCTTCATTACATAGACTAGCCCAAAAAAACTCCAAAACCAAAAACCAGAATTGATTAATCTAAGAGGAGAAAGAAATTGGTGGGAGAAAAAGAAATCGTGAGATATTATTTTTAAATCCAAATATACCAGTAATCAAATTAACCATGTGAAAGGTCTATTAACATATCTGCTAAAAACACTATTATCAAAACTTGTGGGATTTAGCTAACAGTACGTATAGAGAGAATTTTTAACCATAAATGCATGCATTAGTGATCTAAATATGAATCTCAACCAATTAGAAAAATAAAAGCAAATTAAACCTCCCCAAAGTAAAAGAAACTAATATAAACAGTCAGTGAAATAGAAATAAGTATAATGGCACAAATCAAAGATTAATAAAAGGAATCAATGCCTAGAAAGACCCATCTTTAATTAAAAAAAGAGAAAAAGAAATTTCAAGAATGAGAAAAAGCACACCATTTACAGAAGCTACTTAATGTTCATTTTTCAGATCCCAGCTTTTGACCCTTGACGGGGGAAAAGCCTCCCCACCCCTCCTGTCAGCTTCGTAGGGTTTTTACTCTCATACAACCAAGCTCCTTCCTTGAGAGCTTTTCTTGGATTCTGCACATACATTTATGTGTCTCCCATGAGTCTATGCTCCATGAGAGGGATCCCTCACTGTGACTACCCACAGTCTAGCACAGTGTACAGTCATTTACTTAACAAAAACTGAGTGCCCACCATGTGCCTCGTACTATTTTAGGGGCTCCGAATACAACAAACAAAACAGACAAAATTCTATGCCTTACATTCTCATGGAAGGAGTGGCAAGCAAACAAGTAAAATATATATGTCAGATGGGGAGAAACAGAAACAAGGCAGGGAAAGGGGAGTGTGGGGCTGAAAAAATTATGTTTAAAATTTAAAGTCAGTGAGGTGAGAAAGCAAACTATGCCCACCTGGCAAGTTTGAAGAACAGTCAAGAAAGCATGGATGGAACAAACTGAAGGGGAGAGCAACAGGAGACCAGGAAAGACAAGGAAGAAGAAAGCAATAGGAGACAAAGTCAAAAAACATCAGGGCAAGGGTAGCAGCAGATCATACAGGATGTTTAGGCCATTATTATGACTTTAGCTTTTACTCTCAATGAAATTTGTGGGTGTGGCCACTGTTTCTATTAATTTTTTTTTTTTACTGTTTATTTATTTTTGAGAGAGAGAAAGAGAGAGAGAGTGTGAGTAGGGGAGGGGCAGCGAGAGAGAGACACAGAATCCGAAACAGGCTCCAGGCTCTGAGCTGTGATCACAGATCCCGGTACGGGACTTGAATTCATGAGCCGAAGTCAGACACTTAACGGACTGAGCCACCCAGACGCCCCGCCACTGTTTATAATTTAAAAGGATCACTCTGGCTGCAGTGTTGAAAACAGTCTGAGGGACAAAGGTGGAAATCAGGAGTCCAGTTATGAGGCTACTACAATAATCCCCCAAAAAGACCATGGTGAGAAATGGTTAGACCTCGCATAAATTTTGAAGGTACAGAGAGACACACAAGACTTGCTCATAAATTGCATGTGCAGTGTGAGATAAGGAAAATGGTCTAAGATGATACCAAGGGTTCAGCTTGAGCGGTTGAAAACAGAAGTTGGTATCTTTTGAGCTGGTAAAGAGAAGGCTTTGGAGAGACAGAGAATTGAGGGAGAATTCAGTTTTGGACACATTAAGTTTAAACTGCCCTTTATGTATCCAAGTGATGAGATGTCAGATAGGCAATTAGAGGAGTCTGCAGTTTAAACTAGAGATAAAAATTTGAGAGCCGTCAGCACATGGGTGGTATTTAAAGTCATGACACTGAATGACATCACCAAGTACCCTTTGACAAATGACTCAATTCATCAATCAATGACTAATAAACAAATGACGTGGCCCTCTGAGCTGTCAAGGATCAAACAGTTTTGTTGAACTTTGGAGACTTGAACTTCAGTTGGAGTGAAACCACAACTATGCTGCTTGTTGTGTTTTTTTTTTTTTTAAAGAAGAATCTTCTCAAATATCACCTCCAAGGGGAAAAAATGTATAGCCAATTATAACATACGTTATAACGTATAGTAATATAGTAGTTTATAATTAACAGTAAGAAGCAGGACAAAACTTCCTGGGGTTATAGTTATGTTCCACATCCACATTTCTTAAAAGTGGCACTACTGACAGCTGTGACCAGAGTCTACCCACTAGATGTCAGTACTTCCCTACCCTTCCCATGCCCAGTTGGAATAGCTAAAAATATCTCCACATGGTCAAATGTCCCCTGGGAGGCAACATCGCCACTCATTGAGTACCACTGCCCTATATCTTAACAGAATTTTGGCTTACAAAGGTGTATGTATTTATGTCAAAACTCAGAGAACATATACGATCAGTGTGTTGCACTGTGTGTATTTTAGCTCAAAAGAAAACAAACTACAAACACACAGTGAACTCTAGTTAATGATATACATGCTAAAGTATTTAGGGTTTTTTCAGTGATGGTTGGATAGAGAGATGGATATTTGTATAGTCATGTATAATGTATAATGCAGGCATAGTAAAATGTTAGTGGTAGAATCTAATTGGTAAATATACAGGCACTGTAAAAAACTCTTTAAACTTTTCTGTATGTTTGAAATTTTTCGTAAGATGTTGTGTTATTGTCATTGATCCATTACATAAATCAGGTACCCAGTGGAGCCAGTTCAGAAGCATGGGGATACTTGCGCATTGGAAAGGATCAGCTGTAAGCACTTGTGACTTGGAAAGTCACAAGTTATACCACATAGTATGTTGTCTCTGATGGCTCCTTGAAGAAGAAACAATGCTCTACAGCTCCGCTATCACTAATAACTTATATCAGCAAGTTCACACTTCATAAGTATATAAGAACACTTTAAATAATCTGAAATTTCAGTTAAAACTATAAATGCCGGGGTGCCTGAGTGGCTCAGTTGGTTAAGCGTCAGACTCTTGATTTTGGCTTAGGTCACGATCTGCACTAAGTGTGGAGCTTGCTTGGGATTCTCTCTCTTCTCTCTGCTCTCCTGCTCGTGTTCTCTCTCAAAATAAATAAATAAACATTAAAAAAACCCACAAAACCCTGTAAATGCCTGCACACTGTTTCGTGAATGCATTGTAAAATACTTGAAAATTAAAATGTAATAATGACTAAATATGTTATATTTCTTGTTTCTAATAAGGCATTTTTACTGTAGTATTATCTTATTATGTAATTATACCCCAATACTGTGTAATGTGCTCTGTTGTGTCATATAGTAAGTATCAAATCCTTTTAACAGATACAGTGAAACCGGTTATTTCCTATAGACTTAAATACTAGTGCATATAAAGCCTACAGCTTTACTGCGGGCAATACAATCATCTAGTCCACTGACTTTCAAAGCATGGATCACAAACCAGTGGTGGTCTACGAACTCTCTTATGGATTCATGTTGAGATCAATTCAGAAACTGAAAGTAAGCACTTAGAAACTTTTACAGAAGTGTAACATTACCATGACATCAAAGTGCATTAGTGGATTGTCTTGTTGAACAGAATACAGACAGATCCAGGTGTGGACAAACTCATGTGGTGAGTTGTATATGGCATTACATGTGCTAGTCAAGCATAGAATCAAGTTACATGTGAGATTTTAAGGTAATCTTGCCAGCTACCTGAAGGTGTATAAGATTCTGAGAAAATGCACAGGCTTATTCATTTTCATAACTAGTTAATTTTATGAACATTTTCATCTTAATCAAGCCGGCTTTTTATTTTATTATTTAACATAATTAGCTAAATTAGAGAAGTGAAATTTAGATTACTGTAACCTAATTTACTGAACAAGCTTCAGTGGATTTTTCAGCATCTTTTTAGTGGAAAAGACACATCTTTTCTGAATGCACCAGTGGCAGTAAACGAAATGAGAATGAAGTGGTTCTGAATAGATGAAGACTAGCAGAGGCCTACTTTCAATCAGGAGTATGATCCCTTGTAGAATGAGTTCAGTTTTGTAGCCATAATTGATGGTGAAGTGCTAACATCACAGTATGTTAACTGCAGAGATATACTGGTTAATGGAACAACAAAACCATCTAAATTTAAGGAGTGTTTATATATAAAATGTGCACAAAAATGAGTTCAAAACCAAAAGAATTACTTGAAAGAAAGAGCACTGAATTTAAAAGGCTAACAAAAGCAGATATTCAGTATTTCATCCATAAATGTTTGTTTTACAGGCTTCCTATCCTAGCACTTTGGACTGTTAGAACTAAAATGGTAAATACGATTGTTAAGAAACAAGAGAATAACTAAATCAAAAATATTTGCTTGGAAATATTGGGTAAATCTGTATTTTTCAAAGCTAGCATAACTTACCACATTTAGAAACTAATGATCTGGAAGAACCAATTTACAAAACAATACTTGCAAAGTATTTTTCATTGTACCTGGACAAGTGCACAGATATTGCTAATATGTTGTTTAAATATGAAGGAAGAACTCTTGCTCTCAGTGGAATAGCCAGCAAACACAATCAGAGCTTTGAACTGGATAAAACTATGAAGAATTACATTGCCAACAAAAGTGATCTGGAGTTTTGCAGAGAACAATGTTCTGATGGCACAACTGATATGACAAGAAAACATTCTGGAGTAATTTTCCAGATGAAGAAGCATCAGAAAGTAAATCAACACACTGGTTCTTCTGTTGACAAAATCTTGTTACACAAAAAGTCAGTTTAACTCAACAGCGGGTTTAGTGTCCTAATAAAAATCATGAAAATGTAAAGCATCAAAGATTATTTTATTATGTAATAATAAAGATGTATCTTATAAATGATTACTGATGGATTAATGTTAAAACAAGGTTAATGTTAAAACACTGGCTACTGGGGGGAAGTTGAAATTACAAACTCAGTGTTTTCTGTGAGATAAAAAACAAGTTTCATTCCACTTTTCAAAGATGGCACTAGATAACCACGTTGTATAATATCTTCAGTACTTTTAATGATCTTAAGCCTTACTTACAAGGAAGAAATGCAACATGCTTTTCAATGGCAGTTGAGATAAAGCAAAAAACAAAAGTTTCCTTGGAAGAAGTTTTTATAGATTATCACCATATGATTTATAAATGTAACAGAACACTTTGAAGTTTAACTTTCCATCCAAATGAGATCCACAGATAGGAAATGTAATAGAACCGAACGTATTTCTTTCATTTAAAGATAATTTAACCACTGACAGCATAAACTGCTGGAATTCACTACTGTTGAAAGATAAAGCATCACTTGTTTTTGGTTAAATTCTAAATGAATATTCTGAGCTTGATGAAACTGTTTTTAAGATCACTTCTTCTAATCCCACCAACATAATTAACATGTTCTCTCCTTTATTTTTTAATAGAATACACATTTTTTTATTTTTATTTAAATTTAACATTTTATTTTATTTTTGAGAGAGAGAGACAGAACATGAGTGAGAGAGGGGCAGAGAGAGAGAGGGAGACATAGAATCTGAGACAGGCTCCAGGCTCCAAGCTGTTAGCACACAGCCCGATGCAGGGCCTGAACACACGAACCGCAAGATCACAACCTGAACCAAAATTGGACACTCAATTGACTGAGCCACCCAGGCACCCCTTATTTTTATTCTTGAGAGAGACACAGAGAGAGAGAGGCAGAGGGAGAGACAGTGAGAATCTTACGCAGGCTCCACACTTACCGTGAAGCCTGATGTGGGGCTTGATCCCACAACCCTGGGATCATGACCTGAGCTGAAATGAAGAGTCAGATGCTCAACCGACTGAGCCGCCCAGGCACCCCACAAATCCCTACTTTAGAGTACTATTAAATAAAAGCATAGCAACAGTTTAACCCTATGTCATCATCTGAAAGTACTGCCAACTTCAATCCAACCTAGATAACAAGCAAGACATAAGCTCATTTGTCACATTTAAACTTTAAGTACTGATAAGACAATGCTTGTTCAAGGTATATGTTAGGTGTCTAAAATACCCAACTGCTGGGGTGTCTGGGTGGCTCAGTCAGTTAAGTGTCTGACTCTTGATTTCAGCTCAGGTCAAGATCTCACAGTCATGAGATCAAGCCCCACAGTGGGCTTTGTGCTGACAGCGCAAAGTCTTCTTGGGATTCTCTCTCCCTCTACTTCTGCCCCTCCCCTGCTCGTGCTCTCTTTTTCTCAAAATAAGTAAATAAACTTTAAGATAAATAAAATACCCAACTGCTATTTATCATAACTTTATTTTTATTATTTTTTTTAGGTAATCTCTACACCCAACATGGGGCTCAAACTCACAACAGTTGCATGCTCCACTGACTGAGTCAACCAGGCACACTTCTATTTCATAACTTCAGATACAATTACCAAATAACATAAAGTTAAGAGTGTAATAGAGAAATTTACCATAGTAATTGACTATACATGCACAGTTTTTATAATTCTTCACATTATTTTACTGATTATACTATTAAAATGCAATTTTGTCAGTTGCATAAACTACTTGACCTTTTATTTAGCATGTGTTGTTTGCATTTATTTTTTGATAAATGTTTTTTGTAAACTATCAGTCCATAATAGATGGGAAATTTTAAAAACTCATCTTCTACCAGTTTGAAAAACACTGGGCTAGCCTAAGTAGCTACTTGTATCTTGAGTTTCTGTCAAGAGTAAATCCACATAAATCCTGAATGAATCTCTATTAACTGAAATTTTACCAACACTTGAAGTAAACTTAAATTATTAAATATTCGGAAACTTGAAAGTTTCCAAATACAGAAAAATGTCTTAACCGGTTGTTGGTATTCATATGCAGAGTAGTTGTGGCTTCCCTTTATCAGAGGAGTTCACAGGTCTGACACATTGCTTTCTTTTTTATGGTAAATAAAGAGAACCTGGACTATAGCATATTTTCATATTTAATCCAGCATTTCAGCCACTGAAACTACTGTCTCCAATGGAAAAAAGAAACTGATGAGGATTCTCTTAAAAGCAAAACCTCCCCAGCTGAGATTAACAAACTGAACAAAATTGTCTTTGTAAATATCAACATGTTCTGATTGTAACCTTAGACTCCCTGAAGTGTAAGTAAATTTGAACTTGAAAAATAATTAAACACCTGGTTCAGAGATCTGTAGATCATTAGGCTAGCTAATATCAATGAAAATATTAGACCTTCCCCCCCCATGATTTAAAAATAACAGTGGTATTCACAGTGGCATATATTGCCAGTAATTAAAACTGGACACTGGGAGATGTACTGTGGGTTATTCAGGAATATGAAAGCAAATCTAAGCCACTCTTTTTTTTTTTTAACGTTTTACTTATTTGGAGAGAGAGAAAATACAAGCAGGGGAGGGTCAGAGAAAGAGGGAGAGAGAGAGAATCCCAAGCAAGCTCTGCACTGCCAGTACAAAGCCCGATGCGGGGCTCAAACTCACCAACTGAGATCATGACCTGAGGCAAAATCAAGAGTTGGACACTTAACCAACTGAGCCACCTATGTACCCCTAAGCCACTCTTTGAAGACATAAGTCAGTGCTGGGAAGAGGATACCTGAGGCCATCAGAATTATTGCTACCATAAATAGTTTTCAAGTATGAAGGGAAAAAATTTTAAACCTCCATTTTAACTTAAGGTTTTAATGATTAATTTCACATTAATGTGAAAAGAAATAGAATTCTAGCAGCTACATGCACAAAACTGAGGTTCAGTCCCATTCCCTTCAAATCACCTATCTTGAGTCAATACATTAAGATTTGTTTTCCATCCCTATACGAGGATTCTTACAACTAGAAAAAAAAATGTAAGCACTGCTTTGTAACTTTTTTATTCATCACAGGTTAAATGGTATCACTCCAAAATGCAATCTCAAATCTCTTTCATTCTGCAAAAGTCTCTGCTGACCTCTCAGGAGAAAATGTAAACCGCAAATTATGGATCTCCTTCACTTTCTGGTACACCACTACCACTACTGTTTTACTTATTTTGTTTATATCGTCTGTGTCTGGCATTAAATTGGACTTCAGGAGAAAAGGAACTCTCATTCATCTTTGGGTTCCCAGGTCAAAATTCTAAAGTATAAATAATTAAAGAAAGGAATAACCAATTCTCTCAAGTTCCCAATTGCCGTCCTCTAAAGAATAGGTATTTTGTATTCAAACTTTCATTACTTTTTCTTTGACCAGTTCTCTACCTTCTGGGGTCTCAAAAAGTAGTTGAAGAAGTAGAGGCTGTCTAGGGGCGCCTGCCTGGGTGGTTCAGTTGGTTAACCGTCCGACTTGTGATTTCAGCTGAGGTCATGGTGTCACAGTTTGAGAGTTCAAGCCCCCCATTAGGCTCTGCACTGACAGTGTGGAGGCTGCTTGGGATTCTCTCTTTCTCCTTCTCTCTCTGCCCCTCCCCTGCTCTTGCTCTCTCTCTCAAAAAAAGTAGATGCTGTCCAGAATCCTCCCACATAACAATCTTTGCAAATAAAAACTCCTGAGCCCTAACTTTGTACTACTAAAAGCCTGTGATTCCACATTTTAATTGTGTCAAAGTGAAGTAAGGGAACAAATAACAATACTAATACTAATACTCCATTTTCTTTTCTTTCCCAGCCCTAATGTATTTTAAAATGTACTACACAGTGAAGTTTAAATACCTTAGAGCTGAAAAACAGATATAAAATCTGAGTCTCAAATAGTTGATATAAATTGAGAGGAAAGTAGTAAAATGCATAGAGCTTAATATTTTTAAAGAATCTCAGAAAATTCTGCATATGGGGAAAGGATTAATAGAGACGAAAAGATTTTCAAAGATGAATAACATGACTTGCCAAATTTAAAACAGCAACAGAAGTAGTGAGTAGCAGATAAACTACTACCAAACAAAAAGTGACATAAAACAATAAATGGATAAATTATCCCACAATAATAGAACAACAAAAAGGACAAAACAGACTAGTAAGATGAAAGAAAAAAATCTTAGAAATATTACACAGATCAACCTTACCAATAATAGTTGTAGAAAGAAAAAAAAAAACAGTATTTATTCTTTTAACAAATTTATTGAGCATACAGGAAACTATTGCCAGGCACCAAGGAGGCAATAGTGAACAAGAGTGATATGGAAAAGTTCATATTCTAGAACAAATAAAGCTGAAGTAATAACCAAAGAAATGAAAACTAAACTATTAAAGTAGGAAGAAGGAAGGAGGGAGAGAGGGAAGGAAAAAGGGAAAAAAAGTGAGAGAACAAAGGAGAGAAGGTAGTTGAAGGAAAAATAAATGTACACATTTTGTGTTCTAGCTAAATTTAATGCAGAGATTGGCAGAATTTTCAAACTTCAAAGATAAAGAAGTATCCCATAAGCATCAAGTTACAGTTTAGAAAACAATCTGATTGGCAATGTTTAATACTAGGCATGTAACAAGGAAAAGGTTAAATTGGCACTCCTATACACTATAGGGCACAATTTTCCCTATTGTATTGTAAATAGGCACAATTTTCTAAAGATTAATTTAACAATCCCACTTCTAGGAATCTAGCTTAAGAAAATAATCAATGATGTAAAGATTTACATAAATGTGTACAAGGGTGTTCAACACAGTATTATTTAAAATGGCAAATTGAAAAACAACCTAAATGGCAAATTATCTAGGATGAAGCAAATTACATTTTGGATATTCAGTGAAATACTATACAGACATTAAAACCTCTTTTCAAATATTTTATTATATGTCAAAATGCTTGTGATTCAAACTTAAATGGAAATGAAGAGCATGGCCTCAATTTTTTTTCTTAAAAAAAAAAAGAAAACCCAGCACATACTTATGTATAGACATTTTGATGAATATGCATGTGTACACATACATATTTATAAACAAAAATCAACTGGGAGTGCACTAAAATATTAATAGAGGTAATTTTTATCTCTTTTACTTTGCAAAGCTTTTCAAGACCATTTACATTTAATGTAATGACAGGTTGATATGACTATGTTTAAGTCTAGCATCTGGCTGTTCCCTGTTTGTCCAAACTGTATTTTGTTCTCTTTCCCCTCATTACCTGCCTTCTTTTGGATTAACGGAGAATTTTTTTAGGATTCCATCTCCACAATTACTTGATTAGCTATAATTCTATTTAATTTTCCTAGTGGTTACTCTAGGTTTTACATTGTATCTTTATATTACCTTTAACTTAGGCTGCTTTCCCATAGCAGATAAAGAGCAACTCATGTATTATTTAAGAACTTTCTATAAAATAAACGTTGAAAAAAAAAAAATTTAAAAAAAAAAGGGGCGCCTGGGTGGCGCAGTCGGTTAAGCGTCCGACTTCAGCCAGGTCACGATCTCACGGTCCGTGAGTTCGAGCCCCGCGTCGGGCTCTGGACTGATGGCTCCGAGCCTGGAGCCTGTTTCCGATTCTGTGTCTCCCTCTCTCTCTGTCCCTCCCCCGTTCATGCTCTGTCTCTCTCTGTCCCAAAAATAAAATAAACGTTGAAAAAAAAAAAAAATTAAAAAAAAAGAACTTTCTAATCATATTATTTCCATTTTCCTCCCATCTTTTTGCTCTTGTCATACATTTTACTTCTATATGTTACAAAATCCACAATACATTATTACTTTTGCTTTAAAAACCAAGTATCTTTTTTCCCTCAAAATATTTATTTTGAGAGAGAGCACAAGCAGAGGAGGGACAGAGAGAGAATCCCAAGCAGGCTCCGCACCACCAGCGCACAGCCCATGCAGGGCTCAAACCCACAAACCATGAGCCAAAATCGAGTTGGACACTTAACCGACTAAACCACCCAGGTGCCCCCCAAGTATCTTTTTAAAGCTACTAATTCCAGAACATTTCCAGCACTCCGAACGTAAACACCATACCTGTTAGTCACTCAATTCAATTATCATTTAAAGGAATTAATAATAAATATCTTTATATTTACCCCACATTTACCACTTCCGGTACTTTTCAATCCTTTGTAAAGATCCATATTTCTATCTTAAATAATTTATCTTTTGCCTGAATAACTTCCTTTAACATTTCTTGTTGTACAGGTCTGCTGGCAACAAATACTCTCAGCATGAGTTTGTTCAAAAGTCTTTATTTCACTACTATTTCTGAAAAGTATTTTCCAAGATAAGGAATACTAGGCTAACAGTTCTGTTTGTTTTTAAGCACTTTAATGATGTCTCTCCACCGTCTTTTGATTTGCTAAATTTCTGATAAGAAATCTGCTGACATTCTTGTTACCCTACATAATGTGTCTTTTTTCTCTGCCTGCTTTTGAGATTTTGCCCTATCACTGGTGGTCAGCAATTTGATTATGATGTATCTTGATGTGGTTTCCTTTATACATATTCTCCTTGAGATTTGTTGTGCTTCTTGAATCTGTGGGTTTGCAATTTTCATCAAATTTGGAAATTTTCTGGTCATTATTAAAAATGTCTTTTGTTCTCCTCCCTCCCTCTTTTGTGGGCTCCAATACACATATGTTAGACTGTTCTTGTTCCTGACTACTGTTCCTGTTCTAGACATTGATGATCTGATAATTTTTCCTCACATTTTTTCTCTGTCGCATTTTGAACAGTTTCTACTGTTACATCTTCACGTTCACTGATCTGCTGGTGCCTCATGTGCTGCTAATCCCTTGAGTATATTTTTCACTCCATTTCCATCTCTGGAAGTTATATTGAGGTCTTTTTAATATCTCTCCATTATGTTAACCATTTCCTCTACCTACCTGAACATATAAAGCATATTTAAAAGAGCTGTTTTAGGGGTGCCTGGGTGGCACAGTCGGTTAAGCCTCTGACTTTGGCTCAGGTCATAATCTTGCAGTTGGTGGGTTCGAGCCACACATCAGGCTCTGTGCTGACAGCTCAGAGCCTAGAACCTGCTTCAGATTCTCTGTCTCCCACTCTCTCTGCCCCTCCCCTGCTCACACTCTCTCTCAAAAAATAAACATTAAAAAAAAAATAGAGCTATTAAAAGAGCTGCTTTAATGAACTTTTTTATTCCATCATCTCTGGGTTTATTTCCATTTTTTTATTTTTCTGATTATTTTCTAATTATAGGTCCTATTTTTCTGGTTCTTTGCTTGCCTGGTAATTTTTTAATTGGACAGCAGGGACACTGTGAATTTTATGTTTGGGGTACTAGATTCTGCTATATTCCCTTAAAAAGTGCTTGTTTTTGTTCCAGAACACAATTAAGTTTCTTGGAATCATCTGGATCCTCCAAGGCTTGCTTTTATGCTTTGGTAGGGCAGGTCCAGAGCAGCCTTTATTTAGGGCTAATTTAGCCCTATAACCAAGGCAATATCTTTTTGATGCCCTACATATACTTTGGCTAGTGAGAACATACACTATTCCCAACCTTGTGTGAGTCTCAGCCTACTATTTTTCAGTGGAGTTCTTTTTTTGGCTTCAGGTAGTTTCTTCTTATGCATGTGAAGATCAGTACTCAACTAGACTCAAGGGTACACACCTGCATATCTCTGGGGTTCTCTGGGCAACTTCTCCTCTCTTACACTGTGCCCCACAAATGAGAGCTGCCTTTGCCCCATCCAACTCCCATCTCTGTCTTCTCAACTCAAGGAAACCACTGGGCTCTATTTGGGTTCCCCTCTCAGCTCAGCAGCCTGAAAAACACCTCCCAACAAGAAACTGGGGCAACAACGGAGCTCGGTAAATTCGTTTCTCTTCTTTCAGTGATCACAGCCGTGTTGCCTCTTATCCAAGGTCTCTAAATTGTTATTTCATATGCTGACTTTCCAGTTGTTTAAAATAGCAAGGTAAATTCAGTCCCTGACATTCCATCGTTGCTGGACAGAATCAATTTTGTAATCAACTAGTGATTTCACAATTTCTTATCTAAAGTATTCATCCAGAACTCTCTTTTTTAGTACCTAACAATGCTAACTACTCCTTTTTTTCTTGGAATTTGTTCCACTCTTAGTTTGACACTAAACTCTTAATTCTCCTGCTTCTCTATGATTTCTTATTCTTGAATCCCCAAATATAGGCAAATTTCCAAAGTTCTGTCCTTGCCACATTATCTTTTTCCATCTGTGCAGGATTCTCACCATGTGTGATTTCAACAAGGCCTACAATTTCATTTATGACCTTTCTTTTGCTGCTGACTTTTAACACGAGAGAAGCATCACATGTAACTGGCTCTGGACTTTTTCATTCATGAACAGAATACAAAGAAAAAAAGCAGAACACAAAATGTAAAATCTCAACTCCATTTTAAAATGTGAGAGTTCATACATATACTCTCATAACACGTAACCAAAACAAATAAACAAACACACCCAGAAGTTAATTCAGTTAAAATGTTAAGGATGATAATCTATTCTATGGATAATTTTTTCTTCTATATACTTTTCTGCCTTTTCTACACAGGCACACATAAACACACACACATTGGCATACACTAAATTTATAATGAAAACTTATTTTCTAAATCTCCACTTCCAGCTCACAGCTTCAGCATCTCAAACCAATACATATTCCAAGACTAGTCACATATCTTCCACCTAGAGCCTGCCTGTCCTTCTCTGTTCTATTTAATAGTACAAAGTCCTCTCATAAACTTCAGTCATTTCAACTTGTTCCTCTGTCCCCACACTCAGTCAACAATCCTGACAGAAATGATTCTCAATTCATGGGAAACAATATTACTGCAGAAAGCTCTAGAATAATGATCTTAAGCAGCACTGAATAGCTAGAGAAGGAGATCCCCCCCCCCCCTTTTTTTTTCTAGGTCAGAGATACAGGAGAAATCTGCAGAGGAAGCAATCCCCTTGGCATAGAACCAGGTTGTGCCAGGGGTAAAGAGGTAGACTTTGAGGAAAGGGCCAAAGTTGGACAATAAGCCCAGGGGAAAAACTACCGTACTGAGCAGACTGAGAGTCAAGAGGCTGGGGACTTAATGACCCTCTATTCTGGTTGATACATATACATGAAAACAAGGAGAAATATGTAGTAAAATAAAACTTTAAATGGCACTATGGTATAAATCTGTTTTGCTGACAAAACTGGCATTAAATGATGGTTGATGTGAATAATACACACTACCAACTTTTTACATATAATTAACCAGCTCTGAATGATAAAGTCTTACCTTTTTATTCTAATGCTCCTTTAAAAATAGGTAATAGGGGAGCCTGGCGCTTCAGTCGGCTGAGCATTGGACACACATCAGGTCACAATCTCACGGTTCACAAGTTTGAACCCTGCATCAGCCTTTCTGCTATCAATGTGGAGCCCTCTTCAGATCCTCTGCCCACCCCACCTCCCTCTCTCTCAAAAATAAACATTAAAAAAATAATAAAAATCGGTAATAAGTGAACAAGGTACAGAATTCAAAGATCACAAAATACGATGTCTGAGCCTTGAGGACAGTATGTTAAGTGAAATAAGCCAGTCACAAAAATACATACAAATATTTTATGACTCCACTTTTATGGGGTATCTAGAGTAGTCAAATCCATAGAAACACAACGTAGAATGGGTGATTGCCAGAGGTAAAGGGGAGGAGGAAACGAGGAGCTGTTTAATGGGTTTGAAAAGTTCTGGGGGCACCTGGGTGGCTCAGTTGGTTAAGCATCAGCCTTTTGGTTTTGGCTCAGGTCATGATCTCATGGTTTGTGAGTTTGAGCCCCACTTCGGGCTCTGCTGACAGTGTGGAGCCTGCTTGGGATTCTCTCTTTCTCAAAATAAATTAAAAAAAATTGTTTTAAGTCCTGGATACTGGTTATACAATGATGTGAATAAAATTAAATGAAGAGTACCGAATTGTACACCTGAAATGCTTAATACAGTACATTTTATATTATGTGCACTTTGCCATTATGAAAATTTTTAAAATTTAAAAGTATACGAGTATTCAGGGAAAGTATCTCCCATTTTGTTCCCCAGCCACCAACTTCTCCCCAGAGAGCCAGCATTAATATATTTTTCTATACTTCCAGAAATATTCTATTTATATACTTTTTATGTAAATGACTTAAAAAATATACCCACACAAAATACAGTTGGTCCTTAAACAACACAGGTTTGAACTTTGCAGATTTAGTCATAATAAAATTTTTTTTGATGAATACAGTATAGTACTGTAAATGTATTTTCTCTTCCTCTTAATAAACATTTTTTCTCTAGCTTATATATTTGTATAATATACAAAATATGTGTTAATTCACTGTTTATGTTATGTTCACAGCAAGCCTTCCAATTAACAGTAGGCTACTAGCAGCTAAGTTTTGGGGGAGTCAAAAGTTACACACTGGAAATGCAAATCAAAACTACAATGACTTCATACTAGTCAGAATGGCTAGTATTAAAAACACAAGAAATAACAAGTGCTGGCAAGGATGCGGAGAAAAGGGAACCCTCACCCAGTTGGTGGGAACGTAAGTTGGTGCAGCTGCTATGGAAAACAGTAGTTTTCCTCAAAAAATTATAAATTCTGTATGATCCACTAATTCTCTGCCAGGTATTTACCCAAATGAAAACACTAGTTTCAAGATACATGCACTCTTATTTACTGCAGTATTATTTATAATAGCTAAGAGCTGAAGGCAATTTAAGTGCCCATGGATGGATGGATGGATGGATGGATAAAAAAGATGTGGTATATATGCACACTGAAGTATGACTCAGCCATAAAACAGAACGAAATCTTGCTATTAGTGACAACATGGATGGACCTAGAGGGTATCATGCTAAGTGAAATCAGAGACAAATACCACAAGATTTCATTTATATGTGGAAAAATCTAAACAACAAATGAACAAACAAAAACAGAAAAATTCTCACAGAGAACATACCTGTGGTTGCCAGAGGGAAGGGGGGGTTGAGGGGACAGGCGAAACAGGTGAAGGAAATTAAGAGGTACAAACTTTCAGTAATAAAAAAAAGTCACAAACAGGGATGAAAAGTGTAGCAAAAGGAATGCAGTCTATAATATTACAACAATGTTGTATGGTGACAGAGTGTAACTGCATGTATAGAATTGTGGATTATTTTGAATACCTGAAATGTAACACTGCATGCCAACTATACTTCAATTTTAAAAAATGCAAATTGTACTACACAGGTGGTCAGTGCCCCTAACCCCCATGTTTTTCAAGGGTCAACTGTATTAGCATACTACATATATCATTCATGCACCTTGCTTGGTCTTTTAAAAACATCTTAAGAGATGTTTCTAAATTAGTTCACAAAGAACTCCCTTTCACTTTTTAAGAGCTGCTATTCATTCACTCTATTACATTACCATTAATTATTTCACCAGTTCCCCACTGACTGGTAACCAGATTTTGTCCCAACTTTTGTTATGATAAGCATGGCAATGAATGTCTTCATACTACTTAACTGCCACATACAAGAGTGTATATGTATGTATTCGTGTTTACAAGCACAGAAAAGAACTGCTAAAAAAAAAAGGGGGGGTATGTGCATTATGACTGTGTATATACATGCTATTATCTACTTAGAATTTGTTATTGAATTATAGCATACATTCAGAAAAGTACACAAAAGCTTGATGAATTTTCCCAATGTAAGCACAACTGTGTAACCAGGACCCACACTAAGATATAGAACACTACACGCCTCCAAAAGCTTGTCTTGTGTTCCTTTTCAGTGAGGTAACACTACTCTGACTTCTAACAACATAGCTTTAATTTTGTGTTTTGGAACTTGTATTTTTATCTGGCTCTTTCACTCGCCATTATGGTTGTAAGAACCATCTATTTTTGTGTGTAAATTGTAACTCATTCATTCTTGTTCTCTGTAATATTCTATTGTATAAACACATCATAATTTATTTATCCTTACTACTCTTGAAGTACATACATTTTTAATTTTAATGGATATTATCAAACTGCTCTTCAGAGTTTAGAATCCTACCATTACTATATGGAACTTGATACTTCTCTACATCTTAGCCAAGTTAATCAAAATTTTTGATCTTTGCCAATCTAATACATTAAAAACGTTTTCAATATAGTTTCAATTTGCTCTTATTATGGCTGAAATTTCCTGTTTAAGAACTATTTGTGTTTATTTTCAACTGTCTTTTTTTAAGTTTGTTTGTTTGTTTTGAGAGAGAGAGAGAGAGAGAGAGAGAGAGAGAGAAGAGAAGGAGAGAATTCCAAGCAGGTTCCACACTGTCAGCGCAGAGCCCAATGCAGGGCTCGAACTCAAGAACCATGAGATCATGATCTGAGCCGAAATCAAGAGTTGGATGCTTAACTGACTGAGCCACCCAGGTGCCCCTATTTTCAACTGTCTTTGAATGTACTGTGCCCACTCGTCTGTTGAGATGTTGGTCCTTCCTGTATTTATTTAAAAGGATTCCTGTCTTTTCCTTTTCTTTAAAGGAAATTAGCTCCTTGAAAATGATGCACGGCAAATATTTTTTCCCAGTTTATCTTTGGCATTCCAACTTCATTTATGCTAGTTTTTGCCATGCATAGGTTTTGTCTGTCTTTATGCAAATTAATCAACTTTTTCTCTTTATGGTTTCTGAGATTTTATAAAACTTAGAGCAACTGGAACTCTCATATGTTGCTGGTGGGAATGTAACCTGGTATACTCACTGTGGAAAACAGTTTGGCAATATACACTAAAATTAAACATATATGTAGCCTATGACCCACCACTTCCACTCAATTCCAAGAACAAATGAGTACTTAACACCCAACAAACACATACAAGAGTGTTCTAAGCAGTTTTATTCATTTTAGCAAAAAAAAAAAAAAAAAAAGTAAACAACCAAAATTTTTATCAATGATAGTGTGGCATATTAACACAATACTACACAATAAAAAAGAACTGCTACATGCAACATAAATAAATCTCATAGATACAGTGTTAAGCAAAAGAAATGAGACACAAAAGAAGACTTAATATATTGATTTATTTGAAGATCAAAAACAGGCAAAACTAATTGATGGCTAGAGGCCCAAAAAGCGATTACCACCAAGGGGGTTGGTACTGACTAGGAGGCAAATATAAGGGAAACTTTGGGGGTGCTAGAGAGTCTATTTCCTGATCTAGATGACAGATCCTGTTACACGTGTACAGATACATAAAAAATATTGGCCCTTTAAAATATGTGTACTTTCCTTTTTTTTTTTATTTTTTAAATTTACATCCAAATTAGTATATAGTGCAACAATGATTTCAGGAGTAGATTCCTTAGTGCCCCTTCCCCATTTAGCCCATCCCCCCTCCCACAACCCCTCCAGTAACCCTCAGTTTGTTCTCCATATTTATGAGTCTCTTCTGTTTTGTCCCCCTCCCTGTTTTTATATTATTTTTGTTTCCCTTCCCTTATGTTCATCTGTTTTGTCTCTTAAAGTCCTCATACGAGTGAAGTCATACGATTTTTGTCTTTCTCTGACTAATTTCACTTAGCATAATACCCTCCAGTTCCATCCACGTAGTTGCAAATGGCAAGATTGCATTCTTTTTGGTTGCTGAGTAATACTCCATTGTGTGTGTGTGTGTGTGTGTGTGTGTGTGTGTGTGTATGTATGTATATATATGTATGTGTGTGTGTATATATATATATACACACACACATATATATATATACCACATCTTCTTTACCCATTCATCCATCCATGGACATTTGGGCTCTTTCCATACTTTGGCTGTTGTTGATAGTGCTGCTATAAACATGGGAGTGCATGTGTCCCTTCGAAACAGCACACCTGTATCCCTTGGATAAATGCCTAGTGTGCAATTGCTGGGTCGTAGGGTAGTTCTATTTTTAGTTTTTTGAGGAACCTCCATATTGTTTTCGAGAGTGGCTGCACCAGCTTGCATTCCCAAAATATGTGTACTTTCCTATCTGTGAATTGTATCTCAATAAAAGCTTTTCTTTTTTTTAAGTGAGATGGCAAGCTAGCTTTCTTTTTTCTCAAATGGCTAACACAATACTACTTACTTATCGAAGAATTCACTGTTTTCACCTTCATTACCTGTGACATTTCTATAAATGAGGTCACAGCACTACTCTCAGCTCTGTTCTGGGGATAACCTACCTGCTCCGGCATGCTTAATCACTTCAGCTTGAACCCTGACTTTCACAGTACTAATTCTCCTTCGTGAATTATTGATTTTCATATTTTATAAAAAATTCCATTTGTGTTCTTTCATATAAACTTTAGAATCATGTTTTTAAAAGCCTGTGGAAATATTAACTGGGATTACACTGAATTTACAAATTATGTTTGATCAACTCCAAAATACCTTCAATGTAAGATGTACAATTTTATGTAGCCCTAAAAAAAAGGACATTGCTACCCTGACATAATGCTGCCTTGTGACTGAGGATTTTTCTTTTAGGCTTATTAAAATAGCTCTTTTAGCATATGCATATGAATTGTGCTTATAATGAAAGGAATATAAGTAAAATAAACTGGTTAAGATGTTCATAAATAAAACTTCTTCACCACTACCACATGGCCAGAAGTGACTAGAAGGTATCCTCAATTTTAAGGCATATCTCAATTAAAAAAAATTTTTAATGTTTGTTTATTTTTAAGAGAGAGAGACAGAGACAGAGCACGAGTGGGGCGGGGGCAGAGAGAGAGAGGGAGACAGAATCCAAAGCAGGCTCCAGGCTCTGAGCTGTCAGCACAGAGCCCTACACAGGGCTTGAACTCGCAAACCACGAGACCATGACCTGAGCCGAAGTTGGACGCTTAATCAACCCAGGTTAAGCCCAGGCACCCCAAGGCATATCTCAATTTTAGAAATGACAAGACGCAAAAGTGTATTTAGCAATATGCAATATGACAGTCTACAGGGATAATGATATCTTTCCAATGTGACAGTTATCCTATCTAAGAAAAAGTTATGTTTCAGCATTTATTCAATTATTTTATGTCCTTCAGTGAAGTTTCACATTTTTCAGAGATACCCTTTGTCTTCTTGTTAAATGTTTTGGTTTTTTTTTTAATGTATTTTGATATAGACTTTTTTCACTTTAAAAATTCTGTTAGCAAGATGTGCAAAACTGCTGTTTAGAAATCTACAAAACATTACTGAGAAAAAAATTAAAGAAGACCAAAACACACTGACAGACAATGTTCATGAACTGGAAGATGCAACTGTGTAAATATTTCCATTATCCCTAAACTTATTCAATGCCAATTCCAATCAAAATCCTAACAAGTATTCTTGTAGAATCTTACAACCCGATTCTAAAATGTATATACAAATGCAAGGAGCCAAAAATAACCAAGATTTATTATTTACTATTTATCAAGATTTATAAAGCTACACAGTAACTCTCAAACCTGAGATTCTAAAGAGCTTCAGTTCATGTGCTTTTATCTATTATATTTATCACATTTGAAATTAAAATAGAAAACTGAAATATTTGTTCACTTAAAAATAACAAGAGGGGTGCCTGGGTTAAGCTTCCGACTTCGGCTCAGGTCATGATCTCGCAGTTTCTCGCAGTTCGAGCCCCATGTCGGGCTCTGTGCTGACAGCTCGGAGCCTGCAGCCTGCTTCGGATTCTGTGTCTCCCTCTCTCTCTGCCCCTCCCCTGGTTGTGCTCTCTCTCTGTCTCTCAATAATAAATAAATGTTAAGAAAAAAAAAATGTTTTAATTAAAAAAAAATAACAAGAAATCCATTACATATTAACAGAAATAAATTCTTTATGAAAAATCACTATTTTCCAAAACAAAAACTTAGTGAAGAGTCACATCTGGCTTAAAAGGAGACAGTTTTTGTCTAGAGACAATTAAAAAAAATTCCACATAGATTGTTGACCTAAATGTGAAAGACAAAATGTAAGAGAAAATATCTTTATAGAGAATATCTTCAATACCAAGATACAAAAAGCTGATTATAAAGGAGAAGGTTAACTATGTTAAAACTAATAATTTCTGTTAATCAAAACATACTTTTAAGAAAATGAAAAGGCAAAGCAAGCCACAGAGTGGAAGAGAATATACACAACACAGATTATCTGAAAAAATATACATGAACATACATAGACATATATAGACACATGTATATACATACACACATATATACATATAAATATGTATATACATATGTATCTTAAAATGAATAAGACAAAGAACAAACACCAGGTAAAAAAATGGGCAAAAGACTTTAATGAGCCTTTCAAAGAGAAGATATCTAAATGGCCAACAAAAAAACAGAGGAAAGGCTGCTCAACCCCTTTAGTAATTAGGGAAATGCAAATTAAAACCAAATAGGAACGTTAAATAGAACAACCACTTTGGGAAACTGTTCTATAGTTTCTAACAAAATTATATACCTACCCTATGACCCAAAAATACACTGAGTGTGTGTGTGTGTGTGTGTGTGTGTGTGTGTGTGTGTGTGCGTGTGTGTGTGTGTGTAAAATCATACAATGGCGCTAAGCAATAAAAAAATAACTGATAAAACCAACAACTTGGATGAACTGCTATTATGCTGGGCAAAAGAAGCCAGACACAAGAGAGTGCATACTGTTAGGAGTCCTTTTACATGAAGTTCAAGAATAGGAAAAGCAAATTTACAGTGATAGAAGTCAAAACAGTATTGTCAGGGGGCGCCTGGGTAGTTCAGTGGGTCCAGCGACCGACTTCGGCTCAGGTCATGATCTCACGTTTGTGAGTTCGAGCCCCGTGTCAGGCTCTGTGCTGACAGCTCAGAGCCTGGAGCCTGCTTCTGATTCTGTCCCCCTTTCTCTCTGCCCCTCCCCCACTCATGCTCTGTCTCTCTCTGTCTCAGAAATAAACATAAAAAAATTAAAAAAAAAAACAGTATTGTCAGAATAACAGCTTCTGACTGAAAAGTTGCATAAGAGTACTTTCTGAGGCGATAGGAATGTTCTTCTGAGTAGTGGCACATGCATATATAAAAAAATTTTCAAGTTGTACATTTAGGATTTTTGCATTTTACTGAAATACACCTCAATAACCCACAAAAATCCATTACATATATACCAGAATGGCTAATAAAATTTAATAGACTGACAATTCCAACACCCGACAAACAGGTAGAACAACAGGAAATCTCATACATTGTTGGTAGGAATCTAAATTATTGCAATCACTTTGGAAAACAGTCTGGCATTACCAACTAAAATTGAAGACACACAAAAATGTTCATAGCAGCATTATTCATAATTGCTGCAAAGTGAAAACAACTTAAATGTCCATCCAAAAAAAGAGTGAATAAGTTAATTGTGATGTATCTGTATAACAGAATAGTCAGCAATGATACCTAAACTCTAGCTCCGTAAAACATGGATGAATTTCACAAAATACTGTTGAGTGAAAGCAGCCAGAATAAAGAATACAAACTAAATGGTTCCATTTAAATGGAACCGTTTACAAAGTTCAAAAAGCAGGAAAAACTAAACCAAGTTTAGATGCAACCTCAGGTAGAAAAGTAAGAAAGTGAGTATCATAAAAGTCAGGACAGAAGTTAGTTACTCTTGAGAAGGAGGAAGAGTATATTTGATAAGGAGGGGGTTAAGGGAGGGCTTTCTGAAGACAATAGTCTATTTGATTACCTGGATGTTGGTTACAAGGGTTATGCTTTGTCATTACTACGTCAAAAAAGATGCACAGCTCAAGGTCTCTTCCATATGTATGTTACAAATCAGAACAAAAAAGGTTAAAAAAAAAAAATCAATGGGACCTGGTGATTGATTGGATTTGGTGGGGGAGGGGAGGGTAGAGAAACAACCAAGGACAACTCCCAGGTTTCTGACTTGCACAACTGCTGGGGCAGTGATGCCTTTCACTGGGATCAGAAAAAGCATTTTCAGGGTAAGAATATTAATTAAATCTTGGACACATTAACTTATAGCATTTTGGAGACATCTAACTAGAGATGTCCAGCAGGCAATTAGATATGCAGATCTAGAGTTCAAAAGAGAGATATAAATTTTGAGGCTATAGACATAAATTTCCAGGCTAGAGATATAAATTTTAGGTTCATCTGTGAGTGATGCCATGAACACAGACATGACTGTTTAGAGAAAGAAGACTAACAAGAGGGTAGGGCTGATTCCTGGTAAACCAACATAATGGGTAATTGCAGGAGGATAAGCCAGTAAAGAAAGCTGAGAAGGAACCAAGTGGTAGGAGGAAAATCAAGAACATGTCATGAACCATTAAGCAAGGGAAGAGAACGTCTCATGAGTAATAAGTCACCCACTGCAGGTTGATGCATACTTAAGAGAGAATATGGCTTATGTGCAATACTCAGCAAGCCAGTTTTTATTCCACCTCTTTCTGGTTGATTTGAGACAACAACCCAAGAGAAAAACCAATGCTTCTGAGAATGGCTGAAAGTTTCTATGTTATCTTTAGAAGTGAGCAATCAAGGCCCTTCTCACTGTTCTTTCTCCCTGATTCTCAGGAAGGAAGAGGACAGATTTGAGAGCACTGATAGGGTCTGTGTGATACTGGGTAGAATCGCCATTAAAAGTTCAGCACACGAGTACAGGCTCACTTTTCTGCTTCTTCTACATGACTAGAGTAGTATGAGAAGCCCTCAAGAGGGTTTCTCTTCTCTAAGTGAGAGCCAGGGCCAAACCTACTACTTGGGCAGAAAAGGCCTGAGGCGTGTGGCCAAGGCCAGATCAGCAGTCAGCCAAAGCAAATATGCGCTTTGGTTACACAGCCCTGGGCACTGATAGGAATGAGTTAGAGCAGGCTTTGCTCACATCACAAAGGAAAAATCTAGCCATGTTTGAGAATTGGGGAGATGAAAGGGGTCCATATCACAGCCTGTTTTAGTTTGAAACAATTTAAGACTAACTGGATTAAAAAAAAAAATTTCCACATGAACCCAGCTGGGCTCATTACATGCTTTTGTCTTGGGAGTTTGGTACCCAAGTCCTAGTTAAGAATAAATGCAAAGTATTTTAGTTTTTCATTTGTAAGTACAAATATTTAACATAAATTTCTTCCTTGGGGAGCCTATAGACTTGAAAATAGTGGTTGCAGACTAGAGAAAATTGTTCCTGGGATCCATGACCAGGAATACCATCATAAAATTTCTCAATTTACAGCACCACATAAATCACATACAAAACAAGACCACAGTGGGCATCTAGGTTAAAATGATAACAGATTAGTAACTCCAGAAATAGATACAATATGTTACTTGATGGGAAGTTTTGAGTAAAGGTTGACTCCCAAATTCATCTAAAAATTAAGTACAATTCTAATCAAAATCTCATTGGGATGTTTTTTAGAACTCATCAAAATAAATTCTAAAATTCACCTGAGATGGCATAGCCAAAACATTTTTTAAAATGAGCATATTTGCCCTATCAGATATCAAATTACTATTTAAAACCACAGGGCAGATGGGGACTATAGTAATGGAAATGTGTGGAAACACAGACAGCAAGTCACTAGAACAGAGCTGAGAATCCAGAAAGAGGCCCTACAGAATACAAGGAAATTCTTGTGGTACTTCAAATATGGTCAAGTCAATAAATTGGGAGTTAGGCAAAAGTCTATCAATTTAGAAAAAAGTTAGATCCCTACCTCACACCACACACAAAAGTATATTCCATTCAAACTAAAGGAGCTAAATATGAAAAAAAATTCAAACAAAATATATGAAAGTTAAAAAAAAACCAACCACCTTGGGATGCTACAGATTTTGCGGAACAAGATTAATGAAAGAAAAAAAAAAAACATGTTTTAAAACAATAGCTACATTTTATGAGCATTTACTTTTGTGCCAGGTGCTATACTGTTTACAGAAACTGGTGCATTGGTACACTTCATATTCACAATAATCCTGAGTTAAACACTACTGTCACCCTCATTTTATGAAGAGGAAACTGAGACAAAAGAGAGATCAAGTTATGCAGCCAAGATTTCAATCCAGGTACTCTTGCTCTATAGAAGTCTGTGATAGTAATTTTTTTTTTTTTCAACGTTTTTTTTAATTTATTTTTGGGATAGAGAGAGACAGAGCATGAACGGGGGGAGGGGCAGAGAGAGAGGGAGACACAGAATCGGAAACAGGCTCCAGGCTCCGAGCCATCAGCCCAGAGCCTGACGCGGGGCTCGAACTCACGGACCGCGAGATCGTGACCTGGCTGAAGTCGGACGCTTAACCGACTGCGCCACCCAGGCGCCCCTGTGATAGTAATTTTTAACACAATGCACAAGCAGAAATAAATCAAACTTCTAAAACACAGTGTAGTTGAGTATACTCCACCTTAATTCATATTTTGTCATGGATCTTCCACTATTTTACTTCTCAAATACAATGATTATTTATTTTTTTTTGAGAGAGAGAGCATGCACAAGCAGAGGAGGGACACATACACAGAGAGAGAGAGAGAGAGTGAGAAAGAGAGAGAGAGAGGGAGACAGAGAGAGATGTACAGAATCTGATGCAGGCTCCAGGCTCTGAGCTGTCAGTGCAAAGCCCAATGCAGGGGCTCGAACTCTGAAGTTTGAGATCATGACCTGAGCCAAAGTCGGACGCTTAACCGACTGAGCCACCCAGATGCTCCTCAACGACTATTTTTAAAATGGTCAATAATCACACAACAGTGACAATAGCATCCTTGAAATTCCCCTAAGTTATAGATGCTCATAATGAAAGCAACTTTATAGCTTATAATCTAATGGTTTTAAAAATTCTTAGTAAAAGAATTTTTTCCAAATGAAATTTTATGTGGATCTATAATGAGAAACAGATTAAAGTAGTATTTCATTCTATCACTGTATTTTATTTAAGTATTTACAGCTTTTTAAGTGTTTTATTTTATTTATTTTAAATAGGCTCCACGCCCAACGTGGGGCTTGAACCCACAACCCTGAGATCAAGAGTCTGATGCTCTACTGACTGAGCCAGCCAGGCACCCCTTATCAGTATATTTTAAAAGCTCAAGTTTATAACATTTACAATGAAGGTGTTCTGATTAACACAAACTAAATTATGGATGATTGGGGCAGTCAGACTTGTTATGTTTTGATTGCACAGTATCAAGAAAAGCCCGATCCAAAGAGATTAGCAGTTGCAAATGATAAAGACTTTTTTTGTCATTTTTTTAATAGTACATTAATGCTATCTAAGGATTTTATTATACCTGTCCAGAAGTCTAAGTAGAAGAATATTCCTAAGTTAAATCTCTAATAATAAATCTTAAAATATGTAATAATGATGACATGACATATTATGCATAAAGCAGTCACATGTAATAGTGTAAGGCAATAAGAGTTCCGTAATAGTGAATTTGCTGATACAATTTTACATGAGCAAACAAGCACCGGCCTGAATTTTTAAAATTACCAATATATAGCTGTAATTCTTCTAATCAATAGTATTTTTTAGAATTCAAGTATATACACAAAGAAAGCAAGAAACTCTATTATAAGGATTGTTATCCTGAATGGTGGTATTATGGATAATTTTAATTTTTTTTTTTAAGAGAGAGAGAGTGCACGAGCAGGGGAGAGGTAGAGAGAGAGGGAGGGAGAGAGAGAAAATCCCAAGCAGGCTCTGTACCCGCAGCATGGAGCCCAACACAGGGCTGATCCCCCAAACCGTGAGATCATGACCTGAGCCAAAATCAAGAGTAAGACACTTAACCGACTGAGCCACCCAACTGCCCTAGGATAATTTTAATTTTGTCCTTTTGCTTATTTTCCCTCAAATATTCTAAACATGTTACTTTCCCCCTCTTCTTTTTTACTTTTTATCTCAAAATAACTATAAATCACAGGGATTTGCAAAAAATGCACAGAATGGTCCCCAGGTCACTTTTCCAAACTTTATATCTTGGTTAATATCTTGCATAACTATAGTACAATATCACAATGAGGAAACGAATCTATTTTTTTTTTTTTTTTTTTTTTGAAAGAGAGAAAGAGGAAAGAGCAGGGAACAGGCAGAAAGGGAAGGATCAGAGGATCCAAAGTGGGCTCCATGCTGACAGCAGAGAGCCCAACACAGAACCCGTACCCACAAACCTCAAGATCATGACCTGAGCCAAAGTTGGACATTCAACCTACTGACCCACCCAGGTACCCCCAGGAAACTGATCTGGGTACAATCTAGAGTTTACTGAGATTTCATTACCTGCATGTTTGTGTATGTGTGTGTTTCTATGCAATTTTATCACATTTGTAGCTTCGTGTAACCACAACTGAAATACAGAACTGTTCCTTCCCCACAAGGCTCCCCTCAAGCTACCTGCCTTAACCAAGCCATCCCTTCCCCCATTCTGAACTCCCTGGCAATTACTAATCTGTTCTCCATTGCTATAATTTTGTTATTTCAATAATGCTATATAAATGCAATCATACAGTATGCAACTATTTAAGATTGGTACTTTTTCTCACCTAGCATAACTATCCTGTGAGATAACCTGGCAGTGGTTATCACAGTGGTCTCTACTGTGTTAAAAAATTTAGCATGTTATGCAATTGAGTATATATAAATGTTTATAATGTTTTAAAGTTTAACATGTTGAAATGTGAATCAAATGCTTATGAAATCCCTGTTGTACCACCACACAACTAGGAGTTTGGGGAATGAATTTTGAAAACGGATAATCTAATACCAATCTAGTGCAACTGAATACAAATACTATATAGAAGAGAAACCCAAGGCTCAGTGCTTTTAAGTTTTGTCCAAGTTTGCAAGAACACATGGTTTATAAGAATGCCTGGTTTTGCATTTTTCGGGACAAGCTCTAGATTCCAGTCCTTTCCCAACCCAGGTGGGTCTATGTTACATCCAAATATGGCCACTTGCTAGTCCCCCCAAAGGGCCACCGTTTTCTGCCTTTCCCAATACTGTTCCCTAAAGTCTTCCAAATTGTCAAGGAAATGAATCCCTGTTAAATTCCTACTTCTGTATGGTGATTTAGCCAGCACCACACCCCAGGCCCAATTCTCCTGACTCCATGTACAGTAGGTCCATGACTCAACATCTCTCTCAGAAAGGGCTACCCCACCCTAGTACGAATTCAAACTAACTTTCTCCCCTCCCCGCCTCTGGTGCCTAGATGCCCTTTATCTTCCTTTCCTTGGCAATTATGTTAAGTCTTCCTGATAGCTCACCGCACTGCATACCTGTTCACTAAGTGTGACAAACTCCTTATCTTCACAAGTTGAGGATTAGAAGGCAACCACTCCAGAAACAACTTCTTATATACCATACCTCCATAGTAATGTCCTTACTTTTCTAAAAAAATTGCTCTAAAAAAGTAAAAGCTACAATACAAACACTAGGCATTTTGGCATACAGATGTTAAAAAAAAATGGCACCAAGGTTGGCATAGTTTTAAAAATTTGGCTGATATGGGCATCACTCTGTCAATATTAGATCACTCAATCTAATATTGAGACAGACTGCCTGGGTTAGAATCAGGCCTCTGCCATCGTATTACCTAAATCAAGTTTCATTTGTATTTTGTGTGCCTCAGTTTTCTCATCTGTAAAACAGTGATAAAAGCACCTCATAGGCCTGTTATGAGAACTAAATAATACAAGTAAAGCATTTAGAACACTGCTTAGCACACAGTAAGTATTATCTTAAGTTTTCACAGTTATCTCTAATGCATGGCAGTCTGGTCACCCTTTGTGGATATGCCTCCTTTCCTCTTGTACTCTAAGTCTGTACTGCTTCTGAAATTTCCATACCAAGAAACAATAGTAACATAAGAACCTATATTTTATTTATTAGGTTCATATCAGTCAAAACAAACTACTAGAACAAATTTTCTTTTACATATCAGCAATTATTAACAACATAACAAATGTGAATATAAGCACTTAAAATATGTGATGGAAAGAATGCTAACAAAAAGTAAGGTACACATCAGGATATATAATATGATAATTTATGTTTAAAAATGGGGGTGGCACCTGGGTGGCTCAGTTGGTTAAGCGTCCGACTTTGGCTCAGGTCATGATCTCACAGAGCATGAGCTTGAGCCTCACATCAGGCTCTGTGCTGACACCTCAGAGCCTGGAGCCTTCTTCGGATTCTGTCTCCCTCTCTCTCTGCATCCCCACCCCACTTGTGCTCTCTCTCTTTAAAATAAATATTTAAAATAAATAAATAAAATAAAAATGGGAAGAATAATACGGTCATATTTATGCTTGTATGTGCACAAAAAGCTCTGGAAAGTTTCACAGTTGCTGATGGAGGACAACTGCATGTTTGGGTGACAGGGTTATGAAGGAGATTATTCACCATATATGCTTAGTATCTTTGAATTTGAAGCAGCAAATGCATAATCTATACAAGAATTTAACTCAAAAAAAATGTAGGCGGGGTCTCTAAACAAGTACTCTGGAAGCCAGGCTTCTAGTCCCAATCTGCTGTAACTGTGTTACCCTGGGCAAATTGTTTAACCTCTGAGTCTAGGTGGACAAAGCGAGGAGCACCAAAAACTTCAAGGTTCTATTCTAAAAATGTAAGATCTCAGGGCGCCTGGCTGAGCATGTGAGTCTTGATCTCAGGCTCATGAGTTCAAACCCCACGTTGAGCAGTAGAGCCTACTTTAAAAAAAAAAAAAAAAAAGGAAGATTTCAACAAAGGGGTAGTAAGTAGATGGCACTACTACTTTTTTTTTCTGTCATGAGAGGAGTACTAAACCAACATTTTGCAAAAGAAGGCAACTTTTTGAGGAGTTGATGGCTTTCAAATACTATTTTACAGTTGATGGCTTTCAAATACTATTTTGCAGCTTTTAAAAATGTAGAATTGCCAAGTCTATTAATCTTTAAAGATAACTTGTATTACTCTTAACAAAAAAAACCTTTCTTAGAAGGGGGTCTAATGTAACTTGCAGAAAATACCTATAAAGAATATTCTGCATATCATATTGTTTCTCTTGCCATGCTTCTGAAATTGTTTTAAATGGACTTTAAGTCTTTATACTATGGCATGGAGGGAACAATAAAGTATAATAATTTACATTTAAAAAATACACAAATGACTGGGGCACCTGGGTGGCTCAGTCAGTTGAGCGTCCGACTTCAGCTCAGGTCATGATCTCACGGCTCGTGAGTTCGAGCCCCGCTTCGGGCTCTGTGCTGAGCCTACTTCATATTCTGGGTCTCCCTCTCTCTCTCTGCCCTCTCCCGCTCATGCTGTCTCTGTCTCTCAAAAATAAACATTAAAAAAAATTTTTTTTAAATACACAAATGACTATACCTTAAACAAACAACTTACATTACTTAAAGGCATTTATTATCAGATACTGCAAAAAAAGTAACATCTCCAATCAATGGCAACAGCCATAATTGAGTATATAATTTATTCCAGGTACTATCCAGGTATTCATTCCTCCTATCATTGTTAATCCCACCATCCTCTGGCAAAGCAGGTTTTAACAGCCCCATTTACCATATGTAGCAATGGAGGCTCCCTGAAGGTAAGTGACCAGCTTGAGGTCACAGTCTAACAAGCAGCAGAACTAGGAGCCCACCAAGAATCTTTGGATCTGAGCTCTGCACAAAACAGGGGCTACTGAATGTTGGCTGGAAGGCTGGTGCAGGTTTGCAACAGACTTTTTACTGATTTGTATAAAAATGAGGAAAAATAATAAGAAAGGAAACTTTTTAATAAAGCTAAATGATTCAATCTTATTTCATTTTACTTTACAGAGAGATGGTATGGGAGGGGGCAGAGGGAGAGAGAGAATCTGAAGCAGGCTCAGCAGGGCCTGATGCAGGGTTTGATCCCATGACCCTGGGATCATGACCTGAGTTGAAAGCAAGAGTGGATACTCAACCAACAGAGCCACCCAGGTGCCCCTAAATGATTCAATTTAGAGGTCTTTTATTCTGAAATTCTGTCCTCTCAAATTATTTGAGTTAAAATATCCTTTTTTATTTATTTATTTTTTTATTTTTTTATAAATTTTTTTTAACGTTTATTTATTTTTGAGACAGAGAGAGACAGAGCATGAACAGGGGAGGGGCAGAGAGAGAGCGAGACACAGAATCGGAAGCAGGCTCCAGGCTCTGAGCCATCAGCCTAGAGCCTGACGCGGGGCTCGAACTCACGGACCGCGAGATCGTGACCTGAGCTGAAGTCGGACGCTCAACCGACTGAGCCACCCAGGCGCCCCAAAAATATCCTTTTTTATTTATTTTTTTTATTTAAAAAAAATTTTTTTTAACGTTTATTTATTTTTGAGACAGAGAGAGACAGAGCATGAATGGGGGAGGGTCAGAGAGAGGGAGACACAGAATCCGAAACAGGCTCCAGGCTCCGAGCGGTCAGCACAGAGCCTGATGCAGGGCTCATGACCTGAGCCGAAGTCGGACGCCTAACCGACTGAGCCACCCAGGCGCCCCAAAAATATCCTTTTTTAAAATAAAATGATAGTGAATGTAGCTAGTGATATGTTACTGTTTTTATTGGCTACACCTGACAAAACAAAACAAAACAAACAAAACAAAACAAAACAAAACAAAAATTGGTAACTCCACTGCACCCAATTTGGGGTGGTGGTGGATAATTTCTTCTTTAAAAACAATTTTTTTAAGTTTATTATTTATTTTGTGAGAGAGAGAGACAGCATGGGGGGGGGGGGGGGGCGGCGGTGGGAGGGGCGGTTGGGTAGCAGAGAAAGGCAGAGAGAAAGATTCCCAAGCAGGTTCCTTGCTGCCAGTGCAGAGCCCTACATGGGGCTTGAATCCACGAAACCTTGAGATCATGACCAGAGCCAAAACCAAGAGTCGGATGCCCGACAAACTGGGCCACCAGGTGCCTTCTTCTTTTTTTTTTTGCTTAATTTTTATTTGAGAAAGAGAGCACACTCAGGGATGAGGGAAGAGGGAGAGTGGGAGGGAGGGCTGAAGGAGGGGGAGGGGGAGTAGGAGAGGGGGAGGGAGGGAGAGGGAGAGAGACAGAGAGAGAATGAATTTTAAGCATAGGCTTAAGGCTGTGCTCCATGCTCAGCACAGAGCCCAACGCAGGGCTGGATCCCATGACCCTGGGATCATGACCCAAGATGAAAACAAGAGTCAGATGCTCAACCAACTGAACTATCCAGGTGCCCCAATAATTTCCTTTGAAATCCAAAGTCTGGAAACTATTCCCTTAAGACAATGATGCCTTCCTAAAAATACTAGAGGACTTTACAAACACAGATACATCCCCACCTAAAATTCTCTCTTTAATCTCTATTCTGTTTGGATTAAGACACTGAAGGACTGAAAAATGAGAATAAAGTGGGATTTAGCAATCCAAAGTCACATGAGTTAACACGGGGGGGGGGGGGGGGGGGCTTACTTTAGGATTCATCAGGTAACTTTCCTCATCTTTTATCTGCAATTCTACTCATTCTAACATGGGCTCAGACTTCCTTTTCCTAAAATAGTCACATTTTTAATACCTCTACTAAGTGGCAATCAACAATTAAGTCAAAGAAAAAGAATTACTTGAGGTCTCCAATAATCTGATTTTATTTAAAGCCTCTCTGAAAAAATAAAAAATTTTAACAATGTTTATTCTAACTATATACAAAAAAAATTGGTCTATAAATCAGACTCAAGCCACTTTAATTTCCAAATTTCTGTACCTCCATTAAATACACACACACACACACACACGGTATACACATACATATATATATATATATATATATATATATATATATATATATATACATAGTTTTGTAAGCAGTTTATAAACAGGCTGATCAAACTGGATAAATTTCTTGAAAATAATTTTATTGTGTATAAGGCAAATAAGTTATTTACTCCTTTTGTTAGCCACGTTTTATTTCTTACCTATCCTCCTTTAGCAAGCATCAAACTTACTTTATGTAACTAAAAGTTAGTTGCAATAACAACGTATTAAATTCACATTTAAAACTATGGTTTTTAAGATCCAGTTATTTTTAGTCTTACTTTTATATTACTTTATGGTGCTTTATTAAAATTTAAAAAAGAGCACAAAAACATGGACCTTAAATGACATATAACTGAAAATACCTAGAGTCTGCACTTATTACATGGTTCAAAACATGCCTTCTCAAAGGAAAATCAATTTTAAGAACTTAACCACACAGTTTGGGTAACATAAAGCAGTCTTTCCATGCCCACATGTTAAAAGGCCCAGTTAAATTTATTATAGACTACAGTGTTTGCAAAATCTAAAACTGGTAATAATTCTGCCTAAACTCCATACTCACCTAATATCAAAAGTTATTTTTATTTCTTCTTTTTAAAAATTACTTAAAATATACTGCTGGATAGTCTTTTCACTATATATTTATTCAACTAACTCTGGGTGCAAGCTACTTTTAAGTGTAAAAGTCCTTTCCAATGGAAGTGAAAATAACATAAAAATGTTTGCATAAAATACACTCAGTGGCTCTCAAAGAGACGCTGAGTCTATTAAGTCTATTAACTTGGTTCAAAATACCCAATCAAAAATGTTAGCTTTTGTCACATTGATATATTTTAACTGTTAACTAATATCTACATTTTAAACGCACTGTGTTTAATGTAGCAATAATGATGACTATTTTCTCACTAACGCAACAGGATTTTAAGGGCAAATGAGATAGAGCTGTCTAACTGGAAAAGACTGGCTGCCTGCAGTTTGTAAATAGTAACAAGACAAACTCCCATGCTTGCTTCTTCATGTAATCACCAATATGTAGGTCAAAATAAACTAGTGAGCTATACATTACCAACTACCTAGCAATTACGGATCAACAGGAGGGGAAGAAACTGTTCAAATATGACTACTGTTAAGAAATGCAAATACTAAGCATCGTATGTCTTTATAAAAATTGTAACCTATCAATTCTGAAATCATTTTCACTTTTGCTTTTAATGAACCCCCCTCACTAATTTAAAAAAAAAAAAAAAGCCGCCACTTTAAGATGTAAATTCCTCTTTTTTTCCAAAGTAACTTGCCTTGGAAAATCTAACTCAGAAAATAAAATATAACAGATAAATCACTACAACATTTTAAAAAACCTAAAGTTATCAGTAAACAAAACCAAAAACAATCCCTCCACTTAGGCAAGGCGTGTATTTTTAATCTTCTATGGGTATCCCATTGTACTAATCAGCAACGTTTAAAAGTCACCAAATGCTCCAAACACTACCACTACACATGACATACTCCCTTTTACTCAAATGAAGCTTAAACTAGACCCAAACTCAGGCCAATTCCCCCTCTCAGGCACACTGAAATAAACGAGGGGAAATCCAAGAAATCAGATATGTTAAGTGCCGGTATCTTCTTCCAGAGTAGGGTCAAATTCGTGTTTGCCTGCAAATGTCACCGTCTCAAGAAGTCTGCAAATTCTCATTAGCGCTATAGAGTACAAAGAGGCCTGACCACAGAAACACCTGTCCTAGCACTGAGAAGACAGTGGGAAATGCAACCCAAGCCCACGCCGGCCGCACAGCCTCCGGCTGCAGCGAGCCGGGACGAGGGGTGGACACTGACCTCACCGCTCCCACGGCAGGGTCCCACACGCTCGACCCGCCTTCCCCGGCGAGAACCAGGAAATCTGTCAAGCCGGCCGGGACCCACCCTCCGCGAACCCCTCTCGCTCCTTCCCAGCCCGGCCCCAGCCGGCCCAACTGCTCCCGGTCCGCTCCGGCCTCCCGGCTGCACTCTGCCACCTCATCCCTCCTCGCCGGTCTCGCGGCCCCGCCGCCTCCACCCCGGGAGCCTGAACTCGGGCCGTCCCCCGGGCCGGAGCCCCCGGCCGCCGCCCCCGGCCGCGGCCAGGCTCGCAGCGCCGTCGGTCCCTCCGCGGCCCGGTCCCCGCCGCCCCCCAGGCCCGAGCTCCCGCCGCGCGCTCCCCACCCCCAGCCTCCGCCCTCACCCCGCTCGGCCGCTCCCGGCCCGCTCCCCCCAACCGGGCTACCTGGAGGCAAGGGCGGCGGAGCACTTCACCCAGGGCCCTAGGTCGCAGAGGGCCCGGTGCTCGGGGTCCCGCTCCTTCTCCCGCTCCACGTGGTAGGCGTAGATGGAGAGCAGGATCCCGGCGGCGCACACTGCATACCGGGCCACCCGCTCCCACCGCGGCACCGACACTCTCAGCAGGACGGGCGCCGCCATCTTCCCCCCTCCGCCGCCGCCGCCGCCGCCTCCTTCGCCGCCGCCGCCGCCTCCCTCCGCCTCCACCTCAGCCGCCGCCGCCCGTCGGGGCCCGACCCAGCCGCCGCCGCTACCGCCACCGCCTCCGCTGCCGCCGCCACCACCGCCGCCGCCGCCGCGCCCCATTGGCTCGACCGCCTCCTCTGGGCCCCGCCCCCACAGGCGCGCGGCCCAACCGCCCCGAAAGGAGAGAGCCCGGCGGGGCGGGGAAGGCGCGCGCGGGCGCAGCGGGAGGGGGCGGAGCGCGCAACCGTCGGGAGGCCGGGCCGGCAGGAGGAGACAGAGGCGGCGCGGCGCGCGCGGCGGGCGGGGCAGAGTGGAGGGGCGTGGCCAGAGGAAAGAGGGGCGGGGCTCCGGGAGGGGAGGGGAGGGGTCGTGAGGGGAGGGGAGGGGTCATGAGGGCGGTGAGGTGCCTGAGGGCTTTAGGGGGCTGGGTGCAGCGAATAATAAATTTCACGTGTGACTGAGTAAGCCCTTGGCCCCTCCCCCTGGGGGGTGGCGATCATTGCCATCCCTTTTTCCTTTTTTGTCATCATTTGATATTTTTGGACCCAATCCACATTAACCCGGGCCAATGCCTGGAGTTCCAGAACCATGCTTCCATTACCTGATATTCCCCACAACCTCCAAGCACCTCCGTGTTCAACAGGTGCAAACTTAAATATTTTTTAAATTATTTATGAAAAAAACAACAAAGTTATGAATGCCTTGCTTCTCTGTAAGTTGAACTTGAGATGGGTTAACATAATTAATGTAATATAGAAAAATATAAAAACGAACTAAAAAAACAGGAAAAAGAAAAAGACAAATCAGAATAAAAAGAAAGACCAGGAGTAAGAACACAGGTAAGCAGGCCATAGAGTCTTGCATAATTATTAAGATTGAACCATAAATTTGGCTCTGAGCTTCCTGGTGATCACAACTAAAAGGAGAACATGTGTGTGTGATTCTCACGGTCTCTAAGAAGAAAGAAACACACCATTCTTGGGGATGGCCAGCTTTTCCCTGGTTTCAGTTCTCAGAGATTTCAGGAGCTTTACATAGTGATTTTGAGTAACAAGCAATGTCCTTGTTGGTAACAGATTACCCCAACGTTAGCAGCTTAAAACAAAAATCCCTTATTTTCTCACAATTTCTGTGGGGCGGGGATGCGGGTACCACTTTGCTAGGTCCTCTGGCTCAAGGTCTCTCACATTCAACTCGTGAGTCAGGGCTGCAGGCATCTCAAAGTTGGAGAATCCTCTTTCGGGCTCACTCAAATGCCATTCACAGGCCTCTGGTTCTTTATTAGTTCCTGGCTACATGTACCCCTCCATAAAAAGCTGCTATCTTCCCCTAAGACAAGGGATAAGAGAGGGAGATGGAAGTCACAGTCTTTGTTGTAATATAATCTCAGAAGAGACAGCCCATCACTTTTACTTACTCTATTACTTAGAAGCTAGTCCACAACCCAAGTGTCCATCAGGGATGAATGGGTAAAGAAAATGTGGTATTATATATACCATGAAATATTATCCGGCCATAAAAAAGAAGGAAATTCTATCATTTGAGACAACACTGATGAATCTTGCGGACATTGTGGTAAATGAAATAAGTCAGACAGAGAAAGACAAATATTATATGATCTCCCATGTATGTAGAATCTTAAAAGGCCAAACTCAGAAACAGATAGATTGGTGATTGGCAGGGGCTAGAGGTTAGGGGAAATGGGGAGATGTTGATCAAAGGGTACAAACTTCCAATTATAAGATGAATAAGTTCTGGGGATCGAAGGTGCCACATGGTGAATGTGGCTAATAATACTGTATTATATACCTGAAAGTTGCTAAGAGAGTAAATCTTAAATGTTCTCACCACATAATACTCACAAATTATGTGAGGTGATGGATGCATTAACTAACCTCATTGCGGTGGACATCTCACAATCAATTTGATCACAAAATGATCAAATCATGTACACTTTAAACTTACACAATGTTATATTTCAACTATATCATAATAAAGCTGGGAGGTAAAAAAAAAAAAAAAAAAAAAAAAGCTAGTCCCTAGGTTCAGTCTGCAATGAAAGGGAGGGGATTACACAAAAACATGGAAACCAGGAGAGGGAATCACTGGGAGTTTATCTTACAGGCTGTCTACCACAGTCCTCAAAAAATCACTACTCTCTCTAGTGGTTTCCATAAATCTGAGTGGACTCATTCTGCTGCAACCTCTCTCCTTCTGTATCCCTTTCCTGACTTGATGAGATCTGTTGATTATCTGGCTTCTTTCACTCATCATGATGTCTATGAGGTTTATTATTAATAATTGCACATAGCTATTATTATTTTTCATTGTTGTGTTAGAGTCCATTATATGAATAACCACAGTTTTATTTGTCCATTCTCTCCCCACTGTTGATAGACATTTATCCTGTTTTAGCTGTTATGAATGAAGTTGCCATGAACATTCTATAAACGTCTTTTGGTGGACATAAACACTCATTTCTATTGGTAATAACCCCATGAGTGGGATTAGAGTCAGACGGAATTAGTGATTACTGCCTCTGTCAATTCAGGTCTTCCATAAAGAAGATGCCAGGGTAGAATTAGATATGCAAGACATTTCCAGGGGGCCTTGCCCGTGAAGGCTAAAGGAGAGAGGGAGGAAGAGTAGACATGGGGAACCTCCAGACCACAGTGCAGATCTGACCGCTGTGAAAACTCCACAGTCTCAGCCAGGCTGACAGGGAGCCCAGTGTACAAACTGTCCATCATAGGAGCTGTGTGCAGTGTAGGATGGCCTGGAACTAGGACCTCTGCCATGCACAGTCACGGGCCGGGAGCAGCCCGAAAAAAGCATGGCCTCAGCATGAACACTGGGGTGGGTCTAAAAGTGTGGCAGCTGGAGCTATTGGCCAACTAGCCTCCTTGCAGCAGGCTCTCTTGAAGGGAGATCTGAACAGTGTATCACCAGGGCCACCAAGCTACCAAACGGTTTTCCAAAGTGGTTATACCAATTAAAACTCCCACTAGCAATGTCTGAGATTTCTTTATACTCTACGTTCTCACCAACCCTTGGAAGTGCCAATGCTGTTAGTTTTACACATTTTGGTGGTTCTCTGGAGGGATCTCATTGTGTGTTTTTTTTAAAGTTTATTTATTTATTTTGAGAGAGAGAGTGTGTGTGTGAGAGAGAATGCAAGTGGGGGAGGAGCAGAGAGAGAGGGAGAGATAGAATCCCAAGCAGGCTCTGTGGTCAGCGAGGAGCCCAATGTGGGGCCCAACCCCACAAACGGTGAGATCATGACCTGAGCTGAAATCAAGAATTGGACACTCAACCAACTGAGCCACCGAGTGCCCTTTATTATGGCTTTAAAATGACGACTAATGAATTGGGACACCTTTCATATGCTTATTGAGTACATAAATGTTCTCTTTTGTGAAGTGCCTACCCAGGTCTTTTTCCCACTTAAAGAAAAAAAATATGTTGTCTGTCTTTTTCTTATTGGATTATAGAAGTTCTTTATATATTGTGGATACGAGTCCATATGTGTATTGGAGATATCCTCTGCCACACTGTGTCTTTTTTTTAAAATGTTTATTTATTTTTGAGAGAGAGAGAGAGAAATTACATGCATATGAGCAGAACAGGGACAGGTAGAGAGGGGGACAGAGGATCCAAAGGCTCCATGCTGACAGTAGACAGCCCAATGTGGGGCTTGAACCCACAAACTGTGAGATCATGACCTGAGCTGAAACCAAGAGTCAAATGCTCAACCAACTGAACTTGTCTTTTTTTAATTGTGTTTGTTGCTGAACAATAGAAGAGACTGTGAATTGGGGTGCCTGGGTGGCTCAGTCGGTTAAGTGGCCGACTTCGGCTCAGGTCATGATCTCGCGGTCCGTGAGTTCAAGCCCCACATCGGGCTCTGTGCTGACCGCTCAGAGCCTGGAGCCTGTTTCAGATTCTGTGTCTCCCTCTCTCTCTGACCCTCCCCCGTTCATGCTTTGTCTCTCTCTGTCTCAAAAACAAATAAACGTTAAAAAAAAAAATTTAAAAAAAAAAGAGAGAAGAGACTGTGAATTCCTCGCATACATTCCACTACCTCTCACCTTGGAAATGTCAAACTCCTACTTATTCACAGCTTAGATATCTCTTTCTCCTGGAAGGCTTTTCCACCTCTATTATAATAGTGAGGATTCTGGTAATACAAACTCAGTTCACCAGGCCAGGGACTCAAACCCCATCAGGACTCTCTCTGCCCATCTTCCCACCTCTGTGTGTTGATTTTGTTCTCTCAGGCCAGCTGTGTGCATTCGGAAGGAAAAGTGGCTACTGGTTCCTCCATCTTGCATCTTTGTTTTCTCCTACCAGAAGGGAACTGCCTGCCATCCCTTAAATCCAATTTTAAAAATCCTGATGAAGAATTCCAGGTTGACCAGCCTTAGGTCACTCATGGGCCCTGTAGCTAGAAAGAGTGATGGCTATGACAAACCCACACACCCACAGGAGATTCTGTAAAGGAGCAGTCCTCCCAAAGAATGAAAAAGTGATATTATATTCTCAAATGCATGAAGAGGGAACGAGGCAGACAAAGTAGGAGGTTAATCCATTCACTTATTTCACAAATGTTTATTGAGTACCTACAACGTGCCAGGAACAATTGCAAGGGTTGGAGCCATAGAGAAGATGAGCAACAGCCGTTGCCTCACAGAGCTCATGTTGTGTGGGAAGCTAGGTGAGGCTGTTGTGTGGGAAGCTAGGTGTTCCTGTTGAGGACTCACAGAGAAGAGCCCCTGTTGTTGTACAGAGGAAGGTCCTCTGCTCCCAGGCAGGTAGAGCTGTTCACCAGCCTTTCCGCAGTACCAGCAGACAGCCAGGGTCTTCACTGGCTGGTGGGCAAAACTCTGGGAGATTGATTTCCAATTCAAGAATGTAAACTTCAAAATTTATACACAGATGGAAACGTCATACATTGCTGGTGGGGAATGTAAAATGGTGTAGCCACTTGGAAAACGTGTCTCAAAATGTTAAACATAGAATCACCATGTGACCCAGCAATTCCATTCCTAGGCACATATCCAAGAGAATTGAAAACATGTGTGCACAGAAAAACTTATCCATGAGTGTTCATAGGAGCATTATTCCTAATGGCCAAAAAATGTCCATCAACTGATAAATGGATAAACAAAATGTAGTATGTACATACAGTGGAATATTACTATTCAGCCATAAAGAGGAATGAAATAGGGGTGCCTGGGTGGCTCAGTCGGTTGAGTGTCCAACTCTTGATTTCGGCTCAGGTCATGATCTTGCCGTTTGTGGGACTGAGCTCCACATTGGGGTCTGTGCTGACAGCAAGGAGCCTGCTTGGGATTCTCTCTCTCTCTTTCTCTCTCTCTCTCTCTCCCCCCTCCCCAACTTGTGCGTGCATGTGCACACATGCACGTGCACTCTCTCTCTCTCTCTCTCTCTCAAAATAAATTAATTAAAAAAAAAGGAATGAAGTACTGATACATGCTTCCACATGGATGAACCTTGAAAACATGCTAAATGAAAGAAGACAGACCCAGACACAAAAGGCTATGTATTGTATGATTCCTTCTATTTTAAAAAAATTTTTTAATGTTTATTTATTTTTGAGAGAGAGAGAGAACAAGCAGGCGAGGGGCAGAGAGAGAGGGAGACACAGAATCCAAAGCAGGCTTCAGGCTCTGAGCTGTCAGTACAGAGCCTGACTCGAGGCTCAAACTCACGAACCCATGAGATCATGACCTGAGCTCAAATCAAGAGTCAGAGGCTTAACCGACTGAGTTCCCCAGGCACCCCTCCTCATTCCCTTTCATGGAGGCTTGGCAGGGATCTCTGCTCTAGCTTGTCACCTTGCTTTCTGGGGCCTCTGCATCCATGGCCACATCCCCTTGGGCCACTGCAGTTCCATCCCTGGGCTGGTTTGAAGGCCTATCTTTCATCAACACCTGAAGATGTGCCTTTCTTCCTGCCAAGCATGGCTATGTGGTTAAGCTTTTTTTCCCGGTATGTTTTATCCAATATTTCTGCATTTTCTGTGTTGGCCCAATCTATCATGCCAGAACCAGAAATCCAAAAAGGTTTTCATAAGCTTGTTCATGACCCCAAACTTGCTTTGCTGAGTTAGAACACTATATTCTACGTTTTCTGTTTGGGAAAAGGTCACAGCAAGGATATAGCAGGACAGTACTGGAAGTAGCTGACCAGCAATCTTTCTATAGCAGGATCTGTGAAAGCCCAAGCCTCCCAGGACCCTTCAGGAAAACACCACTGAAAGTAAGTGTCCTACTGAGAGGGGATGGATGTGTCATTTTCTCATTCAAGGGATAGTAGAGTCTGATATCATTTCATAACTGCCAGTACAGAGGAAATGCTCATTTTTTTTTTTTTTTTTTTTGGAAATGCTCATTTTTAAATGATGAGGAGTGGACCAGTAAACATCCTATGTACATGGATGACCCGCTGTCTCACTAGGCGATGAAGCCATCCACTGAGCACACATCTAAGAGCTAGACACTGTCGGCCTCTTGATATGTTGTATTTAAACTTCATACGATCTGTATAAGGTAGGTATCATTATCCCCAGTTTTCAGGAGAAAAGTAAGTCTGAGAGGATTAAGTAACTCGCCCTATTACTTAAGAGGTAGAACTTCGTATCAGGAGTGTTGAATCGCTATATTATACACCTGAAACTGACATTACACTGTATGTTAACTAACTGGAAGTTTTTTTTAAAAAAGGGGGGGAGGGCTTCAATTAAAACCTAGGCCTGTCTGATTCAGGTGTCTCCCGCTTTCCACCTATGTAGCTCCCCTGTGGGAAACCACTTCTCAATTTCACTTGGATGCTCTGTTTGTTACTAGGATGCAGTGAATGGATTATTCACTACCTCTCCCCTTCCATTCTACTCTATCAGTATAACTAAGTTCCAAGGTCTTGTTTCTGCATCCAGGTGAAAACAGATATTTCCCTGTGGTCTGAACTAGGCTGAACCCAGGGTTAAATCCTGAAGTCTGCTGAGATTTCATCTGCACGCTGCCATCCCACATACTACCCTGGGGCAGCCTGAGGCCCCTGTGACATGTCTTCATTGAGATCTGTTCCTCCCCAGATCTATGAACCCCAGCACAGGTACCCTGACTGGTAGGATAAGCTTGGTCCCTGAGCTTCAGGAGGAACTCTGAAGCCTGTGACTTCCCCCTCCAGGCCTCCTGTCCCTGTCATCCTGTTCTAAGTTCTTTTACTGTATTAGCTCATTTAATCCTGACGACAACTGTTGATGCAAAAACTATTGTTTTCCATGGTGTACAGATAAGGAAACTGAGGTTCAGAAAAGCCAAGTAACCTGCCAAAAATCACACAGCTAATAAGTTGCAGAACTGGGATTCAAACTCCAGCAGTCTGGTTCCCAGATCCATGCTCTTAACTCCTGTGCTATGATCTAAGATGCACAGAGAATTTGGACTTTTTCCTTTAGTATTTATCACTATATAATATAATGTGCATTATTCTTCAAAAAAAAAAAAAAGAAAAGAAAAGAAAAGAAACTATTTTAGGGGCCCCTGAGTGGTTCAGTCAGTTAGGCAACCGACTTTTGGTTTTGGCTCGGGTCATGATCTCATGGTTTGTGGGGTCAAGTCCCACGTTGGGCTCCATACTGATGGTGTGGAGCCTGCTGGAGATCCTCACTCTCCCTCTCTCTCTCTCTCTCTCTCTCTCTGCCCCTCCCCTGCTTGCTCTCTATCTCTCTCTCAAGACAAAGAACTAAGCGTTAAAACAAAAAACCTCTTTTATGTTTGTCTCTATCACTAAAATATAAGCCTCACAAGGGTAGAGATCTTTGTCTATTTTGTTCACCACTGTATCAGCATCTATGTCAGCATCTAAGACAGACCTGACCAGAGTAGGTACTTAGGAAGTACATTCTGAATGAATGAATGAGTACTGTAAAAATGTTAACCATTAGTGTCTTTGCACAAAAAAATAGGCCCACAGCAAATATGTTTCCCCACATAAAAGAGAAGTCCTCCCCACAGAGATTACTTTCTTTACCATCCCAGACCCAAAGGCAAAACTCAGAAGATTTTGTTTGCTCTCTCTGCTTTTATCACACTCTCTCAAGCCCTTAGCTTTCCTGAGGATGTCAGTGTCCATCCAATGGCCATGCAATTACCCTGACTCATCGCCCAGATCTCCCTCAACTCTGATGACCTTTGCTTCCATTCCACCTAAATTGCCTATAGGAGTGGCCTTTGCGATCCTTTCAAACGTCCAGATTTCTGAATTCTTGAGCTCTAATATTCTGCTCTTTGTACACACCCTCTGTGGCAGATTGTATTTTCCAAGATGGTTGCAATGAGATTCCCCATGCAACACACTTTTCTCTGTGATGTTGACCCTGCTCCTGTCAAGGTTGAGTCTGTGTTCCTTTGAAGCCAAGAGGGTCTGTAACTATGGCAGAAGTGACCCTCTGTATTTCCAAGTCTAGATCATAAAAGGTGATACTTCTTCATGGTCTTCTTGGAATGTTTGCTCTTTGAGCCCAGTCACCACGCTGGGAGGAAGTCCAGGCCACACAGGGAGGCTGCACTTAGATCTCCCAGCCAACAGCCCCAGGTCTCAGCTGACAGCCAATATTAGTCACCCAACATGGGACTGAAGATGGCTTTGAGATAACTCCAGTCCCAACCATACTAACAGCATGAGCAACCCAAGTGAAAATCACCTAGCCGAATCCGGTCAACTATACCAGAACCATTAAAAAAAAAAAAAAAAAAAAAAAAAAAAGGATTATGTTTTAAGCCTCTAAATCTTTGGGGTTATACATTATGCAGAAAGAGTAACTGAAACACATTCTTTTCCTTCTAGCTCTCCAGTTCTCTTACGCACCAAACCTAGTCTCTCACTGGAAACCTGCTGTGACCTAATCAATGTTTTCCCCATAGACACAGCAGGAGATGGGTTGGGGCATCTTTCTCCTTTTCATGGCCATTTCCAGACCATTTTTCATCCTGCTTGGCTAACCTAAATGTCTCTGCATTCTCCCGCATTCTATCACCAAGAATATTCAATCTGTACGAGTGCAGCAAGTCGGTTCTATAGGGTTCCCTCCCTAAGGATTTCTGAGATTCTCTGAGGAAGCTAAAATGCCACCCCTAAAGAGGTGAGTTAATTTGCTCACAGTCCATATCACAGCCAGCAGTGAAGCCACATGCCAGCAGTACCTGGCTGTCCCTGCACACCACACTTTCTTTTCTTATATGCACTCTCCTTGCTATATGAGAGCAAGAATACTTTTGATCTAATCAATGTGCATGCTTTCTGTTTAAAGCAAAATACATAATAAATTAACCCTGCCAAGGTATCGAATTCTTAGTGGAACCATGTGTTAAAAGCAGCTGTCTTCAAACACAACTCTTATGAATGTTTATAATTTTGTTTCCTGATTAGAGACTTCCCATGATACTCTGAACTCAACAATTCACAGGAAGCCCAAGAATAAATTATCAAAAAATCATTAACAAAAATCTTTACTTTATTTAATAATTGTGTTGGTGATCTTTTCTTGCTGGTATAGAAAATATTTTTTAGAAGATGCCTCGGTGTTTAGGAACAAGGAGACTTCTAGCAACTTTTTGGCCATGAGTTGGATACAACACAAGGTAAACCTCTTTTATATAAGAAATACATTTCCAAAAGTGTTGAATAAAGGCACATTTTGAGCATCAAAGGAATTGGTCTGGAATAAGAGTAGAGGGGCAGGATTGTGTAGGTTAAGAGCATAGGTTGGAATTGAAGCTTTAATCACCCTTCGCCTCAGTATCTTCATCTATAAAATGGGGGTGGCAGTAATACCTGCCTCAGAGGGTTTGAGGAAGGTTTAAATACATGGTGACTGACCCACACCAGGTGCTCAATGAATGCTAACTCTTGTTATCTTAATCTTTGTCTCTATGTATAAAAGAAAAATGCAGCATTCAGTGAAAGTTTTTCCAAAAGCAATGGCTTAAAATAAACTGCTATTTGAAGACTAAGATTATCATTTGGGTAAATGCTATCCCAAATTTAACTGATCTGTATTCCAATAACTACATGAAACACATCAAATTGTGTAGTTACTTAGAAGAACATTTAACAACTAATGCAAAATGCAGATTCCTGGGCTTTGCTTCATATCTGATTCCCATCAGAGAAGATGCCTAGAAATGTGCATTTTTGTGAAACCTCCCTCCAGGTGATCCTTATGATCAGGCAAATTCAGGCAGTAACATTGATTGAAGGGTTGGGGAGTGTATGATTTTCCTGAGGAGGGCATTTTAGTAACCCTCACCTTGAATAGTCTCCAGGTTAAATGATATTGTTGAGCAGCTGTTTTCAAATTCTAATGTACTTAAGAATCACCTGGAGAGGTGGTAAAAATTCAGATTCCTAGTCCTACCTTTAAGAGATTCAGATTCAGAGATTCAGGTGGCACTTGGGAATCAGCATTTTTTAACCAGCCCCTCCCCTCTAGGGTGAGTCTTTGAGAAGCATTTTTGACTCTTGTCATTCACATGCTAGAGAGGAAACAGACATAGCTATTTTTTAAATCTGACTTTCCTATGTAATTTGAACATCTCAGACCTCCTCAACTTGTAGGTACAAACAACTTCACAATAAAATTATAAATGGATCTTGTGAAATTCGAATACTAGATGATTATCCAAGAATCAGTTCTCCTCTCCAGGTATATATCCGGAGATCTCAAAAAAGTGCCTTCATGTGTATGTGTGTTTTTTGTTCAACAGACTGATGGCTCAAATTTCAGCCTCACCACTTACATGCTGTGGGCAAGTTGTTATTTATCTATTGCTGCATTACAAATTATCCCAAAACTTAGTGGCTTAAAACAGCAGCAATCATTTTATTATTTCTCATGGTTTCTGTGGTTGGGAGTTTCAGCAGGGTTTGAGTTGGCTCAGTGTCTTTCATGTGGTTACAATCAGACAGTGGTTGGAACTGGAATAGCAGGGGGTGGAGGAGCTGGGGTTTGCTGGATATCTCTCCCTCTTCAGGTAGTTTCAGGACCTCTCTATGTGGTCACTCCTTGTGGGTAAGTTTGAGCTTCCTCACAGCATGGTGGCCTCACAGCAGTCAGACTGCTTCCATGGTAGCTCAGGGTTCAAGGATAAGTATTTCTTTCTTAAAAAAATGTTTGGGGCACCTGGGTGGCTCAGTCAGTTAAGCGTCCAATTTCGGCTCAGGTCATGATCTCATGGTTTGTGGGTTCAAGCCATGCATCAGGCTCTGTGCCGACAGCTCAGAGCCTGGAGCCTGCGTTGGATTCTGTCTCCACTTTCTCTGCCCCTCCCCCGCTCATGCTTGCTCTCTCTCTCTCTCTCTCTCTCTCTCAAAAATGAATAAACAGGGGCGCCTGGGTGGCTCAGTCGGTTGAGCATCCGACTTCTGCTCAGGTCATGATCTCGCGGTCCGTGGGTTCAAGCCCCGCGTCGGGCTCTGTGCTGACAGCTCAGAGCCTGGAGCCTGTTTCAGATCCTGCGTCTCCCTCTTTCTCTGACCCTCCCTTGTTCGTGCTCTCTCTCTCTCTCAAAAATAAATAAATGTTAAAAAAAAATAAAAAAAAATGAATAAACATTATTGCCACATTATGTTTATTTATTTTTGAGAGAGAGAGAGAGAGAGAGAGAGAGAGAGCATGAACAAGGAAGGGGAAGAGAGAGAGGGGGACAGAAGATCTGAAGTGGGCAGCAAACCCTTTATGGGACTCAAACACATGAACCATGAGATCATGACCTGAGCCGAAGTCAGATGCTTCACTGACTGAGCCACTCAGGCACCCCCAGCATAAGTATTTCTGTAAAGAAGGTGGAAAGTGCATCTCCTTTGTGACCTAGGCTTTGAGGTCACATTGCCTCATTTCTGCTGCATTCCATAGGTTACAAGAGATTCAGAAGCCTGATCAAGATTCACGTGGAGGAGAATAGACCCCATCTTTCAATGGTAGGAGGATCAAAGTCACACTGCAAAATAACACGTGGGTTAGGACATATTGTGGCAGCCATCTTTGGAAAATGCAATCTGCCATATAACCTGTCCAAGCCTGACTTGTAGACGGACGATGATAAAAATATCTACTCACTAGGGTTGTAGTGAGGACTAAGAGAAGAAATACATGGAAAGCACTTAGAATAGTAGCCACCATGCTCCATAAATACTACCTATTATTATCACCATTATCATCATCACTCTTTCTATTGCTTACTGAATGGGCACTGTGCAGTCATCGCCCCACAGGTCCTCAGAACTGCCTCTCTGAGACCAAATACACCACTGCCTCTGGCCTCTATTTCCCTGAAACACCCTCACTGTCTGTAAATCTTCCACCATTGCTAGTGTCATGCTGGCTGAGCCAAGACCCTGCAGCCGCCGGTCCCCACACATTCTCAGATATTCCAGTGCATAGACCCCACACCAACTGGCAGCAATCCACTGCTGCCACTGCCTCAGCAGCATTATTGCCACCAATCCCAAACTCTAGCAGGCAGCCCAACATTTCCACAAAGGAGTCACCTCTGAGTGACCTGTCCCCCCCCCCCCCCCCCGCCTCTTTCTGTCACCGCATACCTGAGGGGCAAATACCTGCTGATTCCCCCCACCACAAATGTCCATTGAGAAGCAAGTAACAGAATCAAACAAGTAAACAAAACAACTCCCTCCCTCAGTACTATGCTAAGTTGTGGAGGCTGGAACACTGTTGTCTGGGCCCTAAACTGGCATATTGTAGTAAAACCTTTTCTCAACTGACAGACATGGCTGTTCTCCCTGGAGCAAAACACACTCCTAGGATGGGTTCTGACATCAGACCCAGGGCTGTTTCCTGCATACACCTCCTCTTTCCTCCTCACCCTGGCCCTGTTTAAACATGTGGCTATCACACCAGGTGCCATGAGGAATATGGTAGTTTCCATAGTCTCCTTCCATTGGTCCCGACAAGTGTAGTTGTAAATTGTAAACAAGACTGAAGTTGATTTTCCCCCAGAGTCTCCCCATACAAGTCAGTAGATGCAGATAGATATTTGGGAGGAAGGGAACCACTTAGGCCCAGACACGGAACACATTTAAATCCCAGCTCTGCCTGCCGGGATACTCTGTCATACCTACCAGGACCCCCTCAACCACTTGCTTGTTTAGAAAATAGGCAAAATGTTCCATGTATTTAGGAAAGAGTTTTCATGATTTCCTTGACTTAGGCTGTGGTGGGGGGACTGTTACCCTGGATGGGCGAGATAGCCCTTCCAGGAACAGATTTCAGCAGGTGTTTTAGAGGAGATGAGGAGGGGCATAAAGAGATCACCAGGAGTCAGACTTCACAGCTCAGGCTGAAGAAGCAGTTCTCACAAGTGATTCTATGGGCACTGGGGTCCACACCATGCACTTTGGTACACAAATGTCAGTGCGGCTCAGGGGAGGCTGGGGGACTCAAGTGTCAAGTGGATGTAGCCCCACTGCGGTGGACATCTGTTCTCACCCAGGGGTACCCAGGATCTAAAGTGCTCTTACACTTGGCAATCCCCACCTAAGGAGACAGCCCACCTCCCACTGAAAGAGCTGAAAACATTAGACATTTGCTTTTCTCAGCTTTGCTGGAGGTAATGTATGGGGGAGACCCACGGGCCTTGTGTCAGGAAGTAGATGCAGTGGCAGCATCTCCATCTCATTTCTTCTGGAGGTGACAGTGACAGATTTCTGGTGTCAGTGGGACAGTCTGGGTGTACAGCCAGGGCATCTTGGAGAGGGATCTCTTCACTGAAATAGCCCCCAGATAGGATCTGGACGTTTGTTTCTGTCTAGAGACATCCTCATCATGTTTTCTTTGGTTATCCAGGAATTTTGAAAACTATCCAATATCATTTTAACAAGAAGTTCCTTTTCTTTTCCTTTTTTTTTTTTTTTTTTTAAGTTTCTGTCTTTATTTGTTTTGAGCGAGGAGGGGGTGGAGAGAGAGAATCCCAAGCAGGCTCTGCACTGTCAGCACAGAGCCCAGTTCAGGGCTTGAACCCATGAACCATGAGATCATGACCTGAGCCTAAGTCAGGCACTTGACCAACTGAGCCACCCAGGCACTCCTCGTTCCTTTTTTTTTTTTTTTTAATTAGCCTGAATTGATATGATGCTTGCCCGTAAGACTTTGACCAATACTGGCACTTTTAAACATTTTTTAACTCTAGAGACTTCAGGGCACAGTACTCTCCACAGGGATACCAATGTCTACAAGGGTGCCACTGGCCCAGCAGGGGTAAGTCCTGTCAAAGGGCTGTGGATATCAACCAAGAAGACCAAGGCTGGGAGGTGGGGGCTGGGGAAGAATGCATTGGATGCCCTGGGGTAGCAAAGTTGCCAGTTCTCACCTGTAAAACATTCTTAGGAGACTGGCCTTAATGGTGGAAGGACGATCCTACCACAGCAGGTGAGAGTAAGACCCAGAGAGACATTTAGCGTATTCATGACTGTCGATGTGACCTTCCATTTATCTCCAGGCCCGTGTAGCCCCAGGAAATCTGTTATTCCACAACAACCTCCACTGTACCCTAGGGAACCTGTCAACCAGGCCCTGGACACAGACTGTAACCTCAAAATGGGGATCATGAAAGCTTGTTAGAATGCCTGGGGCTGAGAGAGAAAGAATTCTGGAATTTGTTGTTTGTCTCTCTCTCTATATATGTTGTCTCTCTCTCTCTCTCTCTCTCTCTCTCTCTATATATATATATATATATATATATATATTTTTTTTTTTTTTTTTTAAGAAGGCTTCACACCCAGCACAGAGCCCAACATGGGGCTTGAACTCATCACCCCGAGATGAGATCAAGGCCTGAGCTGAGATCAAGAGTCGGATGTTCAACCAAATGAGTCACCCAGGCCCCCCTGTTTGTTTGTTTTTAATTGAGGTATATCAGTATGGTTTTTGTAAAAACAAAACAGAAAAAATAAAAAACAAAACCAAAACCCTCTTTTTTAAGTTAAAAAAAATCTTTACATTTATTTATTTTTGAGAGACAGAGCACAATTGGAGGAGGGGGAGAGAGAGAAGGAGACACAGAATCCTAAGCTGGTTCCAGGCTTTGAGCAAGCTGTCAGCACAGAGCCCTACATGGGGCTCGAACCCACCAACTGAGAGATCATGACCTGAGCCAAAGTCAGATGCTCAATTGAATGAGCCACCCAGGCTCCCTCCCTCCACAAAAAACCCTCTTTTAATGCCTTTGCCTATGGCAGGTGATATAGGAAGGTGGTATGAAGAGAGGGAGAAGGGGACAGAAAAGAAGGAAAATAAGAGAAAAGGAAATAGGGAAGAATTTCAAGCCAGCAGTGTCACTTTCACACATCTCTGCAGGGTTTAGGCGGTAGCACGAGATGTCAGGCCATCCAGGGTGTGCCCGTATCATTGTCACCATTCTAAGGGAGGCTTAAAGTTCATTTCCCAGTGAGGTACTTCAGGGTTAACAATGCCCTACCATTTGAAGGAAGGAGTCCAGGGCTTGGCTGCCACTTAAACTGTCTCTGTCTCAGTGCCCTCAAAGGAAGAAGAGAAGGGAGAATTCAGGCACTTTTTTTTTTTGTTTTTTTTTTTACTATAAGTTCAAGTGTCCTTTCAAAAGAAACAAAAAAGAAATCACAGAAATATCTATAATGCTACAAGACAGGAACCAGAATAAGAACAAACGGTAAGCTTTTGAGTCGGAGCCCTCCCAGTGGGGAGGGGGTGGCTGGCAGTGAGGACCAGAGCTTCTCCAGAGGGTGGAAGTGAGAGGAGCTTGCAGGGGCCATGACGGCTCACCCTGCTCCTGAACCCGCTCGCACCAGCAGCCCTCTTACAGCCAGCCAGTTAGTCTTGTGCCAGCAACTGTGGCCAATTAACCCTTTTTATTTCATGAGGATGAAAAGTGAGTGATTATTTTTTTGGAGCAAAGAAGTTGACTCTGAACTTTATAGGTGAGGGGATCTTTTGAGATGACTGAGTCCAACCCCTTTGATAGCAAATTTCAGTAAAATTAAATCTGTAAATGAAACACTTGACACACTGAAAGGAGTCCTGGTAGATGAAGCACGTTTAAGAGAGTGAGGGTTCTTGGGGTGCCTGGGTGGCTCAGTTGGTTGAGCATCCAACCTCGGTTCAGATCATGATCTCACGGTTCATAAGTTTGAGCCCCACGTTGGGCTCTCTGCTGTCAGCACAGAGCCCGCTTCAGATCCTCTGTCCCTTCTCTTTCTGCCCCTACCCTGCTTGTTCTCTCTCTCTCTCAAAAATAAATACACATTAAAAAGAAAGAAAAAGAGAGAGCGAGAGAGAGACTGAGGGTTCTTGATAGTCCTGGATGAAGTGTTGGTTATTTACTGCTGCACAACAGATGACCCCCAACTGTAAAATCTTTAGTGGCCTAAATGACAATACCTGTCATCTCAGAGTTTCTGTCAGACAGGAGTCCAGGCTTCCAGGAACCCACAGCCTAGCTGTGTCCTGTCTCTCTGGGTTCTTACAAGGTTTCATCAAGTTGTCAGCCAGGGCTGCAGTCTTATCTGAAGGCATGACTGCAGAAGGATCTGCCTCAAAGCTCCCTTACATTGTTCTGATTGTTGGATTCACTTCCTCACTGGTTGTTGGACTGAGGGCTTCAATTCTCTGAAGCTGTCGTCCACGGGCTACCCTCAGTTCCTCTCCATATGGCAGCTCGCTTTATCAGAGTGAGCAAGCAGAAAGAGCAAGAGAGGGTGCCAGCAAGAAAGAATGTGCTAATGAGATGGAAGTCCCAATCTTTTGTAACTTAGTCCTAGAAGTGACATCGCATCACCTTTGTGTATTCTGTTCCTTAGAAACAAGTCACCAGGTCCAGCCTATACTTAAGAGGAAGGCATTATACAAGGGAGTGAATGCCAGGAGGCAAGATTATTGGGAGGCACGTCAGAAGCTGCCTGCAAAAACAAGGGTATGTAGAAGGTAGGAAAAGGGTCAGAACCACAGAAGTATAGAATTTTCTGATTGAAATGAAAGGGGCCCAATAAATCCAGCCATCTGCATGTTGCCTGAATTCCTAATATAGCTCCCTGTCAAGTAGCTTTTCACTCTACATCTGCACAACGGTGTAGTTAGAAATGGTAATCCTGGTTATACTGGGCTAGAAACCACCTGCCTATAACATTCATCCATGCCCAAGAGGCACGCTATAACCCATGAAAATGGTGGAAAGGTCAGAAGATTCTATTCTCTTTAATGGTTAACTGCTTTGATGAAAGCTAAAAAGTAAATTGTAAATAAAGATTTGGTCTAATTTTAAAGTAACCTGGAACATGTAGAATGTTTCTCCAGTTATTAGTTTATATATGTTGACATATAAAACACAAAAGATCTTCCTAAGAAGCTGGACAAGTCAGTAAGTTTTAAAGAAAAAAGTAGTGGGAGTATTGAATATTACCAAAACAGACATCAAAGTCAGCAGCTAAAAATTTCAGAACTAAGACAATAAACAGATTAAAAGGAAGAGAAGGCCCTAGTGCTTTACTCCTTTGACATTAAGGATATTTTTCATATGGAATTTTGAATTTGGCAAGAAGTGTGAACTGTGGCTTCATGACTGGCAGACAGCATTTCAGAGTTCACAGACTGCTCTCTGGGAAACTGTTGTAGCCAAGGTTGTGGCATCATGCTCGACCACTCACTTCTTCAAAGAGCTAGCTCAAATGGCTATTTGTAAATGTCAACTCTAGTCTCAAAAGAGAAAAGATTGTAGAAAGTAATTATAAACTATCAGAAAACAATAAAGCTAGGAGGGACGGAGGGAGGGAGGGAGGGAGGGAGGGAGGGAGGGAGGGAGGGAGGGAGGAAGGAAGGAAGGAAGGAAGGAAGAAAGGAAGGAAGGAGGGAGGGAGGGAGGGAGGGAAGGAAGGATCTTTTCCCTTGAATACTCCTCCCTTATTTTGGGTGATTACAAGATTATAGGAACTCACATAAGGCCTACCTTGAGAACCACAGCACTATTTTGGGTGTGTGCTTATTGGAAAACAAAACTCACTAATTAACTCATAGAATAGCCAAGATGCAAGGATCTTAGGGAACATGTGGTGTCATCCCTAATTTTGAAGAAATTGGGTTCCAAAGAGACTTAAGTAACTCACCAAGTAATTAGAGCAGAGTGACACTTAGGTCAGCTATTCTCACAGGGGGTCCAATATGAAACAACTAAAGCCAGCTTGGTAATGTCTCCATCTCAGGGGGCAACCAGTTTGTCCTTTGCCTTTTGCACTGACTCCACAAGAGGTATTTCTCAACATTGTGTTTATGCAAACTCTTGAGCAGCACAGACTCCTGAGCTAAGAGACTCTCCACTCTGTGTGCAATTGAGGGCAAAGGCTGGGATAGCTTGGCCCTGCTCCAAACTCTTTCCTCGGAGGCCTGAGGGGACAGAAAAAACACATGTACTTTTCCTAGTTGGGTAAATAGAGACCAGGCTCATCAAATAGAGGTGAAAGTGACTTTATTCTTGAAGTAAATGAAAAACACTCAAACCTGAGGAGAACATTGACTGTTCCTACTCAGTATAAAACTTTACAACTGGCCAATTCTCATGGAACAGGTGGGATAGGGGAGAAACCTGAAAAGATAGTTGATGTTAACTCTAGTGGAGACAGAAATAATTCATCTGCTTTTCTTTATGCTTTCTCTCAGCCCAAATGAAACAGCTTTTAATTCCAAATGCAAAATAAACAACATGGAAATATAAGACAGCACATTGAAAAGACCCAAGAGTCAAAGGAGGAAATTTGTATCCAGAGGTGTTCCATGAAATTGAGTGCTGAGAGATAAGAAAAGGAAAAAAAATGGAGAGTGAAGAAAGCAACATTTTGAGAGCTGAGCAGGTTTTTTTTTTTTTTTTATCAGAAATAGTGTTTATTGGACTCCCCTCCATAAAAAAAAAAAAAAAAATTGCTTATGGAAATAAGATTAGTATCTCTTCCCTTTGGTTCCCAGAACACCTAAAAAAGGAGATGAGAGGGAAACAGGGGAGGAAGGAGAGAAAGAAGGACTTGGTGAGAACTGGGTAAGTCTTCAAGAAAGTTGGGGGTCAGGTCCATGCTTTTGCTTCTCTGCTCTCCCTTCCAATTCTATAATTGGCACAAGAAAGGATTCCAGCCCTACTTTGGCTTATCTCTCATATTCTTAAATCCATGCCTGTTCCTCAAGTATTTAGTTAGGGAGGAAAGCTGTGAGCTGGTAAAGTCTGCTCCCCCACCACCTCTGGAATTTTCCCCACGGAAATAGGACACAATAAAGTCAGACAATGCGAGCATTCACACCAGGGCAGCCAGGGATGCCTTTGTTCTGGTGAACCAGAATGAAGCTTAACTAAATATGCTGTGAAGCAACTTAAGCAAAGTGGAAAGAGAAAATGATTTTCCACTTCTAGATATAGCAAAATACATTAGCAATAGCGCTTGGGTCTAAGCAAATCCGATGAGTTACAAATGATCATTTTCATTATGGCCTAATGAGATCACGGTTGAAGTAAGTTAATAACGATTAAAGTTAATGAAAAAGGGTGCCTATATAGTTTGTTTTCTCTAAAGTTGTGTCTTTTTTTAGCCCCACTTTATTGAGGCATGATTGACATACAAAAAGCTGTACATACTTAATGCATACCACTCAGTGAATTTAGGAGTCAAATTGTGTCTTCTTGGGGTTATACAGTAATTAGATTGCCTAAACATTTTAAACATTCAGAAATGCTACCTGGATCACTTAAAAGTCAGTGTGTGATGATACTAAGTGTCTAAATTTAGCTGTTTTGATAACAGCTCTCTGATTAAAAGAAGGAGTTTAAAAGACACTACCTAGGAGTACTCTGGGACAGAAATGATGATAGCGAGATTGAAACAGTGGTTGTGGGATGAAGGAGAGGGAGGCACACAGAAGAGGTGGTCCAGAGGTACAATCAAATAGGACTGGGAGAGCAAGCATATCAGGTGGGGAGCATGAAAGGAAAATCAAAAGAGGGCTCCCAGGTCCCTGGGTTAGATGGCCAGGTTTGGCATGAGGCTTCAGTCACTGAGCTGGCAGATGAAAGAGGGGCAGTGCCACCACGCAGCCAGTCAACACACTCTGACCAAGTGACTGCAGAGGGCTGTGTGTTCTCCAGATTGCTGCCAGATTATGGACAACTCACTTGCCCTGGCTGCCTATCTTCACAGTTACAAAATGAAGCTTGTTTTAAGACTCTGCTAACGTCGTGTTTAACAGTTGGTGTAGATATTCAGAAGCCCCCAGATAATGTACACATTTAATGAACTTTATGGGTAAACAAATTAAATAAAATGAATTCCATGAAGAAAAGAATTATGCCTTTTGGATATCTCATTTGGTAATCCCTCATTATGCACAATATGCCATTTAACAAGCATGCTGGGAGAATGGTCCTTGGGGTGGGGGACAGGGGACCAAGAAGGTGGCAAGGAACAGAGGGACACAGCCCTAGTGACACCCTTGTCTACCTTGCCTCACTCTTGTCCATTCCTTTCTATAATCCAATAAATGAAAAATAGTTTCCCAAATGTAAAATACATGCTTCATTCAATGACAGAATAGACAATGTTCAAATTTACTGAGAGGGAAAACCCCCCATTTGGAGGGGCGCTTGGGTGGCTCAGTCCATTAAGTGCCCTAACTTTGGCTCAGGTCATGATCTCACAGTTCGTGGGTTCGAGCCCTGCATTGGCTCTGTGCTGACAGCTCAGAGCCTGGAGCCTGCTTCAAATTCTGTCTCTTTCTCTCTCTCTGCTCTTCCCCCATTCATGCTCTGTCTGTCTGTCTGTCTGTCTCTCTCTCTCGCACAAATAAATAAACATTTAAAAAAATTAAAAATTTTGGAAATTAAAAAAAAACATACATAGGTCAAAGGAACTGAAAAAGAAAAAAAAGCTAAATTAAATGTTATTAGAGAAAGCAGAAACAATTTTAAGGAACTTGGTTTTTATACAGACCGGTATGGTTGGTTTCTTGTCCTTTCTTTTCCATTTCTTGTCCCTCTCAAAGTGTGGGTTTCATTGACAAACTTGGGGAAAGAGGTGTTGAAGGAACATTCATTATTTAGAAATCCACTGCTGCCCAAGGGCTACGTTGAGTCATAACTAATACACTTCAACTGGGAGCCTGTAACAATGATTTCTCTTTGTGTGAACTCTTGAGCAACACACACTCCTGAGCTAAAGACACTCCACTCTTTTTGCAATTGGATGGAGCAGATGTAGTAGGAGAGACAGGCATTGTCTCCAACATCAAAGGAGTGAATGAAGATATTGGTTTGAGAAGCCAGTGATTTCCCAAGAAGCCTCCACAGCCTGACCCCACTGGGCCTTCCCAGGCACTGAATGTGAAGGTGAAGGAATCTGGGGCTGGGTCATATTTTCTCAGAGTCCCTGCTCAAAACTTGGCCTGGAGTGATCAAAGGAAGTTGACATAGCTCCTCTTCATTGTCCTGCTCCCTCTCTTGTCCCTCCATGTTCAATTTCTCAACAAGCAGCTAGAATGTTCTTTAAAACAAAGACAAGTTACTCAACCATCCAACAACCTCCAAAATTCTTAGAATAAAAACCAAAGACCTTACTAGGGGCTCAGAAACTCTTTCTGACAGGCCCCCATGATCCTCTGACGTCATCTTCTGCCTCTCTCTTCTGTTCTGGCCACACTGGTCTCTCCGTGGTTTCTCAAACACATCAGGCACATTCCTTTCTCAGGGACCCTGTACTTGCTGATCTCTGTGTTGGAAGACTCTCAGATCTTCATGTGACTCCATTTCTCACTTCATTCAAGTCTTTGCTCAATTCATCTTGTCAGAGAGGCCTTTCTTAACCCTTCCTCTAAGCAGTACGCCCTCATTCTCTATCCTCTTGCCCTGCTTTTTCTTCATAGACTTATCATATCCTAACCTTACATTATATCTTTAATGCTTATTGTTTGCTTACCCTCACCTTCTGGGAGAAGAAATCTTGTACTTGATGAATGAATGAATGAATGAATGAGAAAAGAGTGATTGATGATAACCAGTGAAAGGTTATTCCCTTTTAATTAGTTCAGATTCAATAATAGGAAATGCTATCAGATGAAATGTTTCAATGGTAGGTAGGATCTCCATATAAAGGTGGCAAATCCCAATATCTCCCTCCATTGATGATCATTCATTCTCAAGACATTTATTGTATGCCTAGTATGTGCCAACTACATTCTGAGAATGAACAAGATGAGACTCCTGCCATATGGTGCTCAGGTCCTAATTTGGGGAGGAGGACATACAATTTAAAAAATAAATAACAAGCTAATTTTTTAATGTGATATATGCTCTGAGGGAACTAAGCAGGGTGATATTATGGGAAGGAGAATGAGTTCCTTCTTTAGACAAGATGAGAGAGAAATCCTCTGTAGAGCTGATGCTTGAGCTGAGGCCTGAGAGACAAGAAAGATCTAACCATAGCATGGAAGTCCATTTCATGCAGGGAAGAGCATGTGCCAGGGTCCTATGGAAGAAAAATACTTGGTATTTATAGGAGCAGAAAAGAAACCCTTTTGCTGGAGCACAATGAACAAGAGGCAAGGGTTAGAAGAGGACAGGCCCAACCAGATCTAGGATTTGGTCTTGTTTTTATTTTATTTTATTTTATTTTATTTTATTTTATTTTATTTTATTTAACTGAATTCTAAACCATTAAATGCTGTCAAGTGTAGGACTGACATAATATCATTTATATTTGAAAGTCACTCTGTATATCAGTTATCTATTGCTGTATAACAAACCATCCTAAGCTTAGTGGTGTAAAGTAACAACATTCATGATTAGTCTCACAATTCTGGAGGCTGATTAGACTCAACTAGGTGGTTTTGCTCAAGGTCTCTGGTGTAGTTGTCTTTAAATATTGACTGTGACTGGAGTCATCTGAACGTTTCTTGGCTCAAATACCTGGTGGTTAACGTGAGCTATCAGCTGGGACCTTAGCTGGGGCTCTGATGGAACACCTACATGTAACTTGCCCATGTGGCCTGGGCTTTCTTTTTTTTTTTAACGTTTATTTATTCTTGAAACAGAGAGAGACAGAGCATGAACAGGGGAGGGGCAGAGAGAGAGGGAGACACAGAATCTGAAACAGGCTCCAGGCTCTGAGTGGTCAGCACAGAGCCCGACGCGGGGCTCGAACTCACGGACGGTGAGATCATGACCTGAGCCAAAGTCGGAGGCCCAACCGACCGAGCCACCCAGGCGCCCCTGGCCTGGGCTTTCTTAAGTAATGGAAAATGAGTTGCTAGAGAAACAATGCCAAGAGAGAGAGAGCCAGGTGGAAGTCATATCATCTTTTATGACCTGGACTTGGAAGTCATAGGCATGTGACTAAGTCCATGTTCAAGGGAAAAAGAAATGGATTCCACCTCTTGATGACAGAGTGTCAAAGAATTTTCAGACATGATTTAAACCACTACATCCTGGTTCCTGAGTGGAAAATAAATTATATGGGGACAACAGTGGAGGAAGGGAGAACAGCTAGGCATCAATGCACTATTCAGGAAAAAATGACAATGGATTGGAGATGAAAGACATGCAGAATACTAGGCCACATTTGGGAGGTACAAATAACAGGACTTGGTAGTGGATTGGATGTGGAGCACAAGAAGGATGACTCAGGCCTTTGGTTTGAACAACAGGATGAGTATTGGTGCCATTTACTCCTATGGAGAACATTGAGGGAGGAACAAGTGACTGGGAGGCAGGAGATGAAAACCAAGAGTTCTCTATAAGACATTTGGCTTTTGGGATGCATACTAGATATGCAAGTGGAAATAGCAAGGAATCAACTGAAATTTAATTTAAGTTCAAGAGATGGGTGTACTCTTAAGGTATAAATATGCCAGTTATTAACATATACATAGCATCCAAAGTCAAGGATAGAAGAAATCACCTATCCAAAGGATGTAGTCAGACAAGATGACTAATCCTAGAGATGCTACAACATTTAGGACCCTATTTGGAAGAAAACATAGCCTCATTTTAGAAGAAAGTGCCCCTAAAAGTGCTTTGCACTACAGATTAATTAGGAAATAAGAGCACAAGGATAAGAAAACAATACCACAGAATGAGATAAAAAGGAAGATTATAGACCTAAGCAAGGAAGCAAGAGAGACCAAATACCACTATTAAAATCTAATCAATTAGAAACAAGGAAGAGACTCAATATGATCAAAAATAAAAATTAATCCTGAGATAACCATAGTGAATTTAGAGGATAAAAGAAACAGATTAAAGCACTCCTCCCAAATTATTGATTATGAAAATTACAAAGAGACAATCCAGGTTGTTAACCGGTGGCCCCAAGGTAGAGAACATAAAACATGAAACAGGAAAAGTGTGCAGAGATATAAAAGAATGTAATCAGCAGTCAAAGGGCACACCATATACCTGGAAAAATTAATATAGAATGACTGGCCCAGAGCCAATCCTGGCTAAGCTATTGGGCAGGAAAGCATGACCTACACATGAGAAGAATCTTCAGGTAGGCTCAGAGCTATCCATATCCACAGCCAGTCCCAGGTGATACTAAAGTCATAACTTGAAAGGAAATCTAGAGTCATAGCTCAAAGGAAGAGAAGAAGAAACAGACAGTGAATCTAGAATATTCCACTCATAAAGATGTCATCCAAGTATAAAATCATTAAGCACAAACTCTCAAACACCAACTCAGGAAATAAAGCACATATGAGCTAAAATGGAAGCTGCAGATTAAAAAGAATAATCATATTTTCATTATCTTTTTTATAACCTTAAATGAATCTTGAAGAAACAAATATCACTTGTGCATAAGCATTTATCTGAAGTTCAGAAAATCCCCTATCTTTAGTTTCATTAGCTTCTGCTATATCAAGCAAAATTAAAGTTAAGATATATATTTAAAATACACGTAAAATATGTAAAATTGTTTTTATCTATTTGTCTATATATCTATTAAACTACATATTTTCACAGAAAGAGGTATGAAATGATTATCACCTAATGCTAAAGACAGATTTGGCGGGTGGGGCGGTTGGTGGTAGGAGATTTCATGATTTGTTACTTTCTCCTTTGAACTTTTGTATATGACTTGAATTTTATATAATTACAAATTATTTTTCTAAAAACAATAGTCATTCTAAAAATTTTTTAATGAAAGCAGATATTAAGAGTTACAAGCAATAATATTTGTTCAGCACCTATTACACACTAGATATTTTGCACATATTGGATAATCTAAGCCACATATAACTCATCAAGGTAGGAATTATAAATTCATTTTCCAGAAGAGGAAACTGAGGTCCATGGGTATTTGTTAATTTTCTAGAGTCACACAGCTAGTAAAGGCAGAGTCAGAACTTGCCCTGATGCCAAAGCCAATGTCCCTCCCACTGGCCTGCCTCCTGGTGGTTTTATCAAACTCAACTCCCCACCCCCACTGTGTGCACATGAATGTTCACATACACACATTTCCATCTGCCCAGATCAGGAACTTGTTATGACAAGCCAAATGCAATAACCCATTTCCTGACCAAAGCTATTATTCATTATCTCTATGATTTGGGAAATAGCTGCTGATTTCACCCTGAAAAGGGTCATACTTAGGTCTTAAGAGAAGTAGTAATTACAGACCTTCTGTTCTGTGTGGAAAGATATGATATTCAGATATACCCAGCCCTTTGAGATGCTCTGCTGGCAAGTGGTTGAAGTGCAAAGTACTATTGACTCATGGTCCTCTCTGTCCACTTTCATTAGTGATGTTATTTTGTTTTTTAGTGTTTGTTCTAAGATGGTTTCAAAAGCCCAAGGGAGCTTATCAATTTCTAGGTATTCAAATATCTCTTCCACAATGAATGTTTGTGTGATATATATACACAAATCAAAAAGTAAATTCTTAATGACAGATGAAAGCAAATAGCAACAAAAGCGTAACCCGTGCTCCCAGGCCATGCTAACTCTAGGCTGGAGATGAAAACTGAGGCTACCACCATGGCCCTAGGAGAATGCCATTGGTTTTGCTCCTACCCACCTGTTTTCTGGGAACTCCATCTGCTATAAAATCCCGAGTTGCCCTGGGCATGTATCACACGTGTTCTTGGCTACTCCATTGGATCTTCCTCCGATGCACGTTCTTAATTATGTCTTCTGGCATTGTGGGGCCCAGGGTAGCAATGGTTGCCAGGGTCATGGCCCACCTGAGACCCCATTGCTGCCACAGTATCCACACAAAGCTAATCCTACTTCCACCTGTCCCTCCAACAATCTAGTTTCCACAGAGTGGTATATGTAAAACATGAATTCCCTGGTTCCAGAGGCATTCCATTATACATCCCAAATGGCTCGCCATGGCCTGTAAGACTTTGCAAGGTCTGATCCCATCTGTCTGTCTAGCAAGTTTAATATGACTGTGTGCTGGAGGAAAATGGATGATTAAAGAACATACTGAGCAGACCTCTCAGACTTACTTTTCCTTGACCCTGGCCCATCACTTTTGAACCAGACATTTGTGCCTTTGTGCTCTTTCCTCCTGATGAGCTCTTTGTTAACAGACCCTGACAGTCCTGCACCAATCTCCCAGATTTGCCAGGAGGTGGGTGCTGAGAAGTTTCGATACCCTCATCACCTTTATTTAACAGCCCTCACTAAAGTCATGTCGAATAAACCTAAGTCACTATAATCTAAGTGAAAGGGGTGTGTCATAACTTCAAGACAAGTCAGGTAGCTGCAACCCCCTCCAAACCCAACCACCCCCACCCAATTTCTGCCTCTAAGTTTTCTGAGGCGGAGATTCTGAAGCTGCCACTGATGAAAACTGGTATGGAAAAAAATATGAAAAAAGGACTATGGGATCTTGGACAGAAGTCTCCAACTTCAACTGGAAACGTAAAGAAGGTGGCACAAGTTTTAAGTCCAGTTTTAATGTCAAATAAGAGTCATCATGAGGGCTTTGTATGTCAAGCTAAGCAATTCTTTTGTCCAATTAATTAGTGATATCTGGAGTAGGCAAATGCTCCCCCAGGAGATTCCAAAAATGACTACTGAGGGATAGAAAGAAAATGCTAGAACTTCTATTTATATTTATTTTTACCTTGGCCATTTACATTCTTCTTTTTGTATATATTTTATATTCATATATTGTGGTTGCATGATCAAAAACATTTTACTGATGGGGATGCAGGAACCCACTGCTGTAAAAAATATGAGCCCATTTGAAGAATTTAAGCCGGGGGATGACAAGATCAGGTTTTATTTCAGTAAAATCACTCTGAAGTGTGGAGAATGAATTAATTTGAGGTGAAAACATAGGCAGAGGGGTCACCTAGGTGGCTCAGTCGGTTAAGCATCCAACTTTAGCTCAGGTCATGATCTCACGGTTTGTGCTTTGGAGCCCCTCGTCCAGCTCTGTGCTGTCAGATCCTCTGTCTCCCCCCTCTCTGCCCCTCCCCCACTCATGCTCACTCGCATGCATGCTCTCTCTCTCTCTCAAAAATAAATAAACATTAAACAAAAAGAATGAACGGGAAGGCTGGGTGGCTCAGTTGGTTAAGCCTCCAACTCTTGGTTTCGGCTCAGGTCATGATCTCACATTTCATGAGATCTCTCCTGACCATGCAGAGCTTGAGTGGTCTCTCTCTCCCTCTCTTTCTCCGCCAACTTGCACTTTCTCTTTCTCTCAAAAATAAATAAATAACCTTAAAATAAAATAAAATAAAGAAAAACAAGAAAATACAGGAAGAGTCTCAAGATTAAGAGATATCTGAATCCTTCAACTGAAGCAGTGGGAATAGGAATTGACTGGGGAGTGAGGACAGAGACAGAGGGAAGAGAGGATGAGAAATATTTAGCAGACAGAATCAACCAGACCTGATGGTCAATACATAGGACAGCAAGGGAAACAGACAAGTTTCATATGACTTTTAGGTTTCTAGCCTATGTGGCTGAGTGGAACCAGCATCCAGGATAAGGAAGCCAACCATGAGGCAGGAGCTGGATATTGGAGAAACTGCCTATGTCACAGAAGTCTGCCAACAGGAACAGGTCAGAAGCAAGAAGGAAAACTTCCTGCAATGTCTTCTCTGTTACCCTCTACTGACAATGCTGGACATCATAACCGCTGGCCAAGAGAACATATTTAAAGGGCCCATCTTTATTTCTGCAGAGCAGACAATGAAGAAAGCACTAAAGCTGAGAGGCAATAAATTAATAATAACTGATATAATTCACTTTTGGCTTCTCAGCTTCCACAAAAGATTTTCAGTTTCATCTGAGTCCAAGTATATGTTCCTAATCCAAGTTTTAGTATCCCATTCTTTACCAAATGATGCCCCAACTTTACATAATGCCCTAGTTTCACATGGGAAACTTTTACTTTCACTTGGTGAGACTGTAAGTTCTTGTAATTCAGGAACTCACGCTTAAATTTGTATTCAATTTTCAAAATTAGCCCCATGGATAGGAGAAATAAGAGATTCTTTTAAGGCTGTTATGGCAACTCTTCTGTTCGCAGACCATGACTTAAGTTGAGTATTAAAGACTTAAGCTTGTTGGTTTTCTTTCTGTAAGTGCTCAAGTGCACTCTCAAAAATCCACCCCGCACCATAGTCTTCATAGTCCTCATTATGTCATGAAGGTCAAGTGCGGCATCCACTTAACCCCCAAGGCATGTGCTTCAGTTGACATTTCATCACAGTAAGCATAAGTGATAGCTTGATTAATTGTGATGTCACTGATGTCATAAATTACCCACATCTCGTTTTCCACTGACAAGGAGCTCAGCACTGCACTCAAGGACAAAGGCATGACCAAACTCATCACCAAACCCCATCTTTGTGGGTCTATATCCTGGTACTACTGATACCAATTCTGTGTCTGTCAGGGTCTAATCAGGAGACATAAACCACACAGAAGTTGAACAGGTAAAGTTTAATATAAAGAATTATTATAACAGAGGATCAGAGTAATGAGAGATTGGCCAGTAAAAAGTAAAAAGATCTTTAAAGAATACGAGAATGGTAGATATAAGATGTAGCTACTATCCTTAGGTTGAGATAGAGTGCCCAAGGAAGGGACCCCCTGCCCTCAGGGCTGATATCCAGAACTTTCTGGAGGAGAGACAGTTGTGGGGTATTGAATGGAAGAAAGTTGTTGTGGTGCAGCCCTGGTGGAGCTGCTAGAAATCTGCCCTCCAGAACTTGTTAGAAATCTATCCTCCAGAGTCCTAGATTAAACTGTTAATTAAGAGATATCTCACTGGAGGCACTCTACTATATGCCACTCAAGTGGAGTGCTGGGGAAAGCTGCTGGCCATTAGGTGCTACTAACCATGAAACACTACAGGAGCCTGGTGCTGGGAAGCTCTGTGTCTGTGGAATAAGTGCACCAGAACCGGGGGGGGGGGGGGGGGGGGCGTGGGAGGTGCGGGGCGGGAAGCCCCTTCCTCTTCCTCTTGCAGTGTTTCTCGAGCCTCCTCTACTGACAGTGTTTCATATTGTGTCAACTGGCAAAGGAAACATTTAAAGGACCCACTTCCATGTTCACAGAGCAGGCCTTGAAGGGTGAATTTGGAACAGTTATCAATTGATAACTGGTACATGATACATTTCCACCTGCCAAGGAAAGAAAAGAAAGAAGAAGGGGAGGGTGGAAGGAAGAGAAGGGAAACTGGATCTTCCACATTTCCGGACTCAGTATGAGAGAGGGACAGAAGAAAGACTGTCACAACCACACAGATTGGAGCCACTGTAACTTCAAGACTGCCACCCTCCCCTGGACGCTTGATGCTTCCAAGAAGCTGTCTGCATGTCTTGAGTCAGTTTTTTCCCCCATGTTCCTCAGATGCTTCTCTGTGCTCTTCATGTCCCTAACCCCAGGAGTCTGTCCCTCACTTGCAGACAATGACTCCATCTCCTATTTCACAAAAACTTGGAAATCATTGACAGAAACCTCCTCAACTTTTTGCCCCTAAATCTATGTACTATCCTTTACTTCATCATTTTCACTCAGGCTAGAAAGAAAATGCTAATCCCCCATCCAGTGAATTCCCTCTTGCCTTCTCTGGAACCTCACTTATCAACTTTTTTCCCACTGTCCTGTATCTTTAGTCCATCTCTCCTTTTCAGTCCCTTCCCATTAGCATATAAGTTACTCATGTTTCTGGGGCGCCTGGGTGGCTCAGTCGGATAGGCATCCGACTTCAGCTCAGGCCATGATCCCATGGTTTGTGAGTTTGAGCCCTGCATTGGGCTCTTTGCTGACCGCTCAGAGCCTGGAGCCTGCTTCAGATTCTGTGTCTCCCTCACTCTCTCTCTCTCTCAAAAATAAATAAACATTTAAAAAAATTATAAATAAATAAATAAATAAATAAATAACTCACTCATGTTTCTTCCATTTTAAAAAGCCTTCCCTAAACTCAGTGTGTTCCCCTGTTGCTATCCCCCTCTTTCCTCCACTTCACAGCCAGATTTCTTCATTGACTTGTCTGTGCTTGCTGTCTCTGATTTCTCACTTCCCATTCCCCTTGCAACCCACTCCATCAATTCTTGCCAGTGACTTTCACAGGCCTCACTCCACCAGACCCTTTCTAGAATTTACCTTTCTTGTGCAGTCAGAAATAGTCAATGCCATTGATCCCTCCTGCCTTCCCAATACATTTCTTTCTTTAGGTTTCCACTATACTTCTTTGACTCTCTCCTATCTCCAGCCCCTCTTGTTTTTCTCTGAGTTTGGTAATGTACATTCTACTATATGAAAGGGAATTATCTATTCATTATTTAAATCATGACTGTCTATATTTTTAATTAGTTTTTAACAAATTATCATTATTTATTTTGATGGTCAAATTGTCCCAGATTTGCCAAGTGTGAGTTCTGTGTCTTTTGACATGTTCCCATCATGACTTGAACATTTTCTTTGCAATAAAACTTTCCAGGTCCATCTTATACATTCTCTTCCCAAACTTTGTCTGAAACTAGTCATTTCTCAAGGATCTCTGGTTTACTTTTAGTGGGGAGTAGAATTTGGAAGCTAAGATTGGGGCACTAGGCATGCTCATTGCTCGCAGGTGACACTGGTCCCAGGACCTCTCAGGACGGCACAGGGAATAACTGTATGTATACCACTGTGCCCCAACACACATTTTTGTAACCTGCACTTAGATCTCTCTCTACATCATAAAGCATGAATTTGCGCCAATAGTTCCAATTCCAAGCCAACACCACAGGGCTCATTCTAGTTCCCCCTTTCCATATCTGTATCTATCTTCAACAGTGAGAAACCTGGCTCCCAGTGTCCCTTATACATGTCTCTATGAGGTGAATCCCTTCATGGAGCTAGTCACTTGACCCCACTGGGCTGCCCCTGTCACCCCCCACTCATGCTATCCTCATACAGGCCACCATTACCACCTTATTTGGGCCTGTCAAGCCTAAACTGAATTAGAATGCAGGAAAGGAAAGGTAGAAGGGGAAGGAAGCAAGGAAGGGGAAAAGAAAGAAGCCAATAAAGGAGTAAAGGAAAGAAAGGGAAGAAGAAGGAAGGAAGGGAAAGTATGCTGGCCTCTCCGGTTGCCAGAGGCCTACCCTGCCTTTCCAGCCCCTCCAATGTTTGTGCTCCTTACCCTATGATCTCTTATATTTTCTCTCTCTGAGTGAAATCATCCTTTCACTAGGCTTTCATCTATTTGATGATCACAGCAAAATTGTGCATCTCCATTCTATACTTCTCTTCTGAGACTCTAACTTAATGTATTTATCCATTAGAATTGACTCTAGGATGGATGGCCACAAGCATCTCAAATTTAACATGTCCAAAAAGAATCTTATTACAGATCCCCCAAAACATGACCTATTTCTGCACTTTTGTCTCATTAAAAAACACAGACAGAAGCACCTGATGCCCAAACACAAACCCAAGCATTACCCTTAGCTCCGTTCACCAACCCTCATGATTCTGTTTTCTTAGACATACATCCACTCATTCTCTCCATCTCCACTGCCCCCTCCCCTTTTTGGGGTCTCCATCACTCCCATCCAGAGTCCTATTAGTTCCTCCTCTGCACAGCTGCCTGAATAATGGCTCTACTCCATGAATCTGATCATGTCACTCCCTCATTTAAATAACATTCCCTTTGCCTTCTGCATGAAGTCCAAACTCCTTAACAGTCCCTGCTCTGTCCTACCTTGTAAAGTAGCATCACTGACTTCCTCTCTCTATTTTGTCTGTTGTTGACAGAATCTCTTCTCTACAACCCAGATGACCTGTAATCTCTCTTCAAGGAACCTCTGGAGTATTTTATCCCCTCTTCTTGGAATACTCTTCTTAAACCACCTACCCTCAACTGGGCTAGCTTCTGCTCATCTGACTCTTGTCAGCTTTGACATCACCTTCTCCTGAAAGTCATAGTCACTGTGGTAGACAGAATAACGTTACCCCAAAAGAGATATCTACATCCTAATCCTATGTTACATAACACAATAAGGAGGCATTAAGGGTACAGATGAAATTAAGGGTACTAATCAGCTGGCTCAAACTTACATGAGCATGGTCTCATGCTCATCCTTGAACCAATCATTGTGGCCACAGGGATAGGATGAATTCATTGAAAAATGCTCACTACAGAAGGACTCAAGAGGAGTGGAGGCCTTTCAAGATAGGCCATGTGAGTAAGATAGGTCAGAGAGATATCTGATCAGGGTCCCAGGGAAAGGTCTCTGAAAAGGCCAAAGAAGCACAAAGGCTAGAAGGTAGGCTGATGCTCATCTGTGGCTTTTTTCAGCCACAGTCAGGTTGCCCAAGGAAGGCATGTGGGTGTTGTGATCCACAATTGAGCCCCACAGTTGAGCTGGGGCTCAGGAGGACCAAAGAAGAGAGAAGTGGGGTCTCAGAGAGGAGGTGAGGTTTAGTTAGGAAAGGGAGTGAAACAAGGAGGGGACTAATCATCCAGGCTAAAGATGTCAAGGAGGTTGACATCTTGACTAAAGATGTCAAGAAGGTTGAAGAGTAAGTGGGTTGAAGGAGTCAGGAAAGAAGGAATAGGTAGAAAATAAGATATTAGAGTTCAAGGCTAGAATGAAGGAGAAGGTCCACTCAAAGCTATGACTCTAGGAATGACCATGGAAATGGGTGGTATAGGTGGAAGCTGTTGAGATCATAGCTGTCATCATGATGTAATAAATACCTACTAGGAATTTTTTATTTGCTTATGCCCAGCTTTGAAACAGAAAGGATTTAAGATGGTTCACAAAGATACACACAACATGTCAACAGGCTAAGGCTGGGTGAGATGATGCAAAAAGGAGAAAATAAAGGTAGGCAAATAACAAGGAGACTAGGAGTAAAGCTAGTACATGAAATCCATGCCATGAATTCCTAGACACTTGATATTCAGGGCCACAGTTTTGACTCAAAGCTTTCCATTAGCCACTGTAAATAAGGGAACAAAATAAGCAGTTCCCTGAATGTCCTAAAGATAAAAATAAACTGGGGTGCCTGGGTGGCTCAGCCAGTTCAGTATCCAACTTTGGCTCAGGTCATCCTTTCCCCTCTCATGGCTCATGAGTTCAAGCAATGCAACAGGCTCTGTGTTGACAGTTCAGAGCCTGGAGCCTGCTTTGGATTCTGTGACTCCATCTCTCTCTCTCTCTGCCTCTCTCTCTCTAAAAAATAAATAAACATTAAAAAAATATTTTAAAAAAAGATAAAAACAAACCAGTGAGCAATAAGAAATATAACCAGTGCTGGTACTCACTTCAGAAAACATTTCCTGAGTAGGTCTCAGAAGAGAAAGCCCTCATGACATCACAGAGGCTTGGGATTCCAACAGAACTTACTCCATCACAACCTGGTTAGCACGGAAACAACTTCATTAAGCTCTGCAAGCCCCAGTTGTGTTATCTCTTGAGTGTAATAATCCTCACTTTCCTTGGGTTGCTGTGAGGATAAAATAAGTGACAACGTAAAGCAGATTTTATGTGAACAATTTCGAGTAGTTATTGTGTGTCCCCAAATCAACAAACTCTTCAGTTCTTAAGTCTGTGTCTTACAGCCAGAAGCTTACAAGTCATTTACACTAGCCCTTATTGCTATTTTGAAAAATAGCAACCTTAATGAAATGTAAGCACAATGGTCCAAAATCTCTGGGATGCAGCAAAAGAGGGTCTAAGAGGGATGTTTATAGCAATACAGGTCTACCTTAATAAGCAAGAAAAATCTCAAACAACCTAATCTTGGTTCTAAAGGAGCTAGAAAGAGAACAAACAAAACCTAAAACAAACAGAAGGAAGGAAATAATAAATATTAGAGCAGAAATAAGTGATATATAAACTAAAAAAATAATATGGCATAAATATGTTAAATTGCTATATATCTATAATGAAGCAGCAGAAAGAGAGGTCACCCAAAATAGTGAGATACCTAGGAATAACCCTAATGAAAGAGGTGAAAAGACTTGTCCTCTGAAAACTATAAAACACTGATGAAAGAAATTGAAAATGACACAAAGAAAGGGAAAGACATTCCATGCCCGTCGATTGGAAGAACAAATATTGTTAAAATGTCTATACTACCCAAAGCAATCTACACATTTAATGCAATCTCTATCAAAATGCCAACAGCATTTTTCATAGAACTAGAACAAACAATCCTAAAACCTGAATGGAACCACAAAAGACCCTAAATAGCCAAAACAACCTTGGGGGGAAAAAAAAAAAAAAAAAAAGCTGGAGGCATCACAATTTCAGACTTCAAGTTATATTACAAAGCTGTTGTAATCAAAACAGTATAATACTGGCATAAAAACTGACACATAGGTCAATAGAAAAGAACAGAAAATACAAATATATCCCCACAATTATATGGCCAATTAATCTTCAACAAAGCAGGAAAGAATATCCAATGGGAAAAGATAGTTTCCTCAACAAATGATGTTGGGGAAACTGGATGACAACATGCAAAAGAATGAAACTGGACCACTTTCTTACACCATACACAAAAATAAATTCAAAATGGATTAAAGACCTAAATGTGAGACAGAAAACCATTAAAATTCTAGAGGAGAACACAGGCAGTACCCTCTTAGACAGTGGCCATAGCAACATTTTTCTAGATATGTCTCCTGAGGCAAGGGAAATAAAAGCAAAAGTAAACTATTGGAACTTCATCAAAATAAAAAGCTTCCGCACAGTGAGAAACTATCGACAAAACTACAAGGCAACCTACAGAATGGGAGAAAATGTTTGCAAATGACATATCTGATAAAGGATTAGCATCCAAAATATATAAAGAACTTACACACCTCAACACCCAAAAAATGAACAATCCAAAAAAAAATGGGTAAAAGATGAAAAGACATGAAAAGAAAGAGACATTTCTCTAAAGAAAACATACAGATTGCCAACAGACACAAGAAAAGATGTTGAACATCACTCATCATCAGGGAAATGAAAATCAAACCTACAATGAAATATCACCTCACGCCTGTTAGAATAGCTAAAATAAAAAATCAAGAAACAATAGGTGTTGGTGAGGATGTGGAGAAAGGGGAACCCTCTTGCACTGTTGGTGGCAATGCAAACTGGTGCAGCCACTCTGGCGAACAGTATGGAGTTTCCTCAGAAAGTTAAAAACAGAACTACCCGGAGGGGAAGGAAAAAAAAAGAGGTTAGAGTGGGAGAGAGCCAAAGCATAAGGGACTCTTAAAAACTGAGAACAAACTGAGGGTTGATGGGGGGTGGGAGGGAGGGGAGGGTGGGTGATGGGTATTGAGGAGGGCACCTTTTGGGATGAGCACTGGGTGTTGTATGGAAACCAATTTGACAATAAATTTCATATATTGGAAAAAAAAAGAAATGCAGTAAAAAGAAAAAAAAATAAAAATAGAACTACCCTATGATTCAGAAACTGCACTAAGTATTTACCCAAAGAATACAAGAATACTAATTTGAAGGAATATGTGCACCCCTATGTTTATAGCAGCATTATCTACAACAGCCAAATTATGGAAACAGCCCAAATGTCCGTCAACTACTGAATGGATAAAGAAGAAATGGTGTATATGCAATGGAATAGTACTCAGCCATACAAAAGAATGAAATCTTGCCATTTTCAACAGCATGGATGGAGCTAGAGAGTATTATGCTAAGCGAAATCAGTCAGAGAAAGTCAAATACCATGGATTTCATTCATATGTGGAATTTAAGAAACAAAACAAACAAGCGAAGGGGAAAAAAAGAAGAAAGAGACAAAGCAAGAAACAGATTCTTAATTGTACAGAACAAACTGATGGTTGCCAGAGGGAAGGAGGCTGGGGGGATGGGTTAAGTAAGTCTTGAGGGTTAAGAAGCTCACCTGTGATGAGCACAGGGTAACATGGAAGTATTGAATTACTATATTGTACACCTGCAACTAATATAACACTGTATGGAATTAAAATAAAATCTTAGAAAAATATCAGGCTTTGTTCATTTTGGGCTTTGAAAGAAAATGTCTAGCTACATTGGACAGACTTCCCTGGACCAGAGTGTGCACCTGTGGTGGGTCTTCTATATTGGATGGTAAGTCATCTCCTATCTAATTGAGTCTTCCAATCATGGGTCTTCCTTTGGAAGGTGGCTAATGGATTAAATCAAAACCCAGAGATGGCTGATGAGGGAAATCAGAGAGAGAGAGAGAGAGAGAGAGAGAGAGAGAGAGAGGTAAAGACCCCAAGAATAACAGAGTAGCTGACTGGCTATTAGAATTCCTTACAAGAAGTCTCCCAGTTTTCAGGTTGCCCAGCTCTTCCTTGTAAACTGAAAAAGCCATACGAAATCAGTCAGTCAAAAAGAAGGCATGGCCTTTCCCATTGCCAAGCCACTCTCCATGTAGGGGTGGGGAGAACACAAGGAGACGTCAGGAGCCAGGCTCTATGCATACAACTATGCACATACTGTAAGGGCGGTGTTATTACTCCCATTTCACAGATGAGAAAACCAGGATTCAGAAAGAATAAACAGAAGTGGCAGAATCCAGATGTATGCAGTTAACACCTTGAGTTATAAATACAGTATCTGTTTTTATATCATTCTCCTCCACCACTCTGTGAGCTAGTTGATGTGAAGACCAGTCCTACTTAACTTTGTGTTTCCAGCTCCTGACACAAAGCCTAGCACACAGTAGGCTTCTACTAAAGTCTGCATCTATTAGTCAGTAACTAATAACCCCATCACTAATTGACTAACTGACATTAGCTAATTATCATATATCCCAAACAGATATAATATATAATCAAACCGAATACATACATCCAATTTCTAATAACCCGTGGGAATTTTCCCTTGGCCCTGCTGCAACTTCTTTTTTTTTTTTTTTTTTTTTAATTTTTTTTTTTTCATCGTTTTTTATTTATTTTTGGGACAGAGAGAGACAGAGCATGAACGGGGGAGGGGCAGAGAGAGAGGGAGACACAGAACTGGAAACAGGCTCCAGGCTCCGAGCCATCAGCCCAGAGCCCGACGCGGGGCTCGAACTCACGGACCGCGAGATCGTGACCTGGCTGAAGTCGGACGCTTAACCGACTGCGCCACCCAGGCGCCCCCCTGCTGCAACTTCTAATGAATCCTGGGATCCCATGGAACAGTCTAGAGACTCTCAGTAGAAGAAAATGCATTACCAAGAATGTCAGTCCATTGTGCTAGGACTTCCAACTTCATTTCAATGCATTGTATGCCTAAATTATTCAGGTCATGGAATAGTTAAGCAGATTTCTTTTTACCTAAAATTATCCCTCCTTCCACTCCCCACACACCACAGAGCCCATCAAAATTGTTGTATACAATTTGATTCTTTAGGGATTGTCCCCAGTGAGAAGTATGATTTTTTTAGCTCCCAAGAAGCAAAATGTTTCATGGCCATCTGATAGGTTGTGTTTTGTGCCTTGCTGGAAACCAATTGCCCAGCTGTTCCTTAGTGTTGGCTCATTGCTCCTCTATATCAGAGCTGATAGCTCTATTCCTTCACCATGGCCAAGAATTCCCAGAGTGCACCATTTTGTGTACTATAAATCATTAATATTTTAAACTAAATGCCTGTTGCTATAAAGGTCCAGTAAGTACGTTTATAATTTTCTTGGTTTTGTGACTTTTAAAGAAACCCAAAACCACAAATAAAAACCACTTTATTTTGTTTTGCTTTATGATCAGCTACTCTTAAAAATAGAGATTGATGCCTCTGCATTAATTTATTACTTTGTGACTTATTAGAAAGTATTATCCCATATATTGGTTTATTTGGCCCTTGGAACAACCTGGGAAGTGTTATTATCTCCATTTTACAAGTGAGAAGTCAGAGGTTGAAAGAGGTTTTATAATTTGCCCAAGGTCACACAGCTAATAACTGGCAAAGCCAGGACTAAATCTAGGTCTTTGAATAGCAAATAGCATTCTCTTTGCATTGGAAAGAACCTTAGTGATATTTAATTCTGAGCCCAAATGAGAAACTGTAGCTCAGAGAGGCTGAATGACCTTCTGGAGCTCATCTGTCTGGCAGATTTGCTCACAGCAGATGAGGAGCATTCAGTCTCCACTCTTCGCATGCCACCTTAAGGATCCACCATGTTCAAAATCACACATATACCTCAAGGTATAGAAGTGATTTTATTATTAATCATTTAGTAATTAGGCTGAGTAAACTGAAAAATACTGGTCACATTCCTTTTTCACAAACCTCCAAGAGACTCTCCAAATAGCTGTGCTAAAATATTGTACTGAAGAATGCTTAAAAACAGGCTGAGAACATTTTTAGATGGTGCTGTGATATTCTTATGGTGCTCAAATGGTATGTATTTTTCTGTATTTGGCCAGTGAAATTGATGCTATAGGGATTCTGTGACTGCTATGCCTGGTGCCAAAGTAGATATGCCCTACGAGAGCAAAATCCATGGACATTCAGAAAAGGAGGCACCTAAAGAAACTTCTCTGATAGAAGTGCAATGAGTATTATTTTGGTGTATGCTATGGAAATTCAAGAAATATCATATTACTCCATTTGCCCTAAATGTTCACTAAAGCACTTACTTTGTGCCAAGCACTGACCTAAGAACTTTAAATGTATCAGATAAATCCTATTTGCCCCTGTTGCTCCCTCTCTTGAGTCATACAACAATGTTGGATTATTTGGCAGGGGTTTGGGCAGTGTGGCTCCCCAGCCACTAAACTCTTTAGCTTCCACAACACCCATGCCCACTGCCAGCTCTCTGGGCAGGCTGGACTCTCTCTGGAATCACGTGGCATTAAAGCACAGGTCCCAGACCCTAAATGAATCCAACCCTAGAGGCCATCCCCAATACTCCAAATCTTGAGTTTACCATTCCACTTCCTGTACCCTCAATGCAGTCTCTTGAACTGATTTGTACTCCCCCAGACAAAAGCCTTATGGCTCCTGGGTAAGGGCTCCTGGAGCTATAAATTTTATTCTCCACTTGGGTTGTCAAATTAAGCAAACATAAATATAGAATGTGTAGCTAAATCTGTATGTCAGATAAACAACAAATAATTGGGGGGGGGGGTGTACTTAGACTAAAGAATTATTACTAGATTATCTGAAATACAAATTTAACTGAGCATCCCATATGTTATCTGGCAACCCTACCTGTACTCTCTCTTTCCCCAGCTTTGCAACATAAAAGCCATCAGGAACTCTCTAAGGATGGGGAGCCCAAACTCAGAACACAGAGGCTACTTGGATAGAGAAGCAAAGAATGTAAAAATATCTCACCTTTGTTTGAGTCTCCTATGGCAGTGAGACTAAAGCACAAATGAATAGCTCAAGGATTACCCTGCCACTGAAGCAAGGTGATAGTTAACAGCAAGATTTTTAGAGTACTGCCTCTGTGACAAGGCAAATTTGGGATTCAAACCTAGAGTAGATTCTTGGCATTCACAGGGTCCAGTCCTGAGGCCTTCACACACACCCCCACCCCCAGGTTCATGAATATCATGTTAGTGTAGTTCAGTTGAAAATTTTAAGTCATCCTTCAGGCTCTTAATGATCCCTATATATTCAGGATTCGAAAGTCAGTTATAAAATAGTCTTCTGGCTAAAAAATGATGAGATGCCTCTTAGCTTTTCCTAGATTTCAGTCACCAGATCTACCACTGACTTTCATTTCAGGCCATTTTTCATTAAGAAATACGTTCTCATATTGTACGGCTCGTACATGAGTCTGGGTCTGGCCACAGCCAGCGAGTCCAGGGCTGAGGCAGGAGCCGAGACCTCTCAGGCTGTGCAGACAAATGGAATTCAACCAGTAAGCAAAATGGGAACTCAGCTTATAGCAATTACAACCAACACCTCAGGAGGCAATAACGGATGACTTGGACATTGTGGTTTCACTTCCAAGTCTACACAAAGAACTAATGTGTCCAATTTGTTTGGATACTTTGAAGAACACCATGAAGAGCAAAGGAGTGTTTACATAGGTTTTGTGCAGACTGCATCACCACAGCCCTCCGAAGTGGCGATAAAGAATGTCCTACCTGTAGGAAAAGGCTAGTTTCTAAAAAATCACTAAGACCAGCCTCAAACTTTGATGCACTCATCAGCAAAAGTTATCCAAGTTGTGATGAGTGTGAAGTTCATCAAGAGAGAGTATTAGCCGGGATCAACAAGCAATAATCAGCAGGCACTCAGTCACAACACTCAGGAAGGACGGAAGATACAGGCCAGGAACAGACTACAGAGAGGCAAGAAACAACAGATTGAAGATAGTAGTGGAGCAGAAGACACTGGTGACAGTTCTTCACTGTAGCAATGCTTCTGCACACAGTAATCAGGAAGCAGGACCTAGTACCAAACAGACCAAAACATCTGATGATTCCCAGCTTGAGCTTGATAAGAGCAGTGCAACAGTGGCAATTGATCCAGTAGTGGATGGTGCCAGTGAAATTGAGTAAGTATTCAGGACTCCCCCCACACTAATGGAGAAAGATAATAGTGCACAGAGAAGATACCTAAAAACTTCAGGTGATGCCACTGTTGATCACTTAATCCAAGTCTCTGGCTGAAAGGTTAGCTTTGGAAGAACTTGAAAACAAAGGAGAATCAAAGCAGGTGACCCTTGATACAGCCAGTGAGAAGCAGTAGACCATTTACATAGCAACAGCCAGCGGGCAGTTCACTGTATCAAATGGCTCTTTTTCTTTGGAATTGGTCAATGAATAATACTGGAAAGAGAACAAACACATGGGACTTTATTATGCACCCACAAAGGAGCTTTTACAAGTTGTATGTTTTCACAAACTCTGATTTCATCTGGAACACCCTTCTGACCCAGAAATTTTTCATAGTTCTGTATTCTTTTCTTTTTTAAAATATTTTAAGTAATCTCTACACCCAACGTGGGGCTTGAACTCACAACCCTGAGATCAAGAGTAACATGATCTATTGACTGAGGCAGCCAGGTGCCCCCACAGTTTTGTGCCTTAAGTGATGATTCAGTTGGCTATCCTTTTCCCTCCGCTCAAGATTTTTCTTAGGCTTACAGAATGTTAAGTAATATGTATTTTGACTTTTTTCCCTAGAGTCTTATATATTTATAGTTTCCTATATAAGCTGTAGTGTGTTCATGAAGACCAAGGCTCAAATTCACTGTGCCTAGGGGTGCCTGGGTGGCTGTCGGTTGAGCGTTCAACTTCGGCTCAGGTCATGATCTCACGGTGGCTTGTGAGTTTGAGTCCGGCGTCAGGCTCTGTGCTGACAGCTCAGAACCTGGAAACTGCTTCATATTCTGGGTCTCCCTCTCTCTCTCTGCCCCTCTCCTGATCATGCTGTCTCTCTCTGTCTCTCAAATATAAACATTAAATTTTTTTTAATTCACTGTGCCTAAAAAACAATTTTCATAAGATTATTATTTTCATGGTATTTTCTTTCATAATATCTCATTTTTTAAAAAGGTTCTTTATGAACTTAGTGTCCATTTGCCATGCAGTGTTATTTTTTTCCATTTTTTCTTTCTAATTTTGGAATTTCTGATCTTGGGGAAGAGAAACAAACAAAATGTCAAGTTCTATGACAACTTGGTTCATTTACAGATTTCACGGAAGAAAGGAAAATTAAATTGGTCTTATGTAGTCTTCAAGTGTAGATTTAAAGAGGACTTTTTTTGTATTAGCTTTTTTGTTACTTCAGTCCCTTTATTATATGTATTTGATGCTTTCTCCTATTAAAATACCAGAGATACGGAGATATTTTGCACTTCATCCTTTTTTTTTTTTAATGTTTATTATTTGAGAGAGAGAGAGAGAGACAGCAAGCAGGGGAGGGGCAGAGAGAGAGGGAGACACAGAATCAGAAGGCTCTAGGCTCCAAGCTGCCAGCAGAGCCTGACGCAGGGCTCGAACCCACAGACCATGAGATCATGACCTGAGCCGAAGTTGGCTGCCCAACTGACTGAGCCACCCAGGTGCCCTGCACTTTATTCTTTAATGAGAAGATATGTTCAAAGTTTCCCTTATTCTTTTCTTATTGGTAACCATGTAAGTTTCAAGAATAATGTGGCACGTGGAACTAACAATTGGAAAAAAAAATAGTTTGTTTCTGTTTGAAAAGCGTATTCAGCATTTTGGGTGGTCCTGTCAGTTTATAAATTTGGTGCTGTGCTAATCACACTCCAGAGAAGCAAGTTAATGGGGCTTGAGATTTGCCCTAGTGAAAGATAATTCTCTGGAAGAATGTCAGCAAGTTGGGTAAAGTCATTCTCCTTTTCTTAATTTAGTTTTATATTGAAGGACAGTGTTGGGCATTTGGCTTTATGAAGACAGATCAGAAATAAGATTGCCTGTGTGTTATTTTTTCATCATTGTCCTGATTCCAGGTATGTTTCCAAGTTTATATTATCACAGTATTTATGAAGACTTGTTTGCATTGAGAAATTAACCCCAAAGGGTTTTTTTGTTTTGTTTTGTTTTTGTTTTTTCGCCAGAAGTGAGTAGTCCTCCAGTATCATTGCATTTAAATAACATATTTAGTCATTGTAAATATTTATTTGTCATTTTTGACAGATTGGGGCCAGCTTCATGTTTTAAGTCTTCAGCCCAATATGAAAACTTACTGGTTCATTAATTTTTTTAACGTATTATTGAAAATATTTAAAATCTGTTTTTACAGTTTTATTGGTAACCTGTGTCATGAAATTTGGTGACCACCAAAAATCAAGGGAAATTTTTGTATTCAATTCCTTTTCTGGTGTAATGTTAAACTATATGGATTATTTTTTTTTTTTAATTTTTTTTAACGTTTTATTTATTTTTGAGACAGGGAGAGACAGAGCATGAACAGGGGAGGGTCAGAGAGAGGGAGACACAGAATCGGAAACAGGCTCCAGGCTCTGAGCTGTCAGCACAGAGCCCGACGCGCGGCTCGAACTAACGGACCGCGAGATCATACCTGAGCTGAAGTCGGACGCTTAACCGACTGAGCCACCCAGGCGCCCCATGGATTATTATTTTTTAATTTTTTAATACTTATTTACTTTTTTGAGAGAAACAGAGCCTGAGGTGGGGAGGGGCAGAGAGAGAGGGAGACAGGGAGACACAGAATCCCAAGCAGCCTCCAGGCCCTGAGACTGTCCACACAGATCCCGACACGGAGCTTAAACTCACAACCCATGAGATCATGACCTGAGCTGAAGTTGACGCTTAACTGACTGAGCCACCCAGGCGCCCCTTAAGTTGTACAGATTATTAATGCATGTCCACTGAATATAACCCAGGTTTGTGATACAGCTGCTTAGATTTTATTGGTGACATTAGATTAGTGGATGCATTAAATAACTAAATTCCCATTGTGATCAACTGAGAAAAAAAAAAAAAGAAATACCACTTGACACCACTAGGATTACTATGACAAAAGAGACAATAACAAATGTTGGTGAAGAAGTGGAGGAATTGGAACCCTGATACATTGCTGGTGGGGATATAGAATGGTGCAACCATTCTGGAAAACAGTCTGACATTTTTTTCCTAAGGTTAAATATACGGTCGCCACATGATGCAACAGTTTCATTCCTAGGTTATACGCAAGAGAAATAAAAACATATGTCCACACAAAAATTTGCACATGAATGTTCATAGCAGCGTTTTGCATAGTAGACCAAAGGTGGAAATAAATCAAATGTCCATCAATGATAAGCGAATAAACAAAATGTGGTCTATCCATACAACGGACTATTATTCAGCCATAAAAGAAAAGAAATACTGGTATATGGCGCAACATGGATGAACCCTGAAAATGCTATGCCTGGTGAAGGAAGCCGATCACAAAAGACCACATATTGTACAATTTCATTCACTTGGAATGTCCAGATTAGGCAGATCTATAGAGACAGAAAGTAAGTTAGTTAGAAAGTAAGTTAGCCTAAAGCACAGCACAGAGGAATGGGAAAAATAGGAGGAAAGGGATGGCAGGTTTCTTCATAGGGTAAGATGGTAGGTAAAAATTGATTGTGGCGAAGGATGTACAACTCTGGATATTCTAAAAACCACTGAATTGGACACTTTAAATAAGTGAATTGCATGGCATGTGAATTATAGCTCAGTAAAGCTGTTGTTAAAAAGCAGAGCAAGTTTTTATTGTTTGTGACCCAGTTTTAAGAGGAGTAGGGAAAAACAAAAGAGCACTGAGATGTAATGCTGGGTGGCTAGTTAGCTAAGTCACTAGCTAAGTGGCTTCTGAAACTTCACTTGTAAAATTACAACTCTGGAAGGCAGTCATTGCAGAGTCAAATTATGAATGCTAAATCCATTACAAAAGCCAGTAGTCTACTTTCCTTCTGTGCCTTCTCGTGAAAAGATTCAAAGCGCCTAAATAGCAAGTAGTGTGAAACAATAGCAGCTGTTTATTAAAGACTATTTTTTAAATGACATCTTCTTCAATAATGATACCTAGAATGTTCCATGCTAAAGAAGCCGTAATTTCACATTTGCTCAAGACTTGATTTGATTTAGCCCGTATGACACAAATCTTGGATAAAGCATGCAAACAACTTAATTTCATTTCCTCATTAACCAGAACTGATGAGGGAAAAATTAATGAGAGAACCAATAAGATGTTATAAGCTGTTCAAAGAATCCCCTGTACCACATATATATAAGATTATCAAGAATGATGAGATATAATTGGTTAAATCAACTACGTGGGAGTCTCCTAAGTCTTAGCCTCACAAATCCGACTGAGTGGCTGTGGTGTTGCAAGGGCTGCTTAGCTGAAAAGGGACTGGTCTGACTTGAGATTTCTTTAATCTAGCTTCCTGTAGTTGGTAGGTTGGGAAAGACAGTATTATTTTCAAAAATCATTTAAGAATTTCACAAGACTAAAACTCAACCTTGACCTCATCTTACTTCACACTCCACATCCAGTCTGTTAGGAAGGAAATCCTGTTGATCTTAAAAAGTTATCCGGGATCTGACCACTTCTCTGACCTTGGTCGGAACCACTATCATGTCCCACCCAGATATTGCTATGGTCTCCCTGCTTCTACCCAAATCTTCCTGCAGTCTCTTTTCAACTCGGCAGTCAGAGGATCCTTTTAAATCAGGAGACAGATTGTGTCACTTCTCTGCTCAGAACCCTCTTGGGATTTCCATCTGAAAGTAAAAGCCAAAGTCCTGGCATTGACCTCCAAGGGCTCACATGATCTGCACTGATCCCTGCTCGTCAACCCTCTAGACTTCTTCCCTACTTCTCCCTCACTCTCTCTGCTCCGTTGGCCACCTTCCTGAGCCTCAGACACACCTGACAGCTCTTAGGGCCTTTACTTTGTTCCTTCTGCCTGAAATGTTCTTCCCTCAGTTCCCTGGCTGGCTCCTTCACCTCCTGCAAGCCATTGCTTTATGTTCACTTTAGTAAGGTTAACCCATTCTATTTTCTATTACTTTCTGTGCTCATTCCCACTATTAATTTCCAATTGCTGCTGTAACAAATTACCATTAAAAAGTTGCTTAAAAACGTCCGACTTCAGCCAGGTCACGATCTCGCGGTCCGTGAATTCGAGCCCCGCGTCAGGCTCTGGGCTGATGGCTCGGAGCCTGGAGCCTGTTTCTGATTCTGTGTCTCCCTCTCTCTCTGCCCCTCCCCCGTTCATGCTCTGTCTCTCTCTGTCCCAAAAATAAATAAAAAACGTTGAAAAAAAATTAAAAAAAAAAAATTAAAAAAAAAAAAAAAAGTTGCTTAAAAAAACACAAATTGATTATCTTACAGATCCGGGAGGTAAAAAATCCAAATTAAGTCTTATAGGACTAAAATCAAGGTGTCAGCAGGGCTGCATTCTTTCTGGAGTCTCCAAAGAGAATCTATTTCCTTGCTTTTCCCAGCTTCCTGAAGCCTCCTGCATTCCTGGGCTCATGGCCTTTCCATCTTCAAAGTCAGCACCATGGCATTTTCAAATCTCCCTCACCCCCGCTTCCATTGCCACATCTCCTTCTCCAACTCTGGCTCTCCTACCCTCCCTCTTTCCCTTAAAAGGACCCTTGATTACATTGGGTTGACCCAGATAGTCCAGGATAAACTCCTCATATAAAATCCTTCATCATATCTACAAAGTGCCTTTTGCTATTTAAGGTAATATATACACAGGTCTCAGACATTAGGACATGGGCATCTTTGGGAAGCCATGACTTTGTCTAGCATTAATGATTCTCTTACCTTACCCTAGGTTTTCTTTTTTTCCAAAATACTTATCAACTTTAACATGCTTTACCTATCTACTAGATTTATTGTTGGTCATCCCTCCGCCATAATGTGAGCTCCATGAAGACATGAATCTTTGTGTCTTTTTTTTTTTTTAACTGATATACCTCTAGCAACTAGAATAGTCCCTGGCATATAGTAGATGTTCAATGAATATTTGTTGATTGAAAGAAAAGGAGGTACTCATCTAGATAAATCAAGAAGAGAAAATATCTTTGTTTATCTTTCCAAACATGTCAAACAGGAGAGGAAACAGAAGGAGCCTGTTCCACAGCAGCCAGCTTTCTGAACTGATTTGTAAACATGGAAACCTAGCGGTTCTCCAACTTCTCTGTGTACAAACATAACCTGAGAGACTTATTTACAAATTCAGGTTCTCTAGCCCCATCCTTCCCAAGTCCAGATTTAGATTTGTTAAGTCTTGAGTGGGGCTCAAGCCAACCCCACTGGGCTGAGGGCTATAATCCATGTTGGGCAAACATTGCTGGTGCCTCCTTGGTAAACCTTCCAAAGCAGAGGTTCTCAACCTTTGCCTGCACAATGGAACTTCCTAAGGAGTTTCATAAACTATCAATGCCTATACCCTATCCCCAGCAATTCTGTTACTTGGTCTGGGGTGCAGCACGGGCACTGGGATTTTTAAAGCTCCTGCTTATTTCTAATGTGCATCCGTGGTTGAGAACCACTGTTCTGTAATAATCAGACTCACTCAGATTTTACATGGCTGCCCATGATAAAGACTATATTTCCAAGTCTTTCTTGCAGTTAGATGAGGCCAAATGAGATTTGGACACACCAGGCAACCTTCCTCAAAAGATGGCACATACCCCTCCCTCCTCCTTTTTCTTTTCCCTCCCTCCTGCTACTTAGGATGCCCTCTTGAACAAGACCACACGAGTGGAGCCACTGGATGGAAGGAGCTTAGGCAACAAAAGCAAAAACAAATGGGACTACGTCAAACTTAATAACTTCTGTGCACCAAAGGAAACAATGAACAGAGTGAAAAGGCAACCTACAGAATGGGAGAAAATGTTTGCAAATCATGTATCTGGTAAAAGAATAATGTCCAGAATGTATAAGGACCTTCTAAAACTCAACAATAGAAACAAAATAACCTGATTATTAAAAGGGCCAAAGGACTTGAATACAATTTCTCTATTCTCTATTTCTCATTTGAAGAAATACAGATGGCCAACAAGCATATGAAAATTCATCATAAAAGAATTGCAGATCAGAACTACCATGAGATATCACTTCACACACATTAGGATGAAAATAATAGAAAATAACAAGTATTGGCAAGAATGCAGGGAAGTTGGAGCCCTTGTGCACTAGTGAGAAAAATGATGCAACCATCATGAAAAGCAGTATGGAGGTTCCTCCAAAAAATTAGAAAAAGAATAACTAGGGCCACTTGGGTGACTCAGTTGGTTAAGCATCCAACTTTGGCTCAGGTCATGACCTTGTGGTCATGAGTTCAAGCCCCATGTCAGACTCTCTGCTGTCCACACAGAGCCAGCTTTATATCCTCAGTCTCCTTCTCTCTCTGCTCCTCCCCCCTCAAAAATAAATAAATTAAAAAAAATAATAACCATATGGCCTAGAAACCCCACTTCTGGGTATATATCCCCAATGTCCATCAACAGAAAAATGAGTAAAAAAAAAAAAAAAAAAGAGAGAGAGAGAGAGAGAGAGATACCTACAATGGAAGATTATGCAGCTTAAAAAACAAGGGAATTCCCTTACATGCTACAACCTGGATGAACCTTGAGAACAATATGCTAAGTGAAATAAGACAGTCACAAAAGCACAAATATTTTATGACTCCATTTATATAAAGTATCTAAAATAGTAAAAATCATAGAAACATTAAATACAAAGATAGCAGCCAGGGAAAGTGGGAGGAGGAATTAGTTTTTAATGGGTATACAGTTTCAGCTTTGCAAGATGAAGTTTTAGATATCAGTATATATTTAACACTACTGAACTGTACACTTAAAAGTGGTTAAGATGGTAAATTTAATGTCATGTGTTTTTTTACCACATTTTTAGAAAGCTTTGAATCTGGTTTTCTGAATCATCCGTCACTACTAATGATTTCCTTTATTTTTGGCCTTATTCTCCTGGAATTCAATGTTTTTCTTCCATATGACACAATCTCTTTCATTAACACCCCCCCCCCCCCGCCCCGCCCCAGTGACACACATAGCAGTTCATAGGCAAGCCTAGTCAGCTCACTCTAGACCATCTCAGACTCCCTGGACCCCTGGTTCCTGCACGCTGGGTGAGAGGATGGGTACTGTCTGCAGCCCCCTCGTTTTCCCATGTCCAGCATCTCCTTCAGTGCCCACTTGTGAAGGTGATAGCTTCCTGGTTTCCATTCTCCCTATTTTGCTCTACTATTCCCTGACAAAGCTTCAACTGCTTGCTCCCTATCTGCTTCCAAATCCATCTCTGTAGCACCTCACTCATTTCCAGATGCCTTCTAGTCTTGTCCAGATAGATGCCATGCACCTGCAAGGTAACAGCCCACCAGATAGACTCATTGCATGCACCCCAAAACAGATTTATTTTTTCTCATCAAGACTTCTTACTCTTTCTCCATCCATATCGAATCAGTCATCACAAACCTCATTGATTGTACCTTTCAAGGCTCTGTGGGTGCCCTCTTTTCAATTCCACTGTCATCACCTGGGCTCTTGCAACTGAAATTGCTGAATCCAGTGTGCGGCAATTATTAAAATCTTAGTAACTAGTCCCTAGCTATTTTTTTCCCTTCCTCTTTCTCTCCCTCTCTTCGTCCTTCATTTTTCTCTTCCCATCCAATCCATTGTCATACTGCCACCAAAGTTATCTTTCTAAAAACCAGATTTGGCTGTTACTCCAAAATCTTTAGTGGATCCCTGTGGTCTCTGAGAAAAAGTCCAATCGTAACATTGTATACAAGTGCTGCCTCCACCTGGCCTGTCTACCTTCTTCGCTGATAAGAGAGTCAGTGCCTGTGCTAATGAACACAGCAGGCTCTAAAGTTGGACCAGACCCCAAATTTGACTCAGTTTTAATATCTATATGAACTTGGGCAAATCACTCATTACCCCTAAGTCTTAATCACCTCATCTGTAAAATGAGGATAACTATGACACCTACCTATGGTTTTGTGAGGATGAATGAAATATTGTGCTTAATGTTATTGTGATTATTATCATTACTCTCTTTCCAAAACGTTCCAGCTGCACTTAACACACCATACCCTGAACAAAATGTCTTTCCAGGGCTGTTTTTCCTTCCTGATTGGCTCCTTCCACCTCCATTCCATTTCCTCTCTGCCTCCATACCTCTTTCCGACCTTTCAAAATCCACCTTGTCTGTGGAGCTTTTTCTCACTTCCCCATAACTTGATTCTTTCCATCAAGTTTCCCATAGCACTTGATACATGCACTATTATTTGATCAGTTCTGAGTTACTGCCCATCAATAACATCTTGTCTCACTGTGAAGCATAAGACAGAGCTGGCTGAAAATAATAAAAGACATCCTGAGAAAAAAGAGGGAGTAAACAGACAAATATTAGCACTTAATAGTTTTAAATTGTGTGCAAAAAGTTACCAAAATCCAAAGGCTGATGGAAAAAACTTGGGGAGGAAAATGTTACCAGGAAATATAATACAAGTTTACTTTTTAATTATGTAAAGAGCTCCTGGCAAATTTGAGGAGCTTAAATGCCGACAGGGTTTGGTTAGTAAGTGGTGATACATCTGTAAATAAAACATTATGTGACCATGAAAAAGATTAAGGTGAATCAGTAGGTGTCAGCATAGATGTCCATGACATATTAAAGTGTGAAAATATGAAGTGAGATCTACTTTATGTGTCTGTATCTGGAAGAATATGCCCCAAATTGTCAACAGTTAGTCTGTAAATAAGAATATGGACCTAAGGAGTGAAGGAAAACTTTCAGATCTTCTTTCAAAAGTAACCACTTACTATTTTTATAATTTTAAAAAATTAAGTAAATAAATAGACCATCAGGGGCCCCTGGGTGGGTCAGTTGGTTAAGCATCCAACTCTTGATTTCGGATCAGGTCATGAGCTCACAGTCATGAGATTGAACCCTGTGTCAGGCTCCACCCTGGGCCTGGTGGATTTTCTTTTAAGAAAATCAGAAATCTTTTAAGATTTTCTCCCTCTCCCTCTGCCCCTCCCCTGTTTGTGCTCTCTTGCATGCTCACTGTCTCTAAAAAATAAATGAATAAACCATCAATCTGGCAAAAGACACATCAACTATAAATAAATGGGGGGATAGGGACAGATGATTTAGAAAAGAAATAGAGATGATGAATGAATGCAAGGAAAAATATTGAATTTTGGCAAGTAAAAATAAAGTAGTGATGAAGTGTTTATTAAAAATAGTCAAACAAAGAATAACCTACTAAATTATACTTCATGCTGGCAAAGATGCATTGAAATGGACACTTTCTTGTGTTTTTTGTGACATTTAAATTTTATGTAAGTCCTTAGGGGTAAATATTGGCAATTTGTATCAAGGGCAACAAGAATGTTCATGTTTTATGGTTCACTCACTTCTGGATGTATCTCACTTCAGAGATAATTCAACCTAACGAAAGGTCATATGCACAAAGACAGTGAAAATTTGGAAGCAATTTGAGATAGAGTGGTTAAATAAAATAAAGGACGGTTGTTGTGGGGAATTAAACAATCTATGCTATTTACAGGGACCTAGTAAGAGCTCAGTACCTGTTAGCTGCAGCTATTATTATTATTATTATTATTATTATTACTATTATTATGACAATGGTACTCACTATACAAATTGTGTCATTAAAAATTATCATTGCAAAACTAAAAGGCAACTGATGGAATGGGAGAAGCTGTTTGCAAACAACATATTAGATAAAGGGTTACTGTCCAAAATCCACAAAGAAATTATCAAACTCAACACCCAAAAAACAAATAATCCAGTGTAGAAATGGGCAAAAGACATGAATAGACACTTCTCCAAAGAAGACATCTAGATGGCCAACCAACACATGAAAAAATGCTCCACATCACTCATCATCAGGGAAATATAAATCAAAACCACAATGAGATACCACCTCACACCTGTCAGAATAGCTAAAATTAACTCAGGCAACAACAGATGTTGGTGAGGATGTGGAGAAAGAGGATCTCTTTTGCACTGTTGTTGGGAATGCAGACTGGTGCAGCCATTCTGGAAAACAGTATGGAGGTTCCTCAAAAAATTAAAAACACAACTACCCTACGACCCAGCAATGGCACTACTAGGTATTTATCCAAGGGATACAGGTATGCTGTTTCGAAGGGGCACATGCACCCCAATGTTTATAGCAGCGCTATTGACAATAGCCAAAGTATGGAAAGAGCCCAAATGTCCATTGATGGATGGATATATATATATATATATATATATATATATATATATATATATATATCTCACATCTTCTTTATACACACACACACACACACACAGTGGAGTATTACTCAGCAATCAAAAAGAATGAATTCTTGCCACTTGCAACTACGTGGATGGAACTAGAGAGTATTATGCTAAGCGAAAATTAGTCAATCAGAGAAAGACAAATATCATGACTTCACTCATATGAGGACTTTAAGATACAAAACAGATGAACATAAGGGAAGGGAAACAAAAATAATATAAAAACAGGGAGGGGGACAAAACAGAAGAGACTCATAAATATGGAGAACAAACTGAGGATTACTGGAGGGGTTGTGGGGGGGGGGGGATGGGCTAAATGGGTAAGGGGCATTAGGGAATCTACTCCTGAAATAATTGTTGCACTATATGCTAACTACCTTGGATGTAAATTAAAAAAAAATAAATTATTTAAAAAAATTATCACTGTTGGGGCACTCAGGTGGCTCAGTTGGTTGGGTATCTGATTCTTGATTTCAGCTCAGGTCATGATCAAGCCCCACCTTGGGCTCTGTGCTGAGCATGGAGCCTGCTTGAGATTCTCTCTCTCCCTCTCTCTCTCAGCCCCTTTCCCCCTCAAAATAAAATAAAATAAACATTTAAAACAAATCATCATTGTCAAGCCTATGGAGCAACAAGTGTCCTACAGTATAACTATGTAAAAACATATAATATTAAAACACTGAAAATAAATATACAAAATGGTTATGGATGTGTTAGAATACCAGAGTAAGGGTGATTCTTTATATTTTTCTCATGTGTTCCAAACTCTTGGTAATATTATTATATATACACTATAATTTAAAAACAAATTTTAAAAATTTCAGCCTATTATTATTCATCAAGCCTCGAGTCCATATTTTAAAAACCATATATATCTCCCAAAATTAATACTATCAAAATGTTCAGGAGCTAGTAAAGAAACGTTTAGAGCTATATTGAGTTTGTCACACATTCAAATGTGACACTCATAATATGAAGGATAAAGTTACTTTCTAAGAATTACACCAGTAAACATTAACACAATGAAAGATATCTATGAAAAAAAGCCTAGTACACTTTTCAAAATCTTAATGGAGGCTTAAGAAACACCTGAATCCAAATAAGGTTACTAAAAACAAGTTGTAATGTAGGTGAAAAAAAAGCTATAGCTGAATTAACTTACTGAAAATTGAACAGAGATTAGAGTAGCAGAGATGTGTGGGCTACGTTAGTGGTTCAAACTTGAGAAATGCACTGACATCTTGTAAAGGAAAAATTATGACCCTCAAATGTTGACCTATTTTATTTTTAATATGATGTTACTTAAATATATACAAATAGAAAACTAGGTATAAAATGCCTTATTCTTGTTTGTACCAATATTTATGTATTTATTCACACATTTGATAAAAATGTCACAGGTAGAAGTGAAGTCATTACAATGACATAAGTAACTGTATAGACTGACCCAAAGTACGGAGTCAAGTTGCCAAAAATCAGAACATGAGCAGCACACAGTTCCTTAACACCTGTGCACTCACACACTCTTGTCCACATCCATCCATGCCACAACAGTCACAGGCACTAAGTTCAGATAAAACCCAGAGAACTTCTCCCTGGCTTCAAGTCCTGGGGATGAGAAGAGAGAAATGATCAATGAAAAGATGCTAGAACTGCTCAACACATCGCTCTGTTCTGCCAACGACTCAGAGAAGACAAGACATGAAACTCTGGAGCAGTTATTTCCTTATAAATGCCATATTCTTAGGGCGCCTGGGGGGGCTCAGTTGGTTAAGCGTTGAACTCTTTGATTTTGGCTCAAGTCATGATCTCATGGTTCGTGGGTTGAAGGCTGGCGTTGGGCTGTGTGCTCACACCATGGAGCCTGCTTAGGATTCTCTCTCTCTGTCTCTCTCTCTGCGACTCCCTCTCTCAAAATAATAATTAAAAATTTTAAAAAAGTTAACAATCTATTCTTATAGCTGCTTATACAGGTGTAAAACCAAAGGAGATTTTTAAATTAAATATAATTATATGGGGCACCTGGGTGGCTCAGTCGGTTAAGCATCTGACTCTTGATTTCAGCTCAGTTTGTGAGATTGGGCCCCATGTCAGGTTCTGTGATGACAGCAGGGAGTCTGCTTGGGATTCTCTCTCCCTCTCTCTCTGCCCCTCCCCACTCACGTGCTCTCTCTCAAAATAAATAAATACTTTAAATAATAATAATAAAATTAAATATAGCTATACCAGATAAGTAAGATTCAAATGCATAGCATTAATTTAATATGATGGGTAATGTTTTCTAAAAAGGAAATTCAAATTAAACCCACGAGATACCATTTCCTACCCACCAGAATGGCTAACATGAAAAACAATGACAAGGAAGTCTAGCAATTGAAACAATTGTTGGCAAGGAAGTGGAGAAACTGAAACAATCATACATTGATGGAAAATGTAAAATTGTGAAACACTTCGGAAAATGTGGCAGTTTCTCATAAAGTTAAATATCATCTACCATATGACCCAACAATTTCACTCCTAGGTACTTTCCAGAAGAGAAATGAAAATATATGTCCACAAAAAGACTTATACAAGTCTTTTTATTCATACCACCTTTATTCTTAATAGCCAAAGATCGGAAACAACCCAATGTCCTTCAGCAGGTGAATGGATGAACCAAGTATGGTATATTTTCATACAGCAGACTCAGCACTAGAAAGCCAAAGAATACCAAAGCCTAATAGTGCAAAGTTAGCTCCTGACTGTCAGAAATGACTTTTTCTTTTTCATTGGTGTGCAATCAAATATACCACAGTAGCTATCAAAACCCAATGAATGCACACAAAAGCTTTTTTGCATGTTATTGTACATAAATTTTACCTTAAAAATATATAAATATAAATATTAAGAAGGAGTATTACAGACAGTGAGTGGAGCTAATAAGCTGAACGTTTGTGTGATTGTCGCTTGAGGACAAGTAATGCTGGCAACTGAAGGGAAAACAGATTGCAGAATTCAAGTGCAGAATTCAAAGCAGCTTTCCACCATTTGACAAGGACAGTGGTGGGCATCAAAAGTTTGGAAACGGTAATGAGGACTCTTGGGCAAAACTCCATAGCAAAGTTTCAGGATAAATGAATGAAGCAAATGAAAATGAAAATAGTACAACTGAGTTCCTGGACTTTCTGACAATGATGGCAAGAAAAATGAAAGACAGGGACAGAGAGTAAAGAAGTTAGAGAAGCATTCTTGTGTTTAATAGGAATGACAATGGCTATGTTAGTGTGATAGAATTATGTCACATGATAAAACACCTTGGAGAAAAGTTAACAGATGAGGAGGTTGATGAAATGATCAGGGAAGCAGATATTAATATTGATAGTCAAGTAAACTATGAAGAATTTGCATAAATGATGTCAGCAAAGTGAGAATATTGTACAAAATGTGTTGAAGTTTCTGTACAAAATTGTTTGCTTTTTTCTTTGTAAAAGCTTCTTCATACTATCAAAAGAATATAAATCCGTAGTCATTAGATTTATTCCTCTGTGTTTTTCTTCCTTATTTTACTATCATTGTCCTATACCTTATTTTAGAAAGTGCATCAAGGGGTACCTGGGTGGCTCAGTCGGTTAAGCAGCCGACTCCTGGTTTTGGCTTAGGTCATGATCTCACGGTTCAAGAGTTACAGCCCCACATTGATGTCAACTCAGAGCCTGCTTGGGATTCTCTCTCTGTCTCTCTCTCTCCCCCTCCCTCTCTCTCTGCCCCGCTCCCAGGCTCACTCACACTCTTTCTCTCCCTCTCAAACTAAATAAACAAACTTAAAAAAAAAATAGAAAGTGCATCAAGTAGCATGTGGCTTACTAAATTAATGGTTGTCAAACTTTTTGGGTTCAGCATCCCTTTATGCTTTAAAATTTTATTGAAGATTTTTAAGGCTTTCTATTTATATTAATTATACCTATTAAAATTTGCCATATTAGAACTTAACACAGAATTTTAAAACATTTATTTGTTTATTACAAAATAATAAACTCTTACATGTTGACATAAATATTTTTAAAATACTTCCTCTTCTAAAACCAAAAAAACAGTGAGAAAAGTGGTCTCATTTTACATTTTTGCATATCTCTTTAATGTCTGGCTTGGTAAAAGACAGCTGGATTTTCTTTAAAAAAATTTTTTTTTAATGTTTATTTATTTTTGAGAGAAAGACATGGAATGTGAGTGGGGGAGGGGCAGAGAGGGAGACACAGAATTCCAAGCAGGCTCCAGGCTCTGAGCTGTCAGCACAGCTCCATGCGGGGCTGGAATTCACTAACCCGGAGATGGTGACCTGAGCCAAAGTCAGACATTCAAGGATTAAGCCACCCACGCGCACCACCGTTACTTGCTTTTTAAGCTTTCTTTAATTCTTAAAGAAAATCCGGTTATGGCACTATTGACAAACAAGTTATATATTTGATTTCCTACTTTAAAAAAAATCACAATTAGTTTTGTAAGAAACTGCCATACTGTCTTCCAAAATGTACCATTTTGTATTCTCACCAGCAATGACTGAGAGTTCCTGTTACTCCACATCCTCAGCAATGCTTGGTATTGTCAGTGTTTTGGAAATTTAGCCGTTCTAATAGGTGTGCAGTCGTGTGTCATTGTTTTCACTTGCAATTCTCTAATAATATATGATGTTGAGCATATTTTCACATGCATATTTGCCATCTGTGTAGCTTCTTTGGTGAGGTGTCTGTTCAGATCTTTTGCCATTTTTAAGCAGGCTGTTAGTTTTCTTACTGCTGAATTTAAAAGGTTCTTTTAACTGAGGAGGCTCAGTCAGTTGAGCATCCAACTTTGGCTCAGGTCCTGATCTCACGGTTCATGGGTTCAGGCCCCGCGTCGGGCTCTGTGCTGACAGCTCCAAGCCTGGAGTCTGCTTCCGATTCTGTGTCTCCGTCTCTCTCTGCCCCTCCCCCGCTCATGCTCTATCTCACTCTCAAAAATAAATAAACATTAAGTTTTTTTTAATAAATAAAATTTCTTTATATATTTTGGACACCTGTCCTTTAGCAAATATCAAGTTTTGCAAAGATTTTCTCCCGGTCTGTGATATATTTTTTCATTTTCTCCACAGTGTCTTTCACAGAGCAGGAGCGTTTAATTTTAATGAAGTACAACATCAATTCTTTCTTTCATGGATCATGCTTTTGGTGTTGTATCTAAAAAGTCAATGCCAAGCCCAAGGTTACCTAGATTTTTCACCTATATTATCTTTTAACAGTTTTGTAGTTGTGCCAGAGGTTAGGGGAAGAGAAGGACAAATCGTGGAATAGGGGGGACTCTTAGGGCAATGAAACTATACTCTATGATACAGTAATGATGGGCACATGTCATTATACATTTGTGAAAACGCATAGCCTGTACTTACACAAAGAGTGACCCCTAATGTGAACTACTGGACTTTAATAAAAATGTATCAATATTGGTTCATCAGTTGAAACAAATGTGTGACACTAATACAAGGCGCAAATGTAGGGGAAACAGTGGGAGATGTGGTATATAGAAACTTTCTGTACTTTTCCATCAATTTTCCATAAACCTAAAACACTTCTGAAACTAAAGTCTACTGATTGTTTAAATTATAATTAGCCCCCAAACTACCACAAAACAGGCAAGTATTACAAAATGAAATTATTAAGGGTGCCAGGCTGGTTCAGTCAGTGGAGCATGTGGCTCTTGATCTTGGGATCGTGGGTTCAAGCCTCACGCTGGGTGTAGGGGTTACTTAAAAATAAAAAATCTTAAAAATAAAGGAAATTCAAGTGAGGTTTTGTTTGTTCATGATTATCAGAACTCATACTTTATTGACACTGTGCAGAGACAATTCTTGAAAGCCCAATTTGAAAGGATCAACTTTTTTTATCTTCATGAAATTGTCCTATTCACTTGCAGATATGATTAGGATTGTGACATATTGAAATCTTCGTGAAAATTATTAATCCAATTAATGTTGGCATTGGGAACAGAGAGTTTATTCATGAGGTATTTACTACTTCATCTGCTGTTATGAACTGTTGCCAGTGGTATTTACAAAGCAAAGGCCTCACACCAGAACTACTTGCAGTGAAAGGTGGCATCTGGGGCGCAGGTGTTGAGGTCAGCATGCTGGGCTATGAGTGCTGAATGGCACACGTTTGTCCATCATTTTCCTCTAGTCAGCTATTGGGAAACTTTGGTTCATCCAGCTTGATAGGATAGGATAACACTCAGCTTTCACTTGGCAAGAACCACAAATGCAGGAAAGGCCATGAAAGCACAGGATGGTGCTTGTGCTTAAGAGAATCTTGAGCGTAGGTGAAGTTTTGTAAAAGGAGAATTAAATTGTTAAAAACTCATCCCAATCTGTCCGGCCTTGATTGATGGAGACTGTCTCCTGGTCATTAAAGAGGTGTGTTCTTTTTTGGGATAGAGATCGATCATGAAGCTTGTTCATGGCTTCTTTCTGATCAGCAGCTTAGTTTTCTAAGAACCTTTACATTGGGACAGGAGTCCTTGGAGAGTGGAACTGAGTTTTGAGGCTACTACCAGGGTAATGTCCCATTTACAAATTAATAAATGGACCATCTGGCTTAAAAACCAAGGAGTTCTTTTAGAAAGAATCTTTCCCTAAGACCCTACCTATGTTGGGAACATGAAAGACTAGAGTTCCTTGACCTATAATATCGTTGGCCACATTCTGTACTGTGGAGACCTCATCAAGGTAGAGCACTGCCAAAGCACCAGCCCACTGTCTCTACGGGTCATAGTGTGAGTCTGTGGCTGTCATTTCCCCCAGGAGATGCTAGATTCCAGCTCTCCCTTATGTTTTGTATCCTTCACAGCTCCTGGCATAAGGCCTTGCAGCATGGCAGGTTGCTGAGTCAATGTTGATCTACTGCAGCTCTGACTTCAGATTCCATCAGGGCAGTTTTTGTTTCAGAAAGTAAACAGGAGAGAGTGGACCCAGCCTGGCACTGGCCAATTTAGCAGTTTAAAGGTATAAGCTCTTCAAAATGTGGGCATTTCCTCTGATTTTCTGGGTCTGTCTTTGCTCCCAGGGCCCTTCAGATGAAATAAATTCACTTCTCCCAAGGAACTCTCAAAAACACACTCCCTACTGAGGGTGGATCTGTCTATATTTCTAGGACTCATATGTGAAATCCTCCTTTAAATCCTTCCCCTCCCTAGGCTACCTCCCACCCATCTGCAGGGGTAGCAAACACGGATCTCAGTGGGGCAGACAGCCAGTTTGCATGAGGGAAGGAGGCCTGTTAACATGGGGGCTGGTGTGAATTGTGACAAACTGAAAGGCATTCATATCTGCAAGTTCTTAAAACTGTCCTGGTCAAATCAAATGCATGAACTGGAAGTCCAGTTCAGTCACCTATAGCCAATGTGGGATGTTTGATCCTCAGCGTATGGTATAAACTGCTTAGGTGTGAACAAAAGGGCCTTTCCCAACCTGGCTTCCCACAGCTTGCCCTTCGAGTCCAGCCACTCCCACCTACGTCCCTACACTCTGCTTACATGACATACTTTTATGCATGCCCTCCCTGGTCACCTTTGCAGGTGCATTCTTTTTGTTCCCCAGCATTTATCAAACACCTAATGCAGCAGGCACTAAAATAGGTGCTGAGGAAACAAACGTGAACAAGAGTTTCTGACCTCATGGAGTTTACAGGGTCGTGAGAGACATATACATTAGATAATTACCAGCCTGTGATAAGGGATATGAGAGCAGTACAGGGTGTGACTGAAACGTACACAAAGAGCACCTTGCCAGATCAGGGAGAGCAGGTTTGGGAAGGCTTTTCAGAGGAGTAGATATTAGCTGCAGCTGAAGGGGAGCTGAAGAAGCAAGGATGAGGGTGAAAGGGTAAGGGAGGGTGTAGGGAGAGGGCTTCCTAGAAGAAGAAGCAGCACTTGTAAAGGTCCCTAAGGAAACTGACATTCCATGTGATTTGAGACTAAGGATGTGAGAAGGGTGGCATAAGATAAAACTGGGAAGGTGAGCAAAGTCCAGATCTTCCCAAGCTTTGTGGCCAAACAAAGGAGTTCAGATTTTGTCCTAAGGGCAATGGGCAGCCACCAACAGTTTTTAGTCAAAGACCGTTTGGACCCAAATTTGCCTTTTAGAAGAATCACTCTGGCTTCAGTGTGGAGGACAGGCTGACGTAGCAAGCCTGGAGGTAAAGAGGACAATTACAGGGTCATCATAATAAACCAGCCAGAGATGATGGTGGCCTGGCCTGAGGAACAACACTGGGGTGGAAAGCATGGACCAGACTTGGGAGACAGAAGTGACATACCTCAGAGATTGATTATGAGATTAGGAGGAGGTGTCGATGATGAATGTAGAGCGCCCTGATCTAGTCATCCTTTCAGCTTAATTCTCTCATTACCCCTCATGGACCTTCCAGGCACCTTTCTACCTGCTGCCCCAGCACTCTGTCCCACTGCCAGTTTAGCACAGCGTATTGTTTAATGGTGACAGGTTGTTCGTCCTATTTCCTTGTTATGTTGGGCAGGGACCCTGTGTCAGTCAGGGTCAAATTAGGAGATGGAAGCCATACAGTAATTTTAACAGCTTAAGTTTAATGTGTAGAATTACACATTACACAAGAAATTTCAGTAAAGACAACTCTAAAGAATATAGGATCAGCAGATATAAGGTTCATTGACCACCTCTGAGGCTGGGGTAGAGCACTAGGCCTGAGAACCAGACCCAGTTGGAGAGGACGTGGCTGTGGAAATTGGATGGCACAGTTGCTTGGTGCTGTGCCAGTGGTAGTTGCTGGAAATTTGCCCTCCAGAATTTGCTGGAAACCTACCTTCTGAGGTCCCAAAGAAAGCCATTTCATAGAAAGGTGTCTCACTGGAGGCACCCTCCTACAAAGACAACTAAAGGGTGTTGCAGGGGAAAGCTGCTGGGTGCTGCTTACCACTATTACTACAGAAGCCAGGCTCTGGAAGAACTACATGAGCTGCAGAGTCGTGGCACTGGAAAAGCCTTCTGTGTTGCAGGAGCTGGGCACTGAGGAATCCATACATACTTCTGGAACCACTGAAACACACCAGAATAAGAAGGAAAACCCCTTCCTCATGCAATCGCTCTCCAGAGCCCACAGCTGACAAAGCTTAACATTGTGTCACCTGACAAAGGAAAAATTACTTTTTAAAAAAGTTTATTGGGGTGCCTGGGTGGTTCAGTCGATGAAGCGTCCGACTCTGGCTCAGGTCATGATCTTGAGGTTCATGAGTTTGAGCCCCGCATTGGGCTCTGTGTTGACAGCTCAGAGCCTGGAGCCTGCTTCAGATTCTGTGTCTCCCTCTCTGCCCCTTCCCCACTCACACTCCGTATCTTTCTCTCTCTCAAAAATAAGTAAACATTTTTTAGAAGTGTATTTAGTTATTTATTTTGAGAGACAGAGAAAGAGAGAGAGAGAGAGAGAGAGAGAGAGAGAGAGAGAGAGTGTGTAGGTGGGGGAAGGGCAGGGAGAGAGGTAGAGAGAGAATCCCAAGCAGGCTCTTGTGCAGTGCAGAGCCCAACGCAGGGCTCGATCCCATGAACCATGGGATCATGACTTGAGCCGAGATCAAAAATTGGATGTCTAACTAAGCCACCCAGGCGCCCTGGAAACATTACTTTTAAATGGCCCAGCTCTGTTTTTGCACAAGCAAGCAATGAAGAGTGAATTTGGAGCCAAGAGGCAATAAATTGGTAAGCAGCACAGACCCCTTCTTGTTTATCCTCGCTGCTGGAGTACCACAGGGGGCTAGAAGTCAACATGTCAAGAAAAGTTCAGAATGAAGAAATGTAAATTCAAGTTCTTTGTCTGTTTTTAAATTTTGTTGTTGTTGTTGATGAGTTTCATCAACTCATCAGATACATGATTTGCAAATATTTTCTCCCAGTTTTTTTCATTCTCTTGAGAGTGTCCTTTGAAGTACAAAAGTTTTCAGTTTTGATGAAGTTCAGTTTATCTATTTTTTCTTCTGTTGCTTGTGCTTTTAGGGTCATATCCAAGAAATCATTGCCAAATCCAACTTTTCTCCTATGTTTGCTTCTAAGAGTTTTATAAAGTCAGGTCTCATGTTTAGGTGTTTGATTTACTTTAAGTTAATTTTTGTATGTAATGTAAGGTAAGGGGTCAACTTCATTCTTTTGCATGTGAATATCCTGTTTACTTAGCACCATCTGTTAAAAAGTACTTAACCATATATGCAAGGGCTTATTTCTGGGCTCTCCATTCTTTTCCATTGATCTATATGTCAGCCTTATTCCAGTACCACAGTTTTTTTAAAAATTTTTTAATGTTTATTTATTTTTGAGAGGACGAGAGACAGAGTGTGAGTGGGGGAGGGGAAGAAAGAGAAGGAGACACAGAATCTGAAGCAGACTCCGGCTCTACACTGTCAGCACAGAGCCCAACACGTGGCTTGAACTCATGAACTTTGAGATTGTGACCTGAGCTGTAGTCGGACACTTAACCGACTGAGCCAACCAAGGGCCCCCCACAGTTTTTTTTTAAGTTTTGTTTATTTTGAGACAGAGAACAAGACAGTGCATGTGAGTGGGGGCAAGGGCAGAGAGAGAAGGAGAGAGAATCCTGAGTGCAAAGCCAGACGTGGGGCACAAACCCATGAACCATGAGATCATGACCTGAGCCAAAACCAAGAGTCTGATGCTTAACCCACTGAGCCACCCAGGCATACCACCATACTATTCTGATTACTTTAGCTTTGTAGTTTGTTTTGAAATAAGGGAGTGGGCCTCCAAATATTTTTTTTTTCAAGATTGTTTTGGCTATTCAAGATCCCTTCATATTCCATATGAATTCTAGGATGGGATTTTTCTACATCTGAAATAAAAATTATTATGTTGTGATGGGGATTGCATCAAATCTGGAGATCACTTTGGGTAGTGTGGAAATCTTAATTTTTCTATTTATTTACACCTTCCTTAATTTTCAGCAATGTTTTGTAGTTTTCAATGTACAATTCTTTTGACTTCTTGATCAGATTTGTTCCTAAGTATTTTATTCTTTTTGAGGCTATTGTAAATGGAATGTTCTCGATTTCCTTTTTAGAATGTTACCATTGCTGATGAAAAATGTGACTGATTTTTCAATGTTGATTTTTGTATCCTGGGATTTTGCTGAATTTATTAGTTATAGCGTTTGTGTGTGTGTGTCTGTGTGTGTGGGGGGTGGCTCTTTAGACTTTTCTACATATAAAATCATGTTATCAGCAAACAGGGATGATTTTGGGGTGCCTGGGTGGCTCAGTTGGTTAAGCATCCAACTTCGGCTCAGCTCATGATCTCCCAGTTCGTGGGTTCAAGTCCTGCACTGGGCTCTGTGCTGACAGCTCAGAGTCTGGAGCCTGCTTTGGATTCTGTGTCTCCCTCTCTCTCTGCCCCTCCCCCATTCACACTCTGTCTCTCTCTCAAAAAAAAAATAAATAAATAAATAAACATAAAAAAAAAGAATGTGTGGTTAATTTCAACATATTTGTGAATTTTCACACTTCCTTCTGTTAATGATTTCTAGTATCATTCCATTGAAATCAGAAAAGAAATTATGTATGATTGCAAACTCTGTAAAGTTACTGGGGCAGCTAGGTAGCGTCTCACTTCAGCTAAGGTGATGATCTTGCGGTTTGTGGGTTCAAGCCCCACATCAGGCTCTGTGCTGACAGCTCAGAGCCTGGACCCTGCTTCGGATTCTGGGTCTTCCTCTCTCTGCCTCTCTCTCTCTCAGAAATAAAGAAATAAAACAAAATAAAATAAAATAAAATAAAATAAAATAAAATAAAATAAAATAAAATAAAATAAAATAATTAAGACTCGTTTTCTGGCTTAACATATAGTCTATCCTGGAGAACATTCCATGGGCACTTGAGAAAAATGTGTATTCTGCTTTTGTTGGTTCAACTGTTCTATGCATGTCTGTTAGGTTTAATTGGTTTATAGTGTTGTTCAAGTCTTCTATTTTATTACTGATCTTTTGTCTGATTGTTCTATCTATTATTGCAAGTGGTCACTGATATGTCCAACTATTGTAGGGCTGTTTATGTCTCCCTTCAATTCTTTCAATGTTTGTTTCATATACTTTGGATTTCTGGTATTTTGTACATGTATGTTTATAATTATGGTATCTTCTTGCGAAGTTATCATCAATATAATGCCCTTCTTTGTCACTTGCAACAATTATTGACATAAGGTCTGTTTTGTCTCATATTAGTTTAGCTACCTTAGCTCTCTTCTTCTGGTTACCATACGTGAAATCTCTTTTCCATTCTTTCATTTTCAACCTATTTGTGTCAGATCTGAAATGAATGTCTTGGGCTTTTCCTCCTGCTCCTCCAACCCCAGTGCCACTCCGGCTGTACCACGCTGGCTCAGAGCTCTCTGCTCCTGTTGAACTAGCACCACTGTTGTCTCTCTCCAGCTGCAGACATCATTATCTACCAGGACTTCATCAGCCATGATGAGATATTCTCCAACAACTACAAAATCCAGATCATGGACAGGCTATGCCTGGAAGTGAAGGGATCAGTAGGACAGAGGGTAACACTGATGACTGGTTCATTGGTGGAAATGCCTCTGATGAAGGCCCCAAAGGTGAAGGTACCAAAAGGACATTAACCACTGGTGTTGATGTTGTCATGAACCATCACTTGCAGGAAACCAGATTCACAAAAGAAGCATATAAGAAGTACATAAAAGATTACATGAAGTCAATCAACGGCAAACTTGAAGAACAGAGGCCAGAAAGACTAACAACTTTTATGAGAGGGACTGCAAAACAAATCAAGCACACCCTTGCTAATTTCAAAAACTACCAGTTCTTTATTGGTGAAAACATGAATCTAGATGGCATGGTTGCTCTGTTGGACTATTGTGAGAATAGTGTGACCTCATACCTGATTTTTTTAAATGATGGTTTAGAAATGGAAAAATGTTGGGGCACCTGAGTGGCTCAGTTGGTTGAGCGTCCGACTTCAGCTCAGGTCATGATCTTCTGGTCTGTGAGTTCGAGCCCCACATCAGGCTCTGTGCTGACAGCTCAGAGTCTGGAGTCTGCTTTGGATTCTGTGTCTCCCGCTCTCTGCTCCTGCCCTGCTCGTGCTCTGTCTCTCTCTCTGTCTCAAAAATAAATAAACATTAAAATTAAAAAAAAAAAAGAAATGGAAAAATGTTAACAAATCTGGCTATGACTTTGGATATATCACCTGTTGTCATAACTGGCTTCTGCTTTTCATCCACACAAACCAGGACTTAGACGAATAGGATTGATGTCATCTTGAGCACTTCAATAATTTTGACTTCAATTTATTTGGAGCAGAGGCATTGTTTTTAAGAAAAAAAAAACATGTCATGTAGGTTATCTAAAAATAAAATGCATTTAGGTGTGCCTGGGTGGCTCAGTCAGTTAAGGGTCCAACTTTGGCTCAGGTCATGATCTCCAGTCTGTGAGTTTTAGCCCCACATCAGACTCTGTGCTGACAGCTCAGATCCTGGAGCCTGCTTCGGACTCTGTGTCTCCCTCTCTCAAAGCCCGTCCTCCATTCTCTCTCTCTCTCTCAAAAATAAACATTTAAATTTTTTTTAAATAAAATAAAATGCATAAAAACTCAAATGTAAAATAAGTATCTTGGGGTGCCTGGCTAGCTCAGCTGTTGGAGCACGTGACTCTTGATGTTGGAGTCCTGAGCTCAAGCCCCATATTGAGTGTAGAGATCACTTTAAGTATTTTTAAATTTTATTTATTTATTTTGAAAGACAGAGAGAGTGTGAGCAGGGGAGGGGCAGAGAGAGAGAGAGAGAGAGAAAGTAAGAGAATCCCAAGTAGGCTCTGAACTGCCAGCAAGGAGCCCAACCCAGGGCTCAAACTCATGAGAATCAGATGCTTAACTGACTGAGCCACCCAGGTACCCTGGGATTACTTTATTTTTTTTAATGTTTATTTATTTTTGAGAGAGAGAGAGACAGAGCTTTTTTTTCATCTGGGAATGTCTTATTTACGCCCTCATTTTTGCTGGATGTAGAGTTCTCAGTTGACAGCTTTTTCTTGTAGCACTTTAAATATATAAATCCACTCCCTTTAGACCTCCAAAGTTCTTACTAAGAAATTGGCTGCAAATTTTATTGAGCATCTCTTGCACATGATGAATCATTTTTCTCTTGCTGCTTTCAAGATTCCTTGTCTTTTCTTTTGACAGTTTGATTTTAATGTGTTTTGCTGTAGTCTCTTGGGTTTAATCCTATTTGGAATCCTTGAGTTTCTTGGACTTGTAGATCCATGTATTTCCTCAAATTTGTGAAGTCCTTCATCATTATTTCTTCAAATAATCCCTGCCTCTTTCTTCCTCATTTCTCCTTCTGGAATATCCATAAAGCATATATTGATCTGTTTGATGATGCCCCATATGTTTCTTCATCTCTGTTCACTTTTCTTCATTTTTCTCCTCAGATTGGATAATTTCATGTCCTATCATCAAGTTCACTGATTCTTTCTCTGCCTGGCCATATCTGCTATTGAGCCCCCTCTAATTTATTTTTAAATTGTTATTGTAATTTTTTTTAGCTCAGGATATTTTTTGGTTCCTTTTTATAATTTCTACCTCTTTGTTGATATTCTCATTTTGTTCACATAAAATATTCATGATTTCCTTTAGTTCTTTGTGTTTCTATTTAGCTCTTTCAGTGTACTTTTTAAATGTTTATTTATTTTGAAAGAAAGAGAGTGGTTGAGGGGCAGAGAGAGAGGGAGAGTGAATCTGAAGGAGGCTCCACACTAAATATTTATACATAATATATTTATTGTTTAAATATAAATTATTAAATATTAAATATTATTATTTATTTTTGTATAAACGACAGCACAGAGCCCGATGCAGGGCTTGATCTCATGAACTGTGAGATAATGACCTGAGCTGAGATCAAGAGTCAGATGCTTAACCAACTGAGCCACCCAGGCGTCCCTTTCAGTATACTTAAAGATAACTTTTAAAAAGTCTTTGTCTAGTAAGTCTGATGCCTGTGCCTTTTCAGGGATGGTTTCTGCCAATTTATTTTCTTTTTTTAAGTGGGTCATATTTTCCTATTTCTTTGTATGTCTAGTAATTTTGTTGATGTTGAAAATTGGGCATTTGAAAGAATCCATCTATCCTAGTCTTTGCAGACTGGTTTTGTACTAGAGCATTATTTCAGTAGTTATCTGGCTCTTTTCTAGGCCTTGAGATCAGCTGCAGATGAAAGCTCAAGATCTTCTCATGTCTCTTCTGAGTATGTGTCTTCCCTCGGCTTGTGTGGCTTTACTAATTTCCTCATATACATAGCCACTTCTGAACGTCTTAATTTTCCAGTCTCATCCAGCTACTCTTTGGGGCTCTAGATGGTCTGTTGGATATCTCCACCTGTAATCTCTTCCCTCAGGCACCTGTGGGTATATAGTTCCTCTGCAGCTTTCCTGAGCAGTGCCTACCACTTTTCCACCTGAGCTTTGGAGTAGACAAAACAGATATCACTCTTTAGGCCCCCAGACAGGTTATAATGTTACAATTAAGTTCTATTCTGCTCTTCTCTCTCTGGTTTGAATCAGGGAATTGAGGGCTGAGCTGTTGCCTCCTTCAGACCAAGATTGTTGCTGTGCATGAAACGTGTAGGGCACAGCAAGTAAAAACAGTACATGGCACAAAAACAGACACTCAGATCAATGGAACAGAATAGAGAACCCAGAAATGGACCCACAAATGTATGGCCAACTAATCTTTGACAAAGCAGGAAAGAACATCCAATGGAATAAAGACAGTCTTTTCAGCAAGTGGTGCTGGGAAAACTGGACAGTGACAGGCAGAAAGATGAACCTGGCCACTTTCTTACACCATACACAAAAATAAACTCAAAATGGGTGAAAGACCTAAATGTAAGACAGGAAGCCATCAAAATCTTCGAGGAGAAAGCAGGCAAAAACCTCTTTGATCTTGGCTGCAGCAACTTCTTACTCAACACATCTCCAGAGGCAAGGGAAACAAAAGCAAAACTGAACTACTGGGACCTCATCAAAATAAAAAGCTTCTCCACAGCAAAGGAAACAATGAGCAAAACTAAAAGGCAACTGACAGAATGGGAGAAGATATTTGCAAACGACATATCAGATAAAGGGTTAGTATCCAAAATCTACAAAGAACTTATCAAACTCAACACCCAAAAAACAAATAACCCAGTGAAGGAATAGGCAAAAGACATAAATGGACACTTCTCCAAAGAAGACATCCAGATGGCCAAGCAACACATGAAAAAATGCTCCACATCACTCATCATCAGGGAAATTTAAATCAAAACCACAATGAGATACCACCTCACACCTGTCAGAATAGCTAAAATTAACAACTCAGGCAACAACAGATGTTGGCGAGGATGTGGAGAAAGAGGATCTCTTTTGCACTGCTGGTGGCAATGCAAACTGGTGCAGCCACTCTGGAAACTGGTATGGAGGTTTCTCAATAAATTAAAAATAGAACTACCCTACAAACCAGCAATGGCACTATTAGGTATTTATCCAAGGGATACAAGGATGCTGTTTCAAAGGGGCACATGCACCCCAATGTTCATAGCAACACTATCAACTATAGTCAAAGTATGGAAAGAGTCCAAATGTCCATCAATGGATGAATGGATAAAGAAGATGTGGTATACATACATACATATATATATATATATATATATATATATATATATATACACACACAATGGAGTATTACTCGGCAATCAAAAAGAATGAAATCTTGCCACTTGCAGCTACATGGATGGAACTAGAGAGTATTATGCTAAGCGAAATTAGTCAGAGAAAGAAAAATATCATGACTTCACTCACATGAGGACTTTAAGACACAGAACAGATGAACACAAGGGAAGGGAAGCAAAAATAATATAAAAACAGGGAGGGGGACAAAAGAGAAGAGACTCATAAATATGGAGAACAAACAGAGGGTTGCTGGAAGGGTTGTGGGAGGGAGGATGGGCTAAATGGGTAAGGGCATTAAGGAATCTACTCCTGAAATCATTGTTGCACTATATGCTACATAACTTGGATGTAAATTTAAAAAATAAAATAAAATATAAAAGTAAACAGTACAGGGGCGCCTGGGTGGCTCAGTTGGTTGAAGCGTCCGACTTTGGCTCAGGTCATGATCTCGCAGTCTGTGGGTTCAAGCCCCGCGTCAGGCTCTGTGCTGACGGCTTGGAGCCTGGAGCCTGTTTCAGATTCTGTGTCTCCCTCTCTCTCTGACCCTCCCCCGTTCATGCTCTGTCTCTCTCTCTCTCTCAAAAAAAAATAAATAAACGTTAAAAAAAATTTTTAAAAAACCAAAAAGGTAAACAGTACAAAATTTCCTACTGTTTTGAATATGGCTTTTTCTTGACTGGGTATTCAATTGGTTACCGTAGATATTTGACTATTTACCAGAAATCCTATAGTATTATTTTAGCCACTTTCTGGATTTTTTGTATTTTTTAAAAATATCTTGTGCGGGGACAAGATTTTGGAGCCTCCTAGTTCACTATTTTGCTCAAGTGACTTTTGCTGTCTTCATTTTGCTCTTTCCTCCAATACCACTTCCTCAGAAAGAACTTCTGTGTCTAAAATGTCTCATTCAGGAGGTTTGGGGAGAGATGCACACCTGGCAAGGCCACGGAAGCTCTGCACACTTCCCGACACCTGGCCCTCTGCATCTCCTCATCTGTCTGTTCCTGAGTTATATCTTGTTACAATCAACCAGTGATGTAGACCTAGCCTAGGATCCCATGTTACATGCTTGTCATGGCTGCTTATTTTCCTCCTGTGTGGGGAAGGTCCTACATCTTTCCTGATCTTCTGTGTCCTGAATACTTGTGAAGAATAATGATTTCCCAATTCTGGACAGTTCACATGAATGGAATCATTCTCTCTGTGGCCTTCTGTACCACTTTAACTCAGTGTATTTTTTCAACGTAGTGTGTATCAAAACTTGTTTCATCTTGCATTCAAACAATATTCTGTCATATGGATAGAACACACTGTTTATCCACTCATCCATTGATGGACATGTGGACTGCCCTGCCTTTTTGCTACTGTCAATGCTTCTCTTAACAAGAAGATCAAAACATATGTAGGAATTAGGTTCCTTTATTTGATTTTTAAAAATTTATTTTTATTTCATTCCATTACTATTTTTTTCTTCCTCCCAAATGACAAGACAGAGGAATTCATCTCAAAATAAAGACCAGGAAGAAATGAAAGTGAGGGATTTAGTCAATGCAGACATAAGTAAGATGTCTGAATTAGAATTTAAAACAATGATTATAAGGATACTAGCTGGCCTTGAAAAAAAGCATAGAAGATGCCAGAGCATCCATTTTACACAGAGAAAAGAACGAAAATCTAGTCAGGCTGAAATTAAAAATACTATAACCAAGATGCAAACCCAAATGAAGGCCATGAAAACTAGGATGGATGAGGCAGCGAATTAGTGATATAGAAAATGAAATTATGAAAAACAATGAAGCTGAAAAGAAGAGAGAAACAGAGGTGAGGGATCATGAAGGCAGACTTAGGTAATTCAGCAATTTATTAAAATGTAGTAACATTCATATCATAGAAGTCCAAGAAGATGAAGTGAGAGAAAAAGGGGCAGAAGGTTAATGAGCAGATTATAGCTGAAGATGTCCCTAATCTGGGGAAAATCCAAGAAGCACAGAGAATTCCCATTAAATTCAACAAAAGCCAGCCATCACCAAGACATATCAAAGTCAAATTTACAAAATACACAGACAAGGAAAGAATCCTGGAGGCAACAAGGGAAAAAAAGTCATTAACCTACAAGGGAAGGCAGATCATGTTCTCAGCAGATCTGTCCAAAGAAACTGGCAGGCCAGTTGGACACCAGAGTGTCCAAATATATTCAGAGTGTCCAAATATTCAGTGTGTTGAATGGAAAAAAATATGTAGCCACGAATACTCTACCCAGCAAGACTTCTTTCAAAATAGAAGGAGAGATAAGGAGTTTCCCAGACAAACAAAAACTAAGGGAGTTTGTGACCACTAGCCCAGCCCTACAAGAAATCTTAAGGGAGACACTTTGAGTGGTGAGAAAAAAAAAAAAAAAAAAAAGACCCAAAGCAACAAAGACTAGAAAGGACCAGAAAGCATCATTAGAAACACCAAATCTACAGGTAACACAATGGCACTGTATTCATATCTTTCAATAATTACTCTGAATGTAAATGGACTAAATGCTCCAGTCAAAAGACACAGGGTATCAGAATGGATTAAAAAAAAAAAAACAACACAAGATCGATCTATATACTGCCTACCAGACACTCATTTTATTTTTTCAAAAATATTTATTTATATTTGAGAGAGCATGAGCCCGGGAAGGGCAGAAAGAAGAGGGAGACAGAGAATCCGAAGCAGGCTCCAGGTTCCGAGTGGTCAGTGCAGAGCCTGACATGGGGCTCGAACCCGTAAACTGTGAGATCATGACCTGAGCTGAAGTTGAATGCTTAACCAACTGAGCCACCCAAGCACCCCAGGAGACTCATTTTAGACCTAAAGGCACCTGCAGATTGAAAGTGAGGGGATGGAGAAACATCTATAATGCTAATGGATGTCAAAAGAAAGCCAGAGTAGCCATATTTATATCAGACAAACTAGATTTTAAAACAAAGTCTGTAACAAGAGATGAAGAAGGGCATTATTACATCATAATTAAGGGGTTTATCCTTCAAGAAAATCTAACAATTATAAATATTTATGCCCCCAACTTGGAAAACGCAAATATATAAATCAATTAATCGTATAAAGAAACTCATTGAGAACAATACAATAATAGTAGGGGACTTTAATATCCACTTATAGCAATAGACAGATCACCTAAGCTGAAAATCAACAAGGACACAATGACTCTGAAGGATACACTAGACCGGATGGACTTAACAGATATATTCAGAACATTTCATCCTAAAGTAGCAGAATAAACATTCTCTTTGAGTGCATGTGGAACATTCCCCAGAATAGATCACATACTGAGTCACAAATCAGCCCTCAACAAGTACAAAACTATCAAGATCATACCATGCATAGTTTCAGGCCATAACACTATGAACTTGAAGTTGCCACAAGAAAAAAAAAAAATTGGAAAGCCCTCAAATACATGGAGGTTAAAGAACACCCTAGTAAAAAATGAATGGGTTAACCAGGAAATTAAAGAATAAAAAAGTATGGAAGCAAGTGAAAATGAAAACACAACAGTCCAAACCCTTTGGGATGCAACAAAGGCAGTCCTAAGAGGAAAGTATATTGCAATTCAGCCCTACCTCAAGAAGCAAGAAAGGTCCCAAGTACACAACCTAAACTTACACCTAAAGGAGCTAGAAAAGGAAGGGCAAATAAAGCCTATAGCCAGCAGAAAAAGGGAAATAATAATGATTAGAACAGAAATAAATGATATAGAAACAAACAAATGAACAAACAAAAACAGTAGACCAGATCAATGAAACTAAGAGCTAGTTCTTTGGAAGAATTAACAAAACTGATAAACCCCTAGCCAAACTTATCAAAAAGAACAGAGAAAGGACCCAAATAGATAAAATCATGAATGAAAGAGGAGCGATCACAACCAACACCACAGAACTACAAACAATTATTAGAGAATACTATGAAAAATTATATGCCAGCAAACTGGACAATCTAGAAAAAATGGACAAATTCCTAGAAACTCACAAATGACCAAAATGGACACAGGCAGAAATAAAAAAACTGAACACACTCATCCATAAATAGCAAAAAAACTGAATCAGTAATCAAAAATCTCCCAACAAACAACAGTCCTGGCCCAGATGACTTCCCAGGGGAATTCTACCAGACATTTAACAAAGAGTTAATACCTATTTTTCTCAAATAGTTCAAAAAAAATAGAAATAGAAGGCAAACTTCCAAACTCATTCTATGGAACCAGCATTACCTTGATTTCAAAACCAGTAAAAGACACCACTAAAAAGGAGAGTTACAGGCTAATATCCCTAATGAACATGTGTGCAAAAATTCTCAGCAAGACATTAGCAAATTGAATTCAACAGCACTTTAAAAGAATTAATCATTGGGGTGCCTGGGTGGCTCAGTCGGTTAAGCATCTGACTCTTGATATCAGCTCAGGTCACAATCGCACTGTTTGGGAGTTCAAGTCCCGCACTGGGCTCTGCACTGATAGTGGGGAGCCAGATTGGGATTCTCTCTCTCCTTCTCTTTCTGCCCCCTCCTGCTCACTCACACATACACACTCTCTCTCTCCCTCAAAATAAATAAACTTAAAAAAAAAATTATTCACCATGACCAAGTGGGATTTATTCCTGGGCTGCAGGGCTGGTTCCATATTCATAAATCAATCAACATTATACACCACATTAAAAAGGATAAGAACCATATGATCCTGTCAACAAATGCAGAAAAAGCATTTGACAAAATACAGCATCCATTCTTTTTTTTTTTTTTTTTTTTTTTGAGAGAGAGACATGAACAAAGAAGGGGCAGAGAGAGGGAGGGAGAGAATCCCAAGCAGTCTCCACATTGTCAGCACAAATGCAGGGCTCAAATTCATAAACCGTGAGATCATGACTTGAACCAAAACCAAGAGTTGGATGCTTAATTGACTGAGCCACCCAGGTGTCCCCAGCATCCATTCTTGAGGAAAAACACTCAACAGAGTAGGGATATATGGAACATACCTCACGTCACAAAGGCCATATACGAAAGACCCACAGCTAATATCATCCTCAATGGGGAAAAACAGAGAGCCTTTCCCCTATGGTCAGGAACAAGACAAGGATATCTACTCTCACCATTACTATTTAACATAGTACTGGAAGTCTCAGCCTCAGCAATAAGACAACAATAACAAAAAGGCATCCAAACTGGCAAGAAATAAGTAAACTTTCACTATTTGCAGATGACATGATATTATATGTAGAAAACCCAAGAGTCCATCAAAAATTTGCTAGAATGAATACATGGATTCAACGAAGTTTCAGGATATAAAATCAATGTGCAGAAATCTCGTTGTATTTCTATATACAAATAACAAAGCAGTAGAAAAAGAAATCAAGCAATCGATCTCATTGGAATTGCATCAAAAACTGTAAGATACCTAGGAATAAACCTAACTAGGTTTAAAGGTAAAAGATCTATACTCTGGAAACTACAGAAATGTTATGAAAGAAATTGAAGATGACACAAAGAAAGGGAAAGACATTCCATGCTCATGGATTGGAAGAACAAACATTGTTAAAATGTCTATACTACCAAAGCAATCTACACGTTTAATGCAATCCATATCAAAATACCACCAGCATTTTTTTTGCAGAGCTAGAACAACCAATCCTAAAATTTTTATGAAAACACAAAAGACCCTGAATAGCCAAAACAATCTTGGAAAAGAAAATCAAAACTGGAGACATCATAATTCCAGATTTCAAGCTATAGTACAAAGCTGTAGTCATTAAGACAGTATGCTATTGGCACAAAAACAGACAGATCAATGGAACAGAATAGAAAACCCAGAAATGATCAACTAATCTTCAACCAAGCAGAAAAGAATATCCAATTGAAAAAAGATAATCTCTTCAACAAATGATGTTGGGAAAACTGGACAACCACATGCAGAAAAATGAAACTAGACCACTTTCTTACACCATACACAAAATAAATTCAAAATGGATGCAAGACCTAAATGTGAGACAGAAAACCATCAAAGTCATAGAGGAGAACACAGGCAGCAACCTCTTTGATCCCAGACAAAGCAACTTCTTACTAGGCACATCGCCAAAAGCAAGGGAAACAAAAGAAAACATGAACCAATGGGACTTCTTCAAGATAAAAAGCTTCTGCACAGCAAAGGAAACAATCAATAAAACTAAAAGGCAGTCTACAGAATGGGAGAAGATATTTTCAAACGACATACCTGAGAAAGGTTAGTATCCAAAATCTATAAAGAACTTATCAAACTCAACACCCAAAAAACAAATAACCCAGTTAAGAAATGGGCAGAAGACATGAATAGACACTTTTGTAAAGAAGACTTCCAGATGGCCAACAGACACATGAAAAGACGCTCAACATCACTCATCATCAGGGAAATACAAATCAAAATCACAATGAGATACCACCTCACATCTGTCAGAATAGCTAAAATTAACAACCCAAGAAACAACAGGTGTTGGCAAGGATGCAGAAAAAGGGGAACCCTTTTGCATTGCTGATCAAAATGCAAACTGGTGCAGTCATTCTGGAGAACAGTGTGGAGGTTCCTCAAAAAATTAAAAATAGGAATACCTTACAATCTAGTAATTACACTATTAGGTATTTACCCAAAGGATATAAAAATACAGATTCAAAGAGGTACATGCACCCCAATGTCCATAACGGCATTATCAATAATAGCCAAATTATGGAGAGAGCCCAAGTGTCCATTAACTGATGGATGGACAAAGATGTGATACACACACACACACACACACACACACACACACACTGGAATATTACTCGGCCATCAGAAAAATGAAATCTTGCCATTTGCAATGACGTGGATGGAGCTAGAATGTATTACGCTAAGTGATATAAGTCAACCAGAGAAAGACAAATACCATATGATTTCACTCATATGTGTAATTTAAGACACAAAATGGATGAATATAAGGGAAGGTGGGGGAGAGAAGAGAGGGAAACAAACCACAAGAGACTCTTGACAGACAGTGCACATGAGTGAGGGGCAGAGAGAGAGGGAGACAGAGAATCCAAAGCAGGCTCCGCACTGTCAGCATGGAGCCCAACATGGGACTTGAACTCATGAAACTACGAGATTATGATGTAAGCCAAAACCAAGAGTTAAATGCTTAACTGATTGAACCACCCAGGCACCCCATATCAGTAAGAGACTCTTACTGATAGAGAACAAACTACAGGTTGATGGAGGAAGGGTGAGCAGTGGGCTAAATGGGTAATGGGCATTAAAGAGGGCACTTGTTGGGATGAGCACTGGGTGTTGTATAAGAGATGAATCACTGAATTCTACTCCTGAAACCAATATTGCACTGTATGTTAACTAAAATTTAAATTAAAAAAAGGAAAAAAACCCAATAAAATGTCACATTCATGACATTTTCATGCTTCATATTTCTTAATTGCACTTATCACTGAGAGATCATATATTACATATTTTTTATTTATCTGCCTTTTCTAGAATATAAACTGCAGAGGAGCAAGGAACTTTATCCTGAAAGTCTGAAATGATACCTGGCACATGGTACATGTAAATATATTTTTAATGAATAAATGAGGCTTAAATTATTATTCAAATTTTGCTCACTTTCATTAATAGTTTTTAATGGTCTTGGTTGTTTACACATCCATATTTATTTATTTGCTTAACAGGCATTTATTTTATTTTATTTTTAAATGTTTTATTTATTTTTGGGAGAGAGAGAGAGAGTGTGAGCAGGGGAGGGGCAGAAAGAGAGGGGGACAGAAGATCCTAAGCAGGCTCTTCGTGGCAGCTGAGAGCCAATGCAGGGCTTGAACCCACGAGCCGTGAGATCATGACCTGATCTGAAGTCAGACACTTAACCAACTGAGCACCTAGGTGCCCCTATCAGGCATTTATTTTATACTGACCGTGAGCTGGAGATGGGGGTGGGGAAAATGTGTTTCTAATCTTACAGAGGAGTTAGATAAATGCACAAGTAATACAAAGGCATGAATAAGTGGGAAAGGGCAAGAAATGTTGAATATAAGGCATAGCCAGGTCTGAGTTTGTGATGAGTTTCACTTAAGTCTTATCAGAAGGATCTCAGAGACCTGGAGCAAGCTCTGCTATGGCCCAAATGCAAAAACAGAGAGTCATTCCACCATAGGCCTTGAGGAAGTGACTTAGGACTTGGCTGAATCTCCATTTCTCCTTCTATCTTATGAGGTACTTCCAATAATTCATTAGAAAGTAACGAGATAGAGTTTTATAAACTCTATAAACTCTTGTTATGCTAACAAGAGGGATTTAAGTCTGCTCCTGAAACATGATTGTTAGTTGTTTATCCCCTGGGTCTGAAGTCAAACCACTAAACAAGATACAAAGTTCACTTTAAAATCTTACTGCAATGATATCATCAGAATTAATTCAGAGTCCTGCGACAAGACAGCAAGACAGATGGTGGCACCAGCTTTTAAATATCATCTCAGAAGCTAGGAAGGCAGGGATGTTTAGCAACCTGTGAACTGACAAACAAAGAATTCATATAAAGAGGCACAGTAAAATGAAAGAAACAATTACTTAGGGGTCTGAAGATCTCACCCTTAGTCTGGTTCTGCTTTTTACTAGTTATATAACCTTGGGGAAGTTGTTAAACTGTTTCCTCATCTGGAAAATTGGGACAGTAATAGCTCACACTGTTCTTATAAAGATCAAAAATATAATACACGGTTTTAAGATTATTGTCTCTAGAGTGAAATATACCACAAAAGACTCTTAACTATAGAGGGTTGATGGAGGGAGATAGGTGGGGGGCGGGCTAAATGGGTGAAGGGTGTTAAGGAGGGCACTTGCTGAGATGAGCATTTGGTGTTGCATGTAAGTGATCAATCACTGAATTCTACTCATGAAACTTAAAAAAAAAGTCTCTAAATCCATTCTCTACACTAAAAAGATCAAGGACTCCTTGGAGAAATGGTTGATTCCAGGTCTGGGGCATAGAGTGTACATGATGAGCCTGGATGGACATCTTGGTTTACCAGAAAACAAGGGCATTCTCCATGACTACTAGGTTAATGCCAAAAGAACACAGGAATCACAGGAAGGAGCTCCCACTGGCCAAAGATGGAACAATTTGAGAAATAAAAAATAATAAAAATGAAGTTGATCAAACACATTGACTGTGTTTTTATAAGATTCATGAGTTTGGGGCACCTGGGTGGCTCAGTCGGTTAAGCGTCCAACCTCGGCTCAGGTCATGATCTCACCATGGCTTGCGGGTTTGAGCCCCACATTGGGCTCTGTGCTGACAGCTCAAAGCCTGGAGCCTGCTTCAGATTTTGTGTCTCCCTCTCTCTGCCCCTCCCTCACTCACAGTGTGTGTGTGTGTGTGTGTGTGTGTGTGTGTCTCAAAAGTAAATAAACATTTAAAAAAAAAGATTCATGAGTTTATTCTCAAGAGAAAAAAAACAGAGTCCATTAGCATCCTGAAAATCCATCTTTAAAAGGGAATTATGGGTACCTGTCTGGCTCATTTGGAAGAGCATGTGACTCTTAATCTTGGGGTCATGGGTTTGAGCCCCACAATGAGTGTAGAGATTAATTAAATAAATAAATAAACTTTTAAAAAAATAAAAGAGAATTAAACATTTGTCTTGCCTTTCTTGTCAAAATATATTTCAGGGTAACCAAATAGCCTAAGTCCATGAGAGAAAGACATCTAGCAAATAAATGTGGAAGAAATGATTGAATTATAAAATTATCATCTCATAGCCCCTAGTGAAATAATCGCAAATGAACATAATAGCAAATAAAGTAATGAACTATGGATGAAATCATTGGATAAAAGTTTATGTGGAACTTCACAATTTCAGGGAAAGGCTGTTACCATATGAGCCCATTGATCAGTCACAGCATCACTAAAGTTGGGACAATGAACTATTGTGGATCTCCTGTTGTGATACCAACACACATTACTTCCTAGGACCTTTTTCTTGCCCCCCAAATGGAATCTGAATATAAACAAACCTCTAGATTCAACCTCAATTTACAGGAAATATGGAAGAGAGAGGAACAAGTTAAATGACACCACAAAGAAGCAGACACATCCACAAAGTGGGACATTTTACAGGATAACTGACCCAAATTCTTCAACAAGTCAATGTCAGGGGAAAATGAAAAGGACAGGAAGACTGCCCTAGAATACGAGACTTCCAAGCAAACTTCATGTATAGATTTTGTACGTATTCTGAGGTCTTTTAGACAATCAGAGTAATTTGATTCTGGACTGTGTATTAGATAAAAACAGGACCAGTTGATTTTGTCAGGTGTGAAAATAACACTGAAGTTTATGTAAGAAAGGAGTCTAGTTTTTTAGAGCTGTATACTGAGAAATATAGGAGTAAAATGACATAAGATCTGCAGCAGAGGAAAACAAAGGGATATATAAAGCAAATATGACAAGTGGCACCGGGTGGCTTGGTCAGTTAAGCGTCTGACTCTTGATTTTGGCTCAGGTCATGATCTCAAGATTGGTGAGTTCAAGTCTGCAGCGGGCTCTCACTGACCGAATGGAGCTGGCTTCGGATTCTCTCTCTTCCTCTCTGTCTCTCAAAATAAATAAACTTTTTAAAAAATGTGACAGGTCTTGACAATTGTTCAATCCGTGTGATGGGATATGGGAGTCCACTGTTCTATTCTTTGCACTTTTAAGAATATCTTAGTATTTTTGTAACACAAAATCTAAAGAGTTTTTTTTAAGATCATGTATGGGGGAGTAGTAAAAGGATAAATATTAGTTTCTTTCCCAACAGCAAATGTAAGACACGTGGGTGGAAGAGAAAAATCCCCTCGGTGTTTTATTAAAAACACTCTCCTGGGACTTGTTCATTTAAAGAACCACCAAAATTGCCCTGAGAGCGTGGTATGTAGGCCACGCCCCACCAGGGATACGACTTCAGAGTGCGGAAGAAAAAATTAAAATGGGCAACAAACAGCAAGATCAAATATCTGGGAAGCACCCCCCCCCCAACTTTTTTTTTAAAGTAGGGTATTATTTTGATCTATTAAAAAGAAAATCCCCCAGGGGATAGCTGCAATTTTTGTGGGAAGACAATTATCTGGGCTACTTAAAGGCGTTTTTCGCAACAACTCCCTGAGAGAAGCTTTTAGAGACACACTAATTAGGTAATTAGACCTGGGAGTCGCCCCGGAGAGTAATGACTCCCGCCCCGCGGTGCAGCGGCGCCCCTCCGCTAAGAGGCCGACGTGGCCTTTTCCGGTGCAGTAACCCTGACGGATTCCTCTCTCCTTCGCCCCTCTCCTGGAGAACCCTTCCCCGCCCAGGGGATCCCAGCGCAATGTGCACTGACTGGCCGGACCCTCGGCTCGCGCTGAATACCCTGCACCGCCACTCCCTACTCCCGGCTCTCACCCCAAATTGCCGGCGCGAGGTTACCTAGTGTATTGTAGCCTAACTGCGGCACTTGAGTAACCGCGGATAATCCGAAATCGCGCGCAGTTCCGGGTTTTATAGCAGGCAGCGTGACTTTTGCTTTATAATCCCTCGCTTAAAGCAATTAATTCACACTCCTTATCAAAAACGGGTACGGTGGAAAAGAAAAACAGCTAATGTATATATGGCCCTTCAAGCCATAAATACTTTCAACATTTTGATGAGTTTCCTTTCAATCTTTTATATAGACAGATCTTTAAAAAATACGCTACTGGGATACCAGAGATATTTCTTCAAAAGTGAATCTTTCACTTTACATTATTACTGAGCACTTTCTGATCTCATCAAACAGCCTACCAAAATGTTTACTGCTGATGAAAGTCCTCGGGAAGAACACACATTTTCTTTAAGTAGTCCCTTGTTGACACTTGTAGTTTTTCATTCTTGACCGACATAAAATGTTCGGTCGGATTTTGCCAAATGCCCCTCTCGCGGCGGCGGCGCACAGGCCCGGATAGACGAAGTGGTCACTGTGGCGGGGGCTGGAAAGCAGAGGGCCACGCTCGACCACTTCCCGGCTCTGTTAGGTCATCAATAAGCTCCGCCCCCGCAGGCACAGCCAATCGAAACGCGGGGCGGGGTCTTCCAGAAGCGCGCGCGTGCGCCGGCCGGCGGCCATGGGGGACGGCGAGATGGGCCCGGCGTTTCTCAACGCCCGGGCTCGGGTCCGGCAGCCTCCAACCGAGGCGTGGCCGCCCGTGAGCTCCGAGGACGAGCTCTACGATTGCCTGGATTATTACTACCTGCGCGACTTCCCGGCCTGCGGGGCCGGGCGCAGCAAGGGCCGGACGCGGCGCGAGCGGGAACTGCGCACCAACTGGCCAGTGCCCGGAGGCCACGAGCGCAAGATCGCGCAGAAGCTCCTCAACTGTCAGCGCAAGCGTCGCCAGCGCCAGCTGCAGCCCCGGGCGCGCACTCGCCTCGCCTGAGCACAGGTGCGTGCGGGCTGCACCTGGCCAGGACTCTGGGAAGCCCCGTGAGCGCCCTGGCCACCCGGTGCCTCTCGCGTCCGCCCTCTGTGACTGCACCCGGGCAGAGTCGCCTCCTTCCGAGGCTGCTTCGCGTTAGCGAGTCGTAGCTGGACCCCCAAAAAACCCACCTGATCTCTTGGCTGCAATTAGAATAGTGTAAAACTCTACCTTTTGGAATTTTATAGTTGGGAGAAGAAGGGTCTAGGAAACGCAGAAACATCTTAAAAATATAAGAATTTACTTCCAGTGCGTATGCATGGGCTAAAGACAATAATTTCTTTTTTGTCAGTTTTCTGCAGGATACCCGAAGGCCCTGATAAAAGTATTTTCTCTGACTCCAGCTGTAACTGTGGTCGTAAGGGGGAGAATCCGTGTTGGTCAACATAACTTCTTTCCGACATCACTTAAGTTTACCGCTCCAGTATCTTTTCCTTACTGATTGTTAATTAAGTAACATCCAAGTGTCCAAGTGGGTATGCCTTTTTAGGGTTTTTAATTAAAAGCAAGAATGGCATTTTAACTCTTCTGGGTTTTTTTTTTTTTTTTTTCAGTTGCTACGGTAACTCGTTTCAAATATACAAATATTTTAGTTCATCTTAATGTGTAATAGGGGGAGAACAAAGAGGAATGTGTGCAAGATTTAAACCCCCGTGTCATAGATGCAGTGTGCAGGTTTAATATTTGTTTGCCAGGATAGGAATATTTTAAGTTGTAAGAGTGTGTACTGAACAGTTGCTAGATTCTCCGCACTGCTGATCCCACAACAGTCCTTTCATGTGGACGCTGCTGTCTCCCATTTTGTAGAGGGGATTCTGAGGCAACGGAGTTCAAATCACTCTTCAGAGGTCATGCAGCTGGTTACAAAGAAGACCAGGTATAGCAGATACTCAAAAGCCTTCATTCATTCCACCATCACAGTTTTCCTCTATTGTACACAATATTCTGTGGTGCAGTACCACCCACAAACTTCAGCTCCAACGATGAGAGTTGAGATGTGGTTTAAAAAGTATGCAGAATACATCAGGGTGGTTGTCTTTCTCTTCAGTCTGCATTCCTTAGGCCTCTGCACCCAATGGTGAGTCCTTGGTTAGGAGAGAAGGGTGGTGCGTACTGGAAGGAGCAACCTGAATTTTAATCTTCTGGCTGTTCATCGCTGTGGCATTCAGCACACTTTTCAAGTTACACCAAGCCTCGAGTTTCTCATTTGTAAAATGGAATGATACTGGATTACCTTACCACACTGGATTATGGATTAAATATATAAAACATCTCACACAATTAATTATGTAAGAGGTACTCAATAAATAGTAAGTATTTTTAAGTTTACAAAACAGAATCTCCTTCCTCTCTGGTCAGTCTTCAATTCTTTCATTCACTACATTCATTCTTTTAAAATGTCTCCAGACGGTGTGCTGTAATAGGAATTCTGGCTTTGGAGTCAAACACCTGTGTGAACTTGGGCAAATAGCTTAAACTCCAAGTATCTGTTTCCTTATCCATAAGATGGGGATAAAACAGTACTTACTTAAAGAGTTCTTGTGAGGTGTGGGTGCCTGGGTGGCTCAATGGGTTAAGCGTCTGACTTTTGGTTTTGGCTCAGGTCATGATCTCATGATTCATGGGTTTGGGCCTGTGTTGGTCTCTGCAGTGTCACTGCTTGGGATGCTCTCTCTCTGCCCCTCCCCCATGTTCACTTTCTTCTCTCTAAATAAATAAACTTTAAGAAATAGTTTTTGTGAGGTGTAAATAAAATAATACATGTAAAGCTCTTAGTGCCTGGTATACAAAGGCACTCACATGATTGTTGTATATGTGCTGCCAGAGTGAGCATGGCACTCACATCATTAGTAGTATTCCCATTGTCACCGTCTTAGCCTTCGATTTTTTTTTCCTTACCCCTATTCTGCTGTGTCTCACACACCATATGCAGATTAATCTTCCAAAGACCATTTTATTTATTTTCAAAAATTTTTTTTAAATATTTATTTCTGAGGGGCGCCTGGGTGGCTCAGTTGGTTAAGCGTCCGACTTCGGCTCAGGTCATGATCTCACGGTCCGTGAGTTCGAGCCCCGCATCAGGCTCTGTGCTGACAGCTCGGAGCCTGGAGCCTGCTTCAGATACTGTGTCTCCCTCTCTCTCTGCTCCTCCCCTGTTCATGCTCTGTCTCTCTCTGTCTCAAAAATAAATAAACGTTAAAAAAAAATTTAAAAAAAAAAAAAAATAAATAAATTATTTATTTCTGAGACAGAGCATGAGTGGGGGAGGGGCAGAGAGAGAGGGAGACACAGAATCTGAAGGAGGCTCCAGGCTCTGAGCTGTCAGCACAGAGCCTGACACAGGGCTCGAACTCAGACTGAGATCATGACCAGAGCTGAAGTTGGACACCCAACCGACTGAGCCACCCAGGCACCCCTCCAAAGACCATTTTAAATATATAAAAACCCTCAATGACTGCTCTAATCCTGTAGGATAAAAAGCCTAGATTCCTTATATTGTCCTGGAAGTCATCTCTTGGATTTTCTTAAATTTTGTACTACAACTTCCAAAAACATACTCTGGATCTTGACACAGATCTTCTGTCCTCCATATTTGATTCTGCTTTATTTCAATCTGTGCTGTCCTACTTACCATGCCCTTTTCCCCTTTGTAATTTTAATCTTTCTAAAACAAATTCCACCTGTACTTAATTTTAAGTGCCACTTTCTCCCTGAATCTTTCATCCACAGTGAATAGCCATTCCTTTGAAATCCTTAGAACTTCATAACCACTTAACCTCCTAACCACTTGTTTATAGAGTATTTTGTATTTTTAGATCAACAGTTAAAAATTCACTAACTGGTTCATTCTTTTTTTGTCTGGTATGTGCAAGGCACTGTAATCATATGTCTTTGTTAGCCAAAGGAAAAACTACATTTAGAGTGCAAGGACCTTAATGTCTTAAACATCTCAGTTCCTACACAATTCTTGCTGTAAAGTACAGCATACCCAGACAGACACAAGCCATGTTAAAGCAACACTCTATTAGATGTTCTAACTAGATTTTGCTCACCTTAGATACTAGAACCTTTACAGTTTAAATATAGTAACTGTAGAAATTGTGTATTAGTTACCTATTGCTGTGTAATTACTCAAAAACTTAGTGACTTAAAGCAACATATCTCAGTTTCTGGGATTGCAGAATTCAGAAGTGGCTAACAAGGTGGTTCTAGCTTAGGGTCATGAGGTTGGAGAGTAATTAGGCTCCACTTTTTGAAGGGAGTGTCTAAGAGTCTGTGGATGTATTTTAAACCACCATGGTATGTTTAATTAGTTTAAGGATGTTCATTTTAGACAAATTGGAAAATATGACCAAACAAACAAAAAAAAGGAAATCAATACCCAGTGGATAACATCACTACTTGAGTGTACATAATTCCAGCCTTTAAAAATACATGAACTTTCTCAATACAAACCTACTATGTATACTACTTTGTAATTGTTCTTTCCCTTGATACACTATGGAGATACTTTTCATGTCAGATATTCTTTCATAATACTTTAAATAGCTGCATAGCATTTCATGTGTATATATCATAACTTTATTTCTGTATTGTAGGATACTTACTAGTTTTCCCTACTTTATGGAATTTGTTAAACATCTTTATAGCTAATTTCTTTCCACATTCATGAGTGTTTCTTGAATTCCTGGATTTCTGTGGAATTTCTGGAACAGATCTGCACAATTTTAAAACTTCTGCTATCTACAGCCTAATTTGGGTAAAATTTTATTGTAGTCATCAGGAGTCCATTCATCCAAATGTCAGCATCAAATATCTGTAACAATGCCTGCAAGAGTTCTTTGTTCAAATTTTGATCACTGTGAATTTGTTGAGAATGACTGAAATCACTATGGAATGAGAAGTTGTTACATACATTTTACTAAAGAGGGAACTTCAGCATATTTATCCTGGCCAACTACAAATGATATGTAGCAGAATTCTGAAATTTTTTTTCAATTCCTGTTTTTATTAGTTTTAATTTTTACATGTTCTTAATCTGTATTTGAGTAGAGGTAATATATTAACTGTTTCAGAATCCAAAACATAGAAAATGTTTTCAGTAAAAGTCCCACCTTGTGCTACAGCCACCCAGTCCTACTTCCTGAAGGCAACTAACAGTGTTTCGTGTTAGCAGTGTTAACAGCTGCAGATAGTTTATGCATATTAATAGTCTTTTCTCTCCATGTTACACAGCACAGTACATTCAATTCTGCCTCTTGCTTTTTTTCTCTTGACACTTTCTCTTGGTATCTTTCATACTAATAATAACAGAGAGGCTTTTTTATTCCTTTTTATAGCTGCATATTGTGTGCTGTGCCTTTTTTAAAAACCAGTATTATACTGACAAGAATTTAGGTTGTTTCCAATCCTTTACTATTACAAAATAACCTTGTACAAATACCTAATATTCTTTCCTCAATGTAAGAATTAACAACTTAGCCAGGTATGATTAAAATTGTCTCTGTTCTGGATACCTGTCTTAATTGTCCAAAGTTATGCTCATTCAAGCTCTTCTGCTAGGATGTCCTTTATAGGGCTCCTTTACTCCGTCTCTGCTTATGAATTATCCAAAGACAAATACAATGTCATATCATTTGTAAAGCTTTCATTATAGTTCTGTGAAAATAAAACTTTTTCCTGAAAGGTTACTGCATTATTTACCCTTCGGTTCCACAAACATTCTGCTGTTACTGGAAACAATGTGCTTTCACTGGAAAAACTACTAACCTCTGGTGGAAGGGGAAATTTTCTGTTTGATACCCTAGCAGAAATGGAGGGTCCACCTTTCCTTTTCTCCTCCATAAATCCCATCCCATCCCAAGGACCTTCCCATGAAGCCGTCCTTGAAATACCACTAACCAAAAAAAAAAAAAAATTAATTAATTAATTAATTAAAAAGAAAAAAAAAAAAAAGAAATACCACTAACCAACTTTTCCACTACTGCAGAGGCCCTAAAACGTTACTGTTATAAGTATGTCACATCGACAATCACTAAAACATACAACCGTGGGGACTTCGCAATTGCTGTTCCCTCTACCTGGAATGCCATTACCCTCGATAAACATTTTGTTTGTTTCCCTGCTTCCTCAAGCAGTCTATTCAAATACTAACTCTTCCAAGAGTTCCTGCCCTCTCCGACTTCTAGCTCCCCATCTCACTCACCATACTTTGGCTTCATATCACCACTACCTGATTTACGTAGACGTTTCTGTCTCTCCTCAAACTTTAAATTCCACGAAGGTAGAGTCTTGTTTTATTTGGTGCTGTATCTTATCTGTAGAACCTAGCTAGCACTTGGAAATCATTCAGAACATTTTTATTAATAGTGAATAAATACTATCCCAATTATGGGCACAAGTTCTATGACATAACGAAAAGGGTCTGAAACTATATAGTAATACATAAGTGTAAGGCATTATTACGATCTGATCTTGTTGCCTGAGTCCACAAAGAAGAGAAATACAAATAGAATAAACTCAGCTTTGTCGGTGTTGCCTAAAGTTTTCAGTTTCCTTCGTTCAGTTCACATTGTGTGCCCACACTGTGCCTCAAAAAAATACCCAAATAAATAACCTTACTGCTGAGAAAAGTTAATTTGCCTAAGGTCCAGTTGCAGAACGCCAGATAATCTGCCTCGCTCTCAAGGCTGGATCTGTCTACCATATATTTGAAAGAAGTGCGACGGTGCTCATACCCTACAAAGCAAACAGCTAGCGGCTCACACTAGCACCAAGCTGGAAGTACACTTGCAAAGTAACCTCAGGCACTTCCGGTCTCCTAAATGAACCTGGGGCGGAGCTCATGACGTTAACCGCGTACGACGACGCGCCGCCATGACGTCCTGCTCTTCCAGTGACCTTCAGGGCACGCGGAGACGTCGGTGATCGAGAGGCCTCTGCCTGGGCACTGATTGGTCGCGCGCGGAGGCCAAGCCCGCCCCCCGTTTTCCGCTCACCAGCTCGCAGAAGCCGCCGGGGTCTCCGCAGAGTCTTGCGTTTCTAGACGCCGAGCCGCCCTGCAGTTGCCATGCCGCGTGGAAGTCGGAGCCGTACCTCCCGCATGGCCCCTCCGGCCAGGTGAGACCACCGCGGGGTTTGGGGCCTTGCCGGCGCCGTGACGCACACGGAGGCCGCAGTAGGCCTCGCCGCCGCCTGGTGGAGGCTGGCGGAGGCTCGTGGAGGCCGCTGTAAATGCTGCGGCCTTGGTGCGTCCCCACCCGCCGCAAGCTGGTTGTAAATGGGCTTTGGCTAGGTATCCCGTTAGTGGCAAACTTTCTAATTTCGCGTGTCCGTGAGTTATTACTGAAAATACTGTAGAGCTCATTTGAAAAGTATTTTGAGTTTATTTAAATAATCTCTACACCCAACATGGGACTCGAACTCAGGATCCCGGCGATCAAGAATCACCCGCTCTTCCGACTGAGGCAGCCAAGTGCGCCTAAAGCAAGTCCTCCAAAGAAGTGGATATGTGTAAGTGTAAACAGGCTGAAACTTTAAAAGTAGCAGAAAAAAACAAAAACCAAAAACCAGTGTTGGAGAAAGGTAGTAAAATCAGGAAAATGATCTCATTTCAATAAACTGAATAATCTTTGAGCACCAGCAATGAGCGTTCCAGGGACTCAGCCCAGTCAGGGACGTAGTTCCTAAAGCCTCACACGTACATGATGTTTTTTAGTTCATAAAATATTTTAAATTTTTTTTTAAGTTTATTTATTTTGAGAGAGAGCGAGCAGGGCAGGCGCAGTGAGAGGGAGAGAGAGAATCCCAAGTAGGCTCCGTGCTGCTAGCGCAGAGCCTGATGGGGCTTAATCCCACCACTGTGAAATCATGACCTGAGCAGAAGTTAGTGTCAGCCGCTTAATTGACCGAGCCACCAAGGCTCAGTTCATAAAATACTTTTAAGATGTACTTCCAGTTATACTTTAACCTTAGGGATAGGTGTTATTCCTGTTTTACGGAAATCAGGAAACTGGAGACTCAGAATAAGTGATTTGTCCAAGGTTATGCTACCAGTAAGTAGGAAAGCCAGGTCTGACCACAGTTTTCCAGTGGCCAGTTTAGGACGTTTAGCCCAGTACCACATTGCTTTCCAGCAGTAAGGTGGATTGTGTTCACACAGGATGCTAGGAGTGTAGGGAAGCAGTTCACTTAATGGAAAGAAGCTTCTCACCAAAGGACAGAAAACTGCATTTTTGTAAAGTGATGCCAGATGCCACCTGATTGGAAGCAAAGTCATTAGCTTTTCTGACCTAGCCTTATTTGGTTGAAGAGCTCCCAAGGAAACTATCTAAAAATGTGCAGAGGGAATATAACATGTGAAGATTTTTAAAGCAGTGCAGGACATGTTAGTGAAAATGCTGAAAGCATCTCAATGTCCTACGGGATGGGATACAATTGAAATTTTGGTGTAACAGTTCAGGCAAGTCACTCCTATTTACTGGTCTTCGGTTTCCTAATCTGAAATGAAGGAATTAGATTGTGTTATTTCCCCCATATGACTATTTGCATATGTTTACTAAGATGATACCAACTCAGTTACACTTAGCCTCACTTGACTGTCCTAAAATTGCCAAGTCCCACATGTTCTCCCTCTCTTAATATTTTTTACCTAATACTACATGACATATTAATTGATCCCTCAATAGTGTCATGAAGGCAGAGGTTTTTGTCTTTTAACAGGTCGATTCCCAGCACCTACAATGATACTTAACCCTAGTATCTGAATGGGTGGATTCTCTAAAGACCTTTTAAACTCTTAATATTTTATGATTTTTATGAGGTATTGGAATAACTGTGTTCTGTAAAGCTACTCTAGGGTATACGAATACATAGAAATGCAAAAAGCAGGCAAAGATAGTTTATACTTGGTGATTATAACCTTAAAAGGTTAAAGAGACAAAATGATGTAAATAGTTCTGGGAATTGTGTTCCGTAAAGTTTTCTGGTTTGCATAGAGTATTTGTATTCAAGAATTAAAAATGAAGATCCTGAAGTTTATTTTCATTTACATTTGACTTTTGAACAATGTATGGTTTAGGGGCACTTACCTCCGGTACAGTCAAATCTGTGAATAAATTTGGACTCCCCAATAACCTAACTTCTGTTAGCCTACTGTTGACTGGAAGCCTTACCAAAAATATAAACAGTTGATTAACGTGTATTTTGTGTGCTATATATATTATAATACTGTAATCTTACAATAAAGTAAGCTAGAGAAAAAATGTTACTAAGAAATCATGCAGTACTACACTGTAGTTATCAGAAAAAATCCACATATAAGTGGACCCGCAAGTTCAAACGTGGGTTGTTCAAGGGTCAAGGTACAGTTTCTTTAAGCTGACAATTTGAAACCTGGTAGGAAGTGTGAACTTCATACTTCGTGTTCTTTTCTTTCACAGCCGGGCACCTCAGATGAGAGCTGCACCCAGACCTGCGCCAGCCGCTCAGCCGCCGGCGGCAGCTCCACCATCTGCTGTTGGCTCACCTGCTGCTGCACCCCGGCAGCCAGGTCTGATGGCCCAGATGGCAACCACCGCAGCTGGCGTGGCTGTGGGCTCTGCCGTCGGGCACACGCTAGGTCATGCCATCACTGGGGGCTTCGGTGGAGGAAGTAATGCTGAGCCTTCAAGGCCTGACATCACTTACCAGGTAGGAATTTATGCATTTTGTTTTCCAGTGGTATATTATGGGAAAAACCAGTTATTTGTAAATTCATATAATACAGGTACTGTCTGTGATTTTAGAATCCACAGTGCTGTTAACAGAAAACGGGTTATCAAAAAGTCACATTTGGCAGCTGAGTTAGTGCCTTAGGCCAGCAGCATCAAGTACTGTACAAATTGTATTTGTTCCCAGGGAGTAGAATAGCAGTTCAACCTGATCCACTGAAAAACGGCCATTTTCCCCTTATTTTAAGGAATTTGTCTTGGTGACTCTTAACTAATTCAGTCTCCATCTTAGTTAAGTATTTAAAAATCTCTTTAATAGCTCTGTGCTGTTTTCTGATCTTTTGTCTGTTATTTGCCCACTGCCCCTCTTTTTTGAAGTATGTGAATTTTCTCCTCTGATGGGCTTGAATATATACTCTGTTGTGTTTCTGGTATATTTGACACTCATCCATCTATTTTTCTGTAATAGTTTCACTTTGTGATTCATGAAACTTTTCACTGAACCCCCCCACTGGTATTTAGGTATGCACATAACCATTTCACTTTATTTGCATGTTTGTTCTTGAATCTTTCTGATTATAACTGGAATTTTGTTAAAGCCCATTTGCTTTCTGCCTTAAAGTTTTTCACTTTCATTGTTATTAGATGGAAACTTGAATTTGCATTCTGGTTCTAGTTATGGTTCCCCAGTTGGCCTCAAAGACATTAGATACTGTTCTTTGTTCAGGTCTAGATCTAATTTCCTTTCTCAATGGTCCTGAATGTTATGCCTTTGCAGGAGCCTCAGGGAACCCAGCCAGCATACCAGCAGCAGTTTGGCCCCTGCCACTATGAGATGAAACAGTTCCTGGAGTGTGCCCAGAATCAGGGTGACCTTAAGCTTTGTGAAGGTTTCAGCGAGGTGCTGAAACAGTGCAGATTTGCAAATGGTAGGTGATGCATCAATCTGTGATTAAAACTGCATCTGCTCGGGGAGGGGAGGGTGGGTGATGGGTATTGAGGAAGGCACCTTTTGGGATGAGCACTGGGTGTTGTATGGAAACCAGTTTGACAATTAATTTCATATATTGAGAAAAAAAAACTGCATCTGCTCAGTTCACAGCATGGTACTCCTGGACCCTAGAGAACTTTGGGAGTCTGTGTTTAATAAATTAATTTGACAAGTTAGAGGAGATTTGGTTTACATTATTCTAAAAATAATCTAACTCTTCTAACAAAGGACTGGTCCAGAGGTTTCTAGTCATAAGCTTTTACCAGTAATGTTCTGAATCTCATTCTTCTGTAAGTGGGTATAGATTAGTGTGTCAGATCTTGTTCTGGTTATGGGATGTAAGTGATCTAGCCATAAAGCTGTGAATAGAAAATTACATTCCATTTTCACCAAAGTCCAAGAATGGACATACTCATGTGTTGTTGGCATTCCCCACACCTGATTTGAGAGAGAAGAGTTTCTTAAATCCCTCAGTGCAACTCTGATATTTGGGCTGTCTAGAATGTTGACAGTGAAGTTGTTTTTACATAATTTCCTCCTATCAACCTAAGAATTCACCATCTATTAAAATGCTTATTTTCATTTTCAGGCATGAACTGATAACCTTGGGCTTTTATCCCTCTTTTTATCATTTGGAGGGCTTCTGCTTTGCTAAGAAGGTACAGCTATTGTTCTTCTAACTTAACCTTTTCTATTTGCAGGATTAGCCTAATCAAGAAGTTCAAGTTGAAGATATGAAAAATCATCTCCCATGACCAAGTTAATTTAGCATAAAAATATAACTGATAGTGAAGAAATAAAGTGTAAAACCACCAGTTAAACCTCTCCTCTATCATTAAATACAGCTTTCTTCAGAATTGGAATGAAAACAGGTATTCTTACTGCATAGAAGTTCATTGTGAGATAGTTTTGAGTTTGGAACTGGGCAGATGTTCGTGTGCCTCCTTAAACCAGCTTTTGTGACATTGTTTGTGAATTAATTAGAATAAAGTGATTTTCTCCCAGAATGTGGCGTCTTTTAAGTGACCTTTTAAGATGTGGTTTTGAAGATTATAAATTAGGTACAGTATATACATGTTGAACATACGCATTTTGCAAAAGAACACAATTGTCTCAACATGTCTTTATTTACTTCGTAGTCTCAGTATTAAATAAGCATCCACCTGGGGCTCCTGGGTGGTTCAGTTGGTTAAGCGACCGACTTCAGCGACTTCAGCTCAGGTCATGATCTCGTGGTTTGTGAGTTCAAGCCCCACGTCGGGATCTGCGCTGACAGTTCAGAGCCTGGAGCCCATTTCGGATTCTGTGTCTCCCTCTCTCTCTGCCCCTCCCCTACTCACACTCTGTCTCTCTTTCCTTCAAAAATAAATGAACAACCACCAAAATAAATTAGCATCCACCTGGAGGATCTGACAATTCCCTGAGGAGCTTTTGTAGAAAAGTAGTTATGTAAGGAGTAGCTCACTAGCAAACATAGTGCTCGTTAAAAGGGTTCTGGGGAGGTGGGGGGTGGCTGAGTCAGTTTTAAGCATCTAACTGTTGCTTTCAGTGCAGTTTATGATCTCAGTTCGTGGGATTAAGCCCTGCGTCGGGCTCTGTGCTGACAGCATGGGGCCTGTCTGGGAATCTCCCTCTCTACCCCTCCCATGCATACTCTCAAAATAAATAAATAAACTAAAAAAAAAAAAAGCTCCAGTTGGAAGGTCAATGTTTCTTAAACTGAGCAGTAACAGGAAACTGTTTAAAATAATACTTCTAATCGACTGAGTGATAAAGGAAACAGGAATAAACCCCATTACAAGTGGATTCCTGTGGCCAGGTCAGCACATGTCCTAAGCGCTGATCTGTCCAATTAATTGGTCAGAGATGAAAACCATTGTCTTTTGCAGTTCCCCTGCAAATGTTTTTCTTCTGTAAGGTACTGTAGTTACCCTTTCTTGAAAGACTCAAGCTCATTGCAACTGCCCATTCCATGTTGCCTTAAGGAGATAGACTCAATTTGGGGTGCATCGTTTTTAAAAATGAACTGAGCTCCATTTCTCACAACTCAAAAATTCATTCGCTTGGAGTTGACCTCCAGTCTACATTGTGCTCTGCAGTTTTCCAACTTCCAAATACACCTTTTCGAGGCTGATTTTTTCCCCCCATCTATAAGATTCAGAGACCTGTGAGTAAAATGGTATTGAGTTTAGTCAGTTGCTGCCTGCTGCCCGCTGCCTCCTGTTCTCAGCTGTGTTCTTAGAATGCCCTACTCTTGTCGAGTTCCTGAAAGTGACCAAGACCACCTTGCCTGAATTACCACAGACAGTTCACAACCGGCAAGACCCCAGCATATTTGCTTCTGGATTCATCTGTGGGCTCCTTTGTCCATTTTCCCTGGAAGTATGTGAGTTCATAGTGTTAATGCCCCTTATGTCCAAGGGCCGATGGCGTATGGTGACTAGCCAAATAGTTTATTGTTGAATCAATGAACCAAAGGAAAATGAACCATTGACATCAATAAAATGCGAGAGTCTGGCTGGCCTGGCCTCTCCCTTGTAGGAGCCAGGGCTACCCAGAGATGGGCACAGGGAATAATCCACTAGATGCACTGGCCCTTTGCCCTGAGTTCAGAAGGGATTTTGTTAAGCATTGAAAGTATAAAGCACAAGTCCACTCTACAGCTTTGCATCAGGACCACAAAAAGAGGAGGTGGGAGCTTACAGTAAGTGAAAGGAAATTGAGGTGTTTTCATCATTGGAGCCAGATGTTGCATCTCAGTTAAGCAGAGGCCTTAATGCGTAGTAGACCCAAAGTCCTTCCCAGTGCCCGTTTATATAGAAATCAAGCAGTGTTTCCCAGGAGTGAAAGAAATAGATGGTCAGCATGAATAAAGGAAAGAGCTCTTGGGCCCATACCTGGGGTTCATCTAGGCCTTCCTTACCTACTTCATGACCTTGAGCAAGTCACATTCTCTTTAAAATTGCCTTAATACCAGAGTTTTGGGGTCCAAGTGAGAATGTGCAAGTGCTTTGTGAAATGCTAATCAAATGGGTGCTTGTGGGCTCAGCCTCTGTGTGAAGCACTGTATTAGTTAGCCCTCCCTTCATTTGGTATATTAGAATTAGGGGTTTGAAAAAAGGTAGCTTTAAGGGCACCTGGGTGGCTCAGTTGGTTAAGCATCTGACTTCGGCTCAGGTCATGATCTCTTGGTTGGGGGTTCGAGCCCCGCATTGGGCTCTGTGCTGACAGCTCAGAGTCTGGAGTCTGCTTTGGATTCTGTGTCTCCCTCTCTCTGCCCCCTCCCCGCTCACATTCTGTCTCTCTCTCAAAAATAAATAAACATTAAAAAAAATTTTTTTAATAAAAAAAAAAGAAAAAAGGTAGCTTTAGAATGAGAGAGAGCAATACGTCAGTGTCAGCATGTTGCATACATTATTTCCAATTCTGTCAACCTCTTAAGGTAGAATCATACTGATGAGGGCCCTCACTCAAAGAGCCCAAAGGGGCACCCTGTCAGAGCTCATATGCTTTTCCTGGCACACGGACCTCCTCCCAATAGACCACAGGCTGAAAACTAAATGGGTTAAGGATGAAATCATGGAGGCAGATCAGAGATGGATTCCTGAAGGGGATGTTCCTTAACCTTTAAGGTCTGCATTCTGCAGGTCAGCCACAAAAACCGTTCCTGAGTGGGCCCCTGTGGACACTGGGGCTACAGTGTGGGTGCGCCAGTTTCTCCTGGGGTTTCCTCAGGTCCCTGCTCTCAGCATATAGAGACACTGCTCCCAGAGAAGTGAATGTGTTCCCGTCAAGGCTGGCTTTATCTCCTCTGGGCCTGGAGGCCAAAGGAGCTCCAGAGGGAAGACTGGTCACCTCATGCTGTTCCTGCCTGCTCTCAGGCCACCAGAGTTTCCCTCACCGTCCAGCAGAGGTCACCTCCTGGTGAGACTTGGCCCCTGCTGAGTCTTGGCCTGCATCCCAGATTTGCAGTTGTGATTTATTTCTGGCACGTCAGGCTTCCGTCACCAAGTAGCAAAGCCCGGAGGACGAGCAGCAAGATATCCTACTGTGGCCACGAGTGTCTGCTGAGGACCTGCTTCAGCCTTCAGTTGTCCCCTCTCCCCAAGGGGCTCTGAGACCTTTGGGATTCCTGTCACATTCACTCAAGGGCCTGAGAGGACCTAACAGTGAGTAGCTGGGCTGGTGATGGACAAAAGCCAGGCAACAGGCAGAGAGGGAGAGGCTGTGGGCAGAAAAGATAGAAACATCCAGAGCCATTAGACCCACTTTTCCCTTCCGAAGGCAGCTGGATGCAGAGTGGAAGCATTGACTCTTGAAGCCCCCCTCAGGGTATTTGCCTACAGAAAGGGGGTTCTCTGTTATTGTATTTTCAGACTTTGTGTTTTGGGGAGGGATGTTTTGTTCCAAAAAGGACCAGGTTCCCTACTCCCATCTGGGGACCCTTTCCAAAGGAGTCTTGGGAAAGGTGGGGAGTCGGGGGTGGGAGGGCAGGTAGGGAGGTAGTGGACAGAAGCACAAATGTGGCTCAATCAGGCCTAGAGCAAGGGAGTGGTCCCCCTGCCCCACCCCAGGACAGGTGAATGCAGCCAGAAGTGTGTGAAGCTGGTCAGGCCAGGGAATGGAGCCCCCAGCTGGGATGGCTTCCTGGAACGGGTCCACCACATCCTCTGCCTGTAGAGGGCTGGGGGAAGGGAGAGAACTTGCACTACCCAGCTTTGGGAGGTGGGGGACACAGACACCCATCTTGGGAACTTAAAAGGACCTGCAAGGAAATGGGCTTGTTTTTACAGGAACAGACATTTCTGTGCTCAGTTGGGGCTGCTGACTGGGAAGCCTGTGAGCAAGCAGCCCAGGCGCCTGCTGTTGGCAGAGATTGTTGTTATTCTAATTATTCCTCTGGTAACCAGGCACCCAGCAGTGGGGACACCAGGCTTCCTGGAACAGCTAGCCCTACTTGGCTGGTCAGCAAATTGGCCCATTTGATAGGCCAGGCCTTCCTGGGCCCAGAAAGGGCAGTAGAAGTGGGGCTAGAGGCAGCTTTGGCCCTGCTGAATGTTAACTTGTGCCCATTTTCTATCTGCCCCTCTTCCTGTTGGTAGATGATTTTCTCTGTTCCTCAAATCCTATATCTGAGGTAGGAGTTTAGTACTATGGCGGCCTCTATATTCCTCAGGCAGGGGCGCCTGGGTGGCTCAGTCGGTTGAGTGTCCAGCTTCGGCTCATCTCATGGTTCGTGGATTTAAGCCCTGTGTCAAGCTCTCTGCTGTCGGCGCCAAGCCCACTCGGATTCTCTGTCCCCACCCCACCCTACCCCTTGTACTTCCCCCACTCACACTCTCTCTCAAAAATAAATAAACATTTCTATTCCTCAGGCAAAGCTGGCCAGCTCAGCTCCTGTGTCCAGGCCTGAGTATCCTGGCTTTGTACTGCCCCACACTGTGGCGGGACCACTCAGGGCTCACCGGCCATCATTTGGTAGGACATGGGGCATTCCGAGGATAGAACCGACCTGCCATCAGAACCCTGAGCCAAAGGGATACCTCCAACTGTTGACTCACATCCAGGGAGCAGCACTGGGCACGGCAGGGAGGAATGGCTGGGACACCCCAGAGATCAGGCTAATGGAGGAGGTGACACCACACACTGACAGGTGATAGCAGAAGCAGGGCCCATTAAGCTCTGCATCCCTCTGAGCACCTGGCAGAGTGCTTCTCAAAAAGCATGAGAGAAAGAAGAGAAAAGAAAGAAGGAGAGAAAGGAAGGAAGGAAGGAAGGAGGAAAGAAAGGTTAGGAAAGTCCTGGTTGAGAGCAGAATGAGTAAGGAAGGAACAGTGGGAAGCACTGGAAGTGTGTTCCGGAAGGAGGGCTGTTTTCATGGAAGGACAGTTACACTGGGGGAGGTGACAGAGAGGCTCTAGGAGCCCCATATTGAGAAGATGAAATCATGAAGCTTCTCACCTTTCCACAAGCACAGAGAACAAGCAGAGGAAAAGCAGGACTAGCCTCATCTCCTCAGAGAGAAGAGACAGCCCTTTAATTTGTCCTCTGCAAAGTTCCTCTGGGGTTCTTTCTAAAATCAAGGGTGTGCTGGCCTCATCAGAGCTAACCCTGGGGCTGATGGCCCAGCCTCCTGCCTCTGGCCTGGGCTTAGGCCTGGCCTGTTGTCAGCTGCTTCTACCAGGGGGCGGCAACTTACAGCGAGAACATCTGGGGAGCCACAGGGTTGCCTGGGGTTCACAAAAGTTTGCAGCCAGCAGGAAGACGCAAGCTGGGCTCTTTCCAAAGGGTTTTTCAACTCACATTTATTTTGAACGTCCACTATAGGCCTGTTCTGTGCCAGCAGATACAAAGATGAGTGAGAAAGGGTTCCTTCCAGTCCTCAAAGAGCACATCCCTTAGATCAGGACGGCTGCCAGCTTCTTTCCATCTCTCCCCTCAGAGCCCCTCAGAATCACCCCGGAGGAGCTGAGCATGACCCGGGACGAGGCACTGCCAGACTCGTATTCAGCACAGGGCTTCTATGAGAACTATGAGCCCAAGGAGATCCTGGGCAGGTAAGGCCTAGACCTGCCCCAGGAAGTGCTGTCTTAGGCTCCAGCCAGTTCCATGGGCCCATGGGCCCATCCCCAAAGCACTGTCCACTTGGAGAAACCCTCAGTTTGGAGTCCTGCTCTCCTGAACCGGGACAAATGAGAAGGGTATATACCTCTCCCAGCGGAATTCTCCCAGTGCTGTTGACAAGCACTTCCAAACCCACTTTGCACCAGGGTCAGAGATCAGGGGTCAGAGGGAAGGTGATGGCCCTCGATGCCGAGAAAGAGCACTAAACTAGGAGTCAAGAGTCCTAACACCAGGCTTGTTACTCATCAGCTCCAGACAAATCACCCTCCCTCTGCCATCTTCATCCCCCCATCCCCAAAAGCTCCTAGGGAGTTGGTGGATAAGGCAAGACATCTCTGTTGTGCCTTGGACCTGGGATTCTCCCTGGGGTGAGGGGCCCCTGGACCACCTGTACTCTGCACCCGCAGAGGAGTTAGCAGTGTCGTCAGGCGCTGCATCCACAAGCCCACGTGCCAGGAGTATGCTGTGAAGATCATTGACATCACCGGCGGGGGCAGCTTCAGCTCTGCGGAGGTGCAGGAGCTGCGGGAGGCGACACTGAAGGAGGTGGACATCCTGCGCAAGGTCTCGGGGCTCCCCAACATCAGTGAGTAATGGCTCTGGGCCCCAGCAGGGTGCTCCACCATGATTCTGCTCTAATAACCCAAGTCAGGGAGTGCGTGAGGTCCCACCGTGCAGCTAGCCAGGATCCCCAGAGTGTCTCCTGCCCCGGAGACCTTGCCAGCCCAGCACCCTGAGGCTTGAGGTTCCCAGCCGCACCCTCACCACCCTGGAGACTCAGCTCTAAGCCTCCTCTTCCAGCCAGCCAGAGGTTTGCAAGCAGAACTGGCGGTGGTTGCGGGTCAGGGAATGGGGGTGTAAGGTCCCGGGCTGGCCCCTCCCTTAGTGGGACTCCTTTGAACACTGTTCTGATACCCCTTCCGGCTCTTGAAGTCAGTCGGAGCAGCTTTAGTACCCTCACCCCTGTGCCCCCCCGCTGCCTCTGCCCAGGCTCCTCTGCTACCTGAGACGAGTTAGTCATTTCCATTTCAGTACAGCTGAAGGACACATATGAGACCAACACTTTCTTCTTCTTGGTGTTTGATCTGTAAGTACCCAGTCCTGGAGCCAGACACACCCTGGGGCCTGTCGGAGAACCTCCTAGTGTGGTCCCTACCCAGTGCTTCCTGGAGACCAACAGCCAGCTCCCTACACTGTGGAGGCCAAATAGGATCACCAATGCTTCAGGTCAATCAGCCCCGGGGTCAGGCTGCCAGATCTCGAATCCTGGGGCCACCACTTATGAGCTAGATGGTTTCTTTAAGTATCTGTTTTCTCATGGGCATTACAGAAGTAATAATAGCACAGCAAATGGCACAATGTAAATGCTATTAATTATCAACTACAATGTCGATGACGAAGGTGGTCATTCAATACTCATTCTGGACATTGAGGCTATAGCAATGAACAAGACAAAGTCCCAACTTCATGTAATAATTTTCACAGAGAGTGAACAGAAAGCAATGATACATACACACAGTTATGTACATGTACAGATGCATAAAGCAGAGCAGGAGTTAGAGAGAGGTGGGGCTTCTTTAGATGGGGCTGTCAGGGAATGCTCTCCAGAAGGTGACCTGAGCAGAGGCCCAGATGAAGTGAGGGAGGGATCAGAACCAAGACCTGGAGAAGGACCCTTCCAGCAGAAGGACAGAAGGAAGAGCCAGAGCAAGGGCCCCACCGGATGGGCTTCATATATTCCAGGATTGGCAAGGAAACCAGGGTGGAGTGGGGCAAGCTTGTGGAGTTGGCAGAATGTGAGGCCAGTCTGTACTGAAGACCGGATTTTGCAGGCATGTCAGCCATGGCAAGGACTTTGGAGGCATGAACACATCCCTCTTACTTTTGAAAAGCATACTACTGACTATAAGGAGGCAAGAGTGGAAAGGAGGAGGCCAGCAGTATTGAGGCAAGAGGCCCACCAGGGAGGCAAGCAGTAAAGGATGTATTTGGGGTGTGGCTCAATGTCACTATTCCCCTGCTTCTGCACCAACAGGGCTACTGAGACAAGCTCCTTGTCACAGGGTCCACTGCCCACAGTGGGCCTTTCAGCTCTGAGAGCCTCTGTTTTCTCAAGAAAGGAAAAATGATAACAACCACTGTGCCCATCTCACCAGGCTCTAAGTATTGAATTCGACGACACAAAGTGGTCTGTGAACAATGTTTTCAGACTTATCATTTTCATCAGAAAGGCTTCCCAGGGAAGGGAACTGTCCAGCTCCTTGTCGCCCCACTCCATTGAGTCCTCACTAAAGGCTGCATGAACCACCACCATTGTGTGCTGTCTTGATTCCTCCATACATAATAGCTAATTTTAGGGACTGGATTTACTTGAGAAAATTATTCAAATAGGTTTTGTCTTGTTAGAAAGTTTCATACTGTAGCCATGCTGAACATGTGTAGGGTTATTTTCTTCCAGACACAGTATAACCTGGCCTGTGTGTACAATTAAACTGCCAGGTCCATGAGGCAGCAGCCTGCTGTATCTTGCCCAGTCCCCAGTGTTTACTGGTTAATCTTTCTTATGTTGCTAACAGTTAGTTATTCTAGTGTCTTTAAAATGGAATTAGAATAATAAAAACTGGATTCACACATGGCCTTTCTGGAACACAGTGTAGATATTGTACAGATAAGGCTCACCTCTGTAAATTCTAAGTTGTCTCCTCAAACAGAACCCCCCTCCCTGCCATACCAGCTAAGCTCAAAGGTTTTCTTGCCTCTATGACAGTGGCCAAATTCCTTTGTGTCCCAGGAATCCTGCTGCTTTCCCTGGAGGGGTGGGTGAGGAGAGCAGGATGTACCTTTCCTCTTTAACCAGGGGAGACTTTCCCAGGGCTGCCCAAGACTTAACCAGCTGCAGCTGTCCCCAGCTCTGCTCGGTAGCACTGCCCTGTAGAGCTCTTGTGGGCAGCTCAAATATCCCTAACCTTTGAAGAAGTTGCTTAGGGAAGCTATTTTTAATGCTGCCCTGAGTTGCCCTCCAGGGTACAACTAGATTGTTTTAGCAGTGACCTCTTTCTACATCATTCCAAGAAGTGGGAAGATTGAACTGTAATTCTTACTCCTAAAACAGGCAAACTTTGCTCTCGCAGCACCTGCACTGTTGCCTCTACTGTCCATTCCTGGGAAAAATCAGGACACTCTTGTCCTGATCTGGATCTGGGGCCTTGGGCCAGTGGCTCAGGGTCCCTCTTTCACCTCCCAGCCCTGATTTTGGCCCTGATAGATCCCAGTCAGTGTGTCACTTCCACAGGTGGGGGGACCTTCAGGCTGGTGCCATCCCACCCCCAGTGGGGGAGACACTCACCCTCGTGCTATCCCACCCTTTCGGTTTCCACTGTTCTTCTAATCTCCCTAGACAACCCCTCTGCTCACTTCCCCAGCTTCTTCCTGCAGCCCTTGGTCCTTCGTGGGGAGTGGTCCACTCTGCCTCTGGAGATATGAGGGGAGGAAACAGGTCTCTGGGAGTAGGGTAAGGAGGGGGTGCTCTTGGGACCCATCCAGATGCAAACCCGCCATCCCCACAGGATGAAGAGAGGGGAGCTCTTTGATTACCTCACTGAGAAGGTCACTCTGAGTGAGAAGGAAACCAGGTAAGGATCCATTTGCCCCTATTGCCACTCCCTGCCCCAGACTCCTAGTGATACTGGCACCAAGCTCTTGGAGTGAGAGCAGCATGCATTTGTCTGGGCTGGGGGCATGCGCTGCTGGCTTTTGTAGCCTCCCTCCCTCTTTGGCTCAGCCTAGATGGTCTCAGCCTGTCCTCCCGCACTGGCAGTCTGGTGGGTATACGGGCTTTGGTCTCCCTGCTTGCTACCGGGCCCTGTGGAATAGGAGATAAGAGTGACATGTGCCTGTCCCACCCCAGAAAGATCATGAGAGCCCTGCTGGAGGTAATCTGCAATTTGCACAAACTCAACATTGTGCATCGGGATCTGAAGCCCGAGAACATCCTCCTGGATGATGACATGAACATCAAGCTCACAGACTTTGGTTTTTCCTGCCAGCTGGAGCCAGGAGAGAAGCTGCGAGGTCTGGTAACGTGGCCTTGGCCCATGTCAGGGGCTCAGGTCTCTCTCATCCACGCTCCCAGGAACAGGGATTGCCTGGATTTCTCCCCTGATTTTCGCTCCCAGAATAAAAATCCTACCATTTCAGGGCTAGGTGTCTCTTCAGGTAAGCCTCCTCCCAGGGCTGAGCCAGGTTCCCACTGCCTGAGTTCCAGGCCGGGATGGCTAGAAGTGACCGAGGAAGCAACAGACCCAGCACCCAGGCCCTGCCCTTGGCTCTGAAGCTGGCCAGTGTTAGAAGAGTCCCAGCCCAAGCACCATTTTGCTTTTGTCTCCGTTTTTTTTCTTTGGATCTTCCCCTTCCAAGTGCCCCCTGCTGACCTGTCCTGAATGTAACTATTTCCGCAGAGGTCTGTGGGACCCCCAGTTACCTGGCCCCTGAGATCATTGAATGCTCCATGAATGATGACCACCCAGGTTATGGGAAGGAAGTGGACATGTAAGTATGTTGGGAAGTGACCCAGAAGGACAGGGATGCCCCCGTGGCTAAGAGCACCTGGCTGGGGAGGGGAGGAAATGGCAGGAGCTACAGCCAGTCCTCCTGCCTTCCTCCCTGTTCCACCTGATACCAGGTGGAGCACAGGCGTCATCATGTACACCTTGCTGGCTGGCTCCCCACCCTTCTGGCACCGGAAACAGATGCTGATGCTGAGGATGATCATGAGTGGCAACTACCAGTTTGGCTCACCTGAATGGGATGATTATTCAGACACAGTGAAGGACTTGGTGAGAGACCAATCCTTCTGGCTCCTCTGCTCAACAGAGCGGGAGTCCACCACGGGGGAGAGAAGCATATCATGCTACAAAATGGAGGACCCTACTGAGAAAGACCTTATGTCTTCTGAAGTGCTGGAGGGGACCCTGCCTTGATGTTTTCAGCTCCCCCTTCCTTATTCTCTCAGGTTTCTCGCTTCTTGGTGGTGAACCCCCGGGGCCGCTGCTCAGCAGAAGAGGCCTTAGCACACCCGTTCTTCCAGCAGTATGTGGTGGAAGAAGTGCGTCACTTCAGCCCCCGGGGCAAGTTCAAGGTACTGAAGCTCCCCTCCCACCCAGGGCAGGACTCGAGTCCAAGCCCCTAAGTCCCTTTCCTTCCCCCAGGGACTCCTTTCACCCACAGGGTTTCCAGAGCACCTGTCCTTCCCCTCCCACCCATCCCTGTGATGGCTCCAGCTCAATTTCTGACATCAGAGAGGACAGATGTCACCCATCTGGCTCCAAAAGCCCACATCTCTGCAGATGCCGGAGGGGTGGGAATGATAGGGGGAACACTAGGAAAGGCCCAGCGGTAGGCACACAAGGCTTCATAGCAATCACGCTCAGGGACTCCCTGCACTGGAAGGGGAAGGAGACAGGCCGGCAGGGACGGGGTCCAGCTTCTCAGTTCTGGCTTTCCACAGGTGATTGCTCTAACAGTACTGGCTTCAGTGCGGATCTACTACCAGTACCGCCGGGTGAAGCCGGTGACCCGGGAGATCGTCATCCGTGACCCTTATGCCCTCCGTCCTCTGCGCCGACTCATCGATGCCTATGCTTTCCGCATCTATGGCCACTGGGTGAAGAAGGGGCAGCAGCAGAACCGGGCTGCCCTCTTTGAGAACACACCCAAAGCTGTGCTCCTCTCCCTGGCTGAGGAAGACTACTGAGGGGCCAGCAGGTGGGGTAGGTGGGGCGGGGGGCGGGCAAGGAGGGAAAGCCACAGAAACAGAAGCTGAAGGAGTGAGATCATGTCCAAGCCTCTGTCCAGAGCGGGGTACTTGGGCCTGGCCAGAACCCCTGCACCCGAGGCCCCTATCCCCTCTCAGAGGCTCTGCACAAGGGCAGGGCGCTCCCATCACACGTCATCACATGTTGGTGAGTGTGGTCAGGGCCTGTCCCCATAGAGGGGAACTGCTTCTCTACTTCCCAGCTGTAAGCACCATCTCAGGTTCTTCTCATGGGAGGCCCAGAGTTCCAGATGCTTGCGTGCCCTTCTCTTAGGGTCCCAGGGTGAGGATAAAAGAGAATAGTCTGAGATACACAATCACAAGAGGTTTTACTGACCTCACAACATCCAGTGACACCATGGGAGCAGGTTCTTTTCTAGGGACATATGTTTAGAGGCATATGGGAGTCCTGATCTGATTAACAATAGAAAGGGAAGGTTCCGGTATTTGTCTGTCTGGAATATCATTTACTTTGTGACTCGCACAATACAGTTCTGTCTGGTAAATAATTCGGCTCCCCTAGACCCTTTTAAGGCTGACATTGTGCTTTAAAGAGCCTGGTTACTGCATTCTATGTACAGTTAGCAGAAATTAGGTTCCTTCAGAGGCATGTGAAACACTACAAATGAGGTGAATGAAAGAAGTATTTTCCTTCTACAGCAATTTGCTTGGAAAACAAAGAGAAATGGGGAAATTCTGCCTTGAGAAAACAATGTTGGATCCCTGAATCAAACATTGATTTAAAATTTTTAACAAAGTGCCTTTCAGAGCACTCTGGCCCAATTGTTTGAGTACTGGGCCCTATACAGTTAATATCTGACCTCTAAGAGAAACATCCAGCTCTTGGCCACAATCAATAAGCTGGGCCCCTTCTCCAGGAGACAGTGGCACCCCTCCTCTGAGGTTAGAGTCCTCTCCTGGCCTGGTGAGAGATGCCTGCCACAGAGGAATGGAAGAGGGGTAGGAGGTCATTCCTGAGGCTGAAGTTTAAGAGTCTGGAGTTTGGCTGTGTCTGGAACGTGGCCAGGGAGTGACACGGGCACCATGGGGCTCTTCTCTTTGGCTCTGCATAGCTGTTCACAACTCCCCAGGCAGTCGGCCTGCACTGGATGCACAACGGAAGCCAAGGTTGTCTGAGGCTGAATCTGGAGTGTTGCCCATCCTGGCACCAGAGAAGAGGAGAAAGAATGGACATTTGTTGAAAAGGGGCCTGGAGTCTTACTCCACTTTCCTGCTCTACCTCCTAGGGCCTGCTGTGGTCCAGGGTACGGGAGGACATAGTCTAGAAAGAAGCCTGGGGTGAGGGCGCTCCTGGGGCAATGGGGAGAAGGGCCCTGGGACAGGGTGGAGGAAGTGTGAGTGAATAGCCCTGAGAATCTGCTCTGGAAGGCAGGAAGGGCAATGACTAGTAACTTTAGCTGCTGGTGGTTTAGAATAACTCAGTCAAAACAAACAAAAAGTCCTGTCAGTAAGAAGCAAAATGTTGTAGTGCCAGTGAGTACTTCATACTTTTTAATGAACTTTCACATATGCTCCTTCATTTGCCATTTCTCAATAGCTCTGGAAGGGAGGGTCTGTTCAGCATTTTAGAGACCCAGCAGATACTAGAAAGATGTAAATATCCTGCCCAGAGCCAACTACTGCTTCATGGGCACAAGAGATTCAGTGGCAAACCCAGCTTCCTGGTTCCCAGGCTAGTATCTTCTCCATTACTTTGTCCTAAAAAAAGGAGGCGAGAGAAAGTCTTGGGCCTCAATGTGTCAAAGAAACGTCTGCAAACCTGACTTCCCGAGGCCACAGAAACTGTGGTCTCTTTTTAATCCTTATGGAACCCGGAATGGGAGGAATCACAGGGAGATCAATCAAAATAAATGTACAGATGAGAGTGTAGAGACAGTCCCAGCAGGAGACTCAGGTGCTAGCACTAATCATCTGTGTGAAATGAGCAGGTCCCAGCACCTCCCTGAGCCTAATTTTCCTTGACGGTAAAACAAAATGGTTACAGAAAACGACTCTTCATGTGCTTTCCAGTTTGAAGGGTCAATATTTCCATGACCCCAGGCCATAACCTATTTATGTGGCCATTCTACCCCCTGTCTCCGCACACCCAGTTAGGAGGACAAGAACAGAAAGAAAACCTTATGGTTTGGGACACAAAGTCTTTCTGGGTGCTAAGAGCTGGCAAGAAAAGGCACAAGTTGCCCTGGGCTCTTTTGCTTCTCATGGCAAGTGCTGCTGGTTCTCTTTTCTGTGCCCAACTCTGGGTGCGGACGGAGGTGTGGAAGCAGTGCCAACACCAGCTCTGGCGCTGTCTGTGCTCTGGGAGACCAGGACCTGACCCTCAGCCCCCAGATCCCAGGCTTCTTACCTGGTGGTGACCCGGGCCCGGTGGTTGGCGGAGCCATCAGCTGTGTCGATCCAGGATGCCCCCCGGAGGACACGCATGTCCTGGTCAGTGGCCGGGTACGGTGATGCCGTCCACTCCCACACGTTGCCCATGAGGTCATAGAGCCCTACAGCACAGCAGGGTGGGGGTCAGTCCCAGGCTGGCTAGTACCCGCCCCCCCCCCCCGCCCCCACTTATGAAGTCTTTAGGGGAGGAAATGCTTCTCTGGTGGTGTTTCTTTCTGCCTCATTGATCAACAGAATGATCCCACCAAACAATTTGTGAGTGTTGACAGCAATGTGATAGGAAATCTTACCATAGTTATTCTGTGGGGGGAAAGCATTCACTGGGGAGACTCCATGGAAGCCATCCTCAGCTTTGTCACCCTTGGGGAACTTTCCCTGAGAAGGAGAAATTTAGACTAAAGTATTTACCATCCTGTTCCAAGGCAGGTGTCCCTGTCTACCCAGAGGAAAACCAAGGTCACTTGCTGTGTCATCGGGGGTGGGGTGAGGGGTATGGGGCAGTGTTCTGAGATACCCATCCTGAGCTCCCAAACTAGTCACCTCATGTCCTCCACCATCACCTCCTGGCTGGATTAGGACGGGTATGCTTTCCCCTGTGCCCACAGGGGTCTAGAACAAGCCTACCCCACTCCCACTTTCTCCACTCTCAGCAGCTCCCACTCCTCTGCCTTGGACCCCATGCGCTTCGGTGCCTTGGGAAGAAAGGCTCTCCTCCCCTCCTCTGTGGTCAGCACCACCTGCCATCTGCAGAACAACCAATGCCCACCCTGTGCTCTCCTGTAACGCCTCTTCCCCTTCTACCACCAACAGGTGTAACTCTCCCTCGTCTGCCCTGACTCTATCCTCATCTGTTCTTACCACCAAAATTCCTGAAAAAAAGGACCCTATATTTGCTGATGCGATGTGTCCAATGTGTTCATTCTTCTCATTAAAACTGGGATTCATCTTCCACTAGTCTATGGAAGCTGCTCTTACTAAAGGGGAGATAGAAGGGGCAATAGCTACTACGTGCTAGGGCTGCTACATTTATCACTTTTAATTTAATACTTACAAGGTTGTGAGGCAAGTATTTTCTCCCTTTAAAAAACTGGCAACTGAGGCTCAAAATGGCTAACTTATCAAAGATTACAGTGAAGAAGTCAGATCTGTCTTTTTGCAAAGCTCTGATCCAAAGATCATCTAAGATCAGTTTATCCCTCAGGTCCTTTTTAATACTACCCCCTGAAACGCTGACGCTGTACCACCTCACTCTACAGAGTCTCCCTGGGAGATGACATTCTTGCCCAAGATGTATGCTGATGACTCCCAAACCACTTGCTCTGACCCAGATCTCTGCCCTAAGTTCCAGACTCATATTTTTGACTCTCAGCATATAAATGACCCAAAGGCACCTTAAACTAAGCTGATCCTACAGTGATCAAGTTCTAGCCCTCTGACCCCAAATGCATACCATCTATTCTGGATAATGGTACACCATCATCCTGTTGCCCAAGCTTAGATTCATGCTCGAACCCAACTCTCTTTCACCTCTCCACATCTGATTAATTACCAAACCCTGTCTATCTTCTCAGGCACGCCTCTTCCATTTGGCTTCCTCTCCATCCTGCTGCTACTTAATTCACATGCTCAAAATCCCCTGTGCCATTGCCACAGCCTCAAATTCAGAGAACCACCCCCCCCCCCCCGCACTGCCACCATTGCAGCTGTACTTCATTGGGTCCTGCGCAAATTAGCAACTAGCATACTCCCTAAATCAAAGATGCTTTTAGTCCCCTCTGTTGACTCCCCACTGCCTACAGGGTAAGATATACCCGTATCTTGGCACACCTGGTCCTTCATAATCTGCTTACAACCCACTGCCTACATCATCTCCTACACCCCCCATTTCACTGTGCTCCAGCCTCTCTGAATTTGTCCCATCTCTGAACACACAGTACCCTTTCCTAATACAATGCTTGCACTCATGTTGTTCCTTCAGCTGATAATGCCCTTTCCTACACTTTTCACTTGGCAAATTCCAATCTCCATCAGGTTCAATGTCATCTTCTCTGTGAAGTCACCCCCAGCTCTCTCAGGCAGTCATTTACTCCTGCAACTCTTCAGTATGTAGCCCTACCACACTGTCTTTTGCTTTACCAGTTTAGTAGTTTATCAATCCCATTAGAACACAAAGCCCTCTGAGTCCCACAGCCCAATGTGCCGCCTAGCCTACAGCAGGTTTCGATCAAGGCTTTGAGAAGGGAGAGGGGTGAGGAATGTATGTCTTACCTGCCATAGGTTGGTGCGGTTTGGCTGGAACTGGTTTCCCCATGGGTAAACCTGACCTGCCAAGAGAGCAAGGAGATAGCAGGGGTGGGAGAGGTGAAGGGTTGTGGAACAAGGGAAAGACAGAAATAGTGAGGGAACCAAAAGGAAGTCAGAAGGTGATGAGAAAAGAAGAGAGAGATTACTTTTATTTCCCAGGCCTGTCCCTTCCCCTCACTGTACTGCACTCAGAGCCCCTGGCCCCCTGATCTGCTCCAGGACAGTGCAGTCCCAATTGTGGTGCTGACTCATGCCAGTCTGTAAACTAACTGTTACTGGATCATGTCCAGATTAAGTACAGAAACTGGGGGTAAGAATGAAGAAACTTGTCAACTAGACTTAAATTGGATAAACAAACAAGCAGCCTTATTATTCACATTAATAATTTTGACTACTGGGATAGCTGGTGTTCATTCAAAGAGTAGCAGAGGTATTGAACACGGGGAGTTGCTGCTTCCTGCTCCTAACTTTTTGTTTAGTTGGGATTGCAGAACAACAGAGTTATGACCAAATAGTGATTCTTTAGTCCCTTTACACCTATGGAAAAGGCAGTCTAGGTAGTGCTTTTCTTTCCCCCTTGCTATGGTGTTCTGATCATTTACTGAAATGTAACATGTCTGGGTGCAATCTCCAAAACTGACAAATTTTCTGTCTGTTCCTTCATTCCGTTTTTCCAGTTAGTAATTTTTATGGCATTGTACATTAGTATGGGTGTGAGATGGATGAGAATTGAAAACAGAACAACCGACCCTTTGCCACACAGTTTAGAAGACTGCTCTCGGGGTTATGGACCCTTCCCACCCTTCAAAGCCCCCCATGCAGGGCAGTATGGGAGAAGAATAAAGGGGAGTCGCGCTGCCGACTCTATACCCGTCAAGCCCCCTCGGGCAGCAAACTCCCACTCTTCCTCGGTGGGCAGCCGTTTCCCCCGCCAAGCACAGTAGGCACGAGCGTCATTCCAGCTCACGTGTACCACTGGGAGCTCCAGTCTCTCTCGGATGCCAGAGCCAGGACCTGCAGGCTGACAGCCAGGATGAAGTGAGACAGACTTCTGGGAGCTCATGGAAGTCTGAGGAAGGCTAGGCTTAAGGTGCCTGAGTTCAGCTTTTACCACTAGATGGAGCAAGGAAGTTGGAGGAGACAGCCTGGTGAGCGCGGAGAGGCCCAGAGTCAGAAAGGGAAAAGTGGGGTGGGCGATGGGAAAAAAGATCAGGGCACAGGAAATAGGGTTGCTTGGCTGTGTCCTCAAAATTTATGGTTATCCGTTTTGATTCCATATTTCTAGATGGGCAAGGGGTCTAGGGAAGCCAGGCCTCCAGAATAAGAGTCAACAGGGGCAGAAAACAAGGCAGAGGAACCAACCCTTACCTGTCTCCAGAATGCCCTTTCCACTGGAAGCCACCAGAGAACAGACTGCAAAAAAAGGAAAAGGCATGACTGCAAGATGCTCTGACCCAGCAAGGTCACCTTCCTGACTGACACACAGGAGGCAGAGCAGACACTTTAGGCTGAGACTCGGGTGGTCCAAGTGGGGCTGTTTCTGGAACCTTTAAAGCAGGACATCTCATGACCGTTATTGGAGGGGATGTTGAGATGTTCTCTTGTCAGTTCATGGAGTAACTTGAACCCTACATGTGACCAGATCACCAGACTTTTTACAAAGTCTCTCTATGCAGAAACCAGCACAAGGTTAACGTCTCGGGAGTGTGTGTTCATCTGACTCTTCCAGGGAGGATCTCTCTTGCTTCCTCCCTGCCTGCGGCTCTCAGGGGTGATTCTTTCTTGTGGCCCAGGTGACCCCATAACCCACAGGATTCTCTGTCCAGGGCCCACTCCTTCAGCTGAAAGCCCAGGTTCTCTCACCTCCATCTGATGGGCCACTTTGTTTCTAAGCTCATCCGAGACAAAGTCCTCAAAGACAAAACTCCATCCAAACTTCTCAGCCTCTGTCCGGTACTTTTTTTCCCTGACAAACTCCCTGAAAAGAGAGATATTTCACTTGGTTAAGCTGCTACAGTTCCAGGTCCCACTGTCACCCCCTCCTGTTCCAGAAAACCTCATATATCCTTCACCTTTAAGTCACACATCACAGAGTTCCCATCAACAACAAGGAATTGACATTGAAGTCTGAGTAGGAGATTTTCCTTTAAAATCTGTTGCTGTATGTGTAATTCATGTAGAGTAAAATTCACTCTTTTTAGTGCAGTTTTGTGAGTTTTGACAAAACTTATAGTCATTATCACAATCAAGATATAGAGCAAATCTATCAACCACCTCCAAAAATTCCCTCATTGCCTCTGCAACCATTGCTGTTTTTTGTCCCTAGTTTTGCCTTTCCCAGAATATAAATTCACATACGTCGAATCATACAGTATGTAGCTTTAGAGTCTGGCTTCTTCCATTTAGCATAATGCTTCGTTGCCAGTATTAGTTTGTTCCTCTGTTTACAGAGTACCATTTTATTGTGTGGAGGTTCTGTATTTTGCTTATCCATTCACCACTTGCGGGTCATTTGGGTTATCTCCAGCTTTTGGAGATTATGAATAAAACAGCTGAGAAGATTTAAGGGTGGGGAACAGGTCTGTTTTCTGAAAGGTCTTCATCACATCCCCACTCTCACAACAATCATGAGAGGGAGGCAGAACGTGATTATCTCCATCTAACAAATGAAAAAAAAACCGGAATCAAATAAAAATGATGTACTGAAATTTTAGAATGGATTTTCACACAGTTTGGTATGGTTTAGCAAATTTTAGCACGTAAAATTTCCAGCGTAAGATGGATTGTTTTCACTGGGCTAATAGTACCCCATCTGTGCCAGCCCTCTGACATGAGGAGACATTGTTCACCCATCAAAGGGGCATTGAGAATGGAGGAGGTGATCACATGTGGTAGCAACAGCTATTCACCAACCTCAGAGCATCTGAGTAGTTTGAAAATCTTTCACCAGAGAGGCAGAGACAAATCATGGGGGTTCTAAGCAAAGTTTAGGGGCTTGCTGGAGGTCTATCATAAAATAGGTCATTAAAAATAACAAATAAATAAATAAATAAATAAATAAATAAATAAAAATAGGTCATAATTTGAAATATAAAAGAACACACACTGTTCATCTATCTAGCTAGCTATTTCTGGTTGTCATGATGTGGTGCAAACCTGATCAAAAGTGATTTCTCCTTCAATTTTAATAACTTTTCTGTTTAAAAATACTTTTAAAAAGCACATATAAGCATAGAGTGCTGGTTGGCTCAGTCAGTTAAGCGTCTGACTCTTGGTTTTGGCTCAAGTCATGATCTTACAGTTCGTGAGTTCGAACCCTGCACCGGCTGTATGCAGCCTGCTTGTCTGTCTTTCTCCCCGCCTTTCTCTTCTTCTCCCTTGCACTCATTCTCTCTCTCACTCTCAAAATAAATAAATACTTAACAAAAAAGCACATATGTGTAATGCACATTGTATTATAGAAAAATGAGAAAGCACAAGTATATGAAAAGAAAAAAAACTGAAATCATCCATTATCAGACCAACTAAGATATATATATATATCCCTTACATAGTGTTCCCTGTCCTGCCACCCCCCCCACCCCCGGAAGGATTTTTAAATACCTTTAATAAGGTGCTTCCCTGGAATTATTTTCATTTGGAAGTCACAAAAACATGGGCAAAATCTGTAAACTAACACAATGCTGCATCTCCCAGTTCTTTTTTTTTTTTTAATTTTTTTAATGTTTATCTATGTTTGAGAGACAGAGAGAGACAGAGTGTGAGCGGGTGAGGGGCAGAGAGAGAGGGAGACACAGAATCCAAAGCAGGCTCCAGGCTCCAAGCTGTCAGCACAGAGTCCAACGCGGGGCTCAAACTCACGAACTGTGAGACCATGACCTGAGCGAAGTTGGACACGTAACCGACTGAGCCACCCAGGTGCCACAAATACACCAATAATTCTTACGCTTACTCTGTCTCCTGAGTAAATTTTCCCTGTAAATTTTTATCTTAAAGAGTTTTAAGGCCACAATGCAACACATAAGTCATTTCCCACATTTGCTTTGTCTTCCTGTTCCCTCCTCTTCCTTTTCCCACTCCTCCCTCTCTCTATTCTCCCTGTATCATTTGAAGGTAAGTTACAGGTATCACCTGGATCATTCCCCACTTCAGCCTTTGCAAAACATACCACCTTGAGGAAAGTGAGGCAGCTCAACGAGGCTTCCTAGACTGAGTTGGAATCACAATGCTTGTCCTAAAACAATGCCAGTTCCATAAGTAAATATAAAGGATATTTAAAGACTCCCAGCTACCATGACCCTTCTCCCAATCCCTTTTCCCTGTGGAAGAGGTTTTTGTTAAGTGTTTGACTTCTGCCCCTATTTCTCAGTGTTATATCCAGTGTAATGGAAAATCCACTGGCTCAAGGGTCAGAGGGTTTGAGTTCCAGGTCCAGCTCTGCCATAAACAGAGTCTCCAGACTTTAGATTCTTCACCTGAAAAACGGAGACAGCACTTATCCCATATTACTATTGCAAAGATGATATGTAATAGTGAACAAGCTAGTTTCCTTTTAGCTATCAGGAACGAAAATCAGAAAGAGCCTTTACCGCTCCTAGAATACCTGATGTACCTGAAATCTTTGTTGGTGACAGGAAATACATCAATGGCAAAGGGTTTTACTGTCACCTCCCGGACAGGCCCTTCACCATCTCTGCCATCTGGTGAATTTGTTCCCATCTGGAATCTCCCACCTGGTAGCTGGACCATGCTGGTAGCCTGCCCATTCCCTGCAGAGAAAAAGGAGCATCATCAGTAATACATGAATATATATAAAACAAGTGACAATATTTGGATCATACATAATATTCATAATGATGTAATGAAAAAAAAAGGCGGCTTAGAAATTTGGCTTTAAATTTTTGTTCTGCCACTTAATTTGTTGGGTGACCTTACGCAAATAAGTCAGTCTGAGTTTTGGTTTCTTCACCTACAAGATGGAGATAACATCTAGCTATTTCATAGGTGTGGCTGTATAAATTAAAATTAACATGTGTGAAATGTTGTGAGTGCATTCTAATTATTCAACAAATGTTTATTTTCTTTCTTACTGCTCTATTTCTGTACACAACTCTTTGTCCCGGCTAGGTAAATCTAGACACTATACCCTGAAATACATCTAGCACCTCTCTACCCACACTTCTGCTCAAGTTGTTTCTCTGCCTCTTCCTCCCCATTTCTGAATGATTTTCACTATTATATCATATGCTCCAGAAAGAAAAGGACTACACTTATTTTGCCAGTGTATTCCTGGCATCTAGCACAAGAGCACGATAATTAGCAAATAACTGAATGAGGTCCTTCATAGCTACTGTTTGAACACCTCAGAAAATCAGAATTAAAGGTATCTTTATTGTTTATTTTTTTAACTTTTGTTGTTGTTGTTGTTGAGAGACTGAGAGCACGAGTGGGGGAAGGGCAGAGAGAGAGGGAGGCACAGAATCTAAAGCAGGCTCCAGGCTCTCAGCTGTCAGCACAGAGTCCAATACGGGGCTCGAACCCATGATCTGACTGAGCCACCCAGGCGCCTCAAAAGGATCTTTAATTCAACCCCCTTATTTAACAGGAAAAAACCAAGACCCAAAAAAGAGAAACCACTTAAAGAACTAGTTAGCAGGGACAGCACTAGATCCAGGTCTCCTTACTTCCAGGTCAGCACTATTTCCAACCTGCTACACTTGTCTTCACACTTTGGGGTGTTATGTTTCTGCCTAAGGATGTCTAAGTATTATAAGTTCCTCAATGGCCGAGTCTACCATTTTTCATGTTTCTCTGTCTTTAGCCTTCTTATTCTCATTCTGACACACACTGATGATTTCATCTACTTCAAGGGAGAAAAAATTTTACAGGGAAATCTCAGATTAAAAGGGAATTAAGAAACAACATATAACTGCAATGTATGAACTCTGACATTAACTCAGTAAGTAAACCATAACAAACACAGTAGATGAATTTGAACACTAACTGTATGTTTAAGGATATTAATGACAACTGTTAGTTTTTTAAGGTAGAGAAAGAGTATGGTGGGTTTTTTTCATGACTTCTTGTCTTTTTGGCTATTCATGCTGTGTATTTACAAATAAAATTGTGTCGTGTCTGGATTCACTTCAAAAAGGCCCCAGGGAAGGAGAAAGTGATATACCAAAATAGCAAGATTAGTTATAAACTGGCGCCTGTTTTTAAGCTGGGTTACCGGTTCATAGGAGGAGGTGTTTTTATATTCTTTTACACTATGTTCGAAAGATTCCAAAATAAATTAAAAGTGAAAAAGCAGTTTGATAGGATATGAGCATTAACCATCTTGCCAAGTTGGCTGCCTCTGGCTGCTCCAAGCCCATCCCGGAAGCGGGCGGAGGGGCCACGGTCTCTTTCCCGACCTGGCAGGGCACCCACCCCTTCCCTGATGTTTCCTGGGGCACACAGGGTCAGGGGACAGGCCAGCACACTGACCTAGCTCGAGCCACGGGCCAGACAGGAGCAGCGGCAGAATCAGCAGCGGTGGCGAGGGGCCCATGCCGGTAACAGGAGCAGCACGCCGCACCGTAAAGCCCTTCTGCGCCTGCGCCCTGCGTGCACCGCTTCGGAGGGCACCGCTTCGGCCACCGTATCGCTGGCAACGCCTCCTTAGCGTTTCCCTTACAACCCCCTTTGGTCGAAAGGGCTTGGTTAGTCCCAGGCTGTGGCTGGGTATAGAACTTGTGGAGCCAGAGAAGAGATTAGTGTCCAGGGGCCCTGGCGTTCCACAAGCTCCTCCATTACACTGTGAACAGAACATTTCCACGGATTTTCTACCCATTTATATTCAAATTCCTTTTGGGCCCTGGAATACCATTTCAAGATCACAGAAAAGGTTTCAATTTAATATTTATTGCACACCGTGGGCAACTGCCAAGTCCTCAAAAACACAAAGCTTTGCAGCACATAACTTCACTCTCAAGGGCTGTGAATGAGATCCACCAACTATAAAAACAATTTTGTGGAAGCGGGTGGGAGAGAACAGTAACTTGGGTGAAAGACGACACTACAGAGTTTGGAATGGTTGGGCAGGTCCTCCAGCATAAGCACAGGTACAGACAGGGGTGTAAAAATATGGTCCATGTGAAAATCTCCTTTCCCTTAGCCCCCATGCCTTTAAGGGTGTTTTTCCGTCTCCTCTATTTCTAGTTTTCTCTCTTCATACTTTCAGTTTATTTATATATAATGATCAACTCCCTTGCCTCTACTTCACCCATCTTTCTGCCCAGTACAACTTTCCTGGGGAGCATTTTAGCAAAAGTACTTAAAAGCATTAAAAGTCCAAACAAATGATTCCAACAGTTTTACTCAGGAATTAATACTAAAGAAACAGGGATGCTTTCAAAATCTTAAGTTACTTTAAGTATTATTTATATTTGCATAAAAACCTACAAGCCTGACAGTGGAGAACCAGTGGATATATTAAAATACATCCATTAGAAGAAATTATTAAACCATTAAATTTGCTTTTCAAGGAACATTTAATAACAAGGTAGGTAACATACTTGTCTAACATGGTACTTTTAGATCATGGAAGCTAAAGCAAAACATCCTGTTCATTGGGTGAAAACAGCCTGCTTAATGGTGTACACTGCAGTGACATTTAAAAAAATACTGTAATTATAATTTCAGAACTTCAAAATTTGAGTGTCAGTGTTCTCTTTTTCGTATGGGAAAGGAAAACGCTTTTGAAAATCATTTGAAGCTTGGACGAAAATTCCATGGCTATATTCTTAGGATCACTCTGTAGTCTTCATGATACAGATGACACAAGGGAAGCTTCAATTCAACCTTTTAGAGAAGACATTCCAGCTCGCATGATCTCATCAACCAGGAGAATGTTGGTGGCAATCACAGTGCTGAAAGGGGAAGGAAAAATCAGATGGCTCAGATGTGACACATGAACCCCAAACTGTGCAAATTATATCCAATTAACTTTCTCCTTTCCCCTCAAAAACATAGAAGGCTAGTTTAGTTTTTATACTTTCAGCTGATTACATTTTTATGAAAATAAAAACAAAAAACCCCACGTAATTAAACATACCAAGTAAGAGTATGAGGATTCTCTAAAGGTTATTTTAGTTTTGGCTGTCTCAAACTTACCAGGAGTGAAGAAGCTGTTTCTTTACACAATAGTTATCCCATATGCCTACTTCAGCAGCTACCATTGGCTCACCTGTAAAGTAACCCAGTATTCTTAAAATCACACACAGAAAGTTGGAAGATCAGAATGCAAAGAAAACAGAGTATTTTGTGATTTGCTCATCACTGATTATTCTCATTATCCAAAGTTCCTCAATTAGTCCAATTTTGCTCCAAACTACGATCTCTACTCAGAAGACATCCAGTAATAGTAATGCGCTATTTGGTTACCAAATGTTTGAACATCTCTATTTTTCCAGATGCATTCTTGTTTGTTCATATTAAAGTTGAGCACTTGACTGGCCAAAATGGGCCTACCATTTCCCTCATTCCAGAAACCCTTTCTACTAATGTGAATGTATGATGCTGTTGACAGTAACAGGTCTTACAAATACTGCAGGATTCTGTTATCTTTCTTCCACTCTACTTTTCTCCAACATTCTTTTGTTTCCATTTTTTATCCTCCCTGATTTTACCTCACCTGAATCTAGTTCTCCCCCTACAAATAGCTGTGTTCTCTTACCTGTGTTCAAGTCCACACCTACAAGTTGACCTGATTCCGAATGTTCTGCTTGAACTTTAACTAGTGTTTCTTGAAGGTCAAAACCAGAATTCTGAGCAAGAACCTAAATAAACAAATTTAATCCTTTAAAAGACAGAACCCTAAGAAGTGATAAGAACCATAATTCCAATTAGTAAAAACAAAAAAAAAAAAAAAACCCTTAAGATAGACCAGTATTTATGTTCATATCAGAGAATAACTAAATAGAACATTTATTACTAACCAACTCATTAACCCACCCCAAGCCCAGCAATACACTGGTCATAAACTATATCCCTAAAATAGCATGCAAGAGAAAACAAAAGAGCAAGCTTGTATTCTAGTATAACTCCTACACTGCAAACTCTTAAAACAGTTTATCTCCTGCCATCTGAAACCTCAGTTATTCAACTCCCTTCCACAGGAACCAAATACATTTGGATAAGAGATACCTGGCTCTAGTTATGTTAGGGAGAAAATGAATAAAACTTGTTCACTCAAAGTCTACATTATAAAAATGCCATTATCAAAAAGCTTTCATCAGCTAAATCATTTTGATGTAGTTAAGAAAACTGTTAAAGTATTCATACCTTGGGAATAATGAGCAATGCATCAGCAAATGCTTGCACTCCAAGCTGGGCCCTGCCCTTTACACTGGGCTTATATTTAATCAAGGCTTCTGCCATTGCCACTTCCACTGCACCAGCACCTGGAACTACACAGCCTGTTGGGGGCGGGGGGACGGAGAGAAATGCTAAGTTGCAGAGAAAACAAAACTGTAGAATCATTTTTAAGAAAATTAAAACACACACAAAAGCCATCCATTTCTTGAGAATTTGGCATAACCACCACAGTGTTAATACTGCACTTGAAAGCAATACAAGCAACACATCAAATAGCAAAATGGCCTAATTTAACTAGTACTTGGAAGCTCTTGCAAGGTCTTAGCATTAGTTCATTTATTTGTATCCACTTTTAATCATGATATGCTATAAAAAAGCCTCGCATACCATCACAGGCATTTTAAAGGGAAGACTTTACTTTTGCATGGTGTCTGGCTGTGTAAATTACTGATAAAAAGAACACAGTATTCAGCCATGCCTTTCACACTAGCAAAAGAATATACAATAAGGATCTTACCATCATCAATAGCATTTTTAACAGCCCTCAAGCCATCTCTTATTGCATCTTTGATTTGAGTGAGTGTGTGCTTATTTGGTCCTTTGACCAATAATGTGACAGAGCGAGGGTTGTTACATTTCTCAATAAAGGTGAATTTCTCTTCTCCCTATGTGAAAAAGATATTTTCAAAAACAGGATATGGTTATACAAAGAATGAAGAGGGGTTTATGGAAGAATAAGTAGTTTATTAATAAGAAAACAACATACCAATCACATTAAAGCAAATAAACTACTTCATATAAAAGAAATGTGACTTTTCCCATCAATGGCTTATCATTACTATACATAAGCATCAAAATGTATGTAAACAAATCAAAAATATGATTCTGGGTTTGAATGAATTCATGAACGAAACATCATTGTATTATCATCTTCAGAAAGAAAATACACTCACCAATGTATATTCATAGACAAGTCCTGCATGTCCCAAACAATCAGGATTTAGGTCATCAAAAGAATTTAGAGCTACTCCACCACAAGCAAGAGTCAGCCTGAAATATTGGAAGTGTTTTAAGGGAGACCTGTAAGTGGCTTTGTTATGTTTGAAGAGATTAATAATTTTTAGGAAGCGATCTTTCAGAATTACATACTGAAATTAGATATTCTGAAATGTATTTTAACTCAAGCCTTTCCATTCACCACCAACCAGCTAAAAACCAGTCTTTTCTCCTAACTCATCATTTAAACCAGGCTTTCAAAGTTAGGAAATACTCCTTTGATAAGAAATCTAAAGGCGAACAAGAGCTCTTTATTGTGGTGAGCTCTGAGGAAAAAGTAGTTCTTTGAAACCCCTTGATGCTGTCTCTCGACATGGTTACATACATACACATTTCATGGTTTAAAATTAAAACAAGCATATACCAAAGTTCACAGCAGCATTATTCACAACAACATTATTCACAACAGGACATTTGAGGAAGAAACTCAAATGTCCACTGATAAATGTATAAATAAAATGTGATATATTCATACAATGGAGTATTGTTCATCCTTGAAAGGGAAATGAGATTCTAACATATGCTATACAACATGGATTAACTTTGAAACTATCATGCTAAGTGAAGAAGCCAGACACAAAAGGACAAATACTGCATGATTCCCTTACAGGAGGTACTGAATTTAGAGACAAAGTAGAATAGTATTTACCAGAAGTGGGAGAAACAAAGTTATTATTTAATGAGTAGAATTTCAGTTTGGGAAGATGGAAAAGTTCTAGAGATGAATGATGTAATGGCTGCATGATAACATGAATGCAATTTAATGCCACTGGATTATAATTAGAAAAAATGAGTAAAATGTTAAGTTTTATATTATGTGTATTTTATCACAATAAAAAAGGAAAAATGTAATTACAGGAGAAAAAGCAATCCCAGTTAACTTGCAAAATAAATAAAATTTACATCACCAAGATAATCTGATATCTGTACCTTTCCATATTTCTCCTTTTAGCCCTCCGCAGAGCTACTATGCCTTCTTTTGCAAGAGCATCTAAGGAAAAGGGGTCAATTCCCTGTGGCAAAAACAAGTTAGTTTTAATAGAAGTCACCTTAAAAATAACAATGAATGATACAGGCTCATTTATAAAGTAAAACTTCATTCTCACCTTTTGATTAATAACCACGAATCCTTTATCTGAATCACCACAGACTTTCTTTTTCAGTTCTATTATTTTTTTAACTCTATCTTCAATGAATTTTCTTTCAGCTTTTACAAGCTTCTCTCTCTCTTCTGCACTCTTGTAAAAAAAGCCAGAATTCACTTCTCTATTTAAAAAAAAGTTGGGGGTCGGGGGGGAGGGAAATGTTTATTTTTTAAGAAGATAAACCAGCCGAAGAAATTGGGTTAGTCTTGAGATTTAACAAATAGTTAACTCCAGTCCTTATCCCTGGAATGTTTTCAGAAGTTATTTTCTATAATTCACCCAAACCCAACTGAGGCATTAGTATCCTTAGAGTAATCTCACAAGTGACTTGCCCAAAATACAAGCTGCTCCACCTCTCCACTCCATTTGTAAGGGGCTATAGACTCACGTTTTTTCATATTCTAATGACACATTGCACGTGAGGATGTATGCATCTTCTACTCTTTTCTTCATATCAGGATGCCGAGCCCCATGGTCTAAAACAAGACCTCTGATTAAGCTGTTAAAATACATATAGTTATTGATTTCTAAATGATACATAACATATATTAATGAAATTCAAACACTAAATTGAGACTGTATCGATAATTTTCACACAACTTTAGGAGTTTTTGAACAAGACTTTTGGGTGAAACCAGGCAGGTTCAATTATGAAAAAACAATATCCAGAACATAACAGACACGACCCATTCAAACAAAAGTAACAACCCTTATCTTATACAGGAAACTGCAGAGAAATAGTTGCAAATGGCTGGCTATCAAATTGTGATTACCTCCTTTAAAACCTATTTCTCTTAAAGTTTGTTTATTCATTTTGAGAGAGAGGAGAGTGATCATAACCTGAACTGAAACTAAGAGTTGAATGCTGAGCCACCCAGGTGCCCCTAAAAATATTTTTTAACTTGGTCATTGAAATATATATTTTAAATTCCCCACCAGTCTATTATGCTTTGTATCCCACAATTCAATAAATCACTGATGTAGCTCACTTTTCAGAATCACTCTGACTATAAACACATCATACCAGTAACTTCAAGAGGAAACACTACTGAGCAAACTAAATATTCACCTAGGAATACACACAGGAATTCAGAGACAAAAAAAAAAAAAAAAAAGTCGAAACAGATGTACTGTAAAAAGTGCCTGTAAATTTGGAAACCTACCATAAGGATTTCCTAGCATCCTACCACGTACCTTGTATCGGTTTCAGATTTATGTTTCATCTCCATAATCTCAACCATGAAGAGGTCAACAGGTTCATCTTGTTTTTTAATGGCCAAAATCGAATCCACCACAGCCTACAATAGGAGCATAACCATTAGATGAATTTGATTTGCAGAAGTCCAGACACTTATGCTGCTTGTTCTACAGAGAAGTGTAGTTTCTTTAAAATCTCCGAACTGATCTAAGCCCTTCTCTATGAGCTAACAGAATACATTATTTGTAAAGGATTGAAGTCATTCACATTCCTGACATCTCAATTTATAATTAGGTAAAGAATCACTGACATCCCCACTATTTTATTAAAAATATTGACGACACAAGTTTTTTTCATAATAAAATTTCCATTTTATAAACCTTTAATGGAAACTCTGATTATATCTTTATAACCTGGTCAGGTATACTATCATTTGATTTTCTCATTTTACATTTTAGGAACACACATCAGCTACTCTCACTACCACAAAAAGGAAACTACTTATTTCACATGGTATAACACTGTGAATGTTTTTTTTTTTAATGTTAAAAAAAAATTTTTTTTTTTTTTGCCTGGGGGGGGTGGGTGAGTGAAAGAAGAGCGGTGGGGTGGAGAGAGAATCCCAAGCAGACTCCCACTGTCGATGCACGGCTCCATCTTACAACCATGAGATCATAACCCGAGCCAAAATCTAGAGTTGGGACACTCAATGGACTGAGGCACCCAGGAGCCCTGACACGATGAAGGTTTCAGATAGCATCCTGTAACCGAAACCAGGAAGTATATCAAGGGTCTTCAACACAGGTGTACTGTACCAAATGCCACATTTAACATACCTCTGTTAAGACATCAGCAAGTTCAGCATGCACTTTAGTACGTAGAGATGTTCTGGCCACATCTATAAGTGTTTCTCTGTCCATTTCTTTGCTTACTTTGACTTGTTCCAAAAACTGAAGTGCCTTTTCTTTTGCAGCTTCAAATCCTTCTGTTATTATTCTGGGATGAAGACCCTACAAACATATAATCATATAACCATCATCTCTAACACTGGAGTTCTTCAATTAGATGACAAAGTAAATGTTTAAACGAATATTCTGGACCATTTATATGCTTTAATACAATAAAATGTGCTGACCTTCTGAATACATTTAAAAGGATAGATAGTCCTTTCAATGCAGAGGAAAAGAACAGACATTGCTGTAGCACAGAGTCAAAACCAAGGGAACTATAAAGCACACTTGGGTTTTCACTGTGCAAACCACAAGGAATAACGCCCCAAACTCAAAACTGTGCTCAGGGGGACCATTTATTCACATCTTTTACGAACAAAAACAGGGAAACCAAGGGTCTGATTTTCCTCTCTTCCCAGGAATTTCTTGGCATTAGATCACTACTATGGTTTGCTTTAACTTTCAAACTACTCAGGACTAAAAAAAAGTTGTGAATTCTTATTTAAATTTACATTTTAGTTGGCTTTTTCTTTATAAATATGCCTAGTCCTGAATATCCGGTTTCTAGATCTCAACTACCAATCTATGTTATAGACATATAAATCATATGCAATGCCACTTGATAAAAAAAAAAAAAAAAAAAAAAATCCTGCAGGCCAAGGAAGGTTCTTTAATCTGTCCAGGATCACAATAAACTTGTATAAGACCAGGCTCTGGTTCCAAGATTTAAGCCCCCTGCTCTTTACATTCTACTATACTGCCTCAGCTACTATTAACACATAAATTTATATAAATAAAATTCAGATTATTTCATGTTTACATAACTATCACAGAAACACAAGAATCATGTATACTTCAGAAATGTAGAGATCCGCCTGTTTCAGTAGTTCTCCAATGATTAGGACATTGGAAGTGGTACCATCACCAGTTATGTCATCCTGGGCTGTTGCTACTTTGGCTATTAAGGAGGCTGTTGGGTGTTGAATTTGCTGGAAGTAGAAAAAGAAGAAAATTACTTAAATTCAAACAGTCCAAATAAATATACCTTAAAATATCTGAAGGGACTCCTTTAAGAGCATCTATTTGCATAAATTGCCCAAATGTTCAGCTACATGTGGCGCTGATTTAAAACTCACCATTAATTATTTTACACATCAATTTATGGTAATAAAAACATTCACATATAGATTTGAGTGGATTATCTCCACTTTACTGATGAGGAAATGTGAGGCTTAGTTAAGGTTTATTGAGGGTGTGAGTTACAAGTAAGATATAATTTCAAATCCATGCATGCTTCTTTATGACAAATCTAGGACTCTTGTGACAATAAACCAGGTTCCTTCTTTTTTCTTTTTTAATACATATTTTTTACGTTTGTTTATTTTTGAGAGAGACAGAATGCGAACAGGGGAGGGGCAGAAAGAGAAGGACACATAATCTACCGCAGGCTCCGCTCTGAGCTGTCAGCACAGAGCCCTATGTGGGGCTCAAATCCATGAACTGTGAGATCATGACCTGAGCCAAAGGTGGACACTTAACCAACTGAGCCATCCAGGCGCCCCTAAACCAGGTTCCTTCTAAAATTAAACCCCAGCAGCCTCCAGTTCAGTTGGAACGGAACAAATAATTAAAAAGAAAAAAAGTTTCTTTAGCAAAGATCATCGGTGAATGCTACATCACCAAAGAAAGGTTTTGGGAGAACAAGATATTCATTATGTCTCCAACATCACCCACAAATTCTTAATTACAAAAGATCCAAACAATGCTCCTGTACTGCTTTTGATTTTTAAATTTCCTATTCTCCACTAACCTAGTGCAGCCTTTTGTCTCTGGGGACACTGACAGTTTGTCTGCTAGCACAGGTCACCACTTAGCCAACTAAAAACAAACTAAAACTAACCTTCTAGGTTAGCTAATCCTTACTGAAGATGTTTACAAATATCTGCAAACTGAAGGCATGGTACACTAATATCAAAACCCTAAATTTTATTCTGAATTCAAAACACAGGCAAGTCATTTCCTTTCTTGGATTTTAAGTGCCAGGTTTTGGAAACTTAGGGAAGAGTAAAACAATTGCTCCTCTCAACAGTCTTATATTCTTGGGACAGTGAGACTTAAAAACGGTAAAGCAAAGAGTTTTGTCTCCCCTTCAGCTGGAGGTGGAGATGGACCAGACAGAAACTGCGGTTTTATAAAGAGAAAAAATAGCATATGAATAATAATAATAATGATAACAATAATAATAAAGTATAGCCGTGTTATCACATTTTGCACCTACCTGGGTCAACCGCTTAGTTTTCCAAATTTTAATAAATTTTAGTAACTACAATCCTTTAACCAAGGACTTACATGGCAAGAGTAGGGATTCAAAAATAAGTTATCAGACTCCCCAGGGTTCCTCCTGGCACTGTACTGTCAGTACTGTTACCAATAATAATCCTCTTCTACTTCCTCCAGACCTGCTGAGGGCTAATAGTGATTTCTCCTATTTTGAAAATGAACATTAAAAATCCTCTTGCAAATTACACGTAATACGGAAAACCAAGACATTTTTGACCTAGTATAGCAGTCTCTCACCATTTCATGAAGCAGCACATTGCCATCTTTAGTAAGCTTGATGTCTCCAGCACCAGAAACAAGCCTGTTCAATGGGCAGAAATGAACCACAGTGTGACTTTTTCAACGGGCACCAAATTAAGAGTCCCATTCAAATCCGGCTTTACCCAGAACCCAGGGAGCTGGGGCCACGCGGCTGGTTCTCTCTACCCAGCAATAGGAATGATGCAGTGCCCACCCCCTCCCTTCAGAGAAACAGTCGGCCGAACCCTTAGGGTTGCTGGAGCCCAGGGCGCGGGGGAGCGCCGCGCACGCGGGCAGCTTTGTTCTCCGCAGAGACAGCATCGATTACAAGAGGAAACGGCCGGGGCAGGAAACAGGCGCGACCCGGGAGTATGCGGGTAAGTAGGGCCGTAGCCGCGAGCAGAGGCCCGGGGGCGGCGAGCTCAAGGCCCTGGCCCCCGCCGCCATGCCCGCGACGGCGCGAGGTGCGTGGTGTCCGCCCTACCCTACCCGCCGGCCCCGCCTTACATCTTCATGGTGCCTTTAGGCCCCAAGTTGGTCCTCAGCACGTCCTGCAGTCCCCGGGCCGCGCTGATGTTGACCGCCAGCGCCGCCTGGGCTCTGGCTACCTCGGCCTTGGGGTTCAGGGTCTTCACGGCCGCCATAGCTAACCACCACAGGAAGAGGAGGAGACCCGGCGTGCGGAGTGCCTAAAGCCGGCTCAGTGTGGCCTGGAGGCGCTACCCGGGTCTTCTGGAAAAGTCGGGCGCGCCCGGACCGTCCCCAGCGTGCCCGCGCTGCTGCCATTGGGCCGCGAGTCGGCCAGCGCCGCTCATTGGCTCGCGGCGCCTGCGGTTCCGCCCCTCGCGGCCGGGCCCCGGCGCCATTGCTCACGAGAAGACCCTGTTCCCAGGCAGAAAGGGCTCGCAGCGTTCCGGTTTCGCCGCCGTCTTGGCCCAGCTTGGCCGTCCCGGGACCTGAGGACGGAGGCGGGGTGGGGCGCGCGGCCGCTCTGGCGCCAGGCTGGGCCTGTGGGCGGCGCGCCACCCGGCATGATTGCAGTGTGGGCCGCTCTTTCCTGGAGGTCTCAGGCCGCCGGTGTAGGGTGGGCTTCTCCCTCCCCCACTCGCGCGGTTTGCCCTGCTTCCACCCCGTGCTTCTCTGCTCCCCGTCACTAGCGTTTTCTTGACTTGATACTGTGTGCCTGTAGGGCTTCTAGGTGCTGTGGCGATGCAGAAGCGAATCCGATAAGGGCCCTCGCCCAATGTTTTAAGCCTAGAGAAGATGAGATAGAATGCAAGGTAGAAAATGCTCGATGCCTTTTTACCAAGCTGCAGGATTGGTGCCATGCGAGAAGCATGTCAGTCCACCTTTTGGGCTCCGGACACTGCTGAGGCTTCAGGCTCGCAAGGCAGGTTTTAAAACTTAAAGTTGATGGAGTAGTGAGTCGTGTTCGTTTTTTGAGAGGACTCCTTTTTAAGACAAAAAAACCCTGAAACATTTCTGCCCATTGTTTTCTAGTATCCAGTACCCCCCCCCCCCATATTAGGTATTCAGTAATGCCTTGTGTTTCATTTTTATAAGTAGTAACGAAACTTGTTAGAACTCAGAGGTGCCAAAGGGTATCTGGTGAAAAGTATGCCCTCCTCCCTCTAGTTCAACTTGCTTTATAGACAAGCACAATTACCATTATATACTCTGAATTTCCGAGAGGTTTTCTGAACTTACAAATTCATATGCATATAAATACAAGCATTTTCCCCACACAAAATGTCAATTTATAATACACACTGTTGGTGTATATTATACTTAAAGTATCTTGGTGATGGTACCATGGCAATATGTATAGGGATTCCTCGTTGTTAGTAGCTGAATCATATTCTTTGTAAGAGTGGCAACATCAACTAGCCATCTACTGTTTGATATTTAGGTTGTTCCCAGTCTTCTGCTACTGAAGCTGCAGTGAGTATCCTGGTATATAATGCTTTTAAGTGGGTTTGTATATTTGAGAATCATAAAAGCATATATATAAATTTGAGTAATAGCATTACACAGGAGACTTGTGTTTACTTGCATGCAGATTTATTTAACCAGTGTTGGAGATGTGCGGGGAGACATAAGCAGAGCTGAAGATTGTGTAATTTCAGGCATGTGGTTGTAGGTAGGGAAAGGGAGTGGGTCTCCCGAGATAAAATTGAAGGGGGCACCAAACACTCAGTAATTGAGATCAACAGTATTTTAATGCGGTATTTTTTTTTTTTTTTTTTTTTTTTTTTAGATAATTTTTTTTTTTTTTCAACGTTTATTTATTTTTGGGACAGAGAGAGACAGAGCATGAACGGGGGAGGGACAGAGAGAGAGGGAGACACAGAATCGGAAACAGGCTCCAGGCTCTGAGCCATCAGCCCAGAGCCTGACGCGGGGCTCGAACTCACAGACCGTGAGATCGTGACCTGGCTGAAGTCGGACGCTTAACCGACTGCGCCACCCAGGCGCCCCTAATGCGGTATTTTTAAAGTCACTATGAATGCAAGAAATCCACAATGAAGAAATACTGGAATCTTAATTAGGCATCTCCACTAACATCATACCAGGCCTTAGACAAAGTCTCAGCAAAACAGAAGAATCCACATGATCTCTGTAGAGGGAATCTATTTGTATGTGTCATTCTAGTCTCCGTTATCACACTTTCAGACAATTATTTTCATTATATGATACAAAAGAGAACTTTAATATTTTTTTATTTTTAATGTTTATTCATTTTTGAGAGAGAGGATCCGAATTGGGTTCTGTGCTGACAGCAGAGATCCTCCTAGAATAGGAGAACTTTAGAATGTCTGGAGAATTTCAAACAAGAGGTCATGTTGTGGGAGCAGATCCATTTCAATACTTCATGGAAGAAATGTCAACAGATGTTTAGCTATTTGATACAGGAGGGATTTCAATAAAGAATAAAATTTTAAGGAAAGAACTCTAGTGAGGCAAGGTGGTATATTAGAATCCCAGAGTCCAACAATTTGAGTTTGAATTCTAGTTTTGCAGTATTTACCAGTAGGTGACTTTGGACAAGTTACTAAGCTTTTTTGACTCTGTTTCCTAATCTATAAAGTAGGGGTAAGTGAGATCTTAGAGAAAATTAAATACAATTGCACGTATAACATGCTTTGTATTGTGCCAGACATGGAGGGTGTTAAGTAATTGCCACTTCTGCATTAATGTAATTAAACTATATAGTTTTCATAGCACCTTCACATATAGTGTTTCACTTGATCCTAATATGAATCCTTTGAAGTTTAGTAGATCAGTGTCATAAACCAGTTTCACCGATGATTAAATACACAGAGGTTAAATGACCAACAAGGACACTCTGTGTTATATGCAGAGAAGTCCGGAAATCTAGATTTCACCCTTGACTCCTTCCTTTGCCAGTCTCCCACATCTACTTACTCCCTGAACATTTTCATTTTCTAGATCCCCCTCTCTACACTCTATTCACTCTTCTCTATCCCCACTCAGGTTTAAGCCATGATCATTTCTTGTACAACTACTGTAGTGCCCTAAGTAATTGCTCCATCTTTATTCCCCATGTTGCTAATGGAGCAATCTATCAAAAGTAAATCTACAAACCACAGCTCTGTTTATAATCCCTGTTATCCCCAGGACCTTAGACTGAAATCTAAATGCCTTAATTTGCTTCCAGGATCAACCACGTCTTGTGCCTACCTCTCTCTCTTTCTTTCTGTCTCTCCCTCCCCTCTCCCCTCTGTCTCCCCTGTCTCTTCTGTCCCCTCTCCCCTCTCCCCTCTCTCTTCTTTCTCACTCACTTCATGCTCTTGTCATTCTGAACTTTTCAGTGCTTAGAACCTTCTACTTGCCTTCAGCCTGAAACACTCTTCAAGGACCACTAGTCTCATTTTCATCCCCATCCCAGTCCCCATCCAGTGGGTATAGAAATAAATAAAATCCCTAATCCTCAAGAAGCACGTAGCCTAGTTAGGGAGATAAACTGGTGAACAGGTAAATGACCATAAAGTGTAGAATGTTATAGTTAAGAGATGAATGAAGTGCTGTGAGCACAAAAGTATTAACTTTGAGCACCAAGGATGGTTTCTTGGAGGAGGTGTCTTTA